>NC_089912.1:62251705-62851705 GCF_040182565.1 Anser cygnoides | reverse complement strand
CCTCTTCCTGATGTCCAGCCTAAACCTCCCCCGCCTCAGCTTGACACCATTCCCACAGGTCCTATCTCTGGTGATACCGGAGAATAGGTCACCTGCCTCTCCACTCCCCCTCGCAAGGAAGTTGTAGACTGCGATGAGGTCCCCCCTCAGCCTCCTCCAGGCTGAACAGGCCCAGTGACCTCAGCCGCTCTTCCTATGTCTTCCCCTCTAGGCCCTTCTCCATCTTCGTCACCCTCCTCTGGACACTCTCCAACAGTTTTACACCCTTTTTGTACTGTGGTGCCCAGAACTGCACACAGTACTCGAGGTGAGGCTGCACCAGCGCAGAGCAGAGTGGGACAATCACTTCCCTCGAATGACTAGCAATGCCGTGCTTGATGCACCCCAGGATACGGTTGGCCCTCCTGGCTGCCAGGGCACACTGCTGGCTCATATTCAGCTTGCTGTCAACCACAACCCCCAGATCCCTCTCTGCGGGGCTGCTCTCCAGCGTCTCGTCGCCCAGTCTGTACGTGTAGCCAGGGTTGCCCCGTCCCAGGTGCAGGACCCGGCACTTGCTCTTGTTAAACTTCATGCGGTTGGTGATTGCCCAGCTCTCCAACCTGTCCAGATCTCTCTGCAAGGCCTTTCCACCCTCGTCCGAGTCCGCAGCTCCTCCAAGTTTGGTGTCGTCAGCAAATTTCCTCAAAACACCTTCTAGTCCTACATCCAGATCATTTATAAAAACATTGAAGAGGACTGGCCCTAAAATGGAGCCTTGGGGGACCCCACTAGTGATCATCCGCCAGCCAGATGTGGCCCCATTTACCACAACCCTTTGAGCCCTGCCCGTCAGCCAATTGCTCGCCCATCGTATGATGTTTTTGTTTAGCTGTATGCTGGACATTTTGTCCAGTGGGAAACCGTGTCAAAAGCTTTGCTGAAGTCCAAAAAGATCACATCAGCTGGTTTCCCTTGATTGACTAGATGGGTGATCTTATCATAAAATGAAATCAAATTTGTTAGGCAGGACCTACCCCTCGTGAACCCATGTTGGCTGGGACCAATGACTGCATTGTCCTCCAGGTGCGCTTCAGTAACTTCAAGGATCATCTTCTCCATGATTTTACCAGGCACTGACGTGAGACTGACAGGCCTGTAATTGCTAGGGTCTTCTTTTTTGCCCTTCTTGAAAATTGGCTCAACATTTGCCAGCTTCCAGTCTGCTGGGACCTCTCCAGATTCCCAAGACCGTTGAAAAATAATTGAAAGAGGTCCCGCGATGACGTCAGCCAGCTCCTTAAGCACCCTGGGATGAATCCCATCCGGACCCATGGACTTGTATGGATCCAGGTGGAGCAGCAAATCCCGCACACGTTCACGGTCGGTTGGGAGTTTATCATTCCCACTGTCATGGTCCTCCAGCTCAGGGTACCCTGGGTCCCGAAGCCCATCATCACTGTTGAAGACAGAGGCAAAGAAGGCGTTAAACGTCTCTGCTTTACCTAAGTCCTTGTCTGTGAGGTGACCTTCCCCATCCAGTAGCGGACCTATGTTTCCTTTGGTCCTCCTTTTTCTGCTCACATATCTAAAAAAAACGTTTTTATTGTCTCCCACAGACTTGGCCAGCTTCAACTCTAGTTGGGCTTTAGCTACACAAATTTTCTCCCTTCAGACGCGAACAGTGTCCCTGTATTCCTTCCACGTTGCCTGACCCTCCTTCCAGCAGCCGTATGTTTTCTTTTTTCGCCTAAGCTCCAGTAGGAGATCAGCCAGGCCAGCCTTCTGCCCCGCCTGCTTGACTTCCGATATTTGGGAATCGCCTGATCTTGTGCTTTTAGGAGGCAGTGCTTAAAGACTGACCAGCGCTGATGGACGCCAATGCCTTCAAAAGCAGTTTCCCAGGGGACCTTGCTGACTAGTTCCCTGAGCAGCCTGAAGTCTGCTTTCCCCATATCCAGGGCTGAAGTTTTGGTGACAGTTTTCCTTCTGTCGTCAAAAATTTTAAACTCAACCACTTCATGGTCTCTATGGCCGAGACGGCCACCAATGACCACGTCCCCCACAAGACCCTCTCTGTTCTCCAGCAACAGATCAGGAGGGCACCTTTCCTAGTTGGCTCCCTTAGCACCTGCACCGAGAAGTTATCATCTAGGTGCTTTATGAACCTCCTGGACTTGCTCGTGTCAGCCGTGTGGTGATCCCAGTTGACTTCTGGCAAGTTGAACTCCCCCATAAGGACAAGGGGAGTTAATCTCGAGGCATCTCTTAGTTCCATAAACTAATTCATCAGCATTGTCATCCTGGCCAGGTGGTCTGTAATAGACTCCCGCAACAACATCCCCTTTATTTGTTCGTCCCCTAATCCTTACCCAGAGGCTCTCAACTTTGCCATCACCAACTTGCCTCTCCCTTCTGAAGAGCTTGTAGCCGTCCATCGCAGTACTCCAGCCGTGGCAGTGATCCCACCATGTTTCAGTTATGGCAACTAGGCCGTAGTCAGCCTGTCACACAGTCGCTTCCAGCTCCTCCGGTTTGTTGCCCGTGCTGCGTGCATTGGTGTAGATGCACTTCAGATGAGACATCTGCCTCACCCCCAGCTTCAGCATTGTTCCCCCAGGCTCTTCTCTGGTGAGCCCTGTTTTATGCCCTTCCCCGCCAAAGCTGGTTGTCCTCTGGTGGGACAGCACACCTTCCCTGGTATCCCTGAGCCCACCTTCCCTCTTCATCCCAACACCCACTATGCAGGAAGGCTCCCATACCTATAAGTTTATTTACACAAATAAGTTTATTTATTTTCAATATTGGAGCTTTTGAAAATCACAAGCTCCATGGACGCTGGCCCTGCCTCTCCTGTAGCCTGCATGGCAGCAGTGCTCAGATGTAGAGCTCTGCGGCGATGCAGACATCTTCTGCTGCCGACAGCAAATCCTATCCCAGACCGAGCGGATGCTGTTGCCGTTCGGTTCCGCTGCAGTGCCCTGGGTGCCACAGGTTTGGCGCAAGTGACACGAGCACGGGTATCTGGTGATAGGGGCACTGCAGTGCTCTGAAGACGACGAGCTGGAGTAGCCATGGGGCTCCTGGGCTCTTGTGGAGGCTGAGCTGGGAGCTGGCCTGGCCCGTGCATTTCCCCGAGGGAGGTTGCTGCCTGTCCACTTTTCTTGGCTGTCGGTGCCCTGGGAGCAGGCCCCGTGATCTGGGGAGCTCTCGACGTTGCCAGGGCACTTCTTCCTCCAAGGCCACCACTTAGGTCCCCTGGTGCCTGCCTCAGCCCCAGATGTTTCAGACGCCGTGGTCACCTCCGCACTGGTGTTTCCTTTCTGAGGGACAGCCGCAGCCCGGAGGTGGAAGCTGCTGTCAGAGCATTGGGTCTGCTCGCTGCTGCTGCCCCACTGGCCTTGTGGGGCTCCTGCGGCTGGTCCCACAAAGTGTCTGCGGTGCTTCCGACGGTGCTCACGCCTCAGGCTTGTAGTTTGGATCACGGGCCTGAGGGCTGGGTAGACTGCGGTGGGCTCTTGTCCTGCCCACGCATTTGGCAACCCATAGGGCGTCCTCAGAATTTCACCCTTGGGAGCTGTGTCCATGCTGTGGCTACACCAGCCGTTCTTGGTGTAGTGTGTGTGAGCCCTTGGGGCTGCCCAGCCACCCTCCTCCCAGGGCACTGCTCGCTGGCATGGGCGCTCCGGGCCGAGCTGGTCCCCGCGGTGCTGCAGCTCCTGAGGCATGAACGTGGCCTCGGGCCTGTGGAAATGGACAGGCTGAGGGCCGGAGCATGGTGGTCCAGAGGCCGCTGGGCAGACAGTGGAGGCCCCGTGCTTCTTCCAGTTCCTCTTGACCTGGTCCGGATGGAGGAGAGGCTTGTATTTGAGGAAGGCGACACAGGGACATTGTGGTGGCGGGGGGCCAGAACAGGCATTTTGGGGCAGTGCTTCATGCTCCTCTTCAGTTGACTGCTGCACTGTCCCAGAGGAGCTTTCTAGGTTTTCTTCGCTTGCTGTCTGCATGCAGGCCTTGCTGTGCTGCTCAAGCCTCAGCTGCAGCTCTGAGATGTCGACAGGCGCTGCAGTTTGGGGCTGGTTCCCATTACCAGCATCAGCCCCCAGTGGTCTCAGGATGATGACGAAGTCGGTTTGGCAGCCTTGGTCTTTTCGTAACACTGTGTTGGCTGGGCTGGGAAGTGCTGAGAGGTCCACGGACAAGCCGAGAGGTTGCTGGGACACCTCCACCCACTGCTGTCGCCCCTCATCTGGGCGAAGGAGACTCTCACGCACGATCGTCCCCGTTTCTGGTGGCTGCATGGAGGAGGAGACCTCAGCCGGTGGCTCTTCATCTCCGCTGCCTGGCTTGGAGGCCTGCTTCCCAAGCCTGGGGCTCCTGGGGGCTGTCAGAATCTCTAGGCACTGCCTCTTCCCAGGAAGCTCATCAGCCTCCTCCGCACTGCTGGTTTTGCTCAGGGCAGAGTCCAGATGTTGGTCTTCTGCAGGGATGTCTGCGGGATGTGTCTCCTTCCTGGGCGCTGGGTGGCACGGAGGCTCTGGCTCTGTGGGGGCTCCTCCATCGTGCTCCAGAGAGGTGTTGCTCCAGCTCCGAGGACAGCTCTTGATCCTGGGGATGTCGCAGCCACAGCAGGACAGGCTGCCCCGCTTCACCAGCTCCTCCAGGTCCTTCGATGCCGCTTGCCAGAAGTCAGGCCTCAGCCCATCAGCCTCACACCTGGGCAGTGCCGACAGCACCAGCTGCTGCAGCTCCTGCTTGGCCTTGATGCACGCCGTACAGCCAGGGCAGCAGCGCCCTGACCCGCACAGCTGCTTGGTGCCTGCAAAACAGGGAGG
Source organism: Anser cygnoides (assembly GCF_040182565.1). NCBI lineage: Eukaryota > Metazoa > Chordata > Aves > Anseriformes > Anatidae > Anser > Anser cygnoides. The sequence goes on along the minus strand of NC_089912.1, from coordinate 62,846,891 downwards.
GAGTCTGAGTTGCGGTGGGACAGAGGCACCAGGGCCACCTCGGGCCCATCGGGATGGGCTGCTCGGTCCTGAGGCCAACCCAAAGGGGACTCACCAGGCTCCGCTGCTGCTGCTTGTAGCCGCCATCCCCACTTTCGCCAGCACAGACCGTCACCCTGTGGGCACAGGAGCACAGCACAGTCACCAACCTGGGGAGGGATCCGTGGGGCCACTGCCGACACCCCCTGCCCCCGGAATCCCAGCCTCATGTCCCCCCACCCTCAAGCCCCATGTACCTTTTGGCGCCGGCCCCTGGAGAGCAGGGAGAGCCCGGTCACCACAAGCAGGAGGCCGGGGACAAGGAAAACGCTGCTGTCGTCAACCATCGCTCACAGCCAGGTACGACCGCACTGGCAGACGTGGGGTGCTGGCCGGTGCTTTATAGGGACACGGCCGTGAGGTCACAGACAGCACACGGCAACGCCTCTGTGAGGTCACAGCCCCCAGCCCACGTTGAAGCAGGCCGGTGCCCCTGTGCTGCATCCTGTGGGGAGGTGGGGGACCAGGATGGCTCCGCCGGGCTCCTCGCTCGGGGCCAGGGTCACAGCCCACTGCCCAGCTCCAGCTGTGTCCGACAGCCTCTCCTGTCCCCCACCCCAAGCTCCTTAGTCTGCCACACTACACAGATTCGCTGTCACAGCTGGGAAGGAACTCTTCATTGCTTTTGGTCCCGCGTGACGGCGGAGCTCCCAGCACAACCACCTGGCTTATGAAAGGGCGCTATGACTTCACGAAGGGCCCTGCAGTTTGAGATGCCGACAGGCACTGCAGCACGGGGCTGCTTCCCGTCCTCAGCGCATCCACTCGGTGCTCGCAGACACCGGTGTGAGAAACAAAGCTGTGCTTTTGCAACAGAAGGTGTTTTTGTGGTGGGAAATCCACTAACCTTGCATATTCTAAAGGGATTGTGCAGGCACGACAGCAGCACAGCAGTGGGGAGTTTGTTAAGCAGAGAAGAGGAAGGTCCCGGCGTCCCAAAATAAGGAGGATAGCTAGGAAAAACAGGACGAGCAGTGTGAAATCAGTAAAAACACAAATCACAGGATCTATAGTCATGAGAGAAGAAGGAAAAAGAAAAAAAAAAAAAGGATAAACTAACATTTGGTCAAATAAAATTGTACGTATGTGGTATAGAAAGGCGTTGAGAAGTTTGTGAACCTGCAGTACTCAGCCAGTGAGGAAACAGGGGAGGAATCAGTTGTCGGGCAGTAGGGAATGTAAGGTGATGATGAACTGTTACTGTGCGCTCCTGCTTGCAGGACGCTTGCAGGACGCCTGCCATGACCTCATCCATCTCTCCATCCTGATGAGGTGGTCTATAACAGACCCCCACCAAATGTCAGCCCTACAGGCCCTCCCCCGATCCTTCTCCATAGACATTCAACTTTATCATTCCCAACCCCAAGCTCTTCAACATCAAAACACTCTTTAATATGAAGAGCCACACCACCACCCTGCCTTCCTTGCCTCTCCCTTCTGAAGAGCTTGTAGCCGTCCATCGCAGTACTCCAGCCGTGGCAGTGATCCCACCATGTTTCAGTTATGGCAACTAGGCCGTAGTCAGCCTGTCACACAGTCGCTTCCAGCGCCTCCTGTTTGTTGCCCGTGCTGGGTGCATTGGTGTAGATGCACTTCAGATGAGACATCTGCCTCACCCCCAGCTTCAGCATTGTTCCCCCAGGCTCTTCTCTGGTGAGCCCTGTTTTATGCCCTTCCCCGCCAAAGCTGGTTGTCCTCTGGTGGGACAGCACACCTTCCCTGGTATCCCTGAGCCCACCTTCCCTCTTCATCCCCAACACACACTATGTGGGAAGGCTCCCATAGAACGCTTTCAAGTACAAGTAAAGAAGTTTATTTATTTTCAATATTGGAGCTTTTGAAAATCACAAGTTCCATGGATGCTGGCCCTGCCTCTCCTGTGGCCTGCATGGCAGCAGTGCACAGATGTAGAGCTCTGCGGCGATACAGATGTCTCCTGCCAAATAACTGCGAGTTTGAGGCTGCTTCAGCAACAACAGAGGAGATGCAAATTCTTCACTCGTGTGCTATGTGGCCAGTCCAAGGGAGAGCTTGGGGACTGCCCATCCAGGGAGGACAATGGGTGCCATCAGCCAGGGCAGGGCTGAGGAGGAGCTCCAGGAGGAGCAGCCGGCTTGCCCTGGCTTATCCTCATCACCTTGTCCTAGAATCATAGAAACACAGAAACACAGGGTTGGGAAGGCCCTACAAGGTCATCAAGTCCAACCGTCCTCCTGTCACCAATACTACCCACTAAGCTATTAAATCATATCTCTTAGCACCTCATCCAGGCGCTTCTTGAACACTGCGAGGGACGATGACTCCACCACCTCCCTGGGCAGGCTGTTCCAGTGCCTGACCACACTCTTTGAGAGAAAATGTTTTTCCTCATATCTAATTGAAATCTCCCCAGTCAAAACTTGTGGCCATTTCCTCGAGTCCTATCATTAGTTATCTGAGAGAAGAGGCCGACCCCCTCCACATCACAACCACCCTTCAGGAAGGTGTGGAGTGCAATGAGGTCTCCCTTGAGCCTCCTCTTCTCCAGATTAAAGAACCCCAGCTCCCTCAGCCACTCCTCCTAAGTCTCGTGCTCCAGACCCCTCACCAGTTTTGTTGCCCTTCTCTGGACATGCTCCAGGGCCTCGATGTCTTTCTTGTAGTGAGGAGGCCAAAAACTGAACACAGTACTCAAGGTGCGGCCTCACCAAAGGTGAGTACAGGGGGATGATCAGCTCCCCGCTCCTGCTGGCTGCACTATTCCTGATACAGGCCAGGATGCCATTGGCCTTCTTGGCCACCTGGGCACACTGCTGGCTCATGTTCAGCCGAGCATCAATCAACACTCCCAGGTCCCTTTCCTCTTCACAGTCTTCTAGCGACTGTGCCCCAAGCCTATAGTGCTGCATGGCGTTATTGTGGCCAAAGTGCAGAACCCGGCACTTGGCCTTGTTGACCGTCATCCCATTCGCCTCAGCCCTGGAGTCCAGCCTATCCAGATCCCTCTGAAGGGCCACCCTACCCTCGGGCAGATCGACACTACCTCCCAGCTTGGTGTCGCCTGCAAACTTACTGAGGGTACACTCAATCCCCTCATCCAGGTCATCAATAAAGATATTAAACAAGATAGGCTCCAGTACCGACCCCTGGGGGCACCACTTGTAACAGGACGCCAGCTGGACTTCACTCCATTAACCGCTACCTGCTGGGCACGGCCCTCCAGCCAGTTCTTGACCCAGAGAAGAGTGTACCTGTCCAGGCCACAGGCAGACAGTTTCCCCAGGAGAATACTGGGGGAGACCATGTCAAAGGCTTTGCAGAAGTCTAAGTAGACTACGTCAACAGCCTTTCCCTCATCTACTAGTCTGGTCACACGGTCATAGAAGGAGATGAGGTTGGACAAGCACGACCTGCCTTTAATGAACCCGTGCTGGGTGGGCCTGATCCCCTGGATGCCACACGTGTGCCGTGTGATCCCACCCAAGATGATTTGCACCATAACTTTCCCTGGAACCGAGGTCAGGCTGACAGGACTGTAGTTCCCTGGGTCCTCCTTATGGCCCTTCTTGTAGATGGGAGTCACATCGGCAAGCCCCCAGTCCTCTGGGACCTCTCCAGACAACCGTGAACACTGGTAGATGGTGGAAAGCAGCTTGGCAATCACCTCCGCCAGCTCCCTCAGCACCCTAGAGTGGAGCCCATCTGGTCCCATGGACTTGTGACATTCCAGATGGAGGAGCAGGTCTCTGACTGTCTCTTTCTGGATCGCAGAGGGTGAGTCTCTACCTCAATCACAGGGGACTTCCAGGTCAGGGCGTAAAGTACCCTGAGATACCAAGGGACCCCTGCAAAAAAAGCCTGAACAGGTCAAAGTCCGCCCTCTGGAAGTTCAGGAGAGCAGTTTTGTTAGTATCCCTTCTGACATCACCAAGGATAGAAAACTCTACAATTTCATGGTCACTCTGCCCAGGACAGTCCCCAGCTTTCACACCTCCCACCAGTCCTCCTCTGTCAGTGAAGAGCAGGTCTAGCGGGGCACCTCCCCGGGTAGGCTCTTGAACCAGCTGTGTCAGGAAGCTGTCTTCCACGCACTCTAGAAACTTCCAGGACTGCTTCCTCTGCGCAGTATTGTATTTCCAGCATGTATCAGGGAAGTTGAAGTCTCCCATGAGAACGAGTGCTGGTGATCGTGTAACTTCTGCGAGCTGCTCGCAGAATGCCTTATCCATATCTTCATCCTGATGAGGTGGTCTATAACAGACCCCCACCAAATGTCAGCCCTACAGGCCCTCTCCCGATCCTTCTCCATAGACATTCAACTTTATCATTCCCAACCCCAAGCTCTTCAACATCAAAACACTCTTTAATATGAAGAGCCCCCCCCACCACCCTTCCTAGAATTATAGAATCATAGAATATCCCGAGTTGGAAGGGACCCATAAGGATCATCCAGTCCAACTCCTGGCACCGCACAGGTCTGACTAAAATTTTAGACCATGTGACAAAGTGCACAGTCCAAATGCTTCTTAAATTCAGACAGGCTTGGTGCAGTGTCTGCTTCCCTGGGGAGCCTGTTCCAGTGTGCGACCACCCTCTCCGTGAAGAACCTCTTCCTGATGTCCAGCCTAAACCTCCCCCGCCTCAGCTTGACACCATTCCCACAGGTCCTATCTCTGGTGATACCGGAGAATAGGTCACCTGCCTCTCCACTCCCCCTCGCAAGGAAGTTGTAGACTGCGATGAGGTCCCCCCTCAGCCTCCTCCAGGCTGAACAGGCCCAGTGACCTCAGCCGCTCTTCCTATGTCTTCCCCTCTAGGCCCTTCTCCATCTTCGTCACCCTCCTCTGGACACTCTCCAACAGTTTTACACCCTTTTTGTACTGTGGTGCCCAGAACTGCACACAGTACTCGAGGTGAGGCTGCACCAGCGCAGAGCAGAGTGGGACAATCACTTCCCTCGAATGACTAGCAATGCCGTGCTTGATGCACCCCAGGATACGGTTGGCCCTCCTGGCTGCCAGGGCACACTGCTGGCTCATATTCAGCTTGCTGTCAACCACAACCCCCAGATCCCTCTCTGCGGGGCTGCTCTCCAGCGTCTCGTCGCCCAGTCTGTACGTATAGCCAGGGTTGCCCCGTCCCAGGTGCAGGACCCGGCACTTGCTCTTGTTAAACTTCATGCGGTTGGTGATTGCCCAGCTCTCCAACCTGTCCAGATCTCTCTGCAAGGCCTTTCCACCCTCGTCCGAGTCCGCAGCTCCTCCAAGTTTGGTGTCGTCAGCAAATTTCCTCAAAACACCTTCTAGTCCTACATCCAGATCATTTATAAAAACATTGAAGAGGACTGGCCCTAAAATGGAGCCTTGGGGGACCCCACTAGTGATCATCCGCCAGCCAGATGTGGCCCCATTTACCACAACCCTTTGAGCCCTGCCCGTCAGCCAATTGCTCGCCCATCGTATGATGTTTTTGTTTAGCTGTATGCTGGACATTTTGTCCAGTGGGAAACCGTGTCAAAAGCTTTGCTGAAGTCCAAAAAGATCACATCAGCTGGTTTCCCTTGATTGACTAGATGGGTGATCTTATCATAAAATGAAATCAAATTTGTTAGGCAGGACCTACCCCTCGTGAACCCATGTTGGCTGGGACCAATGACTGCATTGTCCTCCAGGTGCGCTTCAGTAACTTCAAGGATCATCTTCTCCATGATTTTACCAGGCACTGACGTGAGACTGACAGGCCTGTAATTGCTAGGGTCTTCTTTTTTGCCCTTCTTGAAAATTGGCTCAACATTTGCCAGCTTCCAGTCTGCTGGGACCTCTCCAGATTCCCAAGACCGTTGAAAAATAATTGAAAGAGGTCCCGCGATGACGTCAGCCAGCTCCTTAAGCACCCTGGGATGAATCCCATCCGGACCCATGGACTTGTATGGATCCAGGTGGAGCAGCAAATCCCGCACACGTTCACGGTCGGTTGGGAGTTTATCATTCCCACTGTCATGGTCCTCCAGCTCAGGGTACCCTGGGTCCCGAAGCCCATCATCACTGTTGAAGACAGAGGCAAAGAAGGCGTTAAACGTCTCTGCTTTACCTAAGTCCTTGTCTGTGAGGTGACCTTCCCCATCCAGTAGCGGACCTATGTTTCCTTTGGTCCTCCTTTTTCTGTTCACATATCTAAAAAAAACGTTTTTATTGTCTCCCACAGACTTGGCCAGCTTCAACTCTAGTTGGGCTTTAGCTACACAAATTTTCTCCCTTCAGACGCGAACAGTGTCCCTGTATTCCTTCCACGTTGCCTGACCCTCCTTCCAGCAGCCGTATGTTTTCTTTTTTCGCCTAAGCTCCAGTAGGAGATCAGCCAGGCCAGCCTTCTGCCCCGCCTGCTTGACTTCCGATATTTGGGAATCGCCTGATCTTGTGCTTTTAGGAGGCAGTGCTTAAAGACTGACCAGCGCTGATGGACGCCAATGCCTTCAAAAGCAGTTTCCCAGGGGACCTTGCTGACTAGTTCCCTGAGCAGCCTGAAGTCTGCTTTCCCCATATCCAGGGCTGAAGTTTTGGTGACAGTTTTCCTTCTGTCGTCAAAAATTTTAAACTCAACCACTTCATGGTCTCTATGGCCGAGACGGCCACCAATGACCACGTCCCCCACAAGACCCTCTCTGTTCTCCAGCAACAGATCAGGAGGGCACCTTTCCTAGTTGGCTCCCTTAGCACCTGCACCGAGAAGTTATCATCTAGGTGCTTTATGAACCTCCTGGACTTGCTCGTGTCAGCCGTGTGGTGATCCCAGTTGACTTCTGGCAAGTTGAACTCCCCCATAAGGACAAGGGGAGTTAATCTCGAGGCATCTCTTAGTTCCATAAACTAATTCATCAGCATTGTCATCCTGGCCAGGTGGTCTGTAATAGACTCCCGCAACAACATCCCCTTTATTTGTTCGTCCCCTAATCCTTACCCAGAGGCTCTCAACTTTGCCATCACCAACTTGCCTCTCCCTTCTGAAGAGCTTGTAGCCGTCCATCGCAGTACTCCAGCCGTGGCAGTGATCCCACCATGTTTCAGTTATGGCAACTAGGCCGTAGTCAGCCTGTCACACAGTCGCTTCCAGCTCCTCCGGTTTGTTGCCCGTGCTGCGTGCATTGGTGTAGATGCACTTCAGATGAGACATCTGCCTCACCCCCAGCTTCAGCATTGTTCCCCCAGGCTCTTCTCTGGTGAGCCCTGTTTTATGCCCTTCCCCGCCAAAGCTGGTTGTCCTCTGGTGGGACAGCACACCTTCCCTGGTATCCCTGAGCCCACCTTCCCTCTTCATCCCAACACCCACTATGCAGGAAGGCTCCCATACCTATAAGTTTATTTACACAAATAAGTTTATTTATTTTCAGTATTGGAGCTTTTGAAAATCACAAGCTCCATGGACGCTGGCCCTGCCTCTCCTGTAGCCTGCATGGCAGCAGTGCTCAGATGTAGAGCTCTGCGGCGATGCAGACATCTTCTGCTGCCGACAGCAAATCCTATCCCAGACCGAGCGGATGCTGTTGCCGTTCGGTTCCGCTGCAGTGCCCTGGGTGCCACAGGTTTGGCGCAAGTGACACGAGCACGGGTATCTGGTGATAGGGGCACTGCAGTGCTCTGAAGACGACGAGCTGGAGTAGCCATGGGGCTCCTGGGCTCTTGTGGAGGCTGAGCTGGGAGCTGGCCTGGCCCGTGCATTTCCCCGAGGGAGGTTGCTGCCTGTCCACTTTTCTTGGCTGTCGGTGCCCTGGGAGCAGGCCCCGCGATCTGGGGAGCTCTCGACGTTGCCAGGGCACTTCTTCCTCCAAGGCCACCACTTAGGTCCCCTGGTGCCTGCCTCAGCCCCAGATGTTTCAGACGCCGTGGTCACCTCCGCACTGGTGTTTCCTTTCTGAGGGACAGCCGCAGCCCGGAGGTGGAAGCTGCTGTCAGAGCATTGGGTCTGCTCGCTGCTGCTGCCCCACTGGCCTTGTGGGGCTCCTGCGGCTGGTCCCACAAAGTGTCTGCGGTGCTTCCGACGGTGCTCACGCCTCAGGCTTGTAGTTTGGATCACGGGCCTGAGGGCTGGGTAGACTGCGGTGGGCTCTTGTCCTGCCCACGCATTCGGCAACCCATAGGGCGTCCTCAGAATTTCACCCTTGGGAGCTGTGTCCATGCTGTGGCTACACCAGCCGTTCTTGGTGTAGTGTGTGTGAGCCCTTGGGGCTGCCCAGCCACCCTCCTCCCAGGGCACTGCTCGCTGGCATGGGCGCTCCGGGCCGAGCTGGTCCCCGCGGTGCTGCAGCTCCTGAGGCATGAACGTGGCCTCGGGCCTGTGGAAATGGACAGGCTGAGGGCCGGAGCATGGTGGTCCAGAGGCCGCTGGGCAGACAGTGGAGGCCCCGTGCTTCTTCCAGTTCCTCTTGACCTGGTCCGGATGGAGGAGAGGCTTGTATTTGAGGAAGGCGACACAGGGACATTGTGGTGGCAGGGGGCCAGAACAGGCATTTTGGGGCAGTGCTTCATGCTCCTCTTCAGTTGACTGCTGCACTGTCCCAGAGGAGCTTTCTAGGTTTTCTTCGCTTGCTGTCTGCATGCAGGCCTTGCTGTGCTGCTCAAGCCTCAGCTGCAGCTCTGAGATGTCGACAGGCGCTGCAGTTTGGGGCTGGTTCCCATTACCATCATCAGCCCCCAGTGGTCTCAGGATGATGACGAAGTCGGTTTGGCAGCCTTGGTCTTTTCGTAACACTGTGTTGGCTGGGCTGGGAAGTGCTGAGAGGTCCACGGACAAGCCGAGAGGTTGCTGGGACACCTCCACCCACTGCTGTCGCCCCTCATCTGGGCAAAGGAGACTCTCACGCATGATCGTCCCCATTTCTGGTGGCTGCATGGAGGAGGAGACCTCAGCCGGTGGCTCTTCATCTCCGCTGCCTGGCTTGGAGGCCTGCTTCCCAAGCCTGGGGCTCCTGGGGGCTGTCAGAATCTCTAGGCACTGCCTCTTCCCAGGAAGCTCATCAGCCTCCTCCGCACTGCTGGTTTTGCTCAGGGCAGAGTCCAGATGTTGGTCTTCTGCAGGGATGTCTGCGGGATGTGTCTCCTTCCTGGGCGCTGGGTGGCACGGAGGCTCTGGCTCTGTGGGGGCTCCTCCATCGTGCTCCAGAGAGGTGTTGCTCCAGCTCCGAGGACAGCTCTTGATCCTGGGGATGTCGCAGCCACAGCAGGACAGGCTGCCCCGCTTCATCAGCCCCTCCAGGTCCTTCGATGCCGCTTGCCAGAAGTCAGGCCTCAGCCCATCAGCCTCACACCTGGGCAGTGCCGACAGCACCAGCTGCTGCAGCTCCTGCTTGGCCTTGATGCACGCCGTACAGCCAGGGCAGCAGCGCCCTGACCCGCACAGCTGCTTGGTGCCTGCAAAACAGGGAGGGAGTCTGAGTTGCGGTGGGACAGAGGCACCAGGGCCACCTCGGGCCCATCGGGATGGGCTGCTCGGTCCTGAGGCCAACCCAAAGGGGACTCACCAGGCTCCGCTGCTGCTGCTTGTAGCCGCCATCCCCACTTTCGCCAGCACAGACCGTCACCCTGTGGGCACAGGAGCACAGCACAGTCACCAACCTGGGGAGGGATCCGTGGGGCCACTGCCGACACCCCCTGCCCCCGGAATCCCAGCCTCATGTCCCCCCACCCTCAAGCCCCATGTACCTTTTGGCGCCGGCCCCTGGAGAGCAGGGAGAGCCCGGTCACCACAAGCAGGAGGCCGGGGACAAGGAAAACGCTGCTGTCGTCAACCATCGCTCACAGCCAGGTACGACCGCACTGGCAGACGTGGGGTGCTGGCCGGTGCTTTATAGGGACACGGCCGTGAGGTCACAGACAGCACACAGCAACGCCTCTGTGAGGTCACAGCCCCCAGCCCACGTTGAAGCAGGCCGGTGCCCCTGTGCTGCATCCTGTGGGGAGGTGGGGGACCAGGATGGCTCCGCCGGGCTCCTCGCTCGGGGCCAGGGTCACAGCCCACTGCCCAGCTCCAGCTGTGTCCGACAGCCTCTCCTGTCCCCCACCCCAAGCTCCTTAGTCTGCCACACTACACAGATTCGCTGTCACAGCTGGGAAGGAACTCTTCATTGCTTTTGGTCCCGCGTGACGGCGGAGCTCCCAGCACAACCACCTGGCTTATGAAAGGGCGCTATGACTTCACGAAGGGCCCTGCAGTTTGAGATGCCGACAGGCACTGCAGCACGGGGCTGCTTCCCGTCCTCAGCGCATCCACTCGGTGCTCGCAGACACCGGTGTGAGAAACAAAGCTGTGCTTTTGCAACAGAAGGTGTTTTTGTGGTGGGAAATCCACTAACCTTGCATATTCTAAAGGGATTGTGCAGGCACGACAGCAGCACAGCAGTGGGGAGTTTGTTAAGCAGAGAAGAGGAAGGTCCCGGCGTCCCAAAATAAGGAGGATAGCTAGGAAAAACAGGACGAGCAGTGTGAAATCGGTAAAAACACAAATCACAGGATCTATAGTCATGAGAGAAGAAGGAAAAAGAAACAAAAAAAAAAGATAAACTAACATTTGGTCAAATAAAATTGTACGTATGTGGTATAGAAAGGTGTTGAGAAGTTTGTGAACCTGCAGTACTCAGCCAGTGAGGAAACGGGAGGAATCAGTTGTCGGGCAGTAGGGAATGTAAGGTGATGATGAACTGTTACTGTGCGCTCCTGCTTGCAGGACGCTTGCAGGACGCCTGCCATGACCTCATCCATCTCTCCATCCTGATGAGGTGGTCTATAACAGACCCCCACCAAATGTCAGCCCTACAGGCCCTCCCCCGATCCTTCTCCATAGACATTCAACTTTATCATTCCCAACCCCAAGCTCTTCAACATCAAAACACTCTTTAATATGAAGAGCCACACCACCACCCTGCCTTCCTTGCCTCTCCCTTCTGAAGAGCTTGTAGCCGTCCATCGCAGTACTCCAGCCGTGGCAGTGATCCCACCATGTTTCAGTTATGGCAACTAGGCCGTAGTCAGCCTGTCACACAGTCGCTTCCAGCGCCTCCTGTTTGTTGCCCGTGCTGGGTGCATTGGTGTAGATGCACTTCAGATGAGACATCTGCCTCACCCCCAGCTTCAGCATTGTTCCCCCAGGCTCTTCTCTGGTGAGCCCTGTTTTATGCCCTTCCCCGCCAAAGCTGGTTGTCCTCTGGTGGGACAGCACACCTTCCCTGGTATCCCTGAGCCCACCTTCCCTCTTCATCCCCAACACACACTATGTGGGAAGGCTCCCATAGAACGCTTTCGAGTACAAGTAAAGAAGTTTATTTATTTTCAATATTGGAGCTTTTGAAAATCACAAGTTCCATGGATGCTGGCCCTGCCTCTCCTGTGGCCTGCATGGCAGCAGTGCACAGATGTAGAGCTCTGCGGCGATACAGATGTCTCCTGCCAAATAACTGCGAGTTTGAGGCTGCTTCAGCAACAACAGAGGAGATGCAAATTCTTCACTCGTGTGCTATGTGGCCAGTCCAAGGGAGAGCTTGGGGACTGCCCATCCAGGGAGGACAATGGGTGCCATCAGCCAGGGCAGGGCTGAGGAGGAGCTCCAGGAGGAGCAGCCGGCTTGCCCTGGCTTATCCTCATCACCTTGTCCTAGAATCATAGAAACACAGAAACACAGGGTTGGGAAGGCCCTACAAGGTCATCAAGTCCAACCGTCCTCCTGTCACCAATACTACCCACTAAGCTATTAAATCATATCTCTTAGCACCTCATCCAGGCGCTTCTTGAACACTGCGAGGGACGATGACTCCACCACCTCCCTGGGCAGGCTGTTCCAGTGCCTGACCACACTCTTTGAGAGAAAATGTTTTTCCTCATATCTAATTGAAATCTCCCCAGTCAAAACTTGTGGCCATTTCCTCGAGTCCTATCATTAGTTATCTGAGAGAAGAGGCCGACCCCCTCCACATCACAACCACCCTTCAGGAAGGTGTGGAGTGCAATGAGGTCTCCCTTGAGCCTCCTCTTCTCCAGATTAAAGAACCCCAGCTCCCTCAGCCACTCCTCCTAAGTCTCGTGCTCCAGACCCCTCACCAGTTTTGTTGCCCTTCTCTGGACATGCTCCAGGGCCTCGATGTCTTTCTTGTAGTGAGGGGGCCAAAAACTGAACACAGTACTCAAGGTGCGTCCTCACCAAAGGTGAGTACAGGGGGATGATCAGCTCCCCGCTCCTGCTGGCTGCACTATTCCTGATACAGGCCAGGATGCCATTGGCCTTCTTGGCCACCTGGGCACACTGCTGGCTCATGTTCAGCCGAGCATCAATCAACACTCCTAGGTCCCTTTCCTCTTCACAGTCTTCTAGCGACTGTGCCCCAAGCCTATAGTGCTGCATGGGGTTATTGTGGCCAAAGTGCAGAACCCGGCACTTGGCCTTGTTGACCGTCATCCCATTCGCCTCAGCCCTGGAGTCCAGCCTATCCAGATCCCTCTGAAGGGCCACCCTACCCTCGGGCAGATCGACACTACCTCCCAGCTTGGTGTCGCCTGCAAACTTACTGAGGGTACACTCAATCCCCTCATCCAGGTCATCAATAAAGATATTAAACAAGATAGGCTCCAGTACCGACCCCTGGGGGCACCACTTGTAACAGGACGCCAGCTGGACTTCACTCCATTAACCGCTACCTGCTGGGCACGGCCCTCCAGCCAGTTCTTGACCCAGAGAAGAGTGTACCTGTCCAGGCCACAGGCAGACAGTTTCCCCAGGAGAATACTGGGGGAGACCATGTCAAAGGCTTTGCAGAAGTCTAAGTAGACTACGTCAACAGCCTTTCCCTCATCTACTAGTCTGGTCACACGGTCATAGAAGGAGATGAGGTTGGACAAGCACGACCTGCCTTTAATGAACCCGTGCTGGGTGGGCCTGATCCCCTGGATGCCACACATGTGCCGTGTGATCCCACCCAAGATGATTTGCACCATAACTTTCCCTGGAACCGAGGTCAGGCTGACAGGACTGTAGTTCCCTGGGTCCTCCTTATGGCCCTTCTTGTAGATGGGAGTCACATCGGCAAGCCCCCAGTCCTCTGGGACCTCTCCAGACAACCGTGAACACTGGTAGATGGTGGAAAGCAGCTTGGCAATCACCTCCGCCAGCTCCCTCAGCACCCTAGAGTGGAGCCCATCTGGTCCCATGGACTTGTGACATTCCAGATGGAGGAGCAGGTCTCTGACTGTCTCTTTCTGGATCGCAGAGGGTGAGTCTCTACCTCAATCACAGGGGACTTCCAGGTCAGGGCGTAAAGTACCCTGAGATACCAAGGGACCCCTGCAAAAAAAGCCTGAACAGGTCAAAGTCCGCCCTCTGGAAGTTCAGGAGAGCAGTTTTGTTAGTATCCCTTCTGACATCACCAAGGATAGAAAACTCTACAATTTCATGGTCACTCTGCCCAGGACAGTCCCCAGCTTTCACACCTCCCACCAGTCCTCCTCTGTCAGTGAAGAGCAGGTCTAGCGGGGCACCTCCCCGGGTAGGCTCTTGAACCAGCTGTGTCAGGAAGCTGTCTTCCACGCACTCTGGAAACTTCCAGGACTGCTTCCTCTGCGCAGTATTGTATTTCCAGCATGTATCAGGGAAGTTGAAGTCTCCCATGAGAACGAGTGCTGGTGATCGTGTAACTTCTGCGAGCTGCTCGCAGAATGCCTTATCCATATCTTCATCCTGATGAGGTGGTCTATAACAGACCCCCACCAAATGTCAGCCCTACAGGCCCTCTCCCGATCCTTCTCCATAGACATTCAACTTTATCATTCCCAACCCCAAGCTCTTCAACATCAAAACACTCTTTAATATGAAGAGCCCCCACCACCACCCTTCCTAGAATTATAGAATCATAGAATATCCCGAGTTGGAAGGGACCCATAAGGATCATCCAGTCCAACTCCTGGCACCGCACAGGTCTGACTAAAATTTTAGACCATGTGACAAAGTGCACAGTCCAAATGCTTCTTAAATTCAGACAGGCTTGGTGCAGTGTCTGCTTCCCTGGGGAGCCTGTTCCAGTGTGCGACCACCCTCTCCGTGAAGAACCTCTTCCTGATGTCCAGCCTAAACCTCCCCCGCCTCAGCTTGACACCATTCCCACAGGTCCTATCTCTGGTGATACCGGAGAATAGGTCACCTGCCTCTCCACTCCCCCTCGCAAGGAAGTTGTAGACTGCGATGAGGTCCCCCCTCAGCCTCCTCCAGGCTGAACAGGCCCAGTGACCTCAGCCGCTCTTCCTATGTCTTCCCCTCTAGGCCCTTCTCCATCTTCGTCACCCTCCTCTGGACACTCTCCAACAGTTTTACACCCTTTTTGTACTGTGGTGCCCAGAACTGCACACAGTACTCGAGGTGAGGCTGCACCAGCGCAGAGCAGAGTGGGACAATCACTTCCCTCGAATGACTAGCAATGCCGTGCTTGATGCACCCCAGGATACGGTTGGCCCTCCTGGCTGCCAGGGCACACTGCTGGCTCATATTCAGCTTGCTGTCAACCACAACCCCCAGATCCCTCTCTGCGGGGCTGCTCTCCAGCGTCTCGTCGCCCAGTCTGTACGTATAGCCAGGGTTGCCCCGTCCCAGGTGCAGGACCCGGCACTTGCTCTTGTTAAACTTCATGCGGTTGGTGATTGCCCAGCTCTCCAACCTGTCCAGATCTCTCTGCAAGGCCTTTCCACCCTCGTCCGAGTCCGCAACTCCTCCAAGTTTGGTGTCGTCAGCAAATTTCCTCAAAACACCTTCTAGTCCTACATCCAGATCATTTATAAAAACATTGAAGAGGACTGGCCCTAAAATGGAGCCTTGGGGGACCCCACTAGTGATCATCCGCCAGCCAGATGTGGCCCCATTTACCACAACCCTTTGAGCCCTGCCCGTCAGCCAATTGCTCGCCCATCGTATGATGTTTTTGTTTAGCTGTATGCTGGACATTTTGTCCAGTGGGAAACCGTGTCAAAAGCTTTGCTGAAGTCCAAAAAGATCACATCAGCTGGTTTCCCTTGATTGACTAGATGGGTGATCTTATCATAAAATGAAATCAAATTTGTTAGGCAGGACCTACCCCTCGTGAACCCATGTTGGCTGGGACCAATGACTGCATTGTCCTCCAGGTGCGCTTCAGTAACTTCAAGGATCATCTTCTCCATGATTTTACCAGGCACTGACGTGAGACTGACAGGCCTGTAATTGCTAGGGTCTTCTTTTTTGCCCTTCTTGAAAATTGGCTCAACATTTGCCAGCTTCCAGTCTGCTGGGACCTCTCCAGATTCCCAAGACCATTGAAAAATAATTGAAAGAGGTCCCGCGATGACGTCAGCCAGCTCCTTAAGCACCCTGGGATGAATCCCATCCGGACCCATGGACTTGTATGGATCCAGGTGGAGCAGCAAATCCCGCACACGTTCAGGGTCGGTTGGGAGTTTATCATTCCCACTGTCATGGTCCTCCAGCTCAGGGTACCCTGGGTCCCAAAGCCCATCATCACTGTTGAAGACAGAGGCAAAGAAGGCGTTAAACGTCTCTGCTTTACCTAAGTCCTTGTCTGTGAGGTGACCTTCCCCATCCAGTAGCGGACCTATGTTTCCTTTGGTCCTCCTTTTTCTGCTCACATATCTAAAAAAAACGTTTTTATTGTCTCCCACAGACTTGGCCAGCTTCAACTCTAGTTGGGCTTTAGCTACACAAATTTTCTCCCTTCAGACGCGAACAGTGTCCCTGTATTCCTTCCACGTTGCCTGACCCTCCTTCCAGCAGCCGTATGTTTTCTTTTTTCGCCTAAGCTCCAGTAGGAGATCAGCCAGGCCAGCCTTCTGCCCCGCCTGCTTGACTTCCGATATTTGGGAATCGCCTGATCTTGTGCTTTTAGGAGGCAGTGCTTAAAGACTGACCAGCGCTGATGGACGCCAATGCCTTCAAAAGCAGTTTCCCAGGGGACCTTGCTGACTAGTTCCCTGAGCAGCCTGAAGTCTGCTTTCCCCATATCCAGGGCTGAAGTTTTGGTGACAGTTTTCCTTCTGTCGTCAAAAATTTTAAACTCAACCACTTCATGGTCTCTATGGCCGAGACGGCCACCAATGACCACGTCCCCCACAAGACCCTCTCTGTTCTCCAGCAACAGATCAGGAGGGCACCTTTCCTAGTTGGCTCCCTTAGCACCTGCACCGAGAAGTTATCATCTAGGTGCTTTATGAACCTCCTGGACTTGCTCGTGTCAGCCGTGTGGTGATCCCAGTTGACTTCTGGCAAGTTGAACTCCCCCATAAGGACAAGGGGAGTTAATCTCGAGGCATCTCTTAGTTCCATAAACTAATTCATCAGCATTGTCATCCTGGCCAGGTGGTCTGTAATAGACTCCCGCAACAACATCCCCTTTATTTGTTCGTCCCCTAATCCTTACCCAGAGGCTCTCAACTTTGCCATCACCAACTTGCCTCTCCCTTCTGAAGAGCTTGTAGCCGTCTATCGCAGTACTCCAGCCGTGGCAGTGATCCCACCATGTTTCAGTTATGGCAACTAGGCCGTAGTCAGCCTGTCACACAGTCGCTTCCAGCTCCTCCGGTTTGTTGCCCGTGCTGCGTGCATTGGTGTAGATGCACTTCAGATGAGACATCTGCCTCACCCCCAGCTTCAGCATTGTTCCCCCAGGCTCTTCTCTGGTGAGCCCTGTTTTATGCCCTTCCCCGCCAAAGCTGGTTGTCCTCTGGTGGGACAGCACACCTTCCCTGGTATCCCTGAGCCCACCTTCCCTCTTCATCCCAACACCCACTATGCAGGAAGGCTCCCATACCTATAAGTTTATTTACACAAATAAGTTTATTTATTTTCAATATTGGAGCTTTTGAAAATCACAAGCTCCATGGACGCTGGCCCTGCCTCTCCTGTAGCCTGCATGGCAGCAGTGCTCAGATGTAGAGCTCTGCGGCGATGCAGACATCTTCTGCTGCCGACAGCAAATCCTATCCCAGACCGAGCGGATGCTGTTGCCATTTGGTTCCGCTGCAGTGCCCTGGGTGCCACAGGTTTGGCGCAAGTGACACGAGCACAGGTATCTGGTGATGGGGGCACTGCAGTGCTCTGAAGACGATGAGCTGGAGTAGCCATGGGGCTCCTGGGCTCTTCTGGAGGCCAAGCTGGGAGCTGGCCTGGCCCGTGCATTTCCCCGAGGGAGGTTGCTGCCTGTCCACTTTTCTTGGCTGTCGGTGCCCTGGGAGCAGGCCCCGCGATCTGGGGAGCTCTCGACGTTGCCAGGGCACTTCTTCCTCCAAGGCCACCACTTAGGTCCCCTGGTGCCTGCCTCAGCCCCAGATGTTTCAGACGCCGTGGTCACCTCCGCACTGGTGTTTCCTTTCTGAGGGACAGCCGCAGCCCGGAGGTGGAAGCTGCTGTCAGAGCATTGGGTCTGCTCGCTGCTGCTGCCCCACTGGCCTTGTGGGGCTCCTGCGGCTGGTCCCACAAAGTGTCTGCGGTGCTTCCGACGGTGCTCACGCCTCAGGCTTGTAGTTTGGATCACGGGCCTGAGGGCTGGGTAGACTGCGGTGGGCTCTTGTCCTGCCCACGCATTCGGCAACCCATAGGGCGTCCTCAGAATTTCACCCTTGGGAGCTGTGTCCATGCTGTGGCTACACCAGCCGTTCTTGGTGTAGTGTGTGTGAGCCCTTGGGGCTGCCCAGCCACCCTCCTCCCAGGGCACTGCTTGCTGGCATGGGCGCTCCGGGCCGAGCTGGTCCCCGCGGTGCTGCAGCTCCTGAGGCATGAACGTGGCCTCGGGCCTGTGGAAATGGACAGGCTGAGGGCCGGAGCATGGTGGTCCAGAGGCCGCTGGGCAGACAGTGGAGGCCCCGTGCTTCTTCCAGTTCCTCTTGACCTGGTCCGGATGGAGGAGAGGCTTGTATTTGAGGAAGGCGACACAGGGACATTGTGGTGGCAGGGGGCCAGAACAGGCATTTTGGGGCAGTGCTTCATGCTCCTCTTCAGTTGACTGCTGCACTGTCCCAGAGGAGCTTTCTAGGATTTCTTCGCTTGATGTCTGCATGCAGGCCTTGCTGTGCTGCTCAAGCCTCAGCTGCAGCTCTGAGATGTCGACAGGCGCTGCAGTTTGGGGCTGGTTCCCATTACCATCATCAGCCCCCAGTGGTCTCAGGATGATGACGAAGTCGGTTTGGCAGCCTTGGTCTTTTCGTAACACTGTGTTGGCTGGGCTGGGAAGTGCTGAGAGGTCCACGGACAAGCCGAGAGGTTGCTGGGACACCTCCACCCACTGCTGTCGCCCCTCATCTGGGCAAAGGAGACTCTCACGCATGATCGTCCCCATTTCTGGTGGCTGCATGGAGGAGGAGACCTCAGCCGGTGGCTCTTCATCTCCGCTGCCTGGCTTGGAGGCCTGCTTCCCAAGCCTGGGGCTCCTGGGGGCTGTCAGAATCTCTAGGCACTGCCTCTTCCCAGGAAGCTCATCAGCCTCCTCCGCACTGCTGGTTTTGCTCAGGGCAGAGTCCAGATGTTGGTCTTCTGCAGGGATGTCTGCGGGATGTGTCTCCTTCCTGGGCGCTGGGTGGCACGGAGGCTCTGGCTCTGTGGGGGCTCCTCCATCGTGCTCCAGAGAGGTGTTGCTCCAGCTCCGAGGACAGCTCTTGATCCTGGGGATGTCGCAGCCACAGCAGGACAGGCTGCCCCGCTTCATCAGCCCCTCCAGGTCCTTCGATGCCGCTTGCCAGAAGTCAGGCCTCAGCCCATCAGCCTCACACCTGGGCAGTGCCGACAGCACCAGCTGCTGCAGCTCCTGCTTGGCCTTGATGCACGCCGTACAGCCAGGGCAGCAGCGCCCTGACCCGCACAGCTGCTTGGTGCCTGCAAAACAGGGAGGGAGTCTGAGTTGCGGTGGGACAGAGGCACCAGGGCCACCTCGGGCCCATCGGGATGGGCTGCTCGGTCCTGAGGCCAACCCAAAGGGGACTCACCAGGCTCCGCTGCTGCTGCTTGTAGCCGCCATCCCCACTTTCGCCAGCACAGACCGTCACCCTGTGGGCACAGGAGCACAGCACAGTCACCAACCTGGGGAGGGATCCGTGGGGCCACTGCCGACACCCCCTGCCCCCGGAATCCCAGCCTCATGTCCCCCCACCCTCAAGCCCCATGTACCTTTTGGCGCCGGCCCCTGGAGAGCAGGGAGAGCCCGGTCACCACAAGCAGGAGGCCGGGGACAAGGAAAACGCTGCTGTCGTCAACCATCGCTCACAGCCAGGTACGACCGCACTGGCAGACGTGGGGTGCTGGCCGGTGCTTTATAGGGACACGGCCGTGAGGTCACAGACAGCACACGGCAACGCCTCTGTGAGGTCACAGCCCCCAGCCCACGTTGAAGCAGGCCGGTGCCCCTGTGCTGCATTTGTGGGGAGGCGGGGGACCAGGATGGCTCCGCCGGGCTCCTCGCTCGGGGCCAGGGTCACAGCCCACTGCCCAGCTCCAGCTGTGTCCGACAGCCTCTCCTGTCCCCCACCCCAAGCTCCTTAGTCTGCCACACTACACAGATTCGCTGTCACAGCTGGGAAGGAACTCTTCATTGCTTTTGGTCCCGCGTGACGGCGGAGCTCCCAGCACAACCACCTGGCTTATGAAAGGGCGCTATGACTTCACGAAGGGCCCTGCAGTTTGAGATGCCGACAGGCACTGCAGCACGGGGCTGCTTCCCGTCCTCAGCGCATCCACTCGGTGCTCGCAGACACCGGTGTGAGAAACAAAGCTGTGCTTTTGCAACAGAAGGTGTTTTTGTGGTGGGAAATCCACTAACCTTGCATATTCTAAAGGGATTGTGCAGGCACGACAGCAGCACAGCAGTGGGGAGTTTGTTAAGCAGAGAAGAGGAAGGTCCCGGCGTCCCAAAATAAGGAGGATAGCTAGGAAAAACAGGACGAGCAGTGTGAAATCGGTAAAAACACAAATCACAGGATCTATAGTCATGAGAGAAGAAGGAAAAAGAAAAAAAAAAAAAAAAAAAGATAAACTAACATTTGGTCAAATAAAATTGTACGTATGTGGTATAGAAAGGTGTTGAGAAGTTTGTGAACCTGCAGTACTCAGCCAGTGAGGAAACAGGGGAGGAATCAGTTGTCGGGCAGTAGGGAATGTAAGGTGATGATGAACTGTTACTGTGCGCTCCTGCTTGCAGGACGCTTGCAGGACGCCTGCCATGACCTCATCCATCTCTCCATCCTGATGAGGTGGTCTATAACAGACCCCCACCAAATGTCAGCCCTACAGGCCCTCCCCCGATCCTTCTCCATAGACATTCAACTTTATCATTCCCAACCCCAAGCTCTTCAACATCAAAACACTCTTTAATATGAAGAGCCACACCACCACCCTGCCTTCCTTGCCTCTCCCTTCTGAAGAGCTTGTAGCCGTCCATCGCAGTACTCCAGCCGTGGCAGTGATCCCACCATGTTTCAGTTATGGCAACTAGGCCGTAGTCAGCCTGTCACACAGTCGCTTCCAGCGCCTCCTGTTTGTTGCCCGTGCTGGGTGCATTGGTGTAGATGCACTTCAGATGAGACATCTGCCTCACCCCCAGCTTCAGCATTGTTCCCCCAGGCTCTTCTCTGGTGAGCCCTGTTTTATGCCCTTCCCCGCCAAAGCTGGTTGTCCTCTGGTGGGACAGCACACCTTCCCTGGTATCCCTGAGCCCACCTTCCCTCTTCATCCCCAACACACACTATGTGGGAAGGCTCCCATAGAACGCTTTCGAGTACAAGTAAAGAAGTTTATTTATTTTCAATATTGGAGCTTTTGAAAATCACAAGTTCCATGGATGCTGGCCCTGCCTCTCCTGTGGCCTGCATGGCAGCAGTGCACAGATGTAGAGCTCTGCGGCGATACAGATGTCTCCTGCCAAATAACTGCGAGTTTGAGGCTGCTTCAGCAACAACAGAGGAGATGCAAATTCTTCACTCGTGTGCTATGTGGCCAGTCCAAGGGAGAGCTTGGGGACTGCCCATCCAGGGAGGACAATGGGTGCCATCAGCCAGGGCAGGGCTGAGGAGGAGCTCCAGGAGGAGCAGCCGGCTTGCCCTGGCTTATCCTCATCACCTTGTCCTAGAATCATAGAAACACAGAAACACAGGGTTGGGAAGGCCCTACAAGGTCATCAAGTCCAACCGTCCTCCTGTCACCAATACTACCCACTAAGCTATTAAATCATATCTCTTAGCACCTCATCCAGGCGCTTCTTGAACACTGCGAGGGACGATGACTCCACCACCTCCCTGGGCAGGCTGTTCCAGTGCCTGACCACACTCTTTGAGAGAAAATGTTTTTCCTCATATCTAATTGAAATCTCCCCAGTCAAAACTTGTGGCCATTTCCTCGAGTCCTATCATTAGTTATCTGAGAGAAGAGGCCGACCCCCTCCACATCACAACCACCCTTCAGGAAGGTGTGGAGTGCAATGAGGTCTCCCTTGAGCCTCCTCTTCTCCAGATTAAAGAACCCCAGCTCCCTCAGCCACTCCTCCTAAGTCTCGTGCTCCAGACCCCTCACCAGTTTTGTTGCCCTTCTCTGGACATGCTCCAGGGCCTCGATGTCTTTCTTGTAGTGAGGGGGCCAAAAACTGAACACAGTACTCAAGGTGCGTCCTCACCAAAGGTGAGTACAGGGGGATGATCAGCTCCCCGCTCCTGCTGGCTGCACTATTCCTGATACAGGCCAGGATGCCATTGGCCTTCTTGGCCACCTGGGCACACTGCTGGCTCATGTTCAGCCGAGCATCAATCAACACTCCTAGGTCCCTTTCCTCTTCACAGTCTTCTAGCGACTGTGCCCCAAGCCTATAGTGCTGCATGGGGTTATTGTGGCCAAAGTGCAGAACCCGGCACTTGGCCTTGTTGACCGTCATCCCATTCGCCTCAGCCCTGGAGTCCAGCCTATCCAGATCCCTCTGAAGGGCCACCCTACCCTCGGGCAGATCGACACTACCTCCCAGCTTGGTGTCGCCTGCAAACTTACTGAGGGTACACTCAATCCCCTCATCCAGGTCATCAATAAAGATATTAAACAAGATAGGCTCCAGTACCGACCCCTGGGGGCACCACTTGTAACAGGACGCCAGCTGGACTTCACTCCATTAACCGCTACCTGCTGGGCACGGCCCTCCAGCCAGTTCTTGACCCAGAGAAGAGTGTACCTGTCCAGGCCACAGGCAGACAGTTTCCCCAGGAGAATACTGGGGGAGACCATGTCAAAGGCTTTGCAGAAGTCTAAGTAGACTACGTCAACAGCCTTTCCCTCATCTACTAGTCTGGTCACACGGTCATAGAAGGAGATGAGGTTGGACAAGCACGACCTGCCTTTAATGAACCCGTGCTGGGTGGGCCTGATCCCCTGGATGCCACACATGTGCCGTGTGATCCCACCCAAGATGATTTGCACCATAACTTTCCCTGGAACCGAGGTCAGGCTGACAGGACTGTAGTTCCCTGGGTCCTCCTTATGGCCCTTCTTGTAGATGGGAGTCACATCGGCAAGCCCCCAGTCCTCTGGGACCTCTCCAGACAACCGTGAACACTGGTAGATGGTGGAAAGCAGCTTGGCAATCACCTCCGCCAGCTCCCTCAGCACCCTAGAGTGGAGCCCATCTGGTCCCATGGACTTGTGACATTCCAGATGGAGGAGCAGGTCTCTGACTGTCTCTTTCTGGATCGCAGAGGGTGAGTCTCTACCTCAATCACAGGGGACTTCCAGGTCAGGGCGTAAAGTACCCTGAGATACCAAGGGACCCCTGCAAAAAAAGCCTGAACAGGTCAAAGTCCGCCCTCTGGAAGTTCAGGAGAGCAGTTTTGTTAGTATCCCTTCTGACATCACCAAGGATAGAAAACTCTACAATTTCATGGTCACTCTGCCCAGGACAGTCCCCAGCTTTCACACCTCCCACCAGTCCTCCTCTGTCAGTGAAGAGCAGGTCTAGCGGGGCACCTCCCCGGGTAGGCTCTTGAACCAGCTGTGTCAGGAAGCTGTCTTCCACGCACTCTGGAAACTTCCAGGACTGCTTCCTCTGCGCAGTATTGTATTTCCAGCATGTATCAGGGAAGTTGAAGTCTCCCATGAGAACGAGTGCTGGTGATCGTGTAACTTCTGCGAGCTGCTCGCAGAATGCCTTATCCATATCTTCATCCTGATGAGGTGGTCTATAACAGACCCCCACCAAATGTCAGCCCTACAGGCCCTCTCCCGATCCTTCTCCATAGACATTCAACTTTATCATTCCCAACCCCAAGCTCTTCAACATCAAAACACTCTTTAATATGAAGAGCCCCCACCACCACCCTTCCTAGAATTATAGAATCATAGAATATCCCGAGTTGGAAGGGACCCATAAGGATCATCCAGTCCAACTCCTGGCACCGCACAGGTCTGACTAAAATTTTAGACCATGTGACAAAGTGCACAGTCCAAATGCTTCTTAAATTCAGACAGGCTTGGTGCAGTGTCTGCTTCCCTGGGGAGCCTGTTCCAGTGTGCGACCACCCTCTCCGTGAAGAACCTCTTCCTGATGTCCAGCCTAAACCTCCCCCGCCTCAGCTTGACACCATTCCCACAGGTCCTATCTCTGGTGATACCGGAGAATAGGTCACCTGCCTCTCCACTCCCCCTCGCAAGGAAGTTGTAGACTGCGATGAGGTCCCCCCTCAGCCTCCTCCAGGCTGAACAGGCCCAGTGACCTCAGCCGCTCTTCCTATGTCTTCCCCTCTAGGCCCTTCTCCATCTTCGTCACCCTCCTCTGGACACTCTCCAACAGTTTTACACCCTTTTTGTACTGTGGTGCCCAGAACTGCACACAGTACTCGAGGTGAGGCTGCACCAGCGCAGAGCAGAGTGGGACAATCACTTCCCTCGAATGACTAGCAATGCCGTGCTTGATGCACCCCAGGATACGGTTGGCCCTCCTGGCTGCCAGGGCACACTGCTGGCTCATATTCAGCTTGCTGTCAACCACAACCCCCAGATCCCTCTCTGCGGGGCTGCTCTCCAGCGTCTCGTCGCCCAGTCTGTACGTATAGCCAGGGTTGCCCCGTCCCAGGTGCAGGACCCGGCACTTGCTCTTGTTAAACTTCATGCGGTTGGTGATTGCCCAGCTCTCCAACCTGTCCAGATCTCTCTGCAAGGCCTTTCCACCCTCGTCCGAGTCCGCAACTCCTCCAAGTTTGGTGTCGTCAGCAAATTTCCTCAAAACACCTTCTAGTCCTACATCCAGATCATTTATAAAAACATTGAAGAGGACTGGCCCTAAAATGGAGCCTTGGGGGACCCCACTAGTGATCATCCGCCAGCCAGATGTGGCCCCATTTACCACAACCCTTTGAGCCCTGCCCGTCAGCCAATTGCTCGCCCATCGTATGATGTTTTTGTTTAGCTGTATGCTGGACATTTTGTCCAGTGGGAAACCGTGTCAAAAGCTTTGCTGAAGTCCAAAAAGATCACATCAGCTGGTTTCCCTTGATTGACTAGATGGGTGATCTTATCATAAAATGAAATCAAATTTGTTAGGCAGGACCTACCCCTCGTGAACCCATGTTGGCTGGGACCAATGACTGCATTGTCCTCCAGGTGCGCTTCAGTAACTTCAAGGATCATCTTCTCCATGATTTTACCAGGCACTGACGTGAGACTGACAGGCCTGTAATTGCTAGGGTCTTCTTTTTTGCCCTTCTTGAAAATTGGCTCAACATTTGCCAGCTTCCAGTCTGCTGGGACCTCTCCAGATTCCCAAGACCATTGAAAAATAATTGAAAGAGGTCCCGCGATGACGTCAGCCAGCTCCTTAAGCACCCTGGGATGAATCCCATCCGGACCCATGGACTTGTATGGATCCAGGTGGAGCAGCAAATCCCGCACACGTTCAGGGTCGGTTGGGAGTTTATCATTCCCACTGTCATGGTCCTCCAGCTCAGGGTACCCTGGGTCCCAAAGCCCATCATCACTGTTGAAGACAGAGGCAAAGAAGGCGTTAAACGTCTCTGCTTTACCTAAGTCCTTGTCTGTGAGGTGACCTTCCCCATCCAGTAGCGGACCTATGTTTCCTTTGGTCCTCCTTTTTCTGCTCACATATCTAAAAAAAACGTTTTTATTGTCTCCCACAGACTTGGCCAGCTTCAACTCTAGTTGGGCTTTAGCTACACAAATTTTCTCCCTTCAGACGCGAACAGTGTCCCTGTATTCCTTCCACGTTGCCTGACCCTCCTTCCAGCAGCCGTATGTTTTCTTTTTTCGCCTAAGCTCCAGTAGGAGATCAGCCAGGCCAGCCTTCTGCCCCGCCTGCTTGACTTCCGATATTTGGGAATCGCCTGATCTTGTGCTTTTAGGAGGCAGTGCTTAAAGACTGACCAGCGCTGATGGACGCCAATGCCTTCAAAAGCAGTTTCCCAGGGGACCTTGCTGACTAGTTCCCTGAGCAGCCTGAAGTCTGCTTTCCCCATATCCAGGGCTGAAGTTTTGGTGACAGTTTTCCTTCTGTCGTCAAAAATTTTAAACTCAACCACTTCATGGTCTCTATGGCCGAGACGGCCACCAATGACCACGTCCCCCACAAGACCCTCTCTGTTCTCCAGCAACAGATCAGGAGGGCACCTTTCCTAGTTGGCTCCCTTAGCACCTGCACCGAGAAGTTATCATCTAGGTGCTTTATGAACCTCCTGGACTTGCTCGTGTCAGCCGTGTGGTGATCCCAGTTGACTTCTGGCAAGTTGAACTCCCCCATAAGGACAAGGGGAGTTAATCTCGAGGCATCTCTTAGTTCCATAAACTAATTCATCAGCATTGTCATCCTGGCCAGGTGGTCTGTAATAGACTCCCGCAACAACATCCCCTTTATTTGTTCGTCCCCTAATCCTTACCCAGAGGCTCTCAACTTTGCCATCACCAACTTGCCTCTCCCTTCTGAAGAGCTTGTAGCCGTCTATCGCAGTACTCCAGCCGTGGCAGTGATCCCACCATGTTTCAGTTATGGCAACTAGGCCGTAGTCAGCCTGTCACACAGTCGCTTCCAGCTCCTCCGGTTTGTTGCCCGTGCTGCGTGCATTGGTGTAGATGCACTTCAGATGAGACATCTGCCTCACCCCCAGCTTCAGCATTGTTCCCCCAGGCTCTTCTCTGGTGAGCCCTGTTTTATGCCCTTCCCCGCCAAAGCTGGTTGTCCTCTGGTGGGACAGCACACCTTCCCTGGTATCCCTGAGCCCACCTTCCCTCTTCATCCCAACACCCACTATGCAGGAAGGCTCCCATACCTATAAGTTTATTTACACAAATAAGTTTATTTATTTTCAATATTGGAGCTTTTGAAAATCACAAGCTCCATGGACGCTGGCCCTGCCTCTCCTGTAGCCTGCATGGCAGCAGTGCTCAGATGTAGAGCTCTGCGGCGATGCAGACATCTTCTGCTGCCGACAGCAAATCCTATCCCAGACCGAGCGGATGCTGTTGCCATTTGGTTCCGCTGCAGTGCCCTGGGTGCCACAGGTTTGGCGCAAGTGACACGAGCACAGGTATCTGGTGATGGGGGCACTGCAGTGCTCTGAAGACGATGAGCTGGAGTAGCCATGGGGCTCCTGGGCTCTTCTGGAGGCCAAGCTGGGAGCTGGCCTGGCCCGTGCATTTCCCCGAGGGAGGTTGCTGCCTGTCCACTTTTCTTGGCTGTCGGT
This sequence comes from Anser cygnoides, assembly GCF_040182565.1. NCBI lineage: Eukaryota > Metazoa > Chordata > Aves > Anseriformes > Anatidae > Anser > Anser cygnoides. The sequence continues at coordinate 62,820,117 of NC_089912.1, read as the reverse complement.
GCCCTGGGAGCAGGCCCCGCGATCTGGGGAGCTCTCGACGTTGCCAGGGCACTTCTTCCTCCAAGGCCACCACTTAGGTCCCCTGGTGCCTGCCTCAGCCCCAGATGTTTCAGACGCCGTGGTCACCTCCGCACTGGTGTTTCCTTTCTGAGGGACAGCCGCAGCCCGGAGGTGGAAGCTGCTGTCAGAGCATTGGGTCTGCTCGCTGCTGCTGCCCCACTGGCCTTGTGGGGCTCCTGCGGCTGGTCCCACAAAGTGTCTGCGGTGCTTCCGACGGTGCTCACGCCTCAGGCTTGTAGTTTGGATCACGGGCCTGAGGGCTGGGTAGACTGCGGTGGGCTCTTGTCCTGCCCACGCATTCGGCAACCCATAGGGCGTCCTCAGAATTTCACCCTTGGGAGCTGTGTCCATGCTGTGGCTACACCAGCCGTTCTTGGTGTAGTGTGTGTGAGCCCTTGGGGCTGCCCAGCCACCCTCCTCCCAGGGCACTGCTTGCTGGCATGGGCGCTCCGGGCCGAGCTGGTCCCCGCGGTGCTGCAGCTCCTGAGGCATGAACGTGGCCTCGGGCCTGTGGAAATGGACAGGCTGAGGGCCGGAGCATGGTGGTCCAGAGGCCGCTGGGCAGACAGTGGAGGCCCCGTGCTTCTTCCAGTTCCTCTTGACCTGGTCCGGATGGAGGAGAGGCTTGTATTTGAGGAAGGCGACACAGGGACATTGTGGTGGCAGGGGGCCAGAACAGGCATTTTGGGGCAGTGCTTCATGCTCCTCTTCAGTTGACTGCTGCACTGTCCCAGAGGAGCTTTCTAGGATTTCTTCGCTTGATGTCTGCATGCAGGCCTTGCTGTGCTGCTCAAGCCTCAGCTGCAGCTCTGAGATGTCGACAGGCGCTGCAGTTTGGGGCTGGTTCCCATTACCATCATCAGCCCCCAGTGGTCTCAGGATGATGACGAAGTCGGTTTGGCAGCCTTGGTCTTTTCGTAACACTGTGTTGGCTGGGCTGGGAAGTGCTGAGAGGTCCACGGACAAGCCGAGAGGTTGCTGGGACACCTCCACCCACTGCTGTCGCCCCTCATCTGGGCAAAGGAGACTCTCACGCATGATCGTCCCCATTTCTGGTGGCTGCATGGAGGAGGAGACCTCAGCCGGTGGCTCTTCATCTCCGCTGCCTGGCTTGGAGGCCTGCTTCCCAAGCCTGGGGCTCCTGGGGGCTGTCAGAATCTCTAGGCACTGCCTCTTCCCAGGAAGCTCATCAGCCTCCTCCGCACTGCTGGTTTTGCTCAGGGCAGAGTCCAGATGTTGGTCTTCTGCAGGGATGTCTGCGGGATGTGTCTCCTTCCTGGGCGCTGGGTGGCACGGAGGCTCTGGCTCTGTGGGGGCTCCTCCATCGTGCTCCAGAGAGGTGTTGCTCCAGCTCCGAGGACAGCTCTTGATCCTGGGGATGTCGCAGCCACAGCAGGACAGGCTGCCCCGCTTCATCAGCCCCTCCAGGTCCTTCGATGCCGCTTGCCAGAAGTCAGGCCTCAGCCCATCAGCCTCACACCTGGGCAGTGCCGACAGCACCAGCTGCTGCAGCTCCTGCTTGGCCTTGATGCACGCCGTACAGCCAGGGCAGCAGCGCCCTGACCCGCACAGCTGCTTGGTGCCTGCAAAACAGGGAGGGAGTCTGAGTTGCGGTGGGACAGAGGCACCAGGGCCACCTCGGGCCCATCGGGATGGGCTGCTCGGTCCTGAGGCCAACCCAAAGGGGACTCACCAGGCTCCGCTGCTGCTGCTTGTAGCCGCCATCCCCACTTTCGCCAGCACAGACCGTCACCCTGTGGGCACAGGAGCACAGCACAGTCACCAACCTGGGGAGGGATCCGTGGGGCCACTGCCGACACCCCCTGCCCCCGGAATCCCAGCCTCATGTCCCCCCACCCTCAAGCCCCATGTACCTTTTGGCGCCGGCCCCTGGAGAGCAGGGAGAGCCCGGTCACCACAAGCAGGAGGCCGGGGACAAGGAAAACGCTGCTGTCGTCAACCATCGCTCACAGCCAGGTACGACCGCACTGGCAGACGTGGGGTGCTGGCCGGTGCTTTATAGGGACACGGCCGTGAGGTCACAGACAGCACACGGCAACGCCTCTGTGAGGTCACAGCCCCCAGCCCACGTTGAAGCAGGCCGGTGCCCCTGTGCTGCATTTGTGGGGAGGCGGGGGACCAGGATGGCTCCGCCGGGCTCCTCGCTCGGGGCCAGGGTCACAGCCCACTGCCCAGCTCCAGCTGTGTCCGACAGCCTCTCCTGTCCCCCACCCCAAGCTCCTTAGTCTGCCACACTACACAGATTCGCTGTCACAGCTGGGAAGGAACTCTTCATTGCTTTTGGTCCCGCGTGACGGCGGAGCTCCCAGCACAACCACCTGGCTTATGAAAGGGCGCTATGACTTCACGAAGGGCCCTGCAGTTTGAGATGCCGACAGGCACTGCAGCACGGGGCTGCTTCCCGTCCTCAGCGCATCCACTCGGTGCTCGCAGACACCGGTGTGAGAAACAAAGCTGTGCTTTTGCAACAGAAGGTGTTTTTGTGGTGGGAAATCCACTAACCTTGCATATTCTAAAGGGATTGTGCAGGCACGACAGCAGCACAGCAGTGGGGAGTTTGTTAAGCAGAGAAGAGGAAGGTCCCGGCGTCCCAAAATAAGGAGGATAGCTAGGAAAAACAGGACGAGCAGTGTGAAATCGGTAAAAACACAAATCACAGGATCTATAGTCATGAGAGAAGAAGGAAAAAGAAAAAAAAAAAAAAAAAAAGATAAACTAACATTTGGTCAAATAAAATTGTACGTATGTGGTATAGAAAGGTGTTGAGAAGTTTGTGAACCTGCAGTACTCAGCCAGTGAGGAAACAGGGGAGGAATCAGTTGTCGGGCAGTAGGGAATGTAAGGTGATGATGAACTGTTACTGTGCGCTCCTGCTTGCAGGACGCTTGCAGGACGCCTGCCATGACCTCATCCATCTCTCCATCCTGATGAGGTGGTCTATAACAGACCCCCACCAAATGTCAGCCCTACAGGCCCTCCCCCGATCCTTCTCCATAGACATTCAACTTTATCATTCCCAACCCCAAGCTCTTCAACATCAAAACACTCTTTAATATGAAGAGCCACACCACCACCCTGCCTTCCTTGCCTCTCCCTTCTGAAGAGCTTGTAGCCGTCCATCGCAGTACTCCAGCCGTGGCAGTGATCCCACCATGTTTCAGTTATGGCAACTAGGCCGTAGTCAGCCTGTCACACAGTCGCTTCCAGCGCCTCCTGTTTGTTGCCCGTGCTGGGTGCATTGGTGTAGATGCACTTCAGATGAGACATCTGCCTCACCCCCAGCTTCAGCATTGTTCCCCCAGGCTCTTCTCTGGTGAGCCCTGTTTTATGCCCTTCCCCGCCAAAGCTGGTTGTCCTCTGGTGGGACAGCACACCTTCCCTGGTATCCCTGAGCCCACCTTCCCTCTTCATCCCCAACACACACTATGTGGGAAGGCTCCCATAGAACGCTTTCGAGTACAAGTAAAGAAGTTTATTTATTTTCAATATTGGAGCTTTTGAAAATCACAAGTTCCATGGATGCTGGCCCTGCCTCTCCTGTGGCCTGCATGGCAGCAGTGCACAGATGTAGAGCTCTGCGGCGATACAGATGTCTCCTGCCAAATAACTGCGAGTTTGAGGCTGCTTCAGCAACAACAGAGGAGATGCAAATTCTTCACTCGTGTGCTATGTGGCCAGTCCAAGGGAGAGCTTGGGGACTGCCCATCCAGGGAGGACAATGGGTGCCATCAGCCAGGGCAGGGCTGAGGAGGAGCTCCAGGAGGAGCAGCCGGCTTGCCCTGGCTTATCCTCATCACCTTGTCATAGAATCATAGAAACACAGAAACACAGGGTTGGGAAGGCCCTACAAGGTCATCAAGTCCAACCGTCCTCCTGTCACCAATACTACCCACTAAGCTATTAAATCATATCTCTTAGCACCTCATCCAGGCGCTTCTTGAACACTGCGAGGGACGATGACTCCACCACCTCCCTGGGCAGGCTGTTCCAGTGCCTGACCACACTCTTTGAGAGAAAATGTTTTTCCTCATATCTAATTGAAATCTCCCCAGTCAAAACTTGTGGCCATTTCCTCGAGTCCTATCATTAGTTATCTGAGAGAAGAGGCTGACCCCCTCCTCATCACAACCACCCTTCAGGAAGGTGTGGAGTGCAATGAGGTCTCCCTTGAGCCTCCTCTTCTCCAGATTAAAGAACCCCAGCTCCCTCAGCCACTCCTCCTAAGTCTCGTGCTCCAGACCCCTCACCAGTTTTGTTGCCCTTCTCTGGACATGCTCCAGGGCCTCGATGTCTTTCTTGTAGTGAGGGGGCCAAAAACTGAACACAGTACTCAAGGTGCAGCCTCACCAAAGGTGAGTACAGGGGGATGATCAGCTCCCCGCTCCTGCTGGCTGCACTATTCCTGATACAGGCCAGGATGCCATTGGCCTTCTTGGCCACCTGGGCACACTGCTGGCTCATGTTCAGCCGAGCATCAATCAACACTCCCAGGTCCCTTTCCTCTTCACAGTCTTCTAGCGACTGTGCCCCAAGCCTATAGTGCTGCATGGGGTTATTGTGGCCAAAGTGCAGAACCCGGCACTTGGCCTTGTTGACCGTCATCCCATTCGCCTCAGCCCTGGAGTCCAGCCTATCCAGATCCCTCTGAAGGGCCACCCTACCCTCAGGCAGATCGACACTACCTCCCAGCTTGGTGTCGCCTGCAAACTTACTGAGGGTACACTCAATCCCCTCATCCAGGTCATCAATAAAGATATTAAACAAGATAGGCTCCAGTACCGACCCCTGGGGGCACCACTTGTAACAGGACGCCAGCTGGACTTCACTCCATTAACCGCTACCTGCTGGGCATGGCCCTCCAGCCAGTTCTTGACCCAGAGAAGAGTGTACCTGTCCAGGCCACAGGCAGCCAGTTTCCCCAGGAGAATACTGGGGGAGACCATGTCAAAGGCTTTGCAGAAGTCTAAGTAGACTACGTCAACAGCCTTTCCCTCATCTACTAGTCTGGTCACACGGTCATAGAAGGAGATGAGGTTGGACAAGCACGACCTGCCTTTAATGAACCCGTGCTGGGTGGGCCTGATCCCCTGGATGCCACACATGTGCCGTGTGATCCCACCCAAGATGATTTGCACCATAACTTTCCCTGGAACCGAGGCCAGGCTGACAGGACTGTAGTTCCCTGGGTCCTCCTTATGGCCCTTCTTGTAGATGGGAGTCACATCGGCAAGCCCCCAGTCCTCTGGGACCTCTCCAGACAACCGTGAACACTGGTAGATGGTGGAAAGCAGCTTGGCAATCACCTCCGCCAGCTCCCTCAGCACCCTAGAGTGGAGCCCATCTGGTCCCATGGACTTGTGACATTCCAGATGGAGGAGCAGGTCTCTGACTGTCTCTTTCTGGATCGCAGAGGGTGAGTCTCTACCTCAATCACAGGGGACTTCCAGGTCAGGGCGTAAAGTACCCTGAGATACCAAGGGACCCCTGCAAAAAAAGCCTGAACAGGTCAAAGTCCGCCCTCTGGAAGTTCAGGAGAGCAGTTTTGTTAGTATCCCTTCTGACATCACCAAGGATAGAAAACTCTACAATTTCATGGTCACTCTGCCCAGGACAGTCCCCAGCTTTCACACCTCCCACCAGTCCTCCTCTGTCAGTGAAGAGCAGGTCTAGCGGGGCACCTCCCCGGGTAGGCTCTTGAACCAGCTGTGTCAGGAAGCTGTCTTCCACGCACTCTGGAAACTTCCAGGACTGCTTCCTCTGCGCAGTATTGTATTTCCAGCATGTATCAGGGAAGTTGAAGTCTCCCATGAGAACGAGTGCTGGTGATCGTGTAACTTCTGCGAGCTGCTCGCAGAATGCCTTATCCATATCTTCATCCTGATGAGGTGGTCTATAACAGACCCCCACCAAATGTCAGCCCTACAGGCCCTCTCCCGATCCTTCTCCATAGACATTCAACTTTATCATTCCCAACCCCAAGCTCTTCAACATCAAAACACTCTTTAATATGAAGAGCCCCCACCACCACCCTTCCTAGAATTATAGAATCATAGAATATCCCGAGTTGGAAGGGACCCATAAGGATCATCCAGTCCAACTCCTGGCACCGCACAGGTCTGACTAAAATTTTAGACCATGTGACAAAGTGCACAGTCCAAATGCTTCTTAAATTCAGACAGGCTTGGTGCAGTGTCTGCTTCCCTGGGGAGCCTGTTCCAGTGTGCGACCACCCTCTCCGTGAAGAACCTCTTCCTGATGTCCAGCCTAAACCTCCCCCGCCTCAGCTTGACACCATTCCCACAGGTCCTATCTCTGGTGATACCGGAGAATAGGTCACCTGCCTCTCCACTCCCCCTCGCAAGGAAGTTGTAGACTGCGATGAGGTCCCCCCTCAGCCTCCTCCAGGCTGAACAGGCCCAGTGACCTCAGCCGCTCTTCCTATGTCTTCCCCTCTAGGCCCTTCTCCATCTTCGTCACCCTCCTCTGGACACTCTCCAACAGTTTTACACCCTTTTTGTACTGTGGTGCCCAGAACTGCACACAGTACTCGAGGTGAGGCTGCACCAGCGCAGAGCAGAGTGGGACAATCACTTCCCTCGAATGACTAGCAATGCCGTGCTTGATGCACCCCAGGATACGGTTGGCCCTCCTGGCTGCCAGGGCACACTGCTGGCTCATATTCAGCTTGCTGTCAACCACAACCCCCAGATCCCTCTCTGCGGGGCTGCTCTCCAGCGTCTCGTCGCCCAGTCTGTACGTATAGCCAGGGTTGCCCCGTCCCAGGTGCAGGACCCGGCACTTGCTCTTGTTAAACTTCATGCGGTTGGTGATTGCCCAGCTCTCCAATCTGTCCAGATCTCTCTGCAAGGCCTTTCCACCCTCGTCCGAGTCCGCAACTCCTCCAAGTTTGGTGTCGTCAGCAAATTTCCTCAAAACACCTTCTAGTCCTACATCCAGATCATTTATAAAAACATTGAAGAGGACTGGCCCTAAAATGGAGCCTTGGGGGACCCCACTAGTGATCATCCGCCAGCCAGATGTGGCCCCATTTACCACAACCCTTTGAGCCCTGCCCGTCAGCCAATTGCTCGCCCATCGTATGATGTTTTTGTTTAGCTGTATGCTGGACATTTTGTCCAGTGGGAAACCGTGTCAAAAGCTTTGCTGAAGTCCAAAAAGATCACATCAGCTGGTTTCCCTTGATTGACTAGATGGGTGATCTTATCATAAAATGAAATCAAATTTGTTAGGCAGGACCTACCCCTCGTGAACCCATGTTGGCTGGGACCAATGACTGCATTGTCCTCCAGGTGCGCTTCAGTAACTTCAAGGATCATCTTCTCCATGATTTTACCAGGCACTGACGTGAGACTGACAGGCCTGTAATTGCTAGGGTCTTCTTTTTTGCCCTTCTTGAAAATTGGCTCAACATTTGCCAGCTTCCAGTCTGCTGGGACCTCTCCAGATTCCCAAGACCATTGAAAAATAATTGAAAGAGGTCCCGCGATGACGTCAGCCAGCTCCTTAAGCACCCTGGGATGAATCCCATCCGGACCCATGGACTTGTATGGATCCAGGTGGAGCAGCAAATCCCGCACACGTTCAGGGTCGGTTGGGAGTTTATCATTCCCACTGTCATGGTTCTCCAGCTCAGGGTACCCTGGGTCCCAAAGCCCATCATCACTGTTGAAGACAGAGGCAAAGAAGGCGTTAAACGTCTCTGCTTTACCTAAGTCCTTGTCTGTGAGGTGACCTTCCCCATCCAGTAGCGGACCTATGTTTCCTTTGGTCCTCCTTTTTCTGCTCACATATCTAAAAAAAACGTTTTTATTGTCTCCCACAGACTTGGCCAGCTTCAACTCTAGTTGGGCTTTAGCTACACAAATTTTCTCCCTTCAGACGCGAACAGTGTCCCTGTATTCCTTCCACGTTGCCTGACCCTCCTTCCAGCAGCCGTATGTTTTCTTTTTTCGCCTAAGCTCCAGTAGGAGATCAGCCAGGCCAGCCTTCTGCCCCGCCTGCTTGACTTCCGATATTTGGGAATCGCCTGATCTTGTGCTTTTAGGAGGCAGTGCTTAAAGACTGACCAGCGCTGATGGACGCCAATGCCTTCAAAAGCAGTTTCCCAGGGGACCTTGCTGACTAGTTCCCTGAGCAGCCTGAAGTCTGCTTTCCCCATATCCAGGGCTGAAGTTTTGGTGACAGTTTTCCTTCTGTCGTCAAAAATTTTACACTCAACCACTTCATGGTCTCTATGGCCGAGACGGCCACCAATGACCACGTCCCCCACAAGACCCTCTCTGTTCTCCAGCAACAGATCAGGAGGGCACCTTTCCTAGTTGGCTCCCTTAGCACCTGCACCGAGAAGTTATCATCTAGGTGCTTTATGAACCTCCTGGACTTGCTCGTGTCAGCCGTGTGGTGATCCCAGTTGACTTCTGGCAAGTTGAACTCCCCCATAAGGACAAGGGGAGTTAATCTCGAGGCATCTCTTAGTTCCATAAACTAATTCATCAGCATTGTCATCCTGGCCAGGTGGTCTGTAATAGACTCCCGCAACAACATCCCCTTTATTTGTTCGTCCCCTAATCCTTACCCAGAGGCTCTCAACTTTGCCATCACCAACTTGCCTCTCCCTTCTGAAGAGCTTGTAGCCGTCTATCGCAGTACTCCAGCCGTGGCAGTGATCCCACCATGTTTCAGTTATGGCAACTAGGCCGTAGTCAGCCTGTCACACAGTCGCTTCCAGCTCCTCCGGTTTGTTGCCCGTGCTGCGTGCATTGGTGTAGATGCACTTCAGATGAGACATCTGCCTCACCCCCAGCTTCAGCATTGTTCCCCCAGGCTCTTCTCTGGTGAGCCCTGTTTTATGCCCTTCCCCGCCAAAGCTGGTTGTCCTCTGGTGGGACAGCACACCTTCCCTGGTATCCCTGAGCCCACCTTCCCTCTTCATCCCAACACCCACTATGCAGGAAGGCTCCCATACCTATAAGTTTATTTACACAAATAAGTTTATTTATTTTCAATATTGGAGCTTTTGAAAATCACAAGCTCCATGGACGCTGGCCCTGCCTCTCCTGTAGCCTGCATGGCAGCAGTGCTCAGATGTAGAGCTCTGCGGCGATGCAGACATCTTCTGCTGCCGACAGCAAATCCTATCCCAGACCGAGCGGATGCTGTTGCCATTTGGTTCCGCTGCAGTGCCCTGGGTGCCACAGGTTTGGCGCAAGTGACACGAGCACAGGTATCTGGTGATGGGGGCACTGCAGTGCTCTGAAGACGATGAGCTGGAGTAGCCATGGGGCTCCTGGGCTCTTCTGGAGGCCAAGCTGGGAGCTGGCCTGGCCCGTGCATTTCCCCGAGGGAGGTTGCTGCCTGTCCACTTTTCTTGGCTGTCGGTGCCCTGGGAGCAGGCCCCGCGATCTGGGGAGCTCTCGACGTTGCCAGGGCACTTCTTCCTCCAAGGCCACCACTTAGGTCCCCTGGTGCCTGCCTCAGCCCCAGATGTTTCAGACGCCGTGGTCACCTCCGCACTGGTGTTTCCTTTCTGAGGGACAGCCGCAGCCCGGAGGTGGAAGCTGCTGTCAGAGCATTGGGTCTGCTCGCTGCTGCTGCCCCACTGGCCTTGTGGGGCTCCTGCGGCTGGTCCCACAAAGTGTCTGCGGTGCTTCCGACGGTGCTCACGCCTCAGGCTTGTAGTTTGGATCACGGGCCTGAGGGCTGGGTAGACTGCGGTGGGCTCTTGTCCTGCCCACGCATTCGGCAACCCATAGGGCGTCCTCAGAATTTCACCCTTGGGAGCTGTGTCCATGCTGTGGCTACACCAGCCGTTCTTGGTGTAGTGTGTGTGAGCCCTTGGGGCTGCCCAGCCACCCTCCTCCCAGGGCACTGCTCGCTGGCATGGGCGCTCCGGGCCGAGCTGGTCCCCGCGGTGCTGCAGCTCCTGAGGCATGAACGTGGCCTCGGGCCTGTGGAAATGGACAGGCTGAGGGCCGGAGCATGGTGGTCCAGAGGCCGCTGGGCAGACAGTGGAGGCCCCGTGCTTCTTCCAGTTCCTCTTGACCTGGTCCGGATGGAGGAGAGGCTTGTATTTGAGGAAGGCGACACAGGGACATTGTGGTGGCAGGGGGCCAGAACAGGCATTTTGGGGCAGTGCTTCATGCTCCTCTTCAGTTGACTGCTGCACTGTCCCAGAGGAGCTTTCTAGGATTTCTTCGCTTGATGTCTGCATGCAGGCCTTGCTGTGCTGCTCAAGCCTCAGCTGCAGCTCTGAGATGTCGACAGGCGCTGCAGTTTGGGGCTGGTTCCCATTACCATCATCAGCCCCCAGTGGTCTCAGGATGATGACGAAGTCGGTTTGGCAGCCTTGGTCTTTTCGTAACACTGTGTTGGCTGGGCTGGGAAGTGCTGAGAGGTCCACGGACAAGCCGAGAGGTTGCTGGGACACCTCCACCCACTGCTGTCGCCCCTCATCTGGGCAAAGGAGACTCTCACGCATGATCGTCCCCATTTCTGGTGGCTGCATGGAGGAGGAGACCTCAGCCGGTGGCTCTTCATCTCCGCTGCCTGGCTTGGAGGCCTGCTTCCCAAGCCTGGGGCTCCTGGGGGCTGTCAGAATCTCTAGGCACTGCCTCTTCCCAGGAAGCTCATCAGCCTCCTCCGCACTGCTGGTTTTGCTCAGGGCAGAGTCCAGATGTTGGTCTTCTGCAGGGATGTCTGCGGGATGTGTCTCCTTCCTGGGCGCTGGGTGGCACGGAGGCTCTGGCTCTGTGGGGGCTCCTCCATCGTGCTCCAGAGAGGCGTTGCTCCAGCTCCGAGGACAGCTCTTGATCCTGGGGATGTCGCAGCCACAGCAGGACAGGCTGCCCCGCTTCATCAGCCCCTCCAGGTCCTTCGATGCCGCTTGCCAGAAGTCAGGCCTCAGCCCATCAGCCTCACACCTGGGCAGTGCCGACAGCACCAGCTGCTGCAGCTCCTGCTTGGCCTTGATGCACGCCGTACAGCCAGGGCAGCAGCGCCCTGACCCGCACAGCTGCTTGGTGCCTGCAAAACAGGGAGGGAGTCTGAGTTGCGGTGGGACAGAGGCACCAGGGCCACCTCGGGCCCATCGGGATGGGCTGCTCGGTCCTGAGGCCAACCCAAAGGGGACTCACCAGGCTCCGCTGCTGCTGCTTGTAGCCGCCATCCCCACTTTCGCCAGCACAGACCGTCACCCTGTGGGCACAGGAGCACAGCACAGTCACCAACCTGGGGAGGGATCCGTGGGGCCACTGCCGACACCCCCTGCCCCCGGAATCCCAGCCTCATGTCCCCCCACCCTCAAGCCCCATGTACCTTTTGGCGCCGGCCCCTGGAGAGCAGGGAGAGCCCGGTCACCACAAGCAGGAGGCCGGGGACAAGGAAAACGCTGCTGTCGTCAACCATCGCTCACAGCCAGGTACGACCGCACTGGCAGACGTGGGGTGCTGGCCGGTGCTTTATAGGGACACGGCCGTGAGGTCACAGACAGCACACGGCAACGCCTCTGTGAGGTCTCAGCCCCCAGCCCACGCTGAAGCAGGCCGGTGCCCCTGTGCTGCATTTGTGGGGAGGCGGGGGACCAGGATGGCTCCGCCGGGCTCCTCGCTCGGGGCCAGGGTCACAGCCCACTGCCCAGCTCCAGCTGTGTCCGACAGCCTCTCCTGTCCCCCACCCCAAGCTCCTTAGTCTGCCACACTACACAGATTCGCTGTCACAGCTGGGAAGGAACTCTTCATTGCTTTTGGTCCCGCGTGACGGCGGAGCTCCCAGCACAACCACCTGGCTTATGAAAGGGCGCTATGACTTCACGAAGGGCCCTGCAGTTTGAGATGCCGACAGGCACTGCAGCACGGGGCTGCTTCCCGTCCTCAGCGCATCCACTCGGTGCTCGCAGACACCGGTGTGAGAAACAAAGCTGTGCTTTTGCAACAGAAGGTGTTTTTGTGGTGGGAAATCCACTAACCTTGCATATTCTAAAGGGATTGTGCAGGCACGACAGCAGCACAGCAGTGGGGAGTTTGTTAAGCAGAGAAGAGGAAGGTCCCGGCGTCCCAAAATAAGGAGGATAGCTAGGAAAAACAGGACGAGCAGTGTGAAATCGGTAAAAACACAAATCACAGGATCTATAGTCATGAGAGAAGAAGGAAAAAGAAAAAAAAAAAATAAACTAACATTTGGTCAAATAAAATTGTACGTATGTGGTATAGAAAGGCGTTGAGAAGTTTGTGAACCTGCAGTACTCAGCCAGTGAGGAAACAGGGGAGGAATCAGTTGTCGGGCAGCAGGGAATGTAAGGTGATGATGAACTGTTACTGTGCGCTCCTGCTTGCAGGGCGCTCGCCATGGCAATCGCGAATAAAACAGCCCCACAGGAGATCCTGTCTGAGAAAATCATTGAGATTTTCCTCACACCAGCGGTTCCTCACCCGTGTTCGGGCGGGCACACTCCCGCTCTGCGACCCACCCCCCTGACGGGACGCACCGCCCGCCATTTTGTGACCCCAGGACGGGTGCCTCCCCCCCCCCCCCCCCCTTTGCCTCTTCCCCTCCCGCTCCTGTTGCTATGCGCCGTGACGTCACCCCGCTCGCCGCGACGCCCCGCCCCCACGAGTCACCACCCTGCGCGGGGCGGGGCCTGCCCGTCCCACCCCCCCCCCCCCTCCGCGCGCCTGCGCCCGCCCGGCGCCGCCGCCATTTTGTGCTGAGGGGCGCGCGGCGGCGGCCGCAGGTGAGGGCGGCGGGGCCGGGCCGGGAGCGGCGCTGGGGCTGAGGGCGGCGGGGCTGGGGCTGGTTGAGGGGCAGCACCGCCGGTTGTGTTCCCGGCTCGCCCTGCCCTGTGTTTTCGCGTCTGCTCCCACCCGCGGAGCCTGCCGTGTTCCGCAGCGCGCCGGGGCCTGGGCTCCCCCGAGGGAGGTTTGTGCTGCGGGTGCGCGCGGGGCTGCGCGGCTCGACGCCTCAGCGCGGTCGGGGCGGTGCCGGTAACGGTTCGCGTGTGCCCCGTCAGGGACCGAGCTCCGTTGCGCATCGCTCGGATGAGAAGCGCTTTGCGCAGCGGTTCTTTGGGAAGTTTGTGAGGTACGGGTGTCTATTTGGAGGTGCTCCGAGCCGCTGCCCGTGGCTTGAAGGGACCGCCACTCACGCTGGTGGTGCCCGTAATTTAGGCTGCAGCGCTGAGTAACTTCCAGCTTCTTCCCTCACGTATGTGCCGGGTGCGGGGTTTTGCCACATCAGCGCGAGTTAAGTGGAGCCGCTGCTCCGGTTCTCGGGCTCCACAGAGTTGGTGCAGGTCGCTGGAAAGCTGTGGATCCCACTGCACTTCTTGCTCTGGCCTGGATGGGGGAGCTCGCACACACCGATTTTATGTGCCGTAATTAGAAGTATTCACGGATCCCTTTTCCTTTTCAGAGCTGCAGAATGGAAAACTATAAGAAGACCAAAATTGTGGAGAAACCTTGTCCTCTTCCTTTCACTGACCTGCCCCCTGACATTATTGAAATGAAAGTGAAGGACGGGAGCAAAATAAGAAACCTGATGGGCTACGCCATTGGCAAGATGGAGCTGGACTCAGTGAGGCAGATCCTTTTCACTGGCTCAGGCAAGGCCGTTAGCAAGACCATTACGTGTGTGGAAATCATGAAACGGAGGCTCAAGGAACTCCACCAGATCACCAAAGTGCTTTTTAAGCAGATCGAGGAGATCTGGGAACCCATTGTGCCTGAGGCAGGCCTTGATGCCCTGACAGTGAAGAGAAACATTCCTGCCATATGCATCCTGCTCAGCAAAGATGCCCTCGATCCCCAGGAGCCTGGCTATCAGGCTCCAGGTTCTTTCGATGCCTTCTGGATCGAGACGCTTAAAGCAGAGTCCCAGGCCCAGATGAAGAGGAAGCAGGGTGGAGGAAGGGGAGCTGGCAACACAGGAAAGCACCCTCGCGCCACTGGAGGGCACGGGGAGCCCGGCGTGAAGTCCTGAGCCAGAGACACGCTTGGGTAGTTTGGGGGATTACAGAAACGAGCCAGCTGCTGCAGCTGGAAAGCTGCTGCTGAGCACAGGGCCTTGCAGAGCTGTTAGGGGAGGGCAGGAGCAGTTCCTGTTCCATACGGACGTTACTGCAGCTGCCTGAAATCGTGTTGCGACGAGTTTCCGTGTCTGAGGCTGCCAGGCTGTACTCCGTAGCCTGCGGTCCAGGGATGAGATGGGAAGACAGCAGGCACCTCTCGGAGTGAGGACCGCTGGCATCTTGTTGAGCCCAGGCGAGCGGCTGTTTGCAGGGATGCTGCGAGGTGGAGGCGGCTCTGCTGTGGCATGGGGGCGAGCTGTGACCCGACTTGGACTGCCGGCTGCCGCCTGCACGGCTCCTGTGTGTGCACGGTGCGGTGCTGGGCTGTGTCAGCCACTTGAGCTGTGCCTGGCAGGCCGTCTTCTGCCGATCCCTTCAGGTGGCCTGGGGGCCTGGATGCAGGACCGCAGGGACACTGTGTGCAAGTCGCCCCTTTCTGTCCTCCTCTCGCCGCCTCCCTGCGGCTGCCGGTTGCACCTCTGCCAAAGTGGCAAGGGTCGACTCGTGTTGTAACTGGCCTGGAGTCCTCTAGGCCAGGGTGAACGTGCCGGGGTGGCGGTAACGGTGAGCTCCCAAGGACGCTCGTTTTCCCCTTTCTGCTCCTTTCTGATGCGTTGTGCCGGTCTTAAATAAAGTTTACTTTTGATGTAGCGTGAAGTTCTTCATGTCTTCCTCGTTGCACTGGGGGACGCCTGTAAGCGTTGGGACTGCGGCTGTGGGTTTTTTGTCTCTTGTGACTCCGCAGACCCTGGTGCTGGAGGAAGTTTTTCTTCCTCCCTTTGCCATTCACTTTCCATGCCCAAGGAAAGGTTTTCTGGGAAACTTCTTGCTCTGTAAACTGACTAGAAGCGCGGTCGCAGAAATACTCTGCCTAGATGCCGGTGAATGCAGGGAAGGATGGAGCGGCAGAGCTCTCGCTCGAGCCCCTGCGTGTTCTCCCTGCTCCCTGTACCGTGTCTTCCCCAGCACGGAGCCCGATGGCTGCTTTGTGGAGCACCACTGGCACCGCACCCAGCAGCGTGCTTCTGGCTGTTACTGCTCAAAATCCCTCCGTATTCTCTCCATCCCAACGCGGAGCCGGCTCCTAAAGCAGCCGGTGTAACCCTCCCTCGTGGAGACAGCACACCCGGAGCCTTCCAATCAGCGCAGCGAAACGACTCCGTTTTTACTTTGCAGTTTGGAAGTCGCCCCCGGATGGCTGGGACGGTTCCTTTCCGGGTGCTGCGCCCCCCCCCCCCCGCAGCGCAGGCTTCTAGCCGCGGCGCCGGACGGGGAGCACCGCGGAGCACGGCCGGGAGCCCACGGCCCCCCGACCCCCCTGCGGGCGGCCAGAAGGGGTCCCCAGCTCCACTGCGGGTCCGCTCCTCCGCCCCTGCGCCCTCCTGAAAACTGGGGGCTCCCTGGGGCGGCGGTGGGGAGAGCCCTGCTCGTGCCCCGCCGGGCGCCACCTCCGTTGGTGCCGCCGCGGCTGGGTGACGGCCCCGCCGGTGGCCTCCGCCTGGAGGTCCCGGCCTTGCCCCCGAGGCTGCGGCTGCCTCCGTCCCCGGCGCCTGGCGTCCCCGTAACCTGCCCACGGTGCCTGCGCCCCGGGCAGCGCGGTCACGGGGTGCCTGTGTGCACGGGGCCGGGGTGTGTGTGTGTGTGTGTGTGCGTGTGTGTGTGCGCTCAAGCATACGTGTGTGAATGCGTGTATGCGTGCAAGAACGTGTGTACGCATGCATATGTGTACATGCATGTGTGTGTTCGTGCATGCGTGTGTGCAAACGTGTGTGCATGTGTGTGCATGCACGGGTGCACATGCCCACCTGCGTGCAAACGTGTGTGCACACGCCTGGGTGTGCGTGTGCAAACGTGTACATGCGTGTGCAAACATATGCATGTATGTCCGGGCATGCAAACGTGCTTGCACACGCCGGGGGGGGGGGGGGGTGTGCATGCCTGTGCGTGTGGCTGTGCAAAGGTGCGTGCACGTGGCTGTCTGCATGCACGTGCGCGTGCAAGCCCGCAACAGCGGCGGGGAGGGGGCGCGGCCGGCCCCGAGGGGGCGTGGCCGAGGGCAGGGCGCCGGCGGGAGCCGCCCCCGGTGGCGGCGGGAGGCAGCGGCAGCGCGCGGGGCTGCGGCACCTCCGGGCGGCCCCGCGCCGGCACCGGCACCCCCGGACCCGGCACCCCCGGGACCCCCGGACCCGGGCACCCCCGGGACCCCCGGGCCCCGGTCCCGGCAGCGCCGCCCGCGGGGTCCCGGCGGTTCGCGGGGCGGAGCGGAGGCAGGTAACGCCGGGGCCCCGGGACGGGAGGGAGGCTCCGGAGGGACCTGTTGCAGCCGCCCGGTGCCCCCGGGGCTCCTCGGCTGTGGGATTTGCAGCGGGGGCTGCGGGCACCCCCCTTCTCCGCGGTGTTCAGGGATGGGGGGGGCCTCGCCCCGTTTTGGGAGGGCACGGAGGGCGGCCGGGGGGCGGCGGCAGGGCCGAGGCTGCCCGGGAGGGAGGCTGGGGACGGGATTTGGGGCCGGGAAGGCGCCGGGACACCTCCGGCTCCGTCACCCTGACCCTGGCCCGGGATGGAGGGAGGCAGCTGGGGAGCGCCTGTGGAGGCTGCGAGGAGCCCCCCAAATGGCAGCCTCCGTCCCCCTGAGCCTCTTCGGGGCCGGGGCTTTGCAGGAGGCAGCCGCCGCCTCCCCCGGGGGGCTCGGGCACCCCGTCCCCTGGTGCTGGCGGTGACGGTGACTTTCTCCCTTCCAGCTCCCCGAGGGAGAAGACACGGCCCCACCGCGCTGCCGGAGGAGAGGAAGCCTTGGGAAAGCTCCGAGCCTCCCCCGCTGAAGCCGAGGTCACGGCTCCCGGAGGCCCAGCCGTGTCGGGGGTCCTGCTGCCTGCCTGACCCCCGGGCTGTCCCGCTGCCAGCACCGCAGCCGTCCCCCCTGCCCCCTGCCAATGCCCCCGGGCGGAGGCTGCGCCGGCGTCCCAAGCGCGGGGCCGAGCTGGGGGTCCCGTTTCTCCCCACGGGGCAGCGGCGATGGGGGCGGCTCTCTCCACCGGAGCAGTCGTTGCGATTTCTTTCAACTGCATCATCGCGTTGCTCATCCTCATCCTCTTCCTCATCCTCTGCAAGGCCTGCAGGACCCCGTCGTGCCCCAAGAAGGGCCCCCCCTCTGACGCGGATGAGGCGAGGAACGAGGAGAAGTACCTGCTGCAGCCCTGAGCCGCGCGGGCAGGCGGTGCTGGGGGGCTCGGGGACGTGGGCACCCGGCGGAGCTGAAGGAGCTGCGCTTACTTGGACAGGGTGCCCACGCTGGGACAGTGGTGCTGGCCTGGCAGGATGGGAGCAGAGGGGACGCTGAGCTGTTTGCAGGGGCATGACGCGGGGCAAAGCCCTTCACCCCCGTGGTCCTGGTGCACAGACACCCTGCGGATGCCCGTGGCGACTGCGAGGACGGAGACACAGCGGCTGGGGACGTGCCCTGGGGACATGCTTGGTCCCTGCAGACAGCAAGCGTGGCGGGAGCCGTGCCCTCGAGCCCAACCCGTGTTCGGGGCCGTCCCGCGGGCTCCTCCGTGGTGCTGGTGGCCCGGCTTTGGGGACACGCTCTGCCCTTCCCCTGGGGACAGCGGCACGTGGAGATTCGGCCACCAGCTCCTCGTGGCATCGCAGACCTGAGCGGGGCTGGCTGGGGGCTCAGAGAGGGGAGGCGGCGGGGCCGGCACCAGCGGGCTGGCTGCCTGGGGTGGCACCGCGCCCGGGGGGACCCAGCCACGGGGGTGTTACTGGGGTGGTCCTAGGGTGCGGAGGGCAGGGGGCAGCTGGCACCCACCCGCTCCAGCGGCTGGCGGGGTTTGATGAGCCATGGGGGTGCAGAGGGCCGCTCGGGCTGTCTGTTTGTCCCCAGTCTGTCTGTTAGTCCCCCTCCAGCATTAGCACCGACACTGCCAGGCAAACGCCTTCCTCGCTGGGCGCCTGTCCCTGCCCGCCCTGCACCTGCCCAAACGCTGGCTGGGGCCAGGCAGCCCATGGGCAGGGGACATGTCCCCGTCCCTGGTGCTGTCCCCTGTGAGAGCAGCCTGGGGGGGTGTTTTGCGGGGGGATCGGGGCCGTCCAAGCGCCCTTCACGGTGACGGGCACCTCCTGGTGTGCTGCCCCGGTTGGGGACCTGCAGCGTGCCAGTGGCACCCCCCCGTGCCCCACTGCTGCCTGCCCGAGCCCCCGCAGAGAGCTGGGAGTATTTCAGAGATAAGAGTGCCTGGCTAAACGGCACCGGAGGGTCTTCCAGCCCTGATGCCTGCGGACAGGAGGTCAGTGTGGCCCCGCTCTCCAGGGCCATGGTGGCTCTAAAGTGAGGGACGCTTGGTCTGGTTTGTGCCCAAGCCTGACAGCTGCTTCCTCTGTCCTGCCTGTGGGTTTTGGAGTGGCTCCTAGAGCGGAGCAATACCCAGAGCGGGGGCCCCGGGGTGCCTGGTCCCTGCTGGCACAGCCGCTGCAATAAGGGGCTGGAGACGTGGGCTGTGCCCTGGGGGACACGAGCTGGGGTCCCCACGCAGGCTTGGCCAGGCCTGGCGAAGCCCCTGGTTCCTTCCCGTGTCAGGTGTAGCTAACGTCCCTTTGCAGTCGTGTTTTTACTAGACTAATAAACCACTCGTAGGACCCAGGAGGTGTCTCTGAGCTCTGCCCTGCGCCTGCTGCAGCACGGGGACAATCAGGGAGGTCGTGGGGAGGCCTCGTGTCCTGCCCACAGCTCTGCGTGGGCGTCCCGGGCTCAGTGGCTGACACCCCTGCAGGGCTGCGGGGGCTTTGCTGGGCAGCTGTGACGAGGAGGGGCTCGTCCTGCACCCTTCTCTGGTCTTAAAATGCTGGGTGACAAACCTGGCTGGGCTGGGGGCACGTGGCTGCCGGCAGCGAGCAGCCCCCACCCTGGTGCTGGCGGCACCGGAGTTTCCAACCCGTGTCCTCAAGTCACAGGGCGCAGGACGCTGGCAGGGGACGCGGGCCAGCCGAGGGGACGGGGGACACCCACCGCGGACCCCGCGCCGCCGGTCCCCGCTCCCGGTGGCCGTGCGCAAGGCTCCAGCGGTGAGAGCCTTGTCCCTGCTCATCAGCATGCAGTGAGGCCACCGCGGCTCCTGCTGCCACCGCAGCCACGTAGCAGCTAATCCCTCTGCCGCAACGCGCCGGAGCGGCGGGAGGGCTCTGCAAAGCCCGGCCGTGCCCGCGGCCGTCGGGGAGCGAGCTGCTCCGAGCCGGTGGCCAGCAGCCGCTGAGATGCCCCGGTCTGAGTGACGGCGCGTCCCCCTGCCACTGCAGTGTGAGGTCCCCAGACACCTCCTGGCCACCCCAAAATAGTGGGACCCGCTAAAAAAAAAAAAAAAAACCTCAAGGTTTTACCGGGGCTGGAGGCACCAGCCCTATCCTGCCTCTGTGGGGCTCTCAATAGGTGCAAGCATGGACACGGGTGGGGAAAAGTCGAGCGAGGCTCCAGGGCCCTGAGCGCAGCGAGGGGCTGCTGTCCCCAGGGACAACGGCACGCTGCCGGCCTTTCAGCAACTCTTTATTTGTCTGGGCACAGAGACGAAGTGCTCCCGCTCTGCAAAGAGCAGGCGGAGCGGGGCCCACGGCTCGCATGCCAAGCAGCCGCTGCTCAAAGCAGGGCTTGTTCGCCGGCCCGCGGGGCCCGGCACAGCTGTCGCTCCCACAGCTCACTTCCCGGCCGTGCTGTCCGGCTCTCTCACCAGGTTCAGCAGCTTGTCCATCTTCGCGATTTCCACCTCCGGGCCCTTCTTCACCTCCTGGCCTTTCTTCTCCTGCAGGCAGAGCAAGCGAGGGAGAGCTGTGAGAGACCCTACCCGAGAGGAGACATGAGCCAGGGCTCCCAGACGGGCTGCCGGCTCCTCACCGAGCCTCCCACGGGACGGCGTGGTCCCTGTTGTGCTCAGAGGTGACAAACGAAAACATCCCTAAAACTCCTCCGAGCCGTTTCAGCCCTTGCAGCACGCAGCCGGGCGAGCTGTGGCACCACAAAGCTCTCCTCGCCGCGCACCCTGCGCTGCTTTGGCGCACAGGCACAAGGGGTGCTGCACGCAGGCACTGCACGATGCTGTGCTGGCCCAACGCGTGCCCCAGCACGGGTTACAGGGGACAAGCTGTTCCCGCAGCCTGCCAGCACCCGTCCTGGGGTGCTAGAGCAAACCACCACCGGCACCCGAGGAGAAAGCACTTAGCATGAGGGAAATAAGGCTGCCCGGCTCGGCCCGTGCTTGCCTGAGAGCTGCAGGAGCTTCCAGAGCTGGGGGGGGGGACGAAGTCCCTTCCCCATCCCTGCCACCCAAGGCTTTGGGATGAGCAAGCCTTCCTGATGGGGACTTCGGAAAAAGCGGTAACTGGGTTTGTGCTCTCCAGAGTCATATCACTACACACACAAACACAACGGAGGGATTTTCCTACCTGCCGTCAGCCCACAGAGCTGAGCTGGGGGGATGCTCCCAGGCAGCATCTGCCCAGTCACCAGATCCCGTGGCTGGGCACTGCCCTCTGCTCTCAGCCGTCCCCTTGGCCAGCCCTCGGGCTCTCGCCTCCCCCTTGGATTTTGGGGTCCCTGCTCCAGGGATGTGGACGGAGCTTGTCTGTGAGGTCCCTAGAAATCAGGTGTCACACCAGGCTAAGTGAGGGGCTGGTTCCCAGGGAGCTGGGCACCCTGACACACGAGCTGGAGAGGTGGCACAGGTCCCCAGGCACAGCAAGGGGGAACATCTCCACCCGGGTCTGGGGGCAAAGAGCCCTGTGCCTGCTCCCGGCAGCCCCAAAACACGGCCGCTGTGCGGGGATGCTCTGGGGAGGCCAAGGGAGCTGCGCACAGTGCCCAAGCGAGGCGGCTGCCTGCTTTCTGCTCTCCCCACTTAGAAAAGATCAGTTCTCCTCTTGCTCAGTCAGTTCCTCTGACGGCCCCCAGTGCAGCGATTACAAACATGCTTCTTCCTTCAGTTCTGGGAAAAAAAACAAACAAACAACAAAACGCTGGGGCACAACAAAGAAAAAATTGCGCAGGGATTTCTCTTTCTCTAGCAAAAGTGGGCTGCATTAAAGGCAGCAGGAGTTTGCCCTTGCTGGAAGAGAGCTGGGGCAGGCCTGTGGATATGCACGCGGGGACGTGCAGCTTCCCAAGTCCCCTCTGCAAGTGCGTGATGGGGAGAGAGAGCCCCTGCAGGAGCACCCCTGCCAAGGGGCAGGCAGGAAAACGGAGCCGTCTGCACCCCGTGACTCCCCCACTTGTTAAACCAAGGCGTCAGCGAGGCTTTTGGTGCTTTTCTCTAGAAGAGGAGAAAATTGAGGGGAAGGAAGATCCTGAGGGATCCCTGGGGCTCTCTCACCCCAGCCAGCACACCCCAGCAGAGGTTTCCTTAGGCTGAGGGAAGGAAACTTGGGGTGCAAGCACTGCTGGTGTGAACGGGGCATTTGGAAACCCCTCTGCTCCCGAGACGAAAGGCTCCAAGTGCAGGAACGAGTCCGGGTTGTTTTTAAGTGCCAGGTCCACGGCTCGCATCCCAGGCCAGAGCTGGTTTGCATTAACTCCGCTAAGTGAGCAACGCCCTTGGCGGCTCGGGTCCGGGCACTCGGAGCGATGTTTGTGCTCACGGCCCACGTCACCGCCGACCATCTCGCTAAGCAAGAGCGTTCGGATAAACACAGCTGCTCGGGGTATTTCAGGACTTAGCTATCTGTGCAGAAAAGCTGCTTTGCTGTCCGACTGCGTGCAAAACGCTCCCTTCGGCACCCTGCGTCGCGCTCAGCACCGTGCACAGGGCCGTGGGACAGGAGAAAGGAGCGAGAGCTTTGCTCAGCTGGGGAAAGGGGAAGCTGAAGATGTCCCTGCCAACCCGCCGCCATCCCCAGCACCAGCGAGGGTCCCTGGCTGACACCTTCCAGGTATCGACGCCAGGTCCACGAGCATTTCTGAGGTTAAGGCTCGGCTCCTTGTCGCTGACCTGTCTCTGAAGCCTTGCTCTGAAGGCCGGCTCGTCTCCTCTGGTGCCGCAACCAAGTCACACGCCAGCCAGTAATGAGCCGTAACCGAACCAGAGCCCTAATTTAATGCCAAATCACCAGGCAAGCGGGATGACACAGAGAAGGAAAATTATAATGCCTTCCGGGGAGCACTGGAATGGAAAGAGGTTTCCTTCCACCTGCCCTTCCCAGGGTGACCGTGTGTGCGCACCGGGCCAGCCATGCGGCTGCAGGCTGGCCGATGGCCGCGCAGACAGGGCACCCACCTCAATGCACGTGGCATCTTCCTGCAAACCCATGGGACTCACCCGCCTCGGGCCTCCGAGGAGCAGCACTTCTCAGAGCAGAAGTGTGGGGAAACATCACCACCCACGTGGCTGCAACCCTAAAGATCCCATCCCTCCTGATGGAGGGTGATGATGCACTCGTGGGGCCCGTCCTCCACCTGCCCCCTGCTTACACCCCATCCACAGGGGCTCACCGGGAGCCAAAAGGGAGCTGGGGCAGAGCTCCCCCCCGCCCCGGAGCTGACAGATGTAGGGCTGAGCTTACACGGGAGGTCTGTCCCCGAGGAGCTCATCAAACTAGCACAGGAGCCGCTCACAGCAGCATTCGCATTGATTTTGTTGTTAACAGTTCCCAGCAAGAGAGCGAAATGCTCTTGGCAGAAACGGCGATGAAGGATGTGCCAGCCCGGCTGGCTCTGCATGGGGACAGACCCTGCCCCACGGATGGGACACGGCCCCAGGGAGCTGAGGCTGGGAGGAGACCCCTGTGCTGGCAGCCGAAGCCCCCGTTGCCCTCACGCTCACTCTGCCTCGTGCCTGGGCTCTGCTCCAGCTCCCCGGGCAGGGAAACTGAGGCACGGGGTGCCTGGCCCCATCGCAGCGTGGACCAGCAGGTCCTCACAGCCCCAGAGGTGGGTGCTGATGCTGAAAGCAAAGCGGGAGGTGGGAGATGAGTGACGTGGAGCCACAGGGCGAGGATAAGCGTGAGGACAAGGACCAGGACTGGCCGCCTGAACACCCCAGACCCCAGCTCCCAGTGGGAGCCCCAGCACTCCCCATGCTGGCACATGCTGAGCTCTGCATCCAGGACATGGGAGTCATTTAAACTGGAGTCGCTGTGCCTTGGCTGATGCCTTCGTTCCCTCGCTGAACAGTAAGCCGCCAAGTTATTAAAACCCTCCCATAAAACTCATGATGCTGGCACTTTCCAGCCTCTGTTTTTTCTTTTCCCATTGGTGGAATAATCATAAAACATCTGCTGTAAGGTTTCGATTAAACAAAGCAAAACATGTTTATGTTTTAAAGTAGCAAGAAAGTCAACCATGCTGGCACAAACACGAGTGGAAAATTCCCTGTAACTTCCCCAGGAGCCGAGGGGACCCTGCCCTGCTGAGTCCTGGCCAAGGGGCACCGGCCTGGCTCTGCCCTGCTGCCGACGTGACCCTGGTGCTCCCAGTCCCTGCCACTCCTGGCAGGACAGGACTTCTGGGCACAGATGTGTTGGACGGGGTCTGGCCACTTTGCTAAACATCCCAGTGACCTAGGACACATGCAAAAGGGGTTTAAGCTTTTACAGACTGATCTAGAAGGGGGTGAGGAGCTTCAGGAAGCCACCAATGGGGTTGTCCAAACCCCCCAGCCTTACTACCCTCAATTGGAAAGGGCGCACAGTCTGCCAGGCGTTCAGAGGTGCTTTGCTTCTGGAGAAGACCTTTCTTTGACCTCACTGGTGATGGGATCAAAGAATTCAATGGATGAGAGCAAAGAAGAGACTTCCCTGGAGCCTTCCCTGGAACTGGGAAGAACAAAGAAACCCAAAGTCCTTTGTGAACACAGCAAGGTTTTCCTCACCAGCTCTCCGGGCCACCAACCAAATAGGCACCAAAGGGATGTGATATGCCCTGCAGCTCTGAAGCCTTCCAAAACCTTCCCCACCATGGCCCTACAGCAAGCTCCAATGTTGCAGGTGAAGCTGGAGCCCGCTTAGGCTAAGCTGGGGATGATGTCCTGGCCAGGACCACTTTGGGGCTCTGCAGGTGCCGTTCGCAGGCAGCAGCAACGCCACGGAGAGCCTCGAGCCACACTCGCAGCCTGATCTGACGGCGTTGCTCCTGGCCCACAGAAGGATTAGCTGACAGACTGGAGATAAGGATTTAGGCTTATTTTGCTACTGTTTGGAAATAAATGACGCAGGAAATGTTCTGCTTGCAGGGAATGAAGCTGGCAGAAAAGCCCAGGGGATGGCTGGGTTGTTCAGACATCAGCAACCACACAGGATCAGCGGCCGCACAGGATCTCTTTCTGCTTCCCACACCGAGGTGCTGGACAAGCCAGGCACTGGCCCCAAAATGCTGATCCTGCCAGCTTCAGCTAAAAGCAGTGCTACTGGTTTTAAATTCAGATCAGACCTGGAAGAGGCTGGGAGCATCCCAGGGTGTACACCAGAGGGAACATGGAGAAATGCAGGGGTCACCCGTACCTCGTGGTGGGTGCCGGCCTGACAAACACGCAAGCAAGAGGGGTGAGAATGAGCTGGGAAGGCCAGGCTCTGCAGCAGCAGAGAGATAAAAGGGAGGTCAAATTCTCAGCCACAGCCATGCAGAAGGGCGGCCGTTGCCACAGCTCCACCTCTGCTCTGCCAGGGGCAGGCTGGGACCCCACAGCCTGGCTCACGCCCCTCACAGTGCTGTCTGGCCAAGCAAAGGATGTTCACACAGAGGAACCAAACTCTTCCCCCGCAGGTTTTGCTGGCCTCCAGCAAAGCTGTGCCACGGAGGAGTTTGGCTTTTGTGCCAGTGGGTGCCGCGGTGCGATCTCTGCTGGCCCTTAGCAAAGAGCTCAGGAAATGCTCGGCAGCGAGCCTCCAGAGCATGGTGTGGCACGTTGTGCCAGCAGGACTTAACAAATAATCACCAGCACCAAACTGCAGCGGAGAAGAGCAGCTGCCAGACTAGGTGCTGGTGGAAATGCCTGTCCTGGAGGCTCTGCAGTAGAGGATCTGCCTCCGACAGCACTCACTAGCCTGCCTGATCCAGCTGTGGCTGAGCAGGCAAAGCTGCTGAACTGCTCATCTCGTCTCACAGTGACCGCGGCGCAGTCTGGCCTCGCTGTGCCCAGCAGCAAAACACAAGGAGGATGCTGGTGGCACCACGTAGCACAAGACGGGCAAGACCATGCGCAGCTGCGAGCTGCGGGAGGATTAGTCCCAGGCTTTGCTCTTTGGGCAGATGAAGAGATTGGGCTTTCTGCCATGCTCCCTGCTCTCAGTAACTCCAGAGCCATAGGCAATGTCTCACACACCACTAATTTAGGCACCTAAATATAGCCTCAAGAAGTCCTCATTTAGCCACTGTGCAGGAGAACCTTGGTGAGCATGGCCAAGACGAGCACAGGCAGGGAGGCTGGTGTGTCCTCACAGCTCCTGCAGACCAGGCACTGCTGTGACTGAGTTATCACAGCACCAGTCCCAGAAAAACACAACATGCACGTAAGACATTCTCTCCTCTGCCTTTTCCATCTCTGTCACTTACGGGTTCACAACAGGGATGTGGTTGCAGTCCTCAGGTCGAGTATCCCCAAAACAACAGCCTTAAAGACAAGGCTGAATTTAAAGGTTATGCAGAGGCACTGTGGTCTGAAGCAGGCCAGCTAAGCACATCGACCTAACTCTGCCCTGCACTGATGCTGCTTTAGGAATTAGGAAGCATCAGCAACAGGTGCTCTGCTCCTACAGGAGGACACGCTGGGTTTTGTCAACCATGGGGACAATTCAGCCGCGATCTAACTATGAGCACTGTGTGTGTGTGTTAGAGACCAGCTTTGTCCTCACGCGTCATCACCCTTGGTCACTGAGAAGCCACCTTGAAGAGGGCAGCCCGGTGAGATGACAAACTCCTCACAAGGCTCGTGGAAGTGATTTTCAGTCGTATCAGTTCACAGATTTAGCACTAAGCACTGAGAAAAACCACTGTGTGCTCAGCGTGCAGGGTAATTACGCTGCATTGACCTGTATAAGCCTTGTAAGAGGACTAAAAGGGAGTAAAGAGCCCCAAAACTTTTGCCTCCAGTACAGGGAGTCCTGGTGGTGCAAACCACACTGGGAAGGGGGAGAAGCAAGGGGGGCCCCTTGCTTTGCCTCCCTGGGGGGCAGGCTGTGCATCCCCCACCACCCTCAGTCCTGCATCCAGCCCTGCTGGGCTCCAGCTTTCTGCAGTGCCATCGGTCTCTTCTGGAGGGGACTGATTACTTTAATTAGCTCTCGGCAGCACGCAGCGGGAAGCCCTGTTACCCAGAGCCTGCCCGCGTGCCCTGTGCTACGATGGCATCAGGTGGAAGGGCTGGCGGGGCACCAGTGCCTGGTGTTCAGCGGTGGGATCTCTCAGGCACAAGCAGCAGGGAGGAAGGAGCTAGAATTGGTTTTAATCGGGATTGTCCACACGAACCACTGGGCAGGAGGTGCCGTGACTTCTAGCTCTACTCCAAATCTTCCTGCAATTGCCACGGAACCTAAATACCCCCGAACAAAATCTCAGTGCTACCCAAACTACCCTAAGGACACCTGCAGCACCTCTCTCCTCGGGCTTGCAGCCCTGCAGCAACAGTCTCGGGCAGACCCAGCACCCACGGGCTCCAGCAGCAACCCCATCCGAAAGGCAAAAGCAAGGAGATGCCCTGCGGTGTGCACGAGCCTGGCAGTATTAAGCCACAAACCTCGATGCCAGCTGGCAGGTAGCACCGTCAGCTGCACGGCACCACTTCTTTATCAGTCAGCATCTCTCTTTCCTTTCTTTTTTTCAGCTTCACTTCGGTGTCTTTGCATGACGGCTCAGTAAGCTGTTACGGATTAGACTTTAATAAAAGCAACCAAACTGTGGCTGTGGATATGCCATTCTTCCAATACCTTGGTACTGCTGTTATCTCACAGACCACAACATCACAAGAGATCACTTGCAGTTGCACAAACAGTAGATTTTCAAAAGTCGGGGTTGTTTCTTTCCGAATCCCTCTTTCTCTAACTACCATTTCTAACACACATCCCCTGCGAATGCCTTTTAACTGCCTTAAGAAAAGTCCAGCTGCTACTCCTCTCTTAACACATTTTCTTTTATAACTTTTGTCATATTAGGTTTTTAGTATAACTCACAAAAATATTTGCAACAAAAATGTATTCTTGTTTGCTACTAACATGACAGCGCGTGAATATACTTCGCTCTGGATAAATACAAGTACATTGGGAACGGAGTTTTGCTATAAAGAGAAGTGAAAATAAATGTCTTCACTCCCAGTTGCCACATATTTAATAACATTAAATGCCGACGGCATGGAAGATGTATTACAATTGATACTGTTGTACTGAAAGAGCTCGGTTTGCAACATGTCAGGCCACAGCGCTCTCTCCCTCTCTCCTGCTCTCCATGACTGCACTTGAACTCAGGGATGCTCCAGAAATAGCACTAGATATTTCAACTGCGTGAACAATTGTGTCAGCTCGACAACACGTCCTCGTGTGTAGGTTTCAGTTAAATCACAGCATCGCTGGAGCAGGGCTAGGAGAAGCCCTCCAGCGCCCACCAGTCCGCCCTGGTCCGTGGCTGCTTTTAAATTGCTTCTGACAGACGCCTGCCCAGCGCTTGACCTGGTCCTTGGGCTACGGGCACAACGTGCCCCGAGCACTGTGTTTTCGCACTCTGCTCCCATCACCTGAGCGGCCACTTCTTTTGAAAACCTCCGGGGACGGTGCTGCCAGCCCATCCCCTGGCGATGGCTACCAGCACGTCTCTTTCATGTCTGTAAATCCCTTTCCATTAGCCTTTTGCTGCCGCCTGACCACCCCGGAGTGCTGCCTTCCTTGCCCTGCCAGCCCGGCACCTCTTTGGGGTGCATATCTCTCCGCACCCCCAGCTTCCAGCCTTTTGCTGGCCACCTTGCCCTTGCTGCTCGCCTGCTTATTAGGTCTTTCAGGCACAGTGCTCCAAATTGGAGCTGAGGAAGGATCAGCTCACGTGTCCTGCTTGCCCCTATCTTGCCCGTGCTCTCCCGTACGTCACCTCTGCTATGGCAGGGCACTGCTGGCAGGTCTCTGAGGTCTTTTCCTGCAAACATCCCCGGTCGATTATCCCCATTTCCTTCCCCTCCCCTGGTATTTTGCCTCCGTCCTCGGTGGAGTGTATCCTGTTTACTTCAGACCGTGTCTCCCATTTGCCACAAATGAAAGGACTTGCACAGATTTTCCTTCCCCGTTGCAGAGGAAACATCCTGGCAAATTACATATGCCACATAAACACTCACAGGTCCGAAAGCCACCTACGTGCTTACTCTGGACTATGTGGAAGGTCAGGTGAAGTCTCTTTCTGGGACTGAGTTACCCCACAGCATGCAAATCGGGGCTTACAAGCGATCAGCGAGAAGCTGGACACAGGAGGAGCGTGGGAAGCACCACGGTTAAAGCTGTTTCTCTTCCCCAGGATCTGGCCCTGTTACAGCAGCTGAGAAATCCCTTCCTGCCCCAAGACAGACGAGGCTCAGCTGTAACCCAGCGCGGTGTCCTGTGAGTTCCTGGTTAGGAGCTTTGCTGGTGTCAATCTCCTGCAGATTGGCTCGGCACGGTGCTGCACGGTGGAGGATGCTCCTCGCTGCCCGCTGCCACGTCAGAGCCCACGCAGCCAGCAGTGGTGCTGGGGCTGTGTTACCCCCTCCCCGCTCACAGTCACAGTGACCCAGTGGCACTCGACTGCCCACAAGGGTCTGAGGAAGAGCTGTGCAGAGAAGAAGAGGATTCACCTCAGCCTGTTTGCAAATGTTGGGCTCAGGGAGTTCACATCAGCCAGAAGCAGACAGGATAAAACAAGGCAGGAGAAAGCCAGCGATGGGCAGCTCCAGGAGTGCTCCCCTGGGGCAGGGGCACCTGTAGAGCACTGCCCCTCCTTCGGGGAGACACCTCTGGAGATGAGCAGGGCTGCCCTGAAGAAATCCCCGACCTACCCAATAACTGCTTTGCGGGAAGCATCCCACGGCAGACCTGAATGTCATCTCCCTGGTACGCAGTGATGGGCATGGCGATGGGGCCAGGACCGCGGGTGCTCCCGTCCCAGCAGCAGGCCCAGATCCCACACGCACCGGAGACCCCGGAGCATGGGGGCTCCTGGGTAAGGTCTGCAGACAAAGACGAGGTGCGCCCTGCCTGAAAAGCAGATCTGGATCCTGTGTTCAGGTCAGCTGGTCAGGCGGGAGGCAGTCATTTTAATGACAATCCCGTCTTAAGCTGCTGAGCTGACTCCAGTCCAAGTCCCTCCACTAAGCTCCTTGACATCCTGCTTAGAAAAGCATTATTAAAATCTAATTGCTCCATGCATATATTGCTGTCTCAATTATAACCGAAGTAGAAGGGAGATGCAAGCAGTAATCAATCTCTCTGATGCTAATGCATACCCGAGGCAGGAACTGGCCCTGGGAAAATCCAATTCAACACCACCTACTAAAACCAGAGGGGTATATTCATAGTGACTGCCCATGCTGCCAACAGCACGGTCGGTGTGCCCACGGGTGGTCTCCCTGAACTGCTGTTTGATTTGGGTTGCTGACCAGGATGCTGCACCTGAATTAATTTAACACATTCCCTGATGTGCCTCTGTTGTACCAAAACACAATTACTTCATTGCTATAGACCACTTCAATCCATCTGCTCAGCTAGCTGCTGAAACCAATGGAGCTTCTTCACAACACAGTATTGTAAAACAAAGGCAGGCTGTGAAGAAAACAATGCAGAAGTCATTAAGGAGCTTCAGGTGAGCTCTTCCAAAGGTAATCCCCCCACTGCTCAGAGTCTCACCAGCACTCCTGATGGAAGAAGGTAGCCAGCAGCTGACAGCCGGCAGCAGCAGCTAGCTGAGAAGTTAAGTGCCAGATTTAAGGACTAGAAGGATCCTGTTAGCAGAGTGTAACTGAAACTGACGCACGCACCTAACACAAGGTGGGCAGATGAGCTACATTAGAAGAGCAACAGCAGTACAAAGCCTGTCAGCTTACCAAGGCTGAAAACCTCAATGCACCTGCAGGCATGGCCTGATCCTTGTCCCACTCTGTGTTGTTGTAGCTGGGGAAAGAGGGAAACATCTGAGGCAATGCTGCCAGCTGAGCAGCCAGCACTTGTCCTTGGCTACAGGTTCCCCCAGCATGGTCAGCTCATCTTCTCAGGAGGGCTCGCTTCTTCCCAGGCCCTCCTGTTTCCATTCCAAACTAAGTCCAAGCATGGATCCTCCTGGTATTGTCCTGGTGTGAGGAGCTCCCTGAAACGCAGCCACGCTGCAGGTCTGGGAAGAAGCAGTAAAGGTTGAACAAGGACCTGGTGATGTTTCATAACACCTCAGGATGATAACCAGAATTGTTCTTCTCCATCAGGACACGCATAACTGAGCCAGAGGAATGGTGGAAACAATTGCTCGGTGGAAATAAAGTCGCAGCAGCCCCCTATATCCCACTGCTTCTCCAGCAAAACAGTTAACCATGTGGATCCTGTGTGTAAACACTGTTAAGTTGTAGACACCACAAGTGCCAAGGACACACGGTGCCTTCTCCAGGCACTTTGCTGATCATGCTCATCCTTCTTGCTGCCAGGAAGTACTCGGCGCCATTTGAGAGCTGGGTGAAACACAGCCCAGCAGGGGTCGAGCCCATCGCTCCACTGCATGCCCGCATGCCCGGCACTGCGCAAATGCCTCTGCACCAAGAACAATCCTGAAAGGAGATGTTTTCACAGCTGGTAACCAAGCGCGGAACAAAAGAAAGACAGAAAGTGGCCATTTGTGCTCAGAAAATTAAATCCAAATTTAATTCCAGTAATTATACCTTCATTAACACCCCATTTGCCATAAAGATGCATAAAATCCCAAAGTGAGTGCTGCAATTGCTCTGAAAGTGAGAAGAAGGTAACTGGGGAAATACTGCCAGCCCTTCCCTAGCCTGTAAAACCCTTAAGAAGCCTGGATCGTTGTGAATGGTTATTGCTTGTAATTTAACTTCCCCAGCAACCGTCTGTAAATGAGCCAGCCAGCCAGA
This sequence comes from Anser cygnoides, assembly GCF_040182565.1. Lineage (NCBI taxonomy): Eukaryota > Metazoa > Chordata > Aves > Anseriformes > Anatidae > Anser > Anser cygnoides. Next base: position 62,788,905 of record NC_089912.1, on the reverse strand, counting down.
AATCCAGTGAGAGCAGCAGAGAACCTGTAACGGAGCTGATTTATTCCAGCCTCCCCTGATTTAACTATAGACAAATGCAATGCTTCCTGCGTGATCACCTGGGGCTTGGATGCTATTGTGGTGAATACAGCACAAACCAAACTCTCACCCCTCTCCCTGCTGAAACCTCACCATGTTGGAGTCCTTCATGAGTCACGACAGCAGGTCCTGGCCTGGAGGTGTGTGACGTGAGAACAGCCAACGTGTGAAACCGTGCAGGACAGCCCAGGTCTTGATTTCAGTCCATCCCTCCAGTGTTTTGAGGTCATGCAGGAATCTGATCTTCCAAAACCTTTAAATCCAAGTCCTCCAAAACCTTCAAACCCTCTGTGCTTCCAGTCCCTCACAAGACTTTGTACGTGGACTCTCGGCTAGACCATCCAAGGTATGAAAGGAGAGGTTGGAATGCCAGTGAGGACAACATCCAGCCCCCCAAGACAAATCTGCGGGCTGCTCTGAGATACCATCCCAGGCTGAGAGTGAACCCCTGACAACTGCTTTTTTTGGGGTGATTTTTCAGCCTTTCACTCCTGGGATGAATACAACCACCTGGCCTAGCTCAGCCACGCACTCACCATCTGAAGAAAGGCAAGTACACAACCACATAGGAAGGTTCCCTCAGGAGCGACACATAAAGCCCACGAAGGCTACAGGGTCTGAGGGTGTTAATCACACCCAGCCCCCGTGTAATGCTATGGCATAAGAGAAGCTGTCAGTCTGGTAAGAAGCCTAAAGGTTCAGTACATCATGTCATACAATGGATAAAGCTTTGGTGGATTTTCTCCAGAAGGCTGCAACACAGGCAGGCAGAATGTGCTAATTAAGAAACACCAGGTGAGTGCTAATGACAGAAGCTTTAGGAGGTGGGAGGAAGCGAAGAGGCTGAACCTTTCTCACCTCCTGTCTCTGGTGCTATGTATTGCCACGTAACTCAGTCACTGGAAAAAAGGGAAGGAGCTTCCCAGGGAGGAAAGAAGATAAGGAGATGATGGCTGTGCTGGCTTCTCCTCTCTGGCCCTGGTGATGAAAAACAGATTGTAAAAACCTTCCTTTTCAGCTAATGGATGTGAGGGTCCCAGTTTCACCTAAGGGAAGAAAGGCAGAAGGTAGCTCAACCTGAAATGTCAATAAACCAGAGTCCCACAGAGACTTCCAAGATGGCTGGGGGCTGGAGCACCTGAGGCGACACTGAGGGACATGGGCTTGTTCAGCCTGGAGAAGAAATGGCTTTGGGGTACCTAACAGAAGCCCATCAGCATCCAAGAGAAGGATATCAAGAAGACAGAGCCAAAGCCTTTACAGGAGTGCACAGCAGGAGAACGAAACACAACAGCCATCCACTGAAACAGGGAAGGCTCCAACTTGACGTAAGGATGTTTTTTCTCCGCAGCAACAGTCAATCACTTGAACAGGTTGTGGAGTACCCAGCCTTGGAGGTTTTCAGGACTACAATAAGCCCTGAGCAACCTTGTCTGATCTTAGAGCTGACCTGCTCTGAGCTGGAACTTGGACTAGAGCCCTCCCAGCATCCCTTCCAGCCTGAATGTGTCTGTGGCTCTGTGAACCCAGAATGTTCTTCATCGCCAAGTATATATTGAAGAAATATATTGAACAGATATATACATCTTACTGCAGACAGCATTTCTAAGCAAATGTTCTCTTATCCATATATTGTACGTAGTGCCAGGACTGGTGCAATGCAGTCTTCAGTGAGGCAATTCCCAGCCCCTGGCACACTGTATGAGGGGACAAGATCCCCAGCTCCCTCCTCCCAGGGTAACCAAAGGCTATAGGCAGCTGTACAGACCAGTTGTCTGTGTTAGAGGGGAAAAGAGAGGAAAGAGATCTTCCAAAGACAATTGGGAAGCGGTGGAGAAAACCCATGGGGAGCTGGAGCCTGAGGCAGATGGCAAAAGGACACAGGAGGAAGCTGGGTTAAGAGTCTTTGAGAGATGACACCCCAGGGATGAGAAGGTGAGGACAGTTTCCCTGTGCTTACTGACAAGTGGGAAACCTCCAGCCTGAAATAAATTAAGATGGGAGCTTATGTGATCCCCAGACATGTGGGGCAAATATATCTCTCCCCACTAGGCTTATTTCAATGGCAGACAAGGGATAACATTGATTTAATGTGTCTCGTCCTTGACAGACCCATGCTCGCTGTTGGAGTAACACCTTGTTATCTCCGAGTGCTTACAGTTTGATTTTTTGACACGAGCTAGTAAATAAGCCACAATCAAGAGAACTGAAGAGTTCAGGAGTCCATAAATCTCTTCATACAGAGCTACCTGGGCTGTTCCAAGCCGTGAATTCCTCTTTATAAAAGCTGTGAATCTCTCCCTGCAATGCTGCCCGTCAGCCTCAGATCATTTCAGTCAGACCAAAGGCAGAAATAGATTTAACAGATTTTAAGGAACGATCCACACAGCCTCAGTCAGTAAGCTCCGATGACGCCTCTTGGAGCTAAAATACATCTTCTAGCACAAGACAAGGGGTTTTGACTTGAAGGAGTTTGAGGGATGCAGATTAGCCAGTGCCCACTCTAAGTGTGTACGCCCTGGTCATTGTTTGAACCTGTTTAGCTGCAGTCAGCTGCAAAATCCCATTACACTGCCTTCTGCTAATTTAAAGAGCCTTCCACTGCTGGGAATCCCTTCCGCTTGCAGGTGCTTTTAAGCTGAGATCAAGTCATCACTTAATTTATTTGTGAAGCCCTGAAGAGATCCTTGAAATTGTTTTCCAGACCTTAGATCAACCTTGTTGCTCCTTCCAGACTTGTCTGCATCTTTCATCACCTGCACTGAAGTGTCAAACCCGGACACCTCGGTGTGCACTGCCGCCAGCCGTGGGTTTACTACTGCCGCTCCCAAACACAGGGCCCTGGTTTCGCTCCTGCTCCGAATTACCCCAACGAGGCAGCCAGACTGTGTTTGGCTCCGTGTTTCAGTGTCACGCTGGGAGTTCACGCTTTCCTCTATGGCTTTTAAGCCTCTTTTGGCCTCTCCAACTCCAGGACACAACCCCAGAGCCACGAGGGTGATTTGCATGGGATTTACATCCCAGCCACACCAGCCTGCTGCTGTGCTCTGGTGCTGTGCCTCATCAGCAGCTGTGCTCTGATGGGAGTTGTTAAAATAACACTGCTGTACCTGGTCATCTGGCAGCAGCACTATTTACTCATCAGCAAGACTCACATTTGACACTGACAATGCTAAAAACAGGAGCTGGGTCACAAAAATACCCCGCTGTTTATTGTTAAAAGAAAGTCCGTCTCAGACCTGCACCTGACAGGCCATTCTTTCAGGCTGTAAATAACATCTTGCAGCAGTTTTGTCACAGGCCCCAGTTAAATGGCATTTGCCAAGCAAGGCTGGGAGCCCACCAAGTGAGCAGGTGGTACACGGGGAATGGGGTGATGTTTACAAGGCCTCATGCTGTTAGACAAGCTACTCTTTCTCAAGTATCAGACAGTGCTCAGATGCAACATTTAGCTTTTCCCTAATTCCCTCAACCACAACTCATACATCTGGCACTTTTGTACCACCTTTCAGCCCAGGCTGCCCAAGCCTTTTACTAACTCAGGGGTTTAGCAGCTCTTTTACAGCAGGGAGGAGCGGGGACAAGCTGCAGTGGGTGGTTTCACTGCAGCCTGCAGAAAGCAAAAGCTGTCACTGCAAAGCCTGTGGGGACACAGGGCTGGACCTTCTCCAGTGAACTCCTGCCAGCGAATCCAACCTGGGTAAAGGGCAGGGATGGAGAGGAGAAAACAACAGCTTCGCTCTTGGGAAACCTCTGCTCTGCCTGTGACCGTAAATGTTGCAACTATTTCAGAGACACATGAACCAAAGACGGAGCTCTCTCCGACAACTCCTCTCCCTTTGCTCCTTTGCAGGCAGGCGATGATGGCATCACAGTTTCTTATTGCTCTTCTAACAAATCCAGCCCAACCTGCACCACGTGAGCCCTCCAGCCTTCATCTCTGCCCCGGGAGCCGGTGTGCTGCCACATGCTCACAGCATCCTCTGCCTTGCCAACTGCTCCTATCTCCCTCTCCTGTCTCCATAATGCTTGCAGCTCCCCTCCGGCCACAGAAAAGCCCTTGCTGGCTTGTGTGAGCCTGTCCTCAAGGTCTCCAAGGTGCCAACTCCTAGGGAGTTACAGCTCAGACTAACCTTGCCTTAAAATGAAGATCTGGCTGCCTGCAGAATATTATCTTTGACACCAACCTCTGAAAAACCACACCTGGCAGCACATCCATGGCCATGAGCAGGGTACAAACACCCTGAACAATCAAATTTCCCTACACAGGCAAGGGGGCAGTGCGCTGGAGTTTCCCCTGCCTGAAAGACCCCTCTGCAAGGCTGTGTCCCCTACAGGCACCCCAGGATCCCCACCCTAAGGAACTGCTCTTCAGAGCACAGCTTTTCTCCTCAAACAAGCAGCTGTAATTGAAACCCAGACCAACAGCCTTTTGGAGCCTGCTCAATTATGAACTCTAACTGTGAAGCAAACCCCAGTGCTCTTTTTTTAATGACCTGAAAGGCACTAAATTAGTAATTTCCTGCACTCCCACTGGCTGTCCTGTGGTTTGCTCAAGCCAGATAAATTGCGAGCCTTTGAGGTCATTTCCCTGGCTTGGCAGGTTCCTTCAGCACGGATCAAAGCAGGGGATCGAACCCTGGAGGGGGATGAGCATCCTCCAGTCTCACAGCTCTATTTCGGGTCATTCTGGTTTCGGTGCCTGACTTTTGATACCAAGGCAATATAAGAAGCAGAGACTGAGCAGTGCTCATATCCATGCTCCTGGGAAGACACGCTTCCCCTTTCCTGCAGTCCCCACTCCTAAGGATATTGCAGCAATGCCAGCAACAGGTACAGGCTTCAGCTCCAGCTGAACAAGGCACGAGTTAGTGTGCTCAGCTCAGGCTGGCAGAGAGGAAATGTCTTTTATTAACTCAACTAGTATCTAGCTGGAAAATAAAAGACAAGCTTTAGGGCACGTGCACTTGTCTTTTCTTCCCAGGTATATTTGTTTGTCTAATAAAGGGTGTTATCTCTGCCCACAGGCTTTGGCTTGCTTATGGTGTTAGACCATCGTGGCTACAAAAGCCCCAGCCCCTTGGGAAGGCGGCTCTCTTCACATTGGCTCGACCTAACGGGCTTAATCTGAAGCATTTGTCTTGGGGAATACCAGGGGATGACAGGGATTGAAAAGCTGAAAAAGGCAAATGCTGTAACTGTCCTAAAAAAGGAAAATCACAAACCCGTCGGCTTAACCTCACTTCTCAGAAGACAAGTGGAACAAGCCAACAACCTGTTCGTAAGTGCCTGCAAGGAGCTGCATCAAGGCTAACACGGATTTGTACCAAATAAGTCACACTGAACCAATCTGATTTCTTTTTGCAACAACACAGTAGGCCTTGTGGACAGGAAAGACACAGATGTCATTTATCTCGGCTTCAGGAAGACTTTGCCACTGCCTACTTTGACATTCTGATCCTCAAGTGAGACAAAAGACTGAGATAAAATGGGTGAAAGCTGGTAAGACCCAGCTGAATAGCTGTACTCAGAGCTGCCAGCACAGAGAGATGTGTTGTGTGTTACACATACAACTCCTTGGTCTGCCAGGGATCTGGTCAGCGTTTCTGCTAGAGCTCGGGCACTGGGACAGACGGGAAGGCTGCAGGTGTCCAGGAAGGCAGGGCTGAAACTTGAAATGACCTTGGTAGACCGGAGATGTGGCCTGGAAAACCTGCAGGTGATTTAACAGGGACAAACGCAAGATATTGAACGCGAGCAGGGACAAGTCCCTGCACAAATACAGGACGGTGGGGAAGGAGCGTCCCACCGATAGGGCTGGGGGTAGAGGGACAGCCACCCGGATGGGATCCAGCACTCCTGTGCTGCTGTGCAACACTCGGAGCTGTCCCACCACAGAGAAATGGGAGCATTGTGGCCAGGAACGTGAAATGATCCTTGTGTGCTGGGAAAGGCAGCGTGAGAACGGGACCCACAGGATGCCATGCAGCAAGGACACAGCTCATGGCACACAGTCTGGAGGGTTAAAACAAAAATCCTTGGGGACTTCAGCCCAAGGGGCTGGAGATGAGGACGAGCACACTGCCCAGGCAGGACAGGTCTCTGCGCTGACCAGGACCCCCCTCACGTGGGGGTGAGGAGCTCAGGCTCTCCCCACATCAGCAGCAGTGGGATCAGAAGCAGGAGGTGTGAGCAGGAGACAACAGGGGAAGTTTGCCCTAAGATGGCCCCACACAGTCGGCACCTGGCATCCCATGAACAGTGGACGAATGTGAGGGTAACATCTCCCCTCGGGGAGAGCCTTGGAGCTGCTGTGACTGCAGCTCCCACAGCCAGCAGGGCTGCAAGGCAGCCCCTCTTCTTGGCTTTGCAAAGCTCTTCTCTTCCTTTTCTCCACGAGATAAAAATAATCCTTTTGCGTCAGCTCCATCACCGTGAGCAGCAAGACATTTTATTCATCTACGATTTCTTCTCTCATTTAAACAATTCCCCATGGAGCCCATCAAATTAATTTGAGCAAGGGCCATTATTTGGCCTGCCTGGCGGCGCAGGTGTCTCCTTTTCTTTTCTTTCAGAAGGAGCTGGTAGATGGCACGAGCACGTGCTGGGGAGAGGCTTGGCAGGGGCTGGGAGCAGCGCTAGCTGATAAACTCAGCACGACGGTTGTTATCAGGGTCCCAGAGGTTCAGCAGAGCACAGAGGTCTGTAAATCCTTGCACCCAGTCTCAGAAAACACGCAAATAAAATCCACAAGCAAGGGGCATCTTACAGCCATGCTTTTGGGGTGTTTTACAGGCATACAGACACACTCACCCAGGAGAGAGCTGCCCTCTGTGCCTCCGCTGGCAGCCTCAGCTCTTTTCAACCCAGGCAGGCTGCTTGGGGAAGAGTGTGGTGGGCTCTGGCAGCAGCTTGAGAGGAGTTACAGGGATACGCCAGGCTGGTCCTTGTAGCCACATCCCTTCCCACTCCGGCTCGTGTCAAATTTCCTGCCCTTGTCACTGCAGCAGATGCCACTGGGCTGGCTCTGCAGGGAAGGACGCTGTCCCAGGGGGCCCAGACGATGCCCAGGGACAAGGTATGCAGTATCACAAGCAATGAAAAGCTGAAGAGCTCGAAGAAGAGTAAAAACCCACTCTCTCTGAGCTTTGCACTTGCCTCAGGCACTGCTGGGGCCAGTGGAGCAATGCAAAAACACGACTGGGCCAGGCCTTGCAAATAAAGGCCAGTGTCCCATTTGCTATGCCTGCTGAGTGAGTCCTCAGGTGCTCAGGACACCACACAGCCATAAGCTAGAAAGAATGAGTTACATTTTTCCACCTAAGCTGTGTGACCAGTACAAACAGACCAAATCAACCCCTGTGGAGATGCAGAGCCAACGGGGAGCTGCTCACCTGCATCCCAGGGTTATGCATGCTTCCAGAATGCCCAAGGGATGCCAGCTCCTCCCAGCCTGTCCCTTCACACAATTGTCCTCCTGTGGTGGACAACACAGGGAGGCCGGACACATCACCATCTGCTGGGCCCTGGGGGGACAGGGCTTCTCCATCAGCACACCCCAACAACAGCTCCTCTTCTGAGGTATGAGTGCATCAGACGTGTCCCAGATGCACTCAGCAGGAGGGACGCACGGAGAAGAGAGGCTGTAGGGAAGCAGGTCCATGGTGATTGTAGATACCTCCTGCTCGGACAGCCTGGCTCCTGGAGAGATGAGTGTCCCCATCCCACTTCAAAATGGAGAGGAGCCACATCTCGTCCTAGGAGACAGAGAGGCCAGGTCCGGGACCAGGTCTCCCAGGCCTTTGCACCACGTCCTCATGAAAAGCCATCGCCTTGCCCTTCAAATGCACCCTGCGGCTCAGGGGCTGAGCTCACAAGCTTTCCCCCTCCACACCCCTGCGGCAGAGGCAGCGCTCAGAAACTGCTCAGGGATCTCTGGAGGAAGAGCAGCTCACCCTCAAACGACCCGCAGGATAAGCATCCATGCTGCTCCCATCAGCAGGCAGCTGTAATCAGTCACTGCAGGGGGCCGAGCACCAAAAGCCTCAGCAGGAGAGGCTGCAGGCTGGCTGGCCTGCTCTCAGACCCAGCCACGACTGGGAGAATCAGAGCATCCCCAAAAGCCTCCCTCGCTGGCACTGCCGAGGGCACGCTTTGAGAGCAGCGCGTTCCCACGGGGCTCCAGCTGGCCAGAGCTCGCCCTGCCTTTGTTCCGGAGCTGTCATTCACATAAAGAAGTGGTGATTTCTAAGGATCCCCCGATTTTCTGGAGAGGATTTAAATCATGTGCATGGAAAGGAATCCGCAGAGGAGAGCTAAAGAAAGAAATGTGGAGGAAAGGCGAGCCAAGCAGCCTGAGGGGCTGCCATAACACTATGCTGTGCCCACTCCTCGGTGCCAAACAGCTTTCCGCAAGGTGTGGGAGAAAGCAGAGGCTCTGCGGAGCTGTGGAAGCTGAACAGGCACATTCAGGCAATTGCAGATCTCCCCAAAAATCCCTTTGAAGATGTGAATCAGGGCTGCTTGTTCTGTTGTGTCAGGCATTTCCCAGGGCAGGGAGTGACGTGCTCCTTGGGCTGTGGAGGAGCAAAGCCCAGACTGCGAGGGGGTGGTGGGCACTTAAGTACAAACATAATCTGTCCATGAGGAAGAGGACGGAAAGCCTTCACACAAGGCAGTTCTTCTAGCAAGATAACTGTGCCACCATGGAGAAATGCAAGGGAAGGAGTAAAATAAGGCACCACCGAAACCATTTTGCTTGGCCAAATTCAGATTTCAGTTATATCCAGAAAATAGCAAATTCAGAGGAAAGATAGCAGATTTATTTCAGGAGAGGAACGTTTAGCTCAGTGACTTGATTGTTATTGATCACAAAAAAAAATCCCCCAAGCTCTTTCCCCAGCCTCTCTCCAAACCCCTGGCATCGCAGCAAGAAGCAGCCTTACATCACTTTCAAACATGGGCAACCTTTTTGTTATACAGATCTTCAAAGGAGAAGCTAGTAAGTCAAAGCCAGTTCCAGCCAATGTGCAGTATCCCCCAGGCAGCACTTCAGCATCTCACAGGATGAGACTTGCACTTTAGAAATAATTCAGAAGTACTATTGAATTTTCTTAAAACGGGACATTTTCTTGCTCCAATTGCCAGTGTTTCCATTTCACATACTAAACACGCTTCATCCTGAGCACTGAGAATTGACTTCAGCTTAAAATAACCCGTAAATACGCTGATGTCTCTACTCTCTCCCGCAACTGCCAAAGAGAGAGGTCACAGAAAGTGACATTACACAACAAAAATAAGGTTGGAGATGCATGGCCATGAACAGCAAACAGAAGAAGACCCCCCATCTCTTTGACCTTGGGGTTCAGCAATCCTGCTGTTACACAGAGCTCTTTCCTCCTTTCACATACTTTGATGCGAGCCAAAAGTTATTTCACTGAAAATAAAGAAAAATAGTTTAACAACAGAAGATTCAAGCCCCTTAGGTCTACTGCTGGCTTGTTTGGGCTAGCTCTCCAAGCAGTGCTGGTGCCTGAGGTTGCGATGTGTCTCTCCAGGATCCGAAACTCTTTTTACCTGTGATGTAACACTACCAGACAGCTGGATTTGTGCCATACAGCTACTCTCCTGTGCAAAGTGGATATGTGCAGGGTCTCCAGACAGGTATATATCCAAAGGCTTTTGATTCTGTGGACTTCAAGTTGTGAGTCATAGGTTTGTGTAGCAAAATGGCCACAGGACACAAACGACGTTGCTCACACACTGAGAAGTTGCACACAAGCGGTGTGCAAGACTCTTGCTGTCCTCAGTGTGTGCTAGCACCAGCATGCATTACCCTTGGGGACTGCCACAGCTTCCTTATGGAGAGCCCTGACCCCCTCCCAGGGACGGTGCACGTGTAGCTCGTGGCCACAGCACCCCAGTCCCTCACAGCCTGCAGGGTACCAGAGGCCTGGGGCATCCCTGTGGCACCCTGGGAGACTGAGCCACCAGAAGATGAGGGTTTTACAGGAGCAAGCTCCAGACCCAAAGCAGACTGGTAGCTACTCAATCAGTGAGATGCTGTGCCTTGCTGCCAAAACCATCTGTCCTTAAATGGCCCATGCCGGCGACGCGGAAAGCTGTGAAAGGGCAGAAGTAGGGTTTTGCAAGTCCCTGGATCCACCTTGCAGTGCTCAGCTCTTCCCCTAGCAGTACAGAGAGCAGCTATCAGCGACTAGCCTAAATAACAGAGGAAGAACTGAAAGGAAATCAAAAAGCATTTACAGACCTCAGAGGAAGCAAAGCCATCAAGCTGCAGGTCAGTTTTTTATGAGATTCGAGCTTATGTGTGTGTGCCCCCATATCAGGGGGCCAAACTGCATCTGGAGGCAGCAGTCCTGATGTAGGCAAGGCACAGCAGTGCTCGGTGCCGAATTCCTCCAGCACTCCTTGAGCTCTGTGCTCTTGGGCTACTGCACAATTAGCCAGCCCTGAAGAGACACAAGGAAATCCTGCTGTCACTCAGGCTGCACAGAAGCGGCTGCATGAATGTCAATGACAGAGGAGCATTTGCATGAGAACGGCAGGACTGGGAATAACACCACGAGAAGAACAAGACTCTTGAACCATTTGGAAAGGGGAGGTGAGCAGTCTTCTTTCAGACAGAATGATAACGCTTCAGAGCTGCTGAAGTAAAAACTGTGGGGACGAAGTGTACTTTCCCTAGTGCTAAACCACCAGCCAGTCCGGGACTGACGTGACCTTGGAGGGTGCACCTGATCTATTACTCCTTCCTGTAAATCCAGGCAGTCCCACAGGCAGATGGGTTGCACATCCGAGGACGGAAGGGAGGGAGTTTCTGTTCCTCTCCCTGTGCCTGTTGGTTCATCCCCCAACAGCTACTGAGGCCCCAGGAGATAGTGATGGAGGCGGTGTTGATAGGGATAGGCTGAAGAAGAGATTTCAGACACCCTCCTAATGGATATTGGCTGGTGTGACAAGGCGCACGGCATACGCTCACGGGCAGGAAGGCTCAGTCGCCCCGTGTGCCCTCGCCTGTCCCAGCACCACCAGCTGCTCACGCACACCTGGCATGGGACCCACGCGTGCGCCCGCAGCTCCTGCCCTGCGCACAGCCCTGCTGCCACGTCCTGGGGCGAGCGAGCAGCCCTGCTCCCCTGCCCACCCACCCACACTGCCCAGACCCCCTCAGCCAGCGTCCGCGGTCTGGGAGCAACCCGATTGTCCGTGAGGGACAGGGAAAGAGGTGGCTTGCATGTGTAGAAACCAGTAGCAGGAACAGAGACTTAGATAATCATCCTAGATAATCCAAGATAAATACCCAAGATGAGCATCGGACCAAGAGGCTGGCTGCTTCCCTAGCCGCAAGCCTGGGTACTGTCCAAGAAATTTTCCTTAGCCTCAGCAAATGCTGTATTTTAACCTTTCTTTGACCCGCCTTCTTGTCTTCTCCCACTCCGCTGAGCTCTCCCAACATTTCTAAAAACACTTTACATTTTTTTGATTCTCTCCTGTTTGCCTTTGGCCTCGATGGGTTGTGCCTGGCTATTTTAGCAGTGTTTTTTGAAAAAAACAAACCAAGGCCCACAAGCAACTACATTCTTCTGACTGTGATGACAAAATGCTTTAATTTCTTTTCGGGAACGAAACCTGAAAGGCTTACTAATTAAACAGCTCTGCCCCAAACCGATTCTTCTTCCAGCAATGCTTCCCTCGGGTGAACTCAACCACCAAGGTTGTTACAAATTAGGAACAATATTTTATTAGTTAAACAATTCTTGCCTAACGACTGCTGCAATATTTAAGGAGCACTTGGAGTCCAAAAGTGGCCTGGATGACAGCAGAAAGCCACTTGTTCTTAGTGCTGCTTCTTAAAATACTGCAAGAATTTCTGCTCCACCCCTGAGCTCTCGGCAGAAGGATCCAAACCAGCTTCACCAAGACTCCCCAGGAAGCAAAATATCTGCTGTCATGAGCCTTCTGCCCAAGCAGGGGGGTTGCTTGGGGAGATGCATGCTCGGCATGCCGAGTGTGGGACAGTGCTGCTGGCAGCTTGATTGCAAACCCACCTCCGGCAAGCTCTGCTCTCTGCTTTGCGGCTCCTCATCCCACAAGGTTCGGGTTCAATCCTCTTTGACCCTAAACTCCAGGCTCTCCAGGTTCTTGGAGTTAGTGCTTAGCACTTGCGTAGTGTGTTCCCAGAGGGCTCTCCAGAGCCTCACACTGTCTAGGGACAAGAGCAATAGGCACAGAAAGCCTTTGCCGGGCTCACACCCCATGGAAATACAGCTCTCTGCCTCAAGGCATTGAGAAGTCCTTGTCCCCAGAGACCTCAGCCTGTGGGGCTAGGGAAGGCTCCAGTCCCCAAACCACCAGGGTGAGGATGCAAGGACACCTGCTCTGCTTGGCATGAGCAGACTCCTTACCCAGAGTGTGCACGGATGTGCCCCCAGCACAAGTGCCTGGTAGGTGGCAGAGTCCCCGTCCCCAGCTTCCTCTCAACATCAAGGGCACCTGTTCCTGTGTGCCACTAAATGATTCAGGAGGCCAAAACTCACAGGGAGTTGGAGGCATTTTTTGAAGCCGTTACTCTCTGTCTTGGTGAAAAGTCACTTCTGAAAATGCTACCTGAGTGCTCTCAAAGAGTTCTCCTGTTGGTTTATTTCTGCCAAGTGCTCATAAACAGGGCTGTGATACCGCTGCTGACAGCAAAACTTGGACTGTTAAATAACAGTCCTTAAAGATTCCAAAGTGTTTTACAAACATGAACTAATTAAGCTGCAGATCAACCCTGAGAATTATTTTCATAGCTCTTGAACCTCCCCTTAAATCTCAAGGACATGAACAGAGAAATGAACCAAGGTCTGATGAGAACCCAGGAGTCCTGATTCTCCTGATTTCCACTAATCCACCCCACCAGCTTTAACTAACAGGCAAACCAGAATAAATTCAGAGCTGCTGAAATCCCACTGGGATGAAATTAGCTCAGTCTCCCTCTGTGAGCCCTATCCCGGAAGCCCAGCAGCAGCCAAGGAATCTGCAGAACATGGAGCAGACAGCACCACGTCTATTTTTAGGGGAAGAAAGAGGATTGGGAATGACATGTGGCTATTAAGAGCTCTCTCTAAAAAGGGTGATTAGTCTGCTAGTCATACCTGTCAAATGCAGCTGTCCCAGCTGTGTGGGAAGCTGGCAGAGAAGCTTCACAGGCAAACCCCTGTGACACCGGTGTGTAACAGAGAGGCTGTGGGACCTGGATGAGCCCACAGCTGCCCTGTCCCACTGGCACGCCGAGCTCTGCCAGGCCTCAGCAAGGCCTCCCATCTCTACAGGAGCTGATGGAAACAAGACCGGGCAGCTGAGCTAGCATATGCTTTGTTTGATGCAAAGGCCACAGCTTCCAGGATGGAAGCACCATCCACAGCTTCGCCTGGGTTTCAGGCAGGTTTCCCCCCAGGGCTCTGCAGGGATCAAGTGATGGAGAGACCAGACTGGGGTACCCAGGTATTGACCCAGACACGCACTGGTTTCTCTGTGTGCAAGGAGACAACCAGGATGCAAGGACCCTCTGCACTTTTAAAAACATACGGATATTCTCCTCCTGTTAACTTGGCCCTGGGGACTCCCAGAAAAGAGGGAGAAGTTAAAGACATTTTACAGAGGAAAGCGGACTGCACAGGGTAAGGGCTTAAAGAGCGCACTGATTTGATCTTCAAAGGAGCTGGGATCAATACTCTGAAAGTGCGTCTGGATCCCCACAGCGAGATGATACTCACGCAAGTACAGCTGGAGGTTTGCAGCTAAGGACATGGAGGTTGGTGCTGGCACAGTGAGGAGGCGGACAGGAGGGTGCAGCGGGTGGCGCTGCCTGTTCTGCCAGGGCTTGACCCCCCTCTTCTATAACACCCTCTGACAGCTGCTGAGCATCCTCACTGCAGGGCCCCGGTCACCATCATTTGGCGTGGCAGATGCCACATTGGCCACAAAGATGGGCCCAGCGACTCCATCCACTCTCTTGTCTACTTACAGCACAGAAAAACTGATGAACTGGCTGGGAGAAGCGCCAGGGTACCTGCACACACCACCAGCTATGCCTGAACATCCCGTCTCTTTCTCCACATGTGGAGGAAACATTTAATTCAGTGTTTAGTGTCCCTTCAAGCCTAACCAAGAAAGTGGAAGACAGATAGCTTAATAACATCAGAGCAGCAGAGTCCATTTCCATCCCATTTATACATTGCCTGGGATATGGTACCTATTGCTTTAGGGTCAGCAGCAGGTGATTGCGCCACTCCTGAACTCAGCTTAAACTGCTTTGTCAAGAACATGCAATTTCCCTTCCAGAAAGTTTGCAAAGGGGAAGGATCTTAAGAGACAGCAGCATTTGTACCTGTGTGGAGGGCTGCTGCTGGCCACCAGGAGTGGAGACATTCAAATTCATTCTGACCCATGGCAGAGCATTGCTGGGTGCTGCTCACCCCACAGCTGGGAGTGTTGAGGAGAGCAGCCACATTTCTGTGTGCCACCCATCTCCACTGGTGAACCCTTGTGAAACCAGGGCCAGCGGCAGACACGATGCTCACCCACACCCAGGAAGGACTCGTAAATCAACTGGGAAACTTGTCCCGCGTCAGGCTGAAGGCAGCCCTGACAGCTCAGATTGTCTCAGGCTGTGGTTTTGATGGAAATATAAAAGCATGAATATTATGAGACGCTATCCTCCACAACTCCTGCACCCCCTAAGAAACCACCACACAGCTGTGTTTTCTATGCTCTCTCAGCACAGGGAAGATTTGCATTTCCAGTGGTGTCCATCGAGAGGGACTTTTTTAAAATCAGTCAGAACACTCAGGAATGACACCAGGGTGATTAGTTTCCTGCCAAAGACCTTGCTTAATGCAGTTGGCTGGTAGAGTATATAAAAACCTTTGGGGGTATATAAATAAAAAATGATCACCCTGAGATACTGCTTTCTGGGATCAATTCTAAAAAGCCTGAAACTGAAAAAGCTCCATTAAACAAGGGACAACTGGTTGTGAGAATTACTTGGGCTCAGAAATGATGCTGCATTTACAACAATACAGTTCCTGTCTGGATGAAGCTCGTAAAGTCTAATAAAGGAACCGTGTGGGAGAGGTTCATCATCCTGTAGGACTGGCACTCATGGCTGGGTGGGAAAAGGGGCTTCATCAACTCACAGAGGCATCTGCATCTCATTGCTGTCACTTGAGAAAAGCATCCCATGTCTCCTCGCTGATTTAAGGTAGTACTTGCTCATTTACAGGACACAGTGACACAATGGTCAGGGCACAGGCTCTGATGATCCAGAAATACAAGAAGACAGACAGCATGGGCTCTATGGGAGGACTTGGGAAGGAGTTGGGATCACCTTTACTCAGTTTCAAGGAGCTTTGCAAATAAAACCCAAACTTCAGAAAAGATGTGAGCTTTGGGAAACATATGAACCTCTGCAGAGTTTTTGGGTTTGCCTGGAGCACTGTAAGAAAGTGGCCTTCTCACCTGCAATAATCCCACAGAGAGCAAACCTTCTTTCCACCACTCCCTGCTCCTGCCCAGGAGCTAACTGAGCCTTCTTACTCTGACAGGAACAGAGGCAGGGATCTGACATCCCAGACATCCTGCTCGAAAGGCTTGCGGTCTTAAGCATTGCACAGAGGAGACAGGACAGTGAAGAGGCATGAAGAGACCTGCTAAAGTTCGGTGCCTCAGTGGTCCTTACCTTGGGCATCTTGCGCAGATTGGGAGAGAGCTTCAAGCAGGTGATGTGGCCTCTCTCATCTCCGACGATGACAACAGGGTACACAGGGTTAAACTGGATATGGGTTATTTTATTTTTCTTCTTGGCCACCACTATCTGGGTGCATAGAGCTTCATACTTATTAATGCTCAGATCAAACACATGGGCCTGGAAAACAAAAAGACAAAGAACACAAAGGGGTTAATCAGGCAAGAACATCCCTCAGCAGAACGATGCCTGGAGAAATTGCAGAGAGAAAGGGTCCTAAGAAAAGGCAGCTTCAGCACACAATTACTATCCACCTTCAGAGGTTTTGTCCTCTTTTAAGAAAGTGATGTGCAGAAGCTGCCTGCTGCTTTTGAGGGACTGTCCCCCTCCTGCAGGAACTCACAGAGTGAGGACCAGTTCCCTGATGTGGGTGCAAGCTCTTCCCAAGACCGTGGCAAGGCTCTAGCTGATCTGGACTGGAAAAGGCTCAGAGCCGGCATTGCTAATCCCACAGGTCTTAATCCCCCTTCCCAGTGTTGCCAGTAATGAGACAACCAGGTGTTAAAACGCAGTCTAACACAGATTGATGCACCAAGTGGGAAATGTTGTCAGAAGCACTGATTACCCTTTATTGCAGAGCTTTCTAACATCTCCATCTTAATAATAACATTAAAGAATCAAATCAGCAATTAACAGGGAAATTATGGGAACATGGACAGTACAATTAAGGATGTACCCTGTAGTAAAGCAAGGGAAGTACAGGCAAACGCACAGCACAGACCAGTTTGGTGCTGTCAGTCCTCTCCGGTCCAGGTGCTGTGGATGCTGTGCCAAAATAGACGTCCTTCTCCCATGGCACTGACAGGTAAAGGTTGGCCAAGCATGAGAGGCAAGGATGGAGGGAGGCAGACCCGAAGCCTTGCTCAAGTTGGATTCCCACCGGCACGGACCTCAGACCTGCGGCACTAATAATCAGTGACACAGACCTGTCACATCGCTAACTGCACGGTAATGCATGTTTCGCCACGAATCCAGTGGGAAGAGTAGAAGTTACTCAAGAGAGTGTGTTAACCTAACATTGTCTCCCAATAATTGCAATTAGCTCCTGTCATCACTACAGCCTGCGAAGGCTAATAAAACACGACGTTCCTCTCTTCCCTGGTGCTGAAGTGAGCACTCTCCAGCATGCTGGACTCCCACCTTGAATCCATCATGCACACCTCCAGCCTCATGTTTTTTTCCCCTTGTTTGTCTTCAGAAAAGCTAAAGAAGGGGTTATTTTATGCTAACAAGTACAGTAGGAATAGGGGGGAAATAAGGACTGAACTACTTGTGTATCTCCTGCCAGCTGTATCTTGTTTACCAGCACTTAGGAGCCAGATTAGATGTATTATTTCAACGTTGTGGCCATGCCCACAATTTGAATCTAGGAATTATCTGAAATCTGACAGCAGTATGCTATAAAAGCTTATTCCGAAGAGTGTGAAAGGTTTTGTATCAAATCACTACATGTGCTTTCTCATCACACACCAAGGTGGTGAATTTATCTGAATCTGTGTACTGCAAAGAGCTGGGCAAGCTGCAAGAGCACAGATACCAAACAGTCTCACATGCCGCTGTGTCTTCATAGCCGTTTGTGATATACTTGGGCTGGGCTGTGGAATCAAGCAAAGGTTTTTCAGATGCAGAAAACAAGATGACGAAACGTCCCTTCACGCTGGAGTAAAATAAGACTTTTCCAGACATGGAGGAGCTTGGGAAGTAGAGAGTATTCTCAGACATGTTTTAGAGAAATCCATGACAGTTTGTAATTCAAGAAGGGAATCCAAAGCATCAGCTACAGATAAGGATCTGCATTTTGGAGAGCCCTTCCCTGTGCCCCGTCATCAAAAGAATAGCTGGAAAAAAGATGTCAGACTGATCCACTCAAAATATCAGATGTCAGAGCTAAATTCTGAATCTCAACCTGAAACTTGAGGTCCCACACTCCAGCCAAAGTAATCCCAATTTCCTTCCTCTAGGCATCAAAAAGAGCTTCTGTCCTGCCTTGTATTTATGCCTGCTGTCTTACTGTCTCTGAAAAGGAACAAGCTCTCTTTTAAGCACATCAGCCCCCCTTGACCCACACTCGCTGAAGGCTTAATTGCTTGCCTTCACAGAACACATCTTTATTAATTTAAGGACGTGATTCACCTCTCCCCTCAATGGCACAAGCTCAATGCTAACTAACCTGAAAGCCCAGGAAACACCCCTTGCTTGAGTAGCATCGATTAATCCAGAAAAACAAAGGCAGCATGGAGTCAGCGGCCAGGTTTTGTTTGAGCAGCGAGGTCTGCACTGCTGCTTTACAAGGCTGTCTATGTATCACACCTGCACACCACAGCCAGCAGTGCAGCGTGGCAAAGATGGCATTGTCTGAAGGCTCAGCTGGGGGGTGCTGAGCAATGCAAATTACTGTGGGCGAGGCTGTTTTTCAAAAATGCCACCGACAGCCCAGACAAGCAGAATGCCTGGGACAAGAACTCGAAACCATCAGCAGCGTGGAGAAGGTCAAAAGCAAACAAGTTTATGAATGTTCCTACTATAAAGCTCCTCTTTTATGAGCTTCTAAACAAATAGGCTTGTTTTCTTTTGCCAAGGGAATCATGGAAAAGAACAAACTATTCCAGTTCTCCAGCTGGAAACAACAGCCTCATATCAGCTGGCAGACACTCCAGATGGAGGGGTGGGCCACGGGCGTTAGGAAGGACTTCAGAGGCTTTGATTTAGAGCTTACAGGCACTCTCAGGGGAGGGGAAAATGGGGTCAGACCAACACTGTGCCTTGGGAGTATCCTAAAAGGGGCACGGGGCTTTGCACAGCACTTGAAGCAGCCTCATGCTGCTTCAAAGAGCTGACCGGCACCATCTGCAGATCTGCCTGGGGTTTGGGGCAGGGCTTTCTGCCCCAAGAACAGGAGACTGAAATCCTGCAGCTCTCCTTGAGGGTCCTAGGCCCTGAAGCTGCCCAGCTGGCTCAGGTCGTGGAACTAAGGAATACGGATCAGGCTCCAGTTGGATTTCCCGTCTCAGAGATTCACCAGCAGCACACAGCTTCTCTCCGTCCCGCCACCCCAGTGGCCTTCACCCCCCCCAGACTACAGATCACTGCTTACCTGCAAAGACAGCCCCCAGGGCTCACAAGATGAGCCCTCTCTGCGTACCTGACCCCAACAAGGGCCACCTAACCCTGAGCGTGACTCCAGCATCAGACCCATGGGGATGAGAGCTGCCCCCCAGGTGCTGTCAGGCAGCTGGTGCCAATTGGCTTTTCTGATGAGGGCTGATGTTTGCGTAATTTCCACATGTGGCAGACAAGTGTATTTACATAATCACTTACATACAGCGTGTCACATCATCGTGGACCCCTACAGCTCACAGGGCAGATGCTTCTACCCATCTGGCCCCCAGTTCCTCTCTCAGTACCACAGCATCGCCCAGGCTTGTATCTCCAGCAACGCAGGAAGGCAGCGATGCTTAACAGCATGTGACATTTCACAGTTCAACGAATCCATGGGAAATACAGCAATTTGCTCATGGTCCCAGAAGCGGAAAGTGTAACTTTGATGGGAAGACAGCACATAACGACGTGCCAGCGCAGTGCCTGTGCTGGGACAGCAGCTTGGGTTTTAATGGTACTGATAACTACGTAGGAACAAAAAGCACCTCAAAATTGTATCCTTGTTAGTGATTACAAACCAGTGATGGGCAACCTGCACTTATCCAGGAACAGCTTAGAAAACCCAGCGTGGAGGTTTCAAACCCCTGATTTGCAGCCCTTGAAAAGTGTTTCCACTGTGGTGCATGTCCCCAGAGGCAGCTGGAGCCTCCCGACAATAAAGTTGTTTTTCTCTGACACCTTCTGCAGACCCTGCAGAAGCAAGCCGGGGACCTGCAGGGTCTGCAGCCCTGCTGCTTGCAGACCACAGCAGACACCTTCATTCGTTCTGATAGGCATTGAAATAATGGGAAAGGGCTTTTCAGTCAACAACCACCAAAGGAAACCTGGAGTCCCAACCCCAAAGTGCCAGACAGTTTGATGCCAGGCAGATGTTCAAAGCAAACTTCTCCTTGAAGGGAAGACAGTAACTCTGATAAGCCAGTAGCCCCAAAGATGAGCACTGAAGTTTAGCAGATGCCCATTTATCTCTGAGATGGGATCAGGTGGATCCTGCAGCCTTTGTCAGATGCTTTTTATTCAATAAGAACATTTTTAAATTACCATCAGGGTAACGACAGAGCCTCCATGGTACTGGCAATAATGGCTGTAGCTGCTGTGTTACAGCTGCAGAAAATATTTGACACAAATGAGCAGCTTTGATGCCTAACTCTCAAACAGCTGGAGGAGAAATTCAGCTCAGTTGCATCCAGAATCATGCAAATACATCCCACCTCCAGAGACTCCCCAGTAAGGCTCCTCATGGCCACTCTGTAAGCTTGGCACAGTGCAAATCCAAGGCTATTACCGTGTCTCCAGCTCCATGCTCAGCGTTTTGAGCACTTCACTTCTCCCCGCCTGCTCTGCAAGCTGCATTTTCAGCCTGAAAGCCAGCCCCAGCTCTCCTCTGCCCAGCAGCTTCCAGCAGCTCCGAGGAGACTTGGAGCCCTCTGTCCTTATGCTCTGCTGTTCCCCCTGTCCTGCAGCACAGCAGCAGGGAAGGAAATGTCAGCGGACCCAGGGGCGAGCTGCACCCTCCAAGCAGCACCACACAAAAGCAACCAAGCTCTCTGCCAGCAGGAGAAACAACTTGACATGTGTGGACCACGAGGATGAGAACCCAAGAGCTACCTTGACCTAATCTGCTTTTACTGCATGCCTCAAGCACAAGCTGGGTCTGCAGTGGATGCAGCCTTTGCTGTCCTTTTCTCCTGGGTTTACAAGCCTTCATCCCCCAGCACTGGTCTGGACAATGCCCCCATGCTCAAAAACAACCCAGCAGGAACCAGAACCAAGGCTGGGGGAAATATATGGATGTGCGTAAGAGCAAAGCAGATGTACCTGGTAACTTGGCAACAAAGAATAAAATCAGTGCAAGAGCAAAAGGTGAGGGGTGATTTAATATCATTCTGCCCTTTACCAGCTGACATCTCTTTCTTTGGTTGGCTTTCACTGTCTGTGTGATGGATTTCCCTCATTTTCTTGACTGAATCATGATACCTCATCCATTAGCCAACTCCGCAGGTGATTTGTTTCAAATTCTCAAGTAATATATTTAACAAGTTGGCAGGTCACCCCCAACCCTTGTCTAGCACTGGTGCATCCTGCAGGCACTGGGCAGGCAGGGCAGCCCCAGCCTGCATCGAGGCCAAGCTGCCATGTGCTGGAGGACTTACTTTATGCCATTGCTACAGTCCCACTGCAGCCAGGTCTGTCTGGGGAGCAGCTCCAGTACAGTTAATTTTCTCTAGGAGGACATTTTCAAGTTACATGTGTAATTTGAACGGGCTGTAAGACATCCAACGCACGGGGCAGGCAGGGGCTCTGCAGGAGGAAAGGGGACCTGGCTCAGAAAACCTTCATCGCCTCCCTGTTTCTGCAAGGATGACACAGGAATGCTGATCCTCTGCTGCCTGACACCAGCACCAGGCAGACCTACAAACACACGGGTGCTCACTGCACTGTCACGCTAGTGGAGCAGGACTGAAGCCAGATCTGTTACAGGCATGTTCAGAGGTAGCTTTGAGCTCAGGAGGATGAGCAGGAGTCCAGGAAAGCCACTGCTTGGGTCCAGCCAGGTGGCTGCACGCCCTGGGGTGCAGGGGAGGACCAAGAGCATCCCTCAGCCCTGCAGGATCTCTGCCCTGCAGCATCTCCGCCTGCTGCTCCGAAGTGTGCAACACAGCAGGGAAGAGAGGGTCTGTGCCACCTGGCTTAACATGGGGGCGGAGGGGAGGGCTTTACTGTAGGGCTGCATCTCTCTGCTCTTCCTCATTCACTAAGAACTGGGTCGCTCACGATTTGACAAGGTAGGAAAACAGCCTCAGCCTCAGCTGATTTGACTCAGCTCCCGCAAGTCAGTAAGAAACCGAAGCCCCAGCATACGGAAGAGCTGTTATTCATTCAGACAGGCTGAGGACCATTTAACCTCCACAGAAAACCCTGTCACATTGTTTTACAAGGAAGTGCTTGTTTATCTGAGCTAATTTTCCTGTCAGTCACCACTTCCTGCCAACCAGCTCTGCTCTGGCAGTCTCAGTGATTAGGGTAATCGTCTTCATGTCTTGGTCCTGCACACTCCTGAAAGCTGTTATCTGGTGCTAAATGGCTGATACATGCTACCCCAGAGCTGGCTGCACTTCAGTTTGGTATAATATGATTTTCTTGTGTTGCCCATGACTCTTTTATTTTTTTCTCTTTAACATTAATAGCATGCTTTGGAATGAATCACAAACTGAGCTAATGTTTCTCACACCTCCTCACAAAGCCTCCTTTTGCTCTTCATTTTTATACCAAATTTGTTACTTTTCTCATCACTTCTGAAAGGTGAAAGCCAAACAGAGAAACTAATCTGCACCGAACTCGTGTGATGCTAGGCTGATAAGAGCAATCAGCACCTCTGCACTATGCTGCAATCCCTTCTGTAACGCCAGGGTTGACCCCTCTTTAAAGACCAGCACCCAAAGCCCAGCCTGAGCCTTGCTCGTGTTTATGGGGTGACTGCCCCTGCATCTGCCAGGGTTTGACTCGGAAGCAGAGCTGCGGTGTCGGTGAGAGCACAGCAGTGCGGTCAGCCCCAGCCCCGGCCCCAGCCTGCCTCACGGTCCTGCTGCTTCCCCAGTGACTGCTCATTTCCCCCTGCACATTTGGTTTGCGTTTTTATTGAATTTCATCTCATTGATTGCAAATTGCTGCTGAGGTTGTTGAGCTCATTTACAGTTCCAGTTCTGGCACCAAAGCACTTTTAAGTCCTGCCCACTTAGTCCCACCACAATTACTGCTGAGTTTCAGCGCCAGCCCTGCCCCTGAAGCATCCTTAGCCGTGCTGCACACTACTGAGAATGATTTCCATTGTGCCACTTCCACCTTCTCACCTGCCTTGTAGTTTCCTTACAGGCTTTTGCCAGCAGCGTTCCTGAAGTCACCCTGAATAGATGAATTACGTCTCCTTCCTCTGATCTACCAGGCCTGTTACTTCCAAAAACTGCATTAGATCAGCTTTATGTGATACGGCATTACTAAAGCCTTACTAGACTGGCTGTTCTTTGATCTGCCAGTGCTTATGAATAGATCATTCAATTACTTGTCCCAGAGTCTTTCTGGATAGCACATTTAGGCTGCCTACTCTCTCCTGCCTTGTTGTGATCTTGAGGGTGGGCAAAAAGTCTTTCCTTCTGTCCTCTGACACTTCCCTACTGTATCAGCCCAAATCAAATACCTGAATGGTGAAGAACTGCAAGGCTGTTTCAACCAATTCCTTACATGCCCTGAGGCAAATCAGCCAGGGCTCTGCTACACGAACACGTCCCAGTTGTGCCAGTCCCCTGGCTCTCTTCCTACCACTGCCCACTGCCCAGCCCCCGGTGTCATGCTGGAACTACCTCCTCTTCATCTAGGATCAGGCTCCATCTCTTCCCATGTTGGCAGGGTCCTGGCTACACCCCGTGGAGAGTCGGTGCTGGGTGCTGGGATGCATGCAAAGGCAGGCAGAGGCACAAGCAGGGGCAGCACAGAGTCTGAAGGAGGAAGCGGTCACATCTCTCTGCCACTTGCAGTCCCCCAGCAAGCCAGCAAAGCTATTCGTAAGACAGGTACTGAACTGTCATGGTTTGGAGACTGGCATTTAAAAAGAACCAGCAGAGATTTCAGGTTGTTATAAAATGCCAAGCAACAAACATCAAGGTTCAGGAGCTGCTGTCTCTGTATGGGAGGAAGGAGCAGACAACTGGGGAGCTCTCAGTGGCCCTAATGCCAGTCACCCCCACTTGCAAATTCAAACCTAAATGAGGGGCCATTCCCAGTGGCAGCTGATAGCAAAGAGCAGAAAAGCATCGAGAAGCAGTTTGCTAAACTGTTGCAGATATTCCTGATGGGCTCAGTGCCCCCGGTAGGTTTTCACACAAAGTCAAACAGGTTAATCAAAGAAATCTTTGGAGATGCTGCCCAAGCCATTTGTTCACACACGTTTGTTCACACATTCATACAAGCAGAAAAGGGCAAAGTTGCTTCCTGTGTGGCTGAATGAAATAGTTAGTCTCAGCAGGTAGGTTCTGTTAAAATGTTATATTTCATATGCTGACAGATTAATAGCTCTAGTAATGAAAACCTGGCCTGGGAGCATCTGCGTAAGAAACATTCCATGCAAAGCCACTGATAAAGGTTTAAATTCATCACTCTGACTTTTCATTGAAACCAACTACTGTGCTCACAAAATCACTTCACCTGCCACCCAGTTGCTATGGGACACAAGGCAGTGAGCAGCAGTGTCCTGAGCCAGCTGATGCATCTTTAGGTTTGGAGCCCACCAGAACACCCTATGGAAGCCTGGGAGCTGTGGCAGGATAGAGGTGAGGACCCGGACCCTGCACAAACACACAACGGTCTTCTGGACTACGAGAAGCTGCTGTGGGAGTGAAATCCCAGGGCACAGAGAGCCTGGTGGCTGCGGGAAGAGAAGGAAGGACAGTCTGGCTGGCTTGCAGTAAGTGGAAAGCAGCATTAATCTCAGGGACTCTGTCCATCTACCTCACTTAGCTTTGACATGTCACCAGCCCTTGTTTAAAAGCAAACATGAGTCTGCCCAGCAGTCCACATCAATCTCAAAGATTCAGCAGGGAATAAGAAAGAGCCTTTTAGGGTTTGTGGTAAAAGAAAATGAGCAGTTTTACTCAAAAACAACCACTTTGCTGTGAATGCAATTTAGAAGCCGTTTTAAGAAAGTCCCTGCCCACTTCAGTTTGCTCAAAGGTCCTTCTGCGTGATGGCAAAGCGACCTATACTCATTTAGTGTTTTCACACACCAGCAATTGCCCAGCCCTGCAAGGACAGCAGCAGCCCCCAGAGCACAGGTGGACCCAGAGAATCCTGCAGAAGGACAGGAGGAAAGACTTGGATGGGGCAGGGACATCTGCAGCATCAGGAGCTCACAGTCCTGACCCTCCTGGGCAAAAGTAGTGAGCGATGCTGAGGGGTCTGCCAGCATACCTGATTCGTGCCCCACAAGGAGAGGCAGGATTAGGTCCAAAATACCCTCTGAAATATTTGCAAATCTGAAAGGTTTAGCAAGCCTCTTATACGCAAAGTCACTCAAGCTTTTAAAGACAGAGATTGGCTTCCAGTCAATGTTAAATGGGCAGCAAGTCTCTGGGAATTGTTCTATAAAGGCATGCACGTGGCAGTGCTAAACTGGTGTTTCTCTCCTAGCTGGGAAAGAACGGGTATCAAGACGACAGACACTTCTTCAGCATCTTATCCTGTAACATATAACAGAAACCTAGTCTTCAAGACTCCTCATACAAAACAGTTGTCCAGTAAAATGTGCTTATATAAGCAGGAAAGGGCACGCCTGCTTCCTGAGCAGCACAAAGCATTAGCTAGTATCCTGAAGGTCATCTCAAGTATTTCATATCTTGAAAGGTCAACAGCTTCAGTAATGGGGGAAGAGTCCTGGAGCCCTGGAGCATATGTCTGCCCTGCTTTCTCTGCAGTGTGTGCACTCAGATGGCTTTTATCTAGAAGCTATCAATATTTACTAAGGGCAGCTATAACATCACCCTGCTCTTGCTGCATTAGTCATGAAGGACACAAACCACAAAAACATAATGGCAAATGGTCTTATACTTAATGCATGCTCCTAAGTCACCTGCTGTTAAGCTCCTGGGATCCTCCTTCTCACACAAGGACATTTCATAGTGTCACAGAGTTACAAGACAATTCAGGTTGGAAGAGACCCCCAGAAGGCTCTAAGTCCAAATTCTTGCCCAAAGCAGGGTAAGCTCTGAGGTCAGGTGTGGCTGCTCAGGGCTCCACCTAGTCTGGTCTTGAAGACCACCACAGAGAGATGGTACAACCTCTCTGAGTAAGATGTTGCACTACTTGACTGACTTCATGATGGAAAAGTTTTTCCTTACTTCCAGTCTGAAGCTTTATTGTTTCAGTTCATTTCGGCTGTTGTCACAGAATCACAGAACCATAGAATGGTTTGGGTTGGAAGGGACCTTAAAGACCATCTAGCTCCAGCCCCCTACCATGGGCAGGGACCCCTCCCAGCAGCCCAGGCTGCCCAAAGCCCCATCCAGCCTGGCCTTGGGCACTGCCAGGGATGGGGCAGCCACAGCTGCTCTGGGCAGCCTGGGCCAGGGCCTCACCACCCTCTGAGGGAAGAATTTCTTTCTCATATCTAACCTCAGATGTGTCTCATTGCCCCTTCATGCATTGCTGTGAAGAGCCTGGCTCTAACTTCTTGACGACCTCCTTGTAGGCATTGTCAGGCTGCTGTTAGGTCCCTGCAAAGCCATCCTTTTTCCAGACCCACCAAGCGCAGCTGGACAGTGCCACTGCAGTCATTGCATGGGGCAGCTGTGGCCTCCAGCCCGGGATCCAGACATCTGGGAACACTTGTGACAGGGGTGTCTGGCTTTTTTAACAGGCATAACAATTCATGCATGAATTCAGCATAAGAAAACATCCACATGCCCAGAGTGTGCCAGACTTGAATGTTTGTAGCATCGCCCATGTACAGCACAACCTTCCAACACCACGTCCTTTCTGAAGGAAAGCAAGTAAAAGAACTCTAAGAAAGAAATTTCAGGTCTCTGAATCAAGCTTTTACACGTTTCAATATTTATTTCTGCTTCAAGTGGAAGTTTGAGATAGGCTCATAGCAAGCTCCCAAAGGTGAATCCTGCTGAATGCTGCAGGGATTGAATTGCTCCCTACCCATTTCCCTGCCCTTTGTTCTTACAATAAGCTGACCAACGTCACCAGATCTTCTGCGCCCTGAATGTAGGAGTTTGGCATCCAAATCCACCTCCACAGTCTTTTTTTATTTCCAAAGCAGGTCTCTGAACCCAGCTAGCCTTTTTCTTCGTGTTAGGTTTCTACCACTTACAGTCTAAAACCACGGAAATGAGGTGTTATCTAACCTCATTTATTTCAGTGCTAATCACATCAGTATCTGCACCCAGGTCCCTGTAGGAGACAGCCTGGAGGGACCACAGAGCTGCTGCCAGCCATCTGAGCTGCAGGACTCATGTTTAGAAATAACAGATCTCTCCACCTGTCTGCTTTAGGAAACACTATGGAGTCTTCAAGGAACATAAGTGTCATTTGAAATGCAATCACAGAGCAAAACTGTAGCAGACTTAGCAAACTGATTAAAACCAATGCCAAATGCTCACTAGCAACCGCTCTGAGTGCATCCAGCAGAGACTAGCTTCCATAAAAGCAGTTGACTGTCCACTCCTTTTAAAATCAAGCCATTTATTTAGCACCTAGCTACAGAACTGGGAGCTTCTTTTCAGGCAGCATTGGCACAGACATGCACGTCTCAGGGATCATTTTATTTTATTTCAATTTTCATTGCAAGTCATTTATGCTCGTTCTGAAATAAAATGGCCATCAGGCAGAGCAGGACACTAAGGAAATTACCCAGAACATGATGAAGAGGAACAGGAGCATTTAGTATCCACTGCATCAGCTGCGGAACGTGCACACTTGGGTTATTTATAAAGAGGTGGTGCTGTCTGAAAGAGATGCCCATCTGCCAGCTCACAGGTTTCATCATAATGCTCCTGATACTTAGAGCTTTTCTTAAATCCCCACCTCCTGGAGGCAGGAGGACTGGGAGATTCTTAGACTGATTTCCAAGTCAGTCTTACCAACTGGGGGGACAATACATACCTAAATTTTGGACACATGAGCTTCGGTAAGGAAATGTGTTTTTTAAAATATTCCAGGTATCTCTTTAAGACCACAATAAGGGCCTGATTTTAAAACCACCTCCAGGCAACCTTCAAGTTTTGCAGACATAATTATGTGTGGATGCAAAGCTCAAGGCTGTTTCTGAAAAGGAAGCCTTTTATGTTTTATTTTCTGGCTGCATGTCCTGTAGTTTTCTGTATCCTGTTAATGTAGATTTTTTTTCCCAGCTTTAATGGAGCCTGTCCTTTGCGAGGTGCTGACTTATTCCCAAGAAGTGAATTCTGCTACAAAGTGGTATATCTCCAGGAATGAAAAGGCTGTAAACAACTATTTATTCCACTTCCACTGCAAATCTAAAAGGTTCTGTTTAAAATAGAAACTAAACCGTGTCTCAGAGTTACCCTGCTGCAATCAACATGGTTAGCGGCTAGCGCAGGGGACCAGGATTGCTATCAGCATCAGTCCTGGCCAGTGTACTGCAGTGGGAAGGCAGCTCTTGCCTCGACCTTTCCTGCTAGACAGCACAACGCTGGGCTGTTCCTGCCTGATGGTCACTCTTGAGAGTCTGGGATTAAAGGCATAAAGCAGACTTAGATCCTACTCAAGGTGTGTATCCTGGGTGTGGTGCTGCCAAACGAGGTAGTCTTCTGTCTAATCCATAGCCCCTTAAGAACTCCAGGTCTCTGGATGATGCAGCTGATGTGACTCTGCAGCAACACAACTAGTCATGACAGCTGTGGCTAAGACGAGCGTTGGGATGGAAAGACCTCATTGCACAAATTCTTGTCAAGTCCATACGAGCTTTTCTATGACGGGTAAAGCTCTGACAAAGAACCCAGCCCAAGTGACTAGCAAGAAGCCTCCCTGGAGATGAGCTATTGCAGCAGAAACTTGAGCACATGAATAAGACATCCAAGTATGCCCCATGTTAAACCTCTACCTGCTTGTGCTGGCCAGGATGTATCACTGCCTGCAGACATCGCTTCCTTGTCCCCACAGATGGATGCCAGGACACAAATGGACTACACACAGTTAACCCAGCACTCCAGCAGAGCTGTGAACTCCAGTCAGGTTTGGGGGCTCACACAACAGCTCACGTGGGGAACAAGTTGGAGCATGTGTCACACTGAATCCTTTAGGTCCTTCATTTGGTATATGGGAGAAGGGGGATGGACAGATTCTAGAATAAAGGGCCCAGTCTCAATCCTGCATGCAGAGCGAAAAGCACCACCATTGCTTTATTTAGGCTGCAGCATCCTCGAGTTCCCAGGGAGGCCAGATGCACCAGTAAAGATATTTCCATTGCATAGCTCGAGAGAGACAAATTCACAGCCTGAGCCACTGAGTCTGTGAAACGAATTTTTTGCTACAACATAAAGGTTAAACTGCAATAAAGTTGCTAAGGCATCAATTCAGTGATACAGATATATAAAGGCCATCTTTTTGCTAGAGTAATTTGGCCAAACTGCACAGACTTTCCAATTTACACCAGCAAAACATGTAGCCCATGGTGACAGAGCAATGTGGTCTTACAGTACAAAACCACTGTTGACAGATAGCTACGTGCCCTGGCTACTTGCCAGGCCTGAATTAACCATCTGAGCTACTAGGACGGATGGCTAGGGGCAAAAATATAACCGCCATCATCTCAACATTAGGATTGTTCTAAGTACTTCATTACCAAGTCATTACTCTTGGAGACAGCCTGATACAAAGGGAAAATGCTGATTTCATTTTATTTAATGGGAACAAAGTTCTATTGGCTGACCCTGGGCATATTACTGTAATTGATTTTTTAGTATCAATATAAGAATATATTCACTTAATTCTATTGCTTCCCATTACCTTAGAGGTTTGGAACCAATGCCCAGGTGTCAGCTCATGCTGGGGGTGCCCTCCTCTGGAGAATCATCTCTCCATCCCCAAGGATGCACTTGTTAATGAGCTGTTTTTACATAGAGGGAGTTAAGTGTTTTTCTCTTGGCATGCACTAAGAGCTGCACACCTGCTTTGATGTGGTTGGCATGAGGAATTTGGGACTTGCATGTGTTTGCAACACTCACCTCAATGAGGGGGAGTAGTATCAAGAAAGCAATACAGACCCAGGGATACCCACACCAAGGGCAGGAAAGCATATGAAAAAGCAGCCTGTTCCCTGCCCCCATCCTGTTTTCCCTTCTGTCCTCTACGTAGCTCTATCACTGGAGTATGAGGAGAAAACCAGGACTGCAGGGAGGCTTGGCTAGCTAATGCCAGACGTTGTGTTTGGCCCCCAGGAAGGACCCACACCTAGGGGAGAATGCCCACATGCAGCTACAAAGGGCTTGTTGAGGCTGCAGTGAGATGCAGCTGACTCTCAGCATCTGCTAAAAGTTCACCAATTTGTGATTTAACATCAGCAATCTGCATGGCAGGGATGCAGTTGAGAGATTTCTGGCTTTGTTGCTTTTACAAGTGTGGTAGGCCTATAAGGAGGAGGAATAAGAGATACAGCTGCCCAAGTTTTCTCAACTCTGTTGGACTTCTGCGTCCTCTGAAATCAGGTTGGCCAAAAGAGGAATTGATAGTTTGGGGACCTCAAGCTACTGAAGTGACCCTGCCCTCCCAAGCAGCCCAGGCAAACCTCAGACAAGTTGGCCCCAGTCACTGGGCTGGATTCCAGCTGGTGGCCGATCCTCAGCTCCCCGATGTGCTTGCCCAGGATTGGGATGACCTGTTCCCGTGCTCAGCCCTGATCTCCCTTGACTTTGTCCCAGCTCAAATCAGAGCAGTTTTGCTCCCAGTCTCTCACCTTGCCATCAGTGGTGACTGCAGCAAAGACCGTGGAGGAGTAAGGGGACCAGGCAACGTCCCCTACAGCAGAATGCAGGTCATAAATAAACATCGGAGTCCTGTAAAGAGAGACCCGGGATCAATTAAACAGATGCCACTCTGGAAGCGAAATGCTGAGCTATAAACATTTTGACGCTGCAGCCTATGTACAAGGCCAGCTGTAAAAGCGGGAGATGGAGTATTTCCCTATGCCAGATACCAGCCAGGGTCTGAGCCAAAGGCAAAGCAGAGCTGAGCATCAACCTAAATGGGCCTGGATTGGTCCCACTGCGTTGAGAAGACAAGTAGGATGTTTCTTTCTTTCTGAAAGCATTTTGAAAGCTTCCATTGCTTACAGTGAGACGTAGTCTCTCTGCTTAATAATCACAGAGGAAAAAGTGATTTTCCCTCTCTGGACTTCTGACAACACCATTGAATATTAGAGCAGTATTGGCAACAGGAAATATTTGACTCTGAGTGATGTACAACAAAATCAATTTATGATTGAAAGCAAACATTCCCCAACCACTAACCCTGAACTTCATTATATATTTTTAAATGTTACCATTTTCTGGGGCCTCTCTGGCTCTTAGGAGGTGTCTGGCCCCTTAGGCCATAGACCAGCCCCTAACATTTCTCTAGATCATTGCTCCAGAAAAATAACCCTGCCACTGCAGGTTGTCTGAAGAGAGACAGGTCAGTCAGGCTCTTTGCTGGGCTGCGCTGCTTGGCAAATTTCTGGAGCAGCTGACGCTAAACCTTATACCTTATACTTCAGGAGCACAATCTGATTCCTCAGCCACAGAGAACAGAGAGAAGAGAGCAATATCAACGCCTAAGAGGGAAACTGAGACTGAAGTGTGAGCAGAACCAACATGTGCAGCTGGATTGTTAGGCTACACCTCACCAGCCACGCCAGGACCCAGCAGGACCTACTTGACGGTGTGATCCCAGATCTTGACTGTCCAGTCAGAGCTGCAGGAAATGAAGACTTTCAAGTGGTAGGGATTCCAGCTGACTGAATCCACGGCCATGTGATGGGCTTCAAACACATCCAGAAACTGGCTCGAATAGCATTTTGAACACTGCAATGGAAAGAACTAGTCAGTTATCACAGCTAGACTTTCTTACAGAGCTTGTATTCCCGGAGTAAGATGCGTGCAAATACTTGTATGGCCTCCCAGTCTCTTCTGGGCTGGCTGGGAAGAGGCAGCTGGTACCCAGAGGTGCTATAGACACTAAATCATTTAGCACATGCTGTTTCACCCCACTTGCAGGCAATATTGAGCTCCTCTCTGCCAGACACAGAGATGAAAATTGGTTGGATTTACAGCTGGAGACAGGCTACAGAGCCCATACTCCACTGGAGGAGCTCCATCGCCTATTGCCAGCCGGGGCTCCTGCTGTGCCTCTGTAACAGGCTCTCAGAAAGGCAGGGGAAAACAGCTCTCATGTTGCACAGAGCACACAGCACAGTACATTTGGTCTGTTGCAACTGTAATTCAAACCTTTAATAATAATGCTCTCAGCACAAGAATGACCTACCAGACCCTTCGGCTCGGGGGTGGGATTTTGGGAACACGCCTAAATTCCCTTCCCTGCCATCACCCTGTGACAGCCTGTGCTAGCAGCCCGCATCACACACCTCTGCCCTGGGGATCTTGTGCCACTCATCACTTCCCAGAGGGGTGTGAGAACCGCGGGAGGGTGGCCAGCACTAAGCCATGCCCCCAGTGGGCAGGTGGGCCACCCTGTACCCCAGCCGGTGTGTGAGCTCAGGAAAGGGAGGAGAAATTGCGATCTGCTTGTCTGCACCAGCAGGATACAGGGCTCAACCCAGATCCTGTCAGTTCTGCATTCTCAGAAAATTTAGGTTATCCTCCCCAGCCTTCCTCCCACAGAGGGAACTGGAGGCTTCCTTCATTAGCCACAGGGATCCCTTACTCATGAATGAAGTCCTCTTGGTTGTTTTCTCACATGCAAGCTGTACCTACACAGCAAGTTTAGGGTGGTTTCAGGATTTTCCGCCAGTCTGCCTTGGTGCCGTCACTGCAAGGCCTTTTCAGCACCTTTCCCTGCTCCCTCGTGAATGCAGCAAAACATCATCTGCCCATGCAGCAGGATTGCTGAAGTATTAAATGACTTCAATTCTTGCAAATTAAAGCTCTAACTAATCAGGAGGCTTAACTACTTATTACACATGACATTCACTGTCTGGGAACTCTGACCCGTTTTGCTTCCAATGTCCTTGTGTGCTAGGACAGGTACTGGATTAAGGGTGCTAAACTCTTCACACTGCAGCAGCTCTAGCATCCCTGGAGGGGGACTGTGGTAGGAAACAGAACCAAGAATGTGCCTCATGTCCCACTGAGATTTACTGACAGTGTCTATGGCTTGCTAATAGTTTGCTGCATACTTTATCTCTGAGCCACTGTGCCCGCGTGTAATTACGGTACTGAAATCTCCTTTAATGGCATGTTCCATAACTTTACTTCATAATTCTTAATGTTCAGCCACCAGGAAAATTGGTACTTGGCTTGTTTTGAAAGTCACTTTGCTGGGAACAGACAGAATGGGTCACGAGTAATTCATCACAAGAGAGAGGCTGCTTTATTCGGCTGTCTTTCCAAGTAGGTGGATTGAAGGTCCCTAATACCTGATGACTTTGATCACTAAGATCTTAACGAGATCTGTCTACATCCAACAGATCGTAATGCTCAGAGGTCTGCTTTTAGAGCCCTGTTGGGGCTGAGCCCATGATAAGGGCAGCTCTCTGGTCACTAGTAGAGGAGGCCTGTGACACTCTGGGGTGTGCTGACCCACTTTGCAGTCTGCAAGTCTGGCTCAGAGCTGAGATCCAGGCCTTGGCAGGAAAAGGACACGCAGTTTTCCCATGAAATCAGCAGCAAAAGGGGTCCTGTAGGGCCTGGCTAGTATCCCTTGTGAGAAACGGACCCTGTGTGCCTGCCTGAACCCACAGCCACACGCTGTGCTTTGGCACTGCCTGCCAGTCCCACGCCACATTTGTCCCATCCTTCAGTATTGTCCCTGCAGCGTGAGACTGGGCCACGGTATTCTCAAGATGTGTTTTGAAGGAACACCATGCACTTGAGAAAAAGTTCAGAAGGAAGTACGACTTCAACAAATAAAAGAGTTTCTGAGCTACCTAGAACTGCTGGCAAAGCCTTCTGCTACTATTCACTTTAAAAAGCATACAGTTATTAGACACATGTCAGGATGAAAACAAAACCACTGGAAAATGTGATGCCTAACTTCTGACAAGACAGCTTTGAAGAGCATGAGTAGATTCAAGGAGCTGGCATTTGTGCAGCCTGTCTGATCTTCTGCAGCACTGCTCAAATTTGCTGAAAGTGTTTTTCTCCTATTTAAATGGTGGTAGGTGTGTGTGAATAGTAAATGGTGTTTTTATGATGGAACAGGAAAGCAAGAATGTGTCTGTGGCAATACATGAAACCAGTAACCAGACGACTGGTGACAGGGTTACAAAACAAATGGGAGGAATATTGAGAGGAAAGGACAACTCCAAGGACGCAAAACTTATTCATAATATTCATTATTAGAACTTCAATTTATCCTAAATGTTACTCTAACATAAAACTCCTCTGCATCGATGGTGAACGGATGTTATTAGTGTCCTTATACCGTAGAGGGTTTCTTTAATTCCCTATCAGAAATACTGAGACTCAAAGTAATACACAGATCTGAAAAAATAATCTCTTTCAAAGGAATTTTGTGTCTGGCAGCAGAAAGAGTACTGCCCAACAACAGCACTGCCAGGCAGACCAGGACACCCAGCTGTTCTTCAGAAACTGCCAACACAAACGTGTCCCACGGTGTCATGGACTGCTGTTACAGCAACATCTGAAGCTGTTGGACTTTTGCTCACTGTCCTCTTGTACAGATTTGAAAGAGAAGTGCTAAGATTTGTAGAAAGGCTTCCAAGTGGAAACGGGTGAATGTGAATGCATTGGAAGAAACAGCTGGAAAGGGTAAAAGAAAGGACCTATGCTAACTTATGGCAAATGCAGCCAGTCAAATGACAAGATAGCTAGACAGAACAAACTGAAGCCACAAAGATAGAGTGGCAAGATGAGGAACAAAACTCAAGCCTTAAAATATCCAGACAAGGAAAACAACTTTGCCTAAGATGGGGCAAGACAAGATACCAAGGAAAAAGCCCTCTCCATTCCTGAATGGTAACTGGAAGTTGGAGCATGTCCAGAAACCAGTTTGTCATCATCAATTAAGGAAAACCCAAGAGATGTGCTAACAACTCAGTAGCCAGTGTCCTTTGTCCTCTGTATAGCTGCAAGAAATCCTGGCCTGAGCACACAGGTACAAATGTCCTGGTGCTTGGTATGAGAGAATAGGTTAGAGTGAAATCAGTTTTATTGAAAACAAGAATAATCTTTTCTTTCTATATAGTCTTGCAGTGAATTTTATTATATTAATTTGTTACATTCTCAAGCAAACTGCCTAAGACTGAAAAAAACCCTC
Source organism: Anser cygnoides (assembly GCF_040182565.1). Taxonomy (NCBI): domain Eukaryota; kingdom Metazoa; phylum Chordata; class Aves; order Anseriformes; family Anatidae; genus Anser; species Anser cygnoides. Next base: position 62,753,852 of record NC_089912.1, on the reverse strand, counting down.
TATCAAGTGAAAATGCACAAATCTTATCACATTTTTTCTGTTGTGAAACTCTGCTGACTAAGTAGTTCTGACCAAAGACCTGAAGTCACAATAAAGTTTTAATCTGAATCTCAGAGGCCATCCTTTTTTGTACAAAAGCTGAACAATTCCTAAACAGCAAATAAGATACGCAAAGAGGCAGTTTTGCATTACAGAACCACATTAATGCAGAAACAGTTTGTTCTCTATGTAAAAGGGCAATAGATAGGTCTGTGTATAATTAAAATAATGATTTCTTGGCTTCAGAAACACTATTAACTCAGCCATTTTAAAAAATTCACTGCAATCATTCTGCAGCTAAAGAATTAACATATTGTAATGCTATTTGTGGGCATGCCCGGTCTTTGAAAAAATGCCTCTCTGAAATTCATTTTTCAATTTATTTAATAAATAATCTAAAATTCAGCCTGTGTGGAGAGCAGTCCATGTGTGATCCCTGACTCATACAGCACATAAGAAGTCTGTCCTTCTCACTCAACATGCAGTGACATGGGAGTGCAGCACCAAGACCCAGGCAGCTCACTCCCACTCAGCGCAGCCACTGAACCCAAAAGCTGCCCGAATGGCTGCGGGACTGTCAGTGCCCTCAGCATCCAAGTGGGGCAAGGCTCTAATCCACAGTTAGTTCCAGGAATGGATTCAAATGTGTGATTTTCAATAAAAGTTGTGATGAAGGTGTGTGGTACTCCTTAAGAAATGTCTGGAGCAGCAGCAACTTGTTGATCCCAAAATTTCTGAAACTGCTTGTAGCAAACTCCTGGGGACATTGAGGGTCCAAGCATTTTTGCCCCATTTTTTGTGGGTACTGTGGAGGCCTGCTTGTCTAGACACTGACGATTTCTCATCCCTGTGTTACTCCATACAGTCTGATGGATGATTGCCTCTGCATTCCTATGGGAACACCTGAATTTGATAGGGTGGTGTTGCACAATGCAAGAGTGGTCCCACGTTTCTCTAAAGCCCAGCAATGCCACAAGAATGCTTTGTTGTTACCAGTAACCCTGAAATTGGCCTTTATACCAATAAAAGAAACAATCCTGTACAACAGTCTCTCTCTGCATTAGTTCACCCAAGAAGTGGTTAAAATGCCTGTGGGGCTTCGTGCTGGGATCACTCTTTGTGTTAAAACCCATCCTAGCTCCAGTTTCACTAAAGATCATTCAGAGCTACAGTTCCATCAGTGCAAACACTCCCAAATTCTGTTGCTATTCAATCCTCCTACAGAAAGGATTTGCTTCGCTGTGTAAATCAGGCAGGACACCAGCCTGAACACTTCTCCTGAAAGGTAACTGACGGTCCCACCTAACACTGACATCCACTGTTGTACTCACTGACATCCATCACTCCCCTAAGCACAGAGGAAGTTAAATCGTGGTTCAAACATGTGGTTCCTTACTTCATTTTGATCAGGACTAGACACAGCAGTACTCAAACAACTTAGAGTACAATACCCAAGACACATAACTGAACAGATGCTTTCTATCCTGAGAGCATAAACAAGAAGCCATTGCACTTACTCCACTGTCCATCACCCATCAGCCCAGCACCCCCATTTCTCCCACTTTCTTTCTGCTCCTGTCTTGTCAAATGCAAGTGAGCACTACTCAGAAATCCACCCTAGATACTGCCTGGCAGAGGGACAAATTTCAGTCAACCTAAATGATTGATACTGATTTCAGAACACAGTTCTCTTTGAGTTCTTTTTCTCTGTTTTGTTTCCACTTTGCAGCAGGACATGGCAAGGAGCTTACTGCATCTTCTAGGGATGCCTGGATAACTCTGCTCTGCAGGTCAGCCTCCTGCTGATGGTCCAATCCTAACACTGAAGGGCTGTGGCTACGATGTTAACGAAGCTGAAAAGCCAGCTCAGAGACGTGCTGGGCAAACAAAAGTTATGTAAGTATCATAAGCAGTAAAAAGCTTTATATTCAGGGTTAAATTCAGCAGAGCTCAAAACTTGCTATTTTAGCTTGTTTTCTTAAGAAAAAAACAATGTCTGTTTCCTGCTGTCTTCTTGTCTCTCCTCTCAAACAACTTTTGACCTCGCTTGCAATTTCAGCCAAAGTTGGCTGCACGCAGGACTTGGCAACATTAAGGTCTTACACATTTCATAAAAAGGGACAGCTGCAGAGTGCAAACATTTGGGCAATGCCCCTCACCATGGAAAGGCAATCAAAACTCAGCCCCCGTCCTCACCATGTGGCTGGAGCTGGCCGGCTGACAAATGGCAGCAGGAACTGAGCACCATTAGAGGAGACAGTGAGAAACTGGATATAGGAGGGTGATGAGAAAGTGGGGCTGGGGGAAGGAGCTGGGATGTAATCGTGGAAGGGAAGAGCTGCAGGACACCGAGCCATAGGAAATACGATTTCATTAGCCTCACTGCTTGCAGGATAACAGGTCTAAAAAGGAAAAGAGATGAGATTTTTCCTGCCATTTCCCTGTAGCCATAAGGACAGAGGATTGATGCCTTTTAACTTCTGCTCTGATCATAGTTAGCGCCTCACTTGCACAGCTGCAATCTGCAAAGCATTCTGGGATGCAGTTTGCATGAAAAACGTTTCTGCAAAATAATGTCTTAATTGGGTCTGCACAGAGAGCTCCCCGTGACCCTCTGGGGCTCTGTGCTGGTCTCTGGCTCGCCACAGGGATCTGAAGGCAGGACCAGGCTCTGAAGTCATACTTTGTTGCTGTCTGAGCAAACAGTTAAGATGATGAACCTGAAAGACAAGCACAGGTCAGGGGATGTAAAACAAGGGACAAAGAAGCCATTCTTACCTTATAGATCTTTCCCTCTTCAGTACCAACGAGAAACAAATAGTCTATCTTTTTGTGAAAATCAAAGGATGTCCCGCAGCCTGTTAACAGAAGAAAGGAGTCAGACAGAGAATTGGTTCATCTGCCCAGCACATGCTCCCTGCCTACACTACATGCACATGGCCAGTGTTTCCAGAAGTGATTTATTAGCCAAAAGCTCCCCAGAGAAATTAGAGCCACCCCTTCCAAAAACCCTTCCCAAGTTGTGCCTTTCTCCAGCACCCACAATTTGAAGAGATGACACAAACAAAGGGGAAGGGGAACTGGAAGAAGGATGAACTGACTTGGAGGAAGCCTCATGGCAGGTCAGTAGCTGAATTCAGCTCTCCAAGACGTTGTCCTTACCCTACCCACTGGGCTGGGCTGCCTCTCAGCTGGACCAAGAGATCAATTGCTGTTGAGATTTGATGCCTGCATAACAACAGCCACACTATGTAATTTGCTGTCTAAAGCAACAAGCATCCTGAGACTGCCATTGAGAACTCTGGCTATACAACACATAACCGCCCCAGGAAGAACTGACACAGACCTATAATCAGCACCGCCTGCCAGATGGCCTCTAAAGGCAATGGCACCCAAGGGAGCCTCCATCATTCTCTTTGGGGTCAGCCTCGGCCCCCAAATAAATAAGAGAGCTGTTTAGAAGCACAAGACTCCTTTTTGAAAACATCTCCCAGCAACTCCAGCTTCTGGTTCAAACAGTCTTCTCTCATATATAGCTTCAAGGATGCTGCTAGGTGCAGAAAGCTCATCAGCGTTGCACTCTGCGCCCGGTCACTGCTATTATTCCCGTTCTCAACCACGGTCCTACCAAGCTTATTATGAAGTTTAGCATCTGTCTTTGATTCCAGAAGTTTCTAAGGTTTCCAAGACTCCAGCTGCCCCGGACACAGCATCATCCTCCAGTGCAACAGTGTGAGCAGTGAATGTCAGTTAACAAAGCTTTGTGGCAGATTGGCTGAAAAAAGGGATTCACTCTGGTAAGAATTTAAAATGCCTGGTGCAAATGTAAGAGTCATGAAGACCCAGCCTGCCTCCTATTATTTTCTGCTGGTTGGTTTTCACAAAAATGTAAATAGATTCCCATGCATTAAAGGGTCCAGAGAAGAAACACCACAAGATAACTCCTTTGCCCTCTTCATCCTTGGCTCAGAAGCCATTTAGCAGGCTAACTTCAGTAAAGGCAATAGCAAAGGATATGATTTGGGAACAAATCTTTCGTCAGGCACAGAAGGATTCCCTTGACTTCAAAAGCCTCAAATCAAGCAACATTGTGACCTGTATTTAAAGCAGGCATTAGTCACAACGGGATGTTATTTCTTGAGATCTTCTGGCTTCTGCTCTCATGACAGATGCAACATCACCCAAGAAAGTAAACTTGAATGGTGGTGAAAGAAAATTTCAGAAGGGTCCTTGAGCAGAAGACAGGATGTCTGCTGACTGCCAGAGCAATTTGAGTCTCCTGACCAGCAGGGACAACCACAGCAATCATCAGAGGAGAAATCAGAACAAGCAGACAAGGCTCAGAAGCACGTAGTTACAGAGAACTTTTTGCAAAGGCAGCTGAAAACAGCATTATGTCTTAAACGATAACAAAACGTAGATCTCAAGGGAATTGTTAAGGTCATTTCAACCCTGTAATACTGTCTGCATTTTTTAACATTTAAATAGATTGTTAAATATTCAAGACAAGTGTCTGAAAAATCCATTTCCCAGAAACACTAACAAATAATCCTGAAGCCTCTGGGAGTTCTGCAGTGTACTGCTTTAGCTGGTCTCTTGGAATCTGTGCAGCAACGCAAACACAAATTGTTCGGCAATTACTAGCCTAGGAACACCCTTAAATGCAGAGCAAGTGCCTTCTCCAAACCTAGACCATAACTTCATAGGGAAAAGCAGGATGATTAGGGGATTCCTCAAGGCTCCCCGTGTAGTCTGGGACTTCCAGAGCTGACTCATCCAATCCTGTCTCAAACACAGGACAGACAGGATGAGGGGATTCAGCCTAGAAGGACTGCACTGTCCCAACTTTGTATAGAGGGAGCCTAACATACAAATAGGGAGCTCAGAATGGATGTTGTGCTTTTAGAGAGCCAAAGCCAAATGAGGCACATCCCACTGTAGGCTGGGTGAGCTGTGCACCCAGAAGAAGGCAAAGGTTGTTTTTCATTTTGATTTGGCCAGCTCAGATCAATGTCCGGTAGGAAGAACAAAACCACCTTAGGTTTGACAAATACAGGTAATGCCCATGCCTTGTTTGCACTGCGATATCATGGCAAGGTGAACATTTTTGGAATTAATGTTCATCTTTTTTCTGCAAGCAAAGACAAGCAACAAACCTTGACTCAATTAGTGGCCATTGCTTCCAGACAGATTTTGCCCTACCACACATTCAAAGCTAGGAGTAACCCTTCTCCAGTCCTTTTCCATCTCAACATCCCACTCCCAATTTAATTCCTCTGAATGACTGATTAGAGGCTTTGTGTCAGTAATTAATCAGCATGGCAAGGACTTGGGCTCCTACCAAGCGTTTGCAGCTGCAGCCCCTCTGGCCCCTGCATCGTTGTTCCCTCTGCTGACAGCTTGATGACATCTGTATGAACCAGCTCATTCTGCAAGCAGAGGAGATTCCACATGAATAACAGGCTTTACAGCAACAATACAGAGACATTCAGTACTTTCAAATGGCAAATTTTATGGAGGAATTTTAAAAAGCTTTCCAAAAGTTGTTTAATGTTTCATGCCCGCAGTTGGCAATTTGCTAACATGCTGTTTTACATAAGACCTCCAAGAAACTGGTATTTTGAAGCACTGGTACTGAGAGCCACTTGTACATCACCCAGGCACATGCAACTGACCTGGACAGCTTTGGGTTTTGAGGTCAGTGTTTTGAAGTGTGGGTTGACACTGTCAGCTTAAATCATTGTGTTAAGTGAAATCACCCTGCATGGTTGAAGACGAGTATTGTGTATTATTGTGGAGCTAACTAAACCCACATTAATGGATAGCAACTTACCACCTCACCAGTCCCCTCTTCTTACCATCCCCTTATTGTCCCCAGAGCAGCCTCACTTCCCAGTACTCACAGCCTCCTGGGCTCTGAGATTCAACCAACAAGAACATCTAGCAAGCAGCTACCCCAAGGGAAAAGTGCCCCATGTTGTTGTTATCCCCAGAGCTCTAAAAAGCTCTCATCACAGGCCACGACACTGCTTTGCTAGGTGCTGCATGAACACAGGGCAAAAAGACTGTGTCCCAAAGAGTTTACAACTTAGGCAGGAGACAAAAGACTGATGAAAATAGACACCATGTGGGTGAGTATGAGAAAACAGAGGGCAAAGATCCATTCTTAGACTAGCTTTGGGAATTAAAATACCTCTGCAGACTGGAGTTGGTTGTGAATATAAGAATACCCTGGGGCTGATAAAAAGAACAAAGAACTAAAGATTAAATTAGTGAGAAGTGTGGGCTGAGGACTGGATGTTTTCATGAATCTGCAGATTTCCCACTGGAGCACTGTGAGAACAAAACATAACTTCTTAGCTCAGTGAATCAAGCTTTAGTTGGAGCTTCTCTAAACCCAGAGCAGGACTCAGGCAGAAAAAGAGATTCTGCCAGGAAAAGTCAGTCCCAGGGAATTGTGTATTAGGGGAAGGGGGAGAAGACCTTGCAAGCAACTGTTCAGTACTGCAATTCAGAGGCGACTGCGTTTTGTAATACATTTGTATTGTATTTTGGGGGAACACACTTATGGAAGGCTCAAGACAGGACAAAACCCATAAAATAATTTATTTCCTTCTCATTAATTTGCACTGCTGCCTAACCACATGCTCTTGCTTATTGATGGGAGTAAATTTTCTCTAAGATCACAGCAAGAAGCAGGACAGCCTCCTGCAGCCTGTGGACTCCTACTTTCTGTTAGTGACTCTTCCCACAGCACGTGGGTTAGAACAACCTAGGTTCAGTGGGTACCGGCAGAAGTGATGTTAAGAAAGAGGTCATGTACTTTGGGGTGTGTGTGCAAGAACTGGAAAGAGCAGTGCCCTGGGCATCAAGGGGAAGAGCGCACTCCACATGCCACTCACTGCCCCTTCCAAGAGGAGTGCTGGTGGGCAGCTGGGAGCACAGACAGGACACGCTGAGCAGACACTCACCTCTGCTCAGGCTTCCAGGTCTGCCTGCTCTCCAGAGAGCATCTGCCGTGCCCAGGCCATGCCTGGTGGCCGCATGAGTCTGGTCTGAAGGGCAGCTTTGGAGCTGCCCGCAGCCGATCACGCTGATAAACCCAGTGTGTCTAACAGAGCCTAACGCGGCAGGCACATGCTGTGGACAGGCACACGGGTGTATTCAAGCAAAAAGGCAAACCACATGAGGTTCCCTCCCTAGGCTCATGCGTTTCTGCAGTCTTTCTTTGAAGATGCCTCCCAGCATCTCCACCTGGCTCAGGTCTCCTCCGTGGATAGCTCCTGTAGCCTCTCGCTTTCATACAGGCTCCTACTTGCGCAGAGTTCCCTGTAGTGCTGCTTTTATTTTGTACCCAGCCTCACAGTCTGGAAAATGCATCTGTTCCTGGGGCTGTTTATCGCCAGAGCCATTCACATATTCCTCTGGGCAAACAGACTGTTGACAGCCTGGCCTTCCAGGAATACTGAACAATAATATGTTGCTTCTGACAAACAACTGTAAAGCACTTTGAAAGCGTTAGTGAATTAGGCCTCGCAGCTGCCTACTTCCCTTTAGTTGTTGTTATTAACCTCAAGTGACAAAGGAGGCCCAGAGCTGCTCAGTAATTTAGCTCTAGGTCACGTAGGAAGGGTGAGCTATGGCTACAAACCTGGGAGCACTGAGGATCAGGCCGAGGGGCCGTGCCAGACTGCATCCCAACCAGCTGATTCCTGACATTGCACTGACAGCTCTCCTCGACAGGCAGCGCATGAATCCAAAGTGGGAGAGCAGAGCCACCCAGCTGCCGAATTCCCGCATCCTTCCTCAGCTTTACACCTTCGTGATGACCCAAAACCAAGCCAAGATGACAGCCTGAACACACATTAATGTTTCATGAAGCTTGTCCAAAGTGATGGTGCCTGTTTCTAACAGAGACAACCACCACAGCCAAGGCAGATCAACCATCCCTAGCTAAAATTTGACAAGTCTTCTATCCAACTTTTGAGTGGTGCTTACCAGATGTCCAGCCAGAAGTAAGAATTAATTTATTCACTTTGTGCTCCCAGCTTTGGAGGTGTCAAAGAGTTATCAGTGTTTAAAGCAGCTTTACTTCTGGATAGTCCTGTCAAAATGATTAATGAAGCTCTCTTTCATTTATTCCGTATTTGCACTATGGATTTGCAAAATATAAGTTCTCTGGAGTCTCTTTAATTTTACTCTAAATAAAACTCAGACCTCACTCTCTTGTAAAGCTGCAATTCAAGCAGGTTGTCCATTCCTCCTTGCTGTGTATAAAACCACAGACTGAAGGGACATGTTGAATGGACAAGAAAAAGAAGCACCTTACAGTGTGGGAACACAATTAAGCAGAGATGAATAACAAAAATGTCTCAAAAAGCCCTCCACCAGGTGAGTTGCTATCAGAGCCTATCTGCAGAATCTTAGGTTGTCCCAGCTGTAGCATTTCTCTGAAGTTTAAAATACAAGAGGCTTAATCCAGAGTGAATCCACCTCCTGAGTGAAGCAAGCTGGAGCACACTCAGTTACCAGGGCCCAGGTGATATGTGTAACTTGCCAAGTCACCTTAACTGGATGTGTTTAGCTGTAGGTGTGCGCCACCCACTTCAGCATAAATCTTTTGGGCTCTTCTATGCAGGAGATAAAGCAGGAGCTGAGTGCTGCGACAGTGTTAGCCTGTCCCTGTTCAGGGAGCTCTGAGAGCTTTTGGGAGAAGGACTTGGGATGCACTCACTGGAGGCATTTTGGGGTCTAAAGCTGCAAGTATGAACCTGGAGGAGTTTATGAAAGAACCTGATAATCAATGCCCTCTGCAAGCTCTGTCTGTGCTCCTTAGAAGTGGTTTCCACTCCTAAAGTGAACATAAGACTTAAATATACATATAATGTTAGACATGAAACCCTGACCATGGCGGCAAGGCCTAACATTTTCAGAATGTTTTGAATGGCTTGGTATAAAAGGTTAAAAAAAAAAAAAAAAAAGCATCCAAGGATGTAAAGAAATTTCTTTGCTTGCTGGGAAATAATGGGACAGCTGCTTCAAACTCCCATTTAGGGTAATTCAATTATTTCAGAAGTAAAAAAAAAAAAAAAAAAGAAATCTTCACAATGTAAAATCAAATACCCAACAGAAAAAGCACACATTGAGATTCAGAGACATACATCTAAGGGTCATTTAGGGACATTTCTATCAATGTATGTACTCCAAAAGGAAAAGAGATGAAAGGCAGAGAATGCCAATGAGTTTACGGAAATTGTCTTTGGTGTGAGCAGGCAATGTCTTGGCAGGGAGGAACCCTCTGTCTGTTCGATTGCTTGTTGCCATCCATCCCAGTGTAAATGCAAGCTTCTTCCCTGCTCTATGGCTGTAGTATTTCAACTTGCTCTTCCTTGCACCAGCTGCTCTGGGGGACAGGGCAGCAGCTGCCACGCTCCTAGTTAACATCCTGAATTACTCTTTGCAACTTTGGCCACACACTGTACCAGAGCAGGGGAGAAATTTGCACCTTCCCTCTCCCATTCTGAATTGCAATCTGTAGGGGAGCATTTTGGGGGTGGGAGTCTTAAAGCTGGGGAAGAAAGCAAATCATTCTGCCTTGTCTCTGGGTGATGATCCCAGGACAAGGAAGTTTTCAGAGCAAGGACCAGTCTTGAATTTCAGCAGTTGCAAGGCAGAAAAATGATCTCAGGTACTCAGGCCCACAGGGTGCTGTAGGTACAGATGAGATGAAGGTTGGGTCCTGAGCAAGGAGTTAGGCAGGTTCTGCTTACTTCAGAGTTCAATATGGAGCCCCTCAACCTGGCTGGAGGCTGGCAGCAGCAAGCTGTGACTGCACCTGCAATCTTTTGCTGCCACCTCTTTTCAAACCTTGCTCATTATAAATAATAATAAAACTACTGCATGATCGAACTTTGGAGGCAACTGGTTATAATTTGGCCAGGAAAGGAAATTGTCACCTACTATTTACCTTAACTAAAGTCCACGACACAATCCGTCCATCCGAGGAGACAGAGAAGAAGTTCAAATTGTTGTCCATGTCATCCTTCTGCCACTTGACCTTGAAAGGAGCAGACAGTCCCAGTTAGCACGGAGCACGCAGCATTAGCACGGCAGAGCCCCAGGCCCTCAGCAGGGTCCTCTCACATCCTTCCTAAACAGCAGCCGGCTTCCACCCCAGAGGCCTGATGCTGGCTCATAGCATGCACAAACACACTCTCATCACCACAGGCAGTTTCACAACAGCCCCCAGCACTCCCATCACTGCAGAGATGTCTCAGAAGGGTCTCCAAGACACCTGAGTACATCACTGCCCCTGTGCAAACAAACACCTTCCCACGTGGCTTACTCCTCCAAGTGCAGGATCATAGGGCTACCCTTCAGCCAGCCCAGCTCAAATTAGCTTTCTGTCCCTATGTGTGGTGCAGATGAGCCCTTGCAGGCAATGTGTGACATGGGTCCTTGGGGGACTTCTGTTTCAGGGGGATCAAAACATCTCCATTAAAACTGAAATTCTCCTACATCTTCAGAGCATCTGCCTGCCTGGTAAGGAGATTTGCCTTTTGACTGTGACAGCTCAGCAGGAGAGATTAGAACTCAGATAAATGGCTTACAGTTTAGAAGAGACATTTCAGTTAGACCAAAAGCATTAAGAACGCTCAATTTTCAGATCTGGGAATTCAATCAGACTGAAGAGAAAAGGATGACTTGTCACTGGGCCTGTCAGCATACACTCCTGTGGGCATCTGTCAGCTCAGGATGGGGACAAGCACTTTGGCAGGTTCTGCTGAGGCTTTCAAAGGTGTATTTGTTCCTGTCCAGGCAGTGCAGCAGATACATTTCCCTAAATATCACCCATGATAAATGGGCATGATTATCCTAGAGCTTACCAAATTCTCCGTCTATGACCAGCTATTTATCTGGTACCTAGACCAGAAAACAAGCAGCAGTCTGAATACTTCAATTACACAGACTGTGTATCCTGATGTTACTTCTTTGGGAAAAGAGTGTTAATTCTGTTTTATAAAATTGTTTATACTGTGAAGCTCTGTGGAGCATGAAAATTCAGCAAGAGACTCACCAAAGAGTAATTAATTCTCTAGTGAACAGGTTCCCTACCTAGAACACAATTTTCTGAGGAAGGAAAAATAAAACGAAAGGGAATCCATCTGAGAATACATCAAAATGACAGTTACATGGCCATAAGATGTGACTGAAGAGTCTCGTGTAGCATACACCTTTGAACATCCTCACAGTGAAGAAATCGTTAAGTCTCCAAGTGGAACCACTTCTGCCAGCTTGCATTAAGGAATGGCATAATTCAATGTGGCCCAGAATAAATGGCTAGTGATCAAAGGACAGGTCCAATGGCACATATGGAGAAGAGTGATTTCCAAGGCTGGCCATCACGCACAAATGTGTGTCTGTTCCAGGAATATCTCCCTGGGATCATGAGCTAACTGCTGACCATGGTGGTCACCAGCAGCTGCTTCAGATGAAGGGGTTGGCGTAGTGAGGAATTTTAATTCAGAGTGAAAAACGTAGAGTTCAGGGGAACCAGTTACAAACACATGCTCTACAAGTCTCATTCTGAGCACAAAAAAAGGGATGTGCTTCAAATGTGAGCTTTTTAAAACGCCACCCTAAACTAGTCTGACAATAAGATGGTTTTGTTTGTATGTCCAACATAACTTCACTCCAACTCAGGTTCTGCCTCTTCCATATACTTGCCCAAATACTTGGGAAAAACTGTCACAGTTCCCAACAATGCACTTGTTAGGATCTGAGCTGGTCCAGGCCCTCTCTGCAGGCAGAGTCCCTGCTTGCCCACTGTCAGAGTACGTGTTCAGGCGCTCCTTAGTGAGCTCTCCTTGAGCTCTGCAGGGACAGCAGCAGCTGACTTCCCAGCTCTGCTCTGGCTAAGCACAGTGCAGACGTTTTGTACCTGAGCTGGAGACAAGCAACAGCCTGTCACATCAATGGAAAACACATGGATGAAGGCTCAGCAGCTGGACTCCTTCCCTGATCACTCTGTGCAGACACAGCTCCAGAATCCTCACATCTACACTAACACAGCGTGCTGCAGGAACCTCATCTGGAGGTGTCCCACAACACAAGCACTCACACAACCTTACAGCTTTTTGTTTGTTTGTTTGTTTTTTCCCAAGCCAATTGCTTTCAGTATTCCCCAATTGGAGAGCTTTTCCCCAGGGTCTGCTCACCCCGAATATCCTCTCTTTGATCGATCGCTATTCAAGTTTTCTATTATCAGTTAGGTGTTACTACTACTTCTCCTCAGCTGTTATATAGACAGGTAGAGTCTGCAGCCCACAAAAGCAAGAAGGCCGATTGGCTTGGGGTACTTTTGCTTCTACATTCAAAGCATTCAATAGCACCTCAGTTAGGTACATAATGTAGGTAGCTTGAACACAGTCCTTTAAGGGCATCAGGATCTGCCCTTAGATGATTGTCAGCAGCTCTCAGTGACATTAGCCTGAATTTCAGAAAACAGAAATCGGCACTTGATACTTCCAATTTGCTGTCAACACCTCTGACACCTTAATAGTGTTTGCGATCTTTTTTCTCCTGATCTCTGAATCCCATGAACGCTTATTAGAGTAATTAGCCTTCATGATACTGCAATCAAATCGGGTATCTGCTCAGAACTGGCCTTTTCTCTGCTCCCAGAGGCCCCTGAACGTGGCACAACCTCCCATCATTAGCAGTATCCATGCTGTGCAGGGTGGGACATTTGATGTGGGAAGTAGGCCATTGTGTGTGCAGTGGGAAGAAGTTAATTTTTCTCTGAAGCATGTAATAATGATCCCAGGATTGCAGCTGCATGAGACAATTTACAGCAAAAGTTCAATTATGATAGAGTAAAAGTAAAGAACCACATGAGAAAGAAAAGCATCTGTAAACAGTGGAGAGGAGACAAGTAAACAGAGTACTTTAAGTGAGTGATCTTGATGGGACCTATAATAAAATCAAGGATATACTTATTTTTTTCAGTGTGATCTTTAACCCAACTATACTTGCAGTACAAAATCAGTTTGTGAGACTCATTGCTATGCGGTGCCTCTGAGAAGAGCCTAATACTTCTTAATTTTTACTTCTCAAAGCCTGGTTATTTATAAAGAAAATGAGACTATTTAAAATTATTACTTGTTCCTAGAAAAATAAAAGTAAAACCTTGCAAGTCCACTGCTATGTAGAGCATATTAGCAGGGCAATAATTCACCAATTGTTAGCAAGAAAGTACTATAATCTTTCCCTATAACAGCTGGCAGTGGCTCCTGGCCAACAGGAGATTAGACCATTTATCCAATCTGACTTGAAAATTCCTATGTTTCTGATGTCATTCCTAGAAAAGAAATAATGCTCAATCAGTTTTCGTGGCATGGAGGCTGTTAGTCACTCGTGCTGACAAAATACAATTGGCCAAAGCTGTTCTGGCCATGAGGCTGACCGGAGCACTTTGCGGGCAGCCACGGGCAGGATCTGCGTGCCTGCCTTGTAAGGGGACACCTGCGACTGCAAACACAGCTCTCGGCTTGCCAAAGCTCAGCTGTGGGGTGCCACATGCGACACATGCACGTTGACTGACGAGCAGTTCCTTCCTTCCCTATTAACTGTGCTCCACGGAGCCCTTTGCCAGCGTTGCGGTAGCACAACACTGCTGACTCCTGCCTCAAGAGAAATAAAAGAGCTTTAGTCATTCAAAGATTAAAGAAAGAATAAGGTCTGTCACAGGTAGGGAAGAAGAAAGACCAAGGCACTATCAAATCCTCAGGTCGCCTTTACAGGAACTGCCGGAGGAAGAACACTCAGATGACTCCAGTAAGCGAGCGACCCCCTGGGCTGCTGAAGAAAGTCTGGGCCAACGTGACACGGAGACAAATTCCTTCCAGTGCCAACCTGGCAATCGGTACAGCCCTAAGCAAAGCTGTCATGGCAATGCAGGGTTTGCAGGGGACCAAAAAGGGCATCTCTTCTGCTCTGAGGAAGGATTGGACACATCCCTACCTGGTGACAATTCAGCCAGCCTGTTCTGCCAAGCCTCCAAAAACAGGCACACAGCACCTGCCCTGTAGGCAAGTGTCAGTGCTTAACTGGCCTTACACAGGAAACCTAATTTACCACGAATCAAGTGATTACTCCTTGTCATCTCCCCAGTGGACACAGCAAGCAACTGTTTATTTCCCTTTTCATAACAGTCTTCAAGAGGTCAAGATAAGGTTGCTGTGTCACTGCTCCCTTCTCTTTTTTCCCCAGCCAAACAAAACCAATTGCTTAAACTGTTCCTTCCAGGTCAGGCTCTCTGAGCCTTCACCATTCCTGTGCTTCTCCTTCAGCCCTTCTCTGTAGCTGCAGACAGACTGTACAGGGCCTGGCCTAGGCAAAAACAGGAATTACAACCTCCTCTACCTTGTATCCTGCTAATAAATCCGAATTACATGTTTTTGTGCAATAGTGTGGCATTGCTGACCATTGGTGGTGGGTGATCTGCCATAAACTCTCCTTCTGGCACCCTGCTGCCTAACCAGTCATCCCCTGGTTTGTATCCGTACATTTAATTTCCCCTTTCTAAATGTAGTATTTGCTCTTGTCTTTATTGAATTTCATCACATTGATTTTGGACCTTTCTTCCAATTTATCAAGATCATTTTGAACATAATCATGTCCCGCAAAGTGTCTCATCTTCCCAAGGGGGCTTCCTTATTCTGTAATCTGAGTTGTTAATGAAAGTATTGATCAAAAGAAGACCCAGGCTGACAGCTCGAGGGTCTCACTTGAAGCATCTGACAGCAAGCCCTGGATAACTGCTCTTTAAGCACACAGCCTGAGCCACCTGAGCAGCCTCTTTATGGTGATTTTATACAATTCATATTTCTCTACTACAGTTATAAGAATGTCACTGTGTGAGCCTGGATCAAAAGCTTTAGTCAAGCCAAGATAGATAGAGGTGATAACCTTGGCTGCCTCCCCCTTCTTCACAAGGCCCATTTCTCTGAAACAAAAGAAAAACAGAAAAAAAAAAAAAGAAATTATACTGGCTTGACAATTTATTCTGGACAAATCCATGTCGGCTTCTCTGAATCACCTTATTATCTAGACATTTACAAATGGTTTTGCCATTTGTTCCAATGTTTCTCCAGCAATCAAAATTGGTCAGTTTGGTCAGTAACTCCCTTGGTCCAATCCTACCATTTGTACGCAAATATTTTTTCCCTTCTTCCAGTCCTTTTACATCTTTCCTCCTTTTCACGGCCATGCTTGTTGTGCAGGCTGGAGTGCTGCCAATACATTGCTGTGCTCTCATCCATGCTCTGAGAGTCGCTGAGGGTGGATTAGGATGCCTCTAGCCTTGGTGAATTGTTCAGACACAAATTTCTGGTCTCTGGTACCCTGTCCATGCCACTGTCCCTCCTGCATACAAGGACAGCCCCTTTGAGGAAAGCACCTGCAGAAACCTCCTGCCAGACATTGGCTCCATGGCATCACTGAAATGTGTTTTGGGATTGAATACAGCAGGCTTTACATTCTTCACTATTCCAGTCAGTTCACGCCATGGGCATGTGAATGTGTCCCCACCCACAGCAAACAGCAGGGCGATGCTTCCCTTCGTCCACGTCTCAGGGTACACCCCAACACTTGTATTCCGTCTGATCAGATGCTGCATAAAGGCTTGCACAAAAACACTAACCTCTGCTTAAAATCCAGCATGCGTATAGCCACAAAACTCCCTAAAATGCCTGCTAATGGTCTGAAATTGCTCTGGCAAAGTCTAAGTACTCCAGGGTACGTTTAAGCTGATCCTGATGATGAGCACACACCTGTCTCATCTAAACATTATTTAATATGTTCTTTCCCTATTCTGAACTATGCTTTCACCTCCTTTATACATTAATCATATTAAGCAGGCGGTCTCATACATTTATTGTAAGATTAAACAGGATAGCATCAAATATTTCATTCTTCTCCATACCACTCAATATGAGCTGAAAGCTTGCTTTAGTAATGAGCCTACATTCTTCATTCCTTTAACTTCTAATACACTTCACAAATATGTTCTGTTCCTTTTTATGACCCTGGATAATTACAGCTCATTTTGCACCTCCACCTTCTTTAACTCTCTTTGTCTTCATGCTCTTCTCCAATACTCAGCTTTAGACGTGTACTTGTTTCTGTTCTTCAGGAGCCCCTTTGTAATTCACCACTGAGCTCTAGAGACAGCCCACCTTGCAGAGCTGCCATCCTGCTCAGCCCAGCAGGTCAGGGCATTCACCTACCTCGTGCCGTAGCTGAACAGAGTCCCAGTCTCTCAGGAGCCCAGCTGTGTGTTGCAGGAGCACAAGTGATTCCCAGTCCTTTGAGGCAGCCAGGTCACCATCTGCAGAGAGCACCCTTGCTCTCCCACACACACTGTTTTCTCCATACCATGAGCACACGGGGCTAAGTAGGGAGATTCGGACACTTCTTACATCCACACTGACCAAAGACTTACTGAAGGCCTCCCACTGGCAAACATCTGCTCCTTGAACAGGTTTGCAGACATGGCGAGGTAATTGCCCCTCAGCTCTCTCCGGCTGTGCCTGCCCTTGCAGCAAAGCACAGACACAAACCCTCTGTCAAAACCACATTTCCCCAGTACGGGCGCAAGCTCTCATGGCTGCATCCATCACACGACGGCCCAGATCAGCAGCTGACAGATGAACACAGCGTGGATGCTCAAAGAGGTAGACAGACCAAACTCCACAGAGCAGGACCCATCCAAATCTGGACGTGTTAGTCCAAACAGTGGCTACTCTGGTCTGCGTGGAGAATACTTCTTCCATTTTGTTGTTCTCCTGGTTTTAGGCTGCCACAGCACCATGCAGAGGGAGCATGCTGAAGTCTATGATAAATTTCACTCTGTGTCACATCTTCTGGAGCCAGGCTGATCTCTCTTGTGTTCTGGTGCACATATTCCCCTAGACTCTTCTACAGTAGTCTTCGACTTGAGCTACGAAGCAGTTTTCATTTCTTCCCTCTATCACCTCTGAATGTGTTTCTTATTGGTTCCTGCCAGTGACTCTCAGCAGAGCAGCATCCAAAAACATCAATTCATTACCAGCAGAGAATAAATTTTTCACATTCTCCTCCTGTAAATGACAAATTGTCATTTTTTTTGTTTACTTCCTTCCCTGTATCACTTGCCTCTGCTGTTTGCCCAAGGGATCTGCTATGGTGAAAATCTCCTAAGTCAGTCAGCTGATCCAAGTCCAATGACATCCTATTTTGCTGGAGCAAAGAGTTTGTCCCTCCTTGCTGCTGAGACAAAGTAGTACCTCTATAACAAAGTCCCCAAATGCCCTTGATCAAGCACATTGCCAGCCATTCTTCATTTACTGCTTACCAGGCTCCCCAGCCTGGCCCCATACACGAGCCTTGCTGAGGATCCTCAGGCAGCTCTCAAAAGCGAAGCCAAGGAAGAGAACATGCAAGGCACATGGCTGCTCTCCTGAAATCTGTCACAAGTGACCCCCCCAAAAGCGACTCACGTGTTCACCTAGAAAGCACAAGACTCACATAGAAAAATAAAGGTAGGAAAAGGCCTCCAGGATCATCTGGTCCAACCATCACCCTTCCACCACTGTCACCCACTAAGCCCTGTCCCTAAGCAACCTTCCTTTGTCCTTAAGTCCAACCTTTCCTTAAACACCCCCAGGGACGGTGACGCCACCACCTCCCTGGGCAACCCGTCCCAACGCCTGACTGCTCTTTCTGAGAAGAAATGCCTCCTCATTTCCAACCTGAACCTCCCCTGGTGCTACTCGAGGCCATTCCCTCTTGTCCTATCCCTAGTTATCTGTGAGAAGAGGCCAACCCCCAGCTCCCCACACCTTCCTTTCAGGTTGCTGTAGAGAGCCACAAGCTCTGCCCTGAGCCTCCTCTTCTCCAGACTACACAACCCCAGTTCCCTCAGCTGCTCCTCAGAGGACTTGCGCTCCAGACAAAGTACCTGGAAAGTAACTCCAGTGTCAATCTTTAAGCATCCCAAGAGATGGGCAGAGCAAGCCTCAGAGGAGCGGGGCAGTGTCTGGAGTCCTTAGTGCTAACGTAGGCAGCAGTGCAAGTTGTTCTGTGTGGAGGTGGGAAGGAGGAAGACAGAAAGCTTCAACTCTTAGCATGGTTAGTTGGGATAAAGGCAAATAGCGAGCTATATATAGATGACTCATCTTAACTTGAGGCAAGAATGACAATTTTAAAGGGCTGTGATAACCTAGTGCATACTGATTATTCCAAGATTTAGGTCAAGGCAGCCCAGCCAGTCTCTCTGGCTGAGTCTATACTTGGGGAAGATGTTGCTCCTCTGTACTTTGGCCAAATGATACCTCTATAACAGGAGATTTGGCTGTTCCCTGGCTTCTTGTGAGTCTGGGCTTCCTACCAAAGGCAGACTCAGCAGGCAGGCAGGGAGGAGCCAGGTAAGCTCCAGCTGGCCTCTCAATGAGGAGCACCAAAACTATGGGGTGGCCAGCTTGTCCATCTTGGAGCCAGGATGGTGGGGTACAGCATAAAGGGCTCCTGCCCTGTGGTGCATGCTCAGCAAAAGAGATCACTGGGATGTGTCAGGGCTCTTTACCATTCTTGTGTATCACGCCGGGGAGCAGACAGCATTTCTGCTGTGGTACATCTAGCAAGAATGGAAGAGCTGTGACAAAATAACAGTTTTGGTCAACATTATCAGGAAAGACCTTAGCCCTTGATTTTGTTGTCAGAAGCCCTGCTGTGAAAGCATAGTCCCTGTCCCCATCCACATCCCTCAGCTCTAGACATGGTGCTGGTAAAAGCAAAGCAGATGGATGAGTCCAGCCACAGCTGAAGAGGAGCAGCCAGCCCTGAGAGGAAGAATCAGGCCTGCCATATGAGAGCTGAGCTGCCACTGTCAGACTCAAGAGTCTGCACACCCAGAAACCTCACGAAGAAAAGCAGCCCTCAGGAGTGGGGCAATACCTTCCTGTCACTGCCTGGGATGCCTGCGTGGGGAAGAAGCTGGAGACTCTTCTGAGGGTGATGTGACTTTTTGGGCCTGGAGCCTAAATCAGATATCCCAGAAATATTCATCTGAGCCTCTGTTAGACCGTGTTTAGGTATAAAGGTGGGTGCTACCACAACCCCCAGGTAAAGCAGAACTGTTAAGGCCTTCCTTGTTTTAGTACCATACAAAAAGATAAATTGTGACTAGATATTTAACAAAATTAACTTTAAGCAGCAGAGGCCAGAATACTGAGATAAGACAGATATATCCGACTGAGCAAGGTCTGATGAAATACACCCTAGGGTGCTTAAAGAGCAGCTGAAGCAATCTCTGAATCATTAGGAATTATCTAAGGAAGCTAGGAGAGGTCCTGGAGGATAGGAACAGAGCAAAAACGTCCCCAGGAAATCCAAAACAAAACCTGTCTTGAAAGATAGGTTAAAGGACTGAGGACCAGTCAGCCTAACTCTGAACCTTGAGAGCTGGAACA
The DNA here is from genome assembly GCF_040182565.1 of Anser cygnoides. NCBI lineage: Eukaryota > Metazoa > Chordata > Aves > Anseriformes > Anatidae > Anser > Anser cygnoides. Next base: position 62,734,302 of record NC_089912.1, on the reverse strand, counting down.
AAGTATTAAGTCATCAATATGCATCTACAGGGTAAGAAGATAAGGAAGAGTGAATATGGGCTTGTCAAGGAAAGATCTTGTCAAAACAAAATTGATTTCCTTCTTTGACAGGCTAATGGGTCTAAAGGATTAGAGGAAAGAAGCAGATGTGGTATACCTTTAATTTATTAAGGTTTTTGGCATACTCCCTGTGATGTTTTCAGAAGCAAGCTAAGAAAATTAGGTCTGGATGTAATTACTATGAAGTGGATGAATGATTGAAAAAATGAATCTTCAGGAGTAATAATCATTGATTTCCTGAGCACTTGGGAGAACATCTGTAGATGATTCCCACAAGGGACTGTCCTAGGTCCAGTTCTATTCAATATTTTCATTAGAAGGTTGCATAAGGGATGGCAAAATACAGAGAATATTTGCAGATGACACAGTTCAGAGACAAAGGATTCTGTTAGGATCAGAATTCAAAGTTATCTTGACAAACTGGAGACAGTCTGAAAACAACAAGATGAAATTTGATAAAGAGAAGTACAGAGAAACACAGACAGGAAGAAGAAAGCACGTAAACAAGTAGAAATTAGGGAATTTCTAGTGGCAGTAGTGCAGAAGAAAAATCAGAGGGTGGTGCAGGATTCAGCAAAGTGATACTGCCAGGTCAGGGGGAATTATAGAAATCCTATTCATGTGCATTAAGAGGTGTGTTACATGTAAGACTTTCCAGGTAATTACTTCAGTCTGTCAGTACTGGTGAAGACAGCTAGGCTACTCAATCTCAGTTTGAAGAAAGCACTTCAGGAATGGTATCGTAATATCCATGACGCCATACTGGCCTGTGCCCGTTCTCATTTCTGCGATTCAGGAACAGTTTTTCTGTTCCAGAAACGAAGGTTCAGTCTGATTTGAAATTCAATATCACCTCTCATGAGTTTACTGTGTGTCAAATCCAACCACACTGACTGCTTCATTCACTGCAATAGATGAGACTGCTTTGTATAGCAGACAAGTCTTTTGAGTTTGAGTAAAAGCTGATGGAGAGATATAAATAAAAATTACTTTGATTTACATATATACATAAACACTTAAAAATAAATCCAATGACAAATGTTCCTATCTTAGAATCTGGATTTTCTTTTAAATGCAAATGTTTCCAGCTATGACAGCAATCTAGAGATAAGGGAGCTGCAAAGCAAAGGAGGGTTCTTAGTGTTATTCTGTCCTTTGTAGAAAAATATGTTGACGTTTTACTGTAAAATCATGTAATGACACAGAATGGATAAGCTCAGAGTGCTTAGGATGTAAACTAGCCCTCAGGATAGAAGCCATTAAAGAGATAAGGTCTGCAATGACTACCTCCTCCCAAAGGTGAGCCAGTAATATTTAAACACTCGGGTGTACTGAGTGCATTAGAGAGGAAATAGTTTAGATGGCTGATGAATGTCAAAATGTTCAAAGATTCTGATACCTTCCAGTCTAGTTTGGGCTCCTTTCTTCTCTCTCATATCTTTAGTGAGCAATTCTGGCCTAAGGTACTCCCTGCCATTCTATCTGAAGCAGAAGTCGGGATTTAATCGGATATCTCCTGACTTTTGCTACTGTCTTTTTGTGTACCACAGCTTTTCTGTGCCAGTTAGGAAGGTCAGGGTGGCTTACAGGCTTGGTAACAGTACATAGGTACTGAAATGAAGGCAGCTGCTTCACCCACAAAGAAGTTAGGCATCATCCACAGCAGCCAGCCTGGCAGGACCCCATCCTCACCGAGGAAGAACTCCTCAGGCTACTGCTCTGCAAACCAAAAACATCTCAAAGCATCCTGGAAGGGAAGGCACAGCACAGGAGTGCCCCGGTGCTCCCAGAGCAGCTCACATCCACAGGTTATCAGTCACCTGCATCACAGGAATGCTGCTGATGGCTTTTTCATGGGTACAAGCAAACAACAGGCTTCTCCAGTGAAAGATTGTTCCTCTTGCTACAGGCAATAGCAGGAAGTTCTCATCTAATAAATTTACAAATGCCCCTTGTCATTCTGGCAGCATATGGCTACTCATAAGCTTTTCTACAAGCCTTCCTGGTTGTTTTTTTCATCCAAAGTCCTTGAAAGCTTCCTGATATCTGAAGAAAAACATTCAGATGTGTTTATCAGCACCGTAGACTCGTAAAATAAACTCCCATGTCACATTTAACCCCATAAACACTCCTCTTTGGAAAATCACTTCTCTCCCATAGCTAGATCAACTGCCTCCCACCTCGATAGCATCATCCTGGGACTCACAGCCCCAAGCTGCGACAGGAGCGAGGAATCGGACCCACTGCACCAGCGCCTTCAAACAGCACACATTAACTTGGGATGCAGAAAGAGGGCAGAGAAACCTTTTCTATCAAAGAGCACATTTGGTGATAGAGGGAGGGACGCAGCATGGACCTGAGCAGAGAGCATGGCCATGGGAGTAACACTGATACAGGGCAAAGGCCCAGCCTGGGGCTTGTACACTGCTCATGCTTCAGAGACTCAGATTTATCTGGAGGAAGCAGAGCTCAGTTATAAATAGCACTGGATAAGGGCTGGCCCTACTTTCAGTTTGTTTTCCTCCTGCTGGGAGTTGGATGCTCTGCTTTGTACAGCGTTTCACCAGGAATCTGCTTACTTATTCCTCTCACAGCACTTCCCTCTGTATTTATTAGGCTGGTATGTTAACAGCTGAGGAGCAAGGACCCTTTAGCCATTAGACTCTCTCCTGTTTGTCCTGTCAACGGTGGTGCTCCCATGTCAGACACAGCATGCAGCTGAATGATGGGTGCCAGAGGCCAGCAAAGCTCAGGGGTATTTAACCAATTGCAATTCACAGCTCCCGGTTTCAATTCTGACTGTGCTCATTGAGCAAGATTTCCAATTTACAGACAAAATAAGAAGTTCCCCGCTCCGTGCTCAGGGACAGCAGACACACAGCAGGCAGGCTCGCATCCAAATCCCCAAGCTGTCTGATGCTGCTAAATCGGAGACAGCATCTGTAATGTGCCTGACAGAAGGCTCCCATCATTGCAGGACCAAGCAGGCTCGCAGCAGGGACGGGGAGAGCTGGCCCCAGGACCTGCCAGGTGCTGAGCATCCCTGACCACCGAGCTCACCGCGGTGTTGGCAGCAGGAACAAGGTGGGAGCTGTGGCAGCCCCTGCTCCCCACATCCCGCTACACAGCTGGGCGACTTCGCTTGCACCATCCTGCTCAGCTTGCGCTGTGCCCTTATCGCTCCCTCATCGCTATTTCATTTTCCTTAGAGAAGCACTCTGCTGTTCACAGGCTGCATCAGTGCCGGTAAGAGCCATCCGCTCTGGCTGCTTTCTCCATCTATTTTGAGGATCCAGCAATCAGCAGTCACATTTTACAGGCCAGTGCAGAAACACATTTTTTCCACAAAGATCCAACATAGCTTCCTGGTTTCTGTTAAATATTTAGTTAACTTCTGTGACTGCTCTAAAGCAGCAGAGCAGGATTCAAAGACCCAAGCAAACAAACAAATGCATTACAACTTCTCTGCCCTTTGAAAGCACGGGCTATCACATTCCAACATCTCAAGGTCTAAAGACTTACATTTTATGAGTGACTCTCAAATTTTATGAGTGAAGGTTTCTCAACAAACCAGCATCAGTACAACTAAATGGCAAATAAAATTACATAGACTTTGCTTGCAGACAACCTGAAAATCCACAGTAAGAAGGTTTGGATCTCAAGTAAAAGGACTGGGAGAGAGAAGAGCAACACCTAGAGAAGAATCTATTAAGCAAGCAGCAGTGAGAGCACAAGGCAGAAAATAAGTTGAGCATCTGTATGAAGTACAGAGGGAAAAGCAGCATCAAAGTGGAAAAAACACTTTTTCAGATAAATGCTACATGATCTGCAAGGGAGGGTTTCAATGTTTTTGCAAGAGAAATTCTAACCTGCAAGAATCCATACCCAAGGCACAGTTACAAAACAGCCAGTTACAGAAACTGATCCTCCAGAAGGTACAGCCTGATACCATCTCAAAAAATACAATACTGAAGTTAAAAGAACAGGGATTTTGTCTATTATTGTCAAAGATACTTAGGAAGAAACACTTGGACACTTACCTTTTCTAACCTTAAAGTGGCTCAAAAAGAGTTAAAAGGTTTTCAACAAGCTACAAACACGAAGCAAAAGATTTTATCCAGCATTTCTGCCACAGTAGTGCCTTGCACTTTCCACCACCTCCACCATGCCTAAACGAGCCTAAAGCTTCAGGATAGGCTCCTGCAGCCCAACAGAGCCTTCCCCAAGAGCGGTGAAACTTGACTGTGTGAGAGACAGGGTTTCCTACAGTCAGTCTGTGACTCTGCAGCGAGCTCCCCAGCAACTAAGGACGACCAGAAAGCTGCTGCTCTTTACCCCGCTTTCTACAGCAAGCACCTGGTCCTTCCCAAGCACAGTCCTTCCAGCCCACACTTCCCTCCAGGAGAGGACACGGGAGCGAACACAGGACAGATGTTTGAGAGCCACGATATGCCTCACAGTGCTGCAGCAAGGAGTGCAGTGGCAGATCCCCGACAGACCAGCACAGTTGATGCTGCAGCAGCCTGTCCCTGGACTCAGAGTTCACTGTTGGCAGTAGGATTGCAGCTAAGGACTGCCCCAGCAGGGAAGCGTCTGTCAGATTGAACTCTCTGGGCCCCAAATACCCCCTGGTTGGCCCACGGATGCTCTTACCACACCTCTGTACTTCTGTGCATGTGCTGAAAGACCAAAGTGAAGTATTGACTCTTAGGTGAGGGTACAGCATCCTGCTTTACTCCTGGGATGTAAGAGGTGAATAAGACTTTTTGCCTTGCTTGCACTGGGCCAGGAATGCAAGACAGAGCTGGCAGATGGAGAAAAGCAGGAGAAAACCTGGGGTGGAGAGGAAGGTCCTCTGTGCAGACATTGCACTGATCCACTACAAGATGTGTCTGGTTTTATTACCCTAGAGTTTCAGCGCTGAATGCTCCTTGCCTGCAGGTTTCTGCTCTCTTATCCCCTTGGGCCACATTCTCCCACTTGCCAGCTCTCAAGATAAGCCATGCCATGCTGACTCTCCTCATCCGTATCTCCTGTCCAGCCATCTTGGTTTCAGGTTTCTATTGCTCTCCTCTCTTCTCCAAATGTCTCTTTCTCCTCTGAAGTTATTCCCTAACAGTATTCTTATGGAATTGAATGAGGTTTTATCACCGAACTATCCCCAGCAAACATCCATTTTGTGCTCCTTAGCAGTGAAGGCAACAGGAAGAGAGTCAAGCCTGTTCTGAGACAGCTGATCTTTATTCTGACCTTGATAGCAACCTTCTGTCTTTTCTTTTTGTTTTGTTTTCTTTGCATCAAACTCTTTGTTTGCCTGAAGCCAAAGGAACAAAATATTATATGAAGCAGTAACATCTCTGAAGCAAAGCAAGCTGCAAAAGCTGTTTGTCTGACTGCAGATGACAGATTTAGGAGAGTGGCCATCATCAGAAACGAAACAATGTGCTGGTTTGACAGTGGATTATGAACAAAATGCTTTTTTTTTTTTTTTTCTCCTAGGTGCAGTGAATACAATCAGCTTCATAGAATCATAGAATCACAGAATGGTTTGGGTTGGAAGGGACCTTAAAGACCATCCAGTCCCACCCCCCTGCCATGGGCAGGGACACCTCCCACCAGCCCAGGCTGCCCAAAGCCCCATCCAGCCTGGCCTTGAGCACTGCCAGGGATGGGGCAGCCACAGCTGCTCTGGGCAGCCTGGGCCAGGGCCTCACCACCCTCACAGTGAAGAATTTTGTGGAACTGTGCCCAGCAGCATGGAGTGGGGTGGAAAACAGCAGGTTATACTGACATTAAAGGGTCTCTGAAACTGAATGCACTTAACTTCCATCAGCAAACCAAGATCTCACCAGGTGAGTCTGGTGTGGCTTCATGAACTGCCAAGATTTGCTGTAGAGTTATTTAAGGACTTAGATTTCAACACAGAAGGTAGAGATGGAGAAGAGATCACACAATTGCAGGGCAAATTATTGTGAGAGAGTCTCAGGTGTATTTTATGTGGTTTACTTTTGAGATGGGACTTCCACATATTCGAATGGGAAACTAATATGCAAGCTGGCACTCCCTCTGGCAGTTTGCAGACTATTTCCTTTGGCAGTTTGCAGACTATTACCATGCTTCCTTGCCCTTTTGGTCTTAAGCATGAGCATCATATTTAACCTGAGTAGCATTTGGTGAAGAGTTAGCGAGCAGCAACCAGCCCTTTCTCCTCCTGTGCATGAACAGAAGGCAGAAAATAATTCTTTCAGGATGCCATCTGAAGCTCCATGGTGTCAGCTCCCAGGCCGGCAAGATCAGGTTCAGTAAGTTAACAATGAACCAAGTTGTTTTTCTGACCAGTGACCTCTCCATAGCAATTCCAAACCAAGCTGTGCACATGGGCAAGCTTGCCACAGCTGAGATTTCCTCTAAGCACAGCCAAAAGAAATATTCCTTTTGCAGATCTTAGGGTCAACACTCTTTTCTGGGAATTCAGTTAGCAATTCTGACGGTGTGCAAGTGAGAAAAAAAATCCAATCCCCTGCAGCAGTACTGTCTCTGTACTAATCCCAGCATCAAGCAGAAAGAAAGTCCTTGTTTTGTTGTGAAGTGGACTAGAAGCACACGGTGGAAACAAATCTGTTGAATAAGAAGTGTTTTAAGAGAGAGACTGAGCAGAAGAAAAACTTTGACACAGGCGACAGCTTATTACCAATCCCTGTTTCTGAACTGCTCCACCTTCCCAATGCTTCAAATCTAAAATATTTCATATATTCCAGGGATGAAGAATAAGAAAAAAAGCACTGTTCTCAGCTATAAAGAAAGACTAATCATAATATTTATTTTTTAAAAGACAGGAGAAAAATAAAAACATAGCTCAAAGGCTCATAGCTCTCAAGAGATTGCTCTTGCGGGCTCCACATGCCCAAGTCTAGTCAAGTTGTACCACTTTGGCCACCCTGGTTAACAGCCAGAGCCAAGCTCCGGGACTGAGCCACTGCCTGAAGCAGACACCCTGCCCAGGGACTTGCTTTCTAGGAGTACTCAGTGCTGGAGATCATAGAACGAATCACAGAGTGGTTTGGGTTGAAAGGGACCTTAAAGACCATCTAATTCCACCCCCCTGCCATGGGCAGGGACACCTCCCACCAGCCCAGGCTGCCCACAGCCCCATCCAGCCTGGCCTTGGGCACTGCCAGGGATGGGGCAGCCACAGCTGCTCTGGGCAGCCTGTGCCTCAGTACCCTCTGAGTGAAGAAGTAAATTTCTTCCTAAAATTATGATGATCAGAGATGACGGGTGTGAAGCTTTTGCTTATCGCTTAGAGCATTATTTCAATTAAGGTGGGGTTTAGCCTAACCTCACAAAGGCTTTTGCCCAGCAGAACACAGTTTCCCAGGAGCTGACTCCTTTTGAGCAGGTGTTTGCAAAGGCAGAGGTCTGAACTCACTGACCTGTGAGATCATTTCTAATTCTATGTTCCTGTAAGACCTAAGGCTTTGGTGGCTGCATTAGGCACACTGCACTGCATGCGTATACGTTTGCATGTCCATGTGCTTGCTTGTTCCTCTCTTTTCCTTTTTCAGAGTTCTGACTTTAGAATTTAATCCATTGGTAGTAAGCAGTGAGAAATGTCTAATTTAAGACAAACCAGAACTTTCCCTTATTTATACTGCAGTAGGACTTAATACATGGAAGACACTTGCCAAATCCACCAGAAGCTATTGCTATGCTCTTTAAAGATACAGGAACCAAACAGTATCAGGCAGATGAACTCACTCTTAGGTAACAGAATTAGAAATTTTATATTATTTTGTTCTTAATAATGGGATATGTTACACTGGCTTTGTTTTATGCAAACGTACTGAGATATTAGTAAATCAGTGAAGATGAAATGGAAAAGAAAAGAGCTGCCAGGCTGTTTTACTCACTTTCCATTTTGCTTCCATTGTGAAAAGGGCTGCATTGTTTGAAAAGGAAAGAGCCAGGCAGTCCAGAGAACAAATGCTCTTAATTGTTCAGGAGAGCTTTGTTACTTTTCTAATTGGTCTTCAAAGTCATGGGCTTGCAGTCTCTATGTAAGTGAGGACTGCAAGGAGAAGTCTAGACAAAGAACAGGTTTCACACTAGTTGGGGTGCTGGCGGGGGAGAACAGAGAATCTTTGAACCACATCTGGAAAATGAGACACCACTTTCTAGAACCATTAGATGTTGAATGAGGAATAACTATCCTGTGTCTCAACATAACAAATCGTGCTTCAAGTCTAATTTTCTCCCATCAAAAGGAGAGAAAACCCTTTCTAAACTTTTTGCTTGATGTTGACAAATACCTACAGTTCAGATCTTACCAACAGATGTGCAAGCTCTTTTCCTGAAAGCTGTGTGATCACCTTATTACTACTTCTGCTCACTCAGTTTTATGGCAAGGTAAGTAAGAAACTGTAAAGTTTACTAAAAATACAGGTACTTCACTGTGGAGGAAAAATAAGGGTAACGATTCTCAGCACTTGACCTTCGGAAGTAAAGCAAACAAATGGGAACTACAGGCTACTCATACCTACGTCTATCCATACCCATGAGGTAGCTTCTTTCCTCTGCAAAGCTATCTCCCTTGGGTGCCTAATATATTTTTTCACCCGTGTGACAGCCACATTGCTGTCAAGAGGTACATATAAACCTACTTCTAAAAGCCCCTTACAAACTGCAGAGTATCTGCTTCTGCTCTGTATGGTAAGGCCACTTTAAGCATACTCTGTCCTTCCCAATATTATCTGGGGAACGAATCACAAACGATCTGTGATTCTGGCATCTCCAGTGTGCAGTAACAACTGTGACCACCTGTAGGATGCTGCAGCAAGGTCATAAAAAGCTGCATGTACAACTTAACTATACTGACAGTTTGTTGTTGTGGTTTTTTTTTGTTTTGTTTTGTTGTTGTTGTTGTTGTTTGTTTGTTTTTTACTGGAACCCTAAAGGCAATAGGAGGAGCTTGGAGTTCTCTGCCCTCTGGGATGTGCGTGTGTAACGGCAGATTTTGTGTGTGAGTGCATGACACATTGTATGATGATAACAACCCACTCCTGGGGTACCATGTAAACCTGTAAGAAAAACTACAAATGTTTGCTAGGGGAAAAGCATTGGCCAGACAAGCAGCCAATATAAAATTCAGGTGTTCTCTGAAATGTTACATTTGCATAACCTCTCTGTTTATAGCAAGCACCAGTCTTGCTCTTGGCAAGTGCCACATTCATCTGCAGTCCCATCAGGATCCCTTGATTTCTCAGATTTTGACTGCAAAATGCAATAACAAGGAGCCGCATCTGGGGGACAAACCACACGTGACGTGCCAGACTATGAGGAGTATTGACTATGTGCATGGAGGTATGACTGAATTAGGCAGGAAAGCCTAAATTAGTTTACAGCAATAGTTTTGGCAGCAATACCTGTAAGTCCAAGCTAGCAAACCAAACACATATCACTGCCCCTCAGCAGGATCATACAGACCATGTTAAAATCTGTGCTGCCACAATTTTACTGCTATGAATGAGATCAGAAGCACATACCCCTTCCAGTGCTCCAATCTTAACTCAGATTACTCTGTTGACATAACTACAAAGCTAGCTGGATGTAGCAACATATTCTTCTCAGTCCTTTACAATATCATCTCCCTGGAGGCTCTCTGTGACAGATGCATGGAGGCATTTTAAGAGACATTACTTTAAGAGCATTACCTGCACATCACAATTCTTAATTCACTAGAAGACTTCAAGATCAACCACAGGGTGGGGTGTTTTGAATCTCAGTGACAGCCAATTCCACAGACAGCTCTCCCTGGGTTTGTTGTGCCCAAGATAGTTCTCTTTTAGGGCTGATATGCTGTTTTACATGCTGCTCGTTACTTGTTGCCCTTTGATTTTTTATTTGGAACATAAACAGCATTGCATGGTGTTATAAAGAGGACATCAGTTCCTCCCAAACCAGAAATCATTTATAATAATTAAAACTAAGGAGAAATCATTCTTTAAACAAAGTTTTGCTCACATTTAATCTCTGTTGAAGACCAAGAATTCTTGCAATTTCTTTGCTTTCCTGCGTATTTCAAAATTAGCTTGAAATAAGTATCAATCACGAACACGTGTATTAAACCAACATCTCTGCCCATACAGCACTTTTTTCCTGCTGTACCTGAACTCAGCCCAATTAAAAGTCCAGTTAGAGAAAAAGAAGAGCACCCTCACCTGCCACACCGGATCTGTGTGCTTTCCTGACTTAGCACTACTCTTGTAGCTGGGCTGGGAGGTTGCCTTCTTCAGGTTGTAGATGGCCACGTTGCCGTCATAGAAGCCCACTGCCACGAGGTAGGGGTGGTCATTGTGGATGTCCAGGCACATGATGCCACTCTCACTGCTGAAGACATACTCTGGGAAAGAGGGGTTCTTCATGGTGTAGAGCAGGAGCATGCCATGGCTCTGCTTCATGAAGTCATCTAAACAAGAAAGAGTTTTTGCTGTTAAATCAGTTTCTAAGATTCTTTGCTATTGCAATATACGATCTGAGAGCATTCACCTATGCCTAAAATCAACCTGAATGCAAGGCTATGTGGGAAAGACATCAGTCACAGGACTAAATGGTCGTGTTGGGGTGCCTGCATCTGAACATCCTTTTCTTCATTGATATGTAAGGTATGTGGGGACAACATGCTTATGCAGAAAAACTACTGTTTTAGCAGTTTACTTCTAGGAGGAGACTTAAGAGCCTTGGAGAAAATGTGCATCTGAACCTCCTGGACACTTCCTTCTTTATGCTTGAATTTCCTTAATATTGCACACATTGGCAATATTTGATATTAAAGCCTCCCCTCTTTCTTCAATGAAAAGCATTTCACTGAAGTATCTGTAAAGCATCTTTTCCACTGCCATTACACGTAACTGTACAATGCACAAGTCATTGCAGCTTTATTTTTAGCTTATGTCTAACATCTCCTCTTTGTTTGGCATAGAAGCTCTCTCTTGCTAAAAGCTCCCCCCCCCTTTTTTTTCTGCTTACTTTCACCTCTTGGTGCTGCCTGAAATTAGCTCTCCCTATTCTCAATAGGACTATTTCTTTTTCTTATTTTTTTTCTTATGTCCTGACTGTCCTCTGCAATTCTCAAGTTTTTTGCTTGTCTAAAAAACAATTTCCAAATTCATTTAAAGGGGAAGAAAAGCTGTTGATGTAGATAAGCTCTCCAGAAGCAAAGGAGGAGTTTTCCTAATCTATCAACACAGTGCTCACTCTGAGGGCATCCTAGCTATCTCTCCAAACAGTTTTTTTCCTGTCAAATGCCGTCTGGTACATAGTATATGGGAAACAGATTTATGGTTTTCTGTGATTTAAGTACCCACTATGCATCTAATTTCCAGAACAGTCATTTCCTTTTAAAAGTGCTTCTTGCCTTGCCTAACATTTTGACCAACCTGCAGGATAAGGACTTGGTAAATGTGTACCCCCTTGATAACACTAACTTCAGAGAACTTTCCTTGGCAGCAGGCTGATCCCAAATCAGCACACAGGTATAGATGTTACTTGCCTCAAATTTATCAGGGACACATAGAACATCCAAAGAATTAGTAAAGCAACCCGCACATCAATAAAACAACTACTGCTGCTTTGTATTTGGAAGGTGGAAATATTCTAGCTTTCCAAGTACGCAGCACTCCTTTTCACAGGTCCTTCTGTACACTGGGGTGAAACAGGGAAAAGAAATATTTTGCAGAAAGGTGAGATTTCAATACTGGCATCACTTTAAATATATTAGAACCCAAATAGTATTATTAACACATTTTTTGGAAGGGAGGGAAGCTTATTCTTAGAATTCTAGTTGAAGGGAATTGAACATGTTTTCTCCATCAGAGGTTTGCCCTGTCCTTAGAATTCACAGAACTGTCTTTGTTCTAAACCAGCTAATGTCATTGAACTGGTATTAGGCTGCGGTCTGGTCCTGATAAGGATGAATACCTCCCCTCCTCAGCAGCAAAAACACTTGGGAAGGCTGCGGAAATGACCTACTAGGAATGACTCACATCAGAATGGACTAGAAAGTCAAACTGTTATACCTAACATCTATCTATATATCTAACATATCTATCTATATAACCTTTGAACTCGAGCTGATTCACACGCTTATTTCTCCTGGAGTCTGCTGAACAGCCAGCCAGGAATGTTTACAGAAAGTCTGTGGTACACATTTGTTTTCTCTCTGTTGGCACTGAACTGAGGGGCTTCAGATGGCTGTCCCCCATGCTCCCTGCACAGACAGCAGAGAGACACACCTTCAGAGAGTGATTCAGCCCACCAAAGATCTGAATTGATTTCTGGAGGTGTTTCTTTGCTAGTCCGGCAGTATCACAGGCCAGCTACGTTCTTCAAGTGAAGGAGCAGGAAAAATAGCTCAGCAGCATCAGCAAGCCTCCATGGAGGTTAGCTTGAACAGAAAAGCAAGGTCCTACAAAGAAGCCCTAACAGAGTGAAATATGGGATTTAGTTTGCAGGTTAAGACACCCAAAAGCAGGTCTAGCTGTGGCTGTCTGTCTGAGCACTCAGAGACTATGCTCCCATTATGATCCGTAGAGATAAATCTATCTACTTCCCCCTAAGTTCAAAAAACCCACCTTAGAGAAGATTCCTATATTTGGCCTGCTGGTTTATTCTCTGGGCTCCATTAACTGTAATAGCCAAGCCTCCACTGACTGTTAAACTCATCTTAATCCCAGAGTTGAATCCCACCCATTGCCTCCTGTATGTTATGAAATACAGTGGACGCGGGTTAAAACTCACAGTGTGTGAATACTGCACATAAGTCTGCATAATATGATTGCTAATGTACAGCTTATTCTGATGAAAGGCAAAGTCAAGAGAATAATCCACAATTAACACTGAAGCATGGCACATAAATCCCAGTAAAACAATAACCTTCTGAGAGAGTAGGCATATAAATCTATTTCAATTAAGGGTGAAATCTCACCCAGAGTCCTAAGCTGTAACATACCTACCTGTTCTTTGACAAATGAAAAAAATAGCCATATTTCATTAGTGATATTCAATGTTCCAGAACGGCAGGGAACAACACATAACCCAAAGCAGCATGTCTGTGATACAGCTTTAAAGCACAGGCTTTTCACCAAAAAGGCCTGTGTTTTTCAGCAAAACCTAGCAGAGCACTGCAGTGTGCCCCAAATCTTGTGCAGTCTGTCTCTGAGGACACAGGTAGCTCACTGAAACAACGGTAGAAGAACAGAGAGCACACAGCAAAGCCAAGGGCGCAGACCCAAGAGCTGGCAGCGGCTGCACCACTGCTGGAGCTGAAAGCAGCAACATCAGAGCTGAGGCAGCTGCGCTGCGCTGCACGGATGCACCAGGATGCACTGCAAGAGCTGAGAGCATCTGCCCCATGCAGACCCACAAAGCGCAAATTGAAATGTGGCTCTTTTTCTGAGATACAAGGGCTGGAGACACTAGAGACACTAGACAGTTATTCTGACAAGCATGCCAGCAGGAGATGTCCTTCTCTAGTGCAGGAAGATGCAAGGCAGTACAGCAAAAAGAGGAGTGAGCAGACTCTCGCTGTAATGAGGAAGAGCTGTATGTGATGAGGATCCTCAGTGTTCATCTGCGCGGAGGATACATTGCAGACCCTGACACGTAACAAGTGTATATGGGAAGAGAAGCTTTGCTAATGTAAGATGCAATAGCATTATTACTGGTCTCAACCTGGAGAACTGAGCCTGTAAGTATCACATGCAATCAGACATGGGTTTCAAACCAGCTATCACTGCTGTCTAAAATATTTGTCTGTACTTCCGTACAGACCTGGGCAGATTCAACCTAAACCCTTTTCAAAAAAAAATTTAGTGGGAGCACGGTACCTTGGAATATCATTGCGGAATCACCAAATACCTCATGCAAAACAAAAACAAAAACTTGAAAAGCATCTAAATCTTTCACTTTGATATTTACTTAGTGCTTGTTTTAACATATTTTTCATTTATATTTTTCTTAGATGAATTTAAAAGCATTTAAATAAATATTTGATACCAGATCAAAATATTTTGTTTGTTGTATGGAAATTTTTGATTTGCTTCATCTTTCATGTTTGCTTCACAAAAAATCCATAAGGCATGCATGTTTTTCCTCCATTTCTTACAGAATGCTTGGTGGCCAAACCTGGAAGCTCAACCCAACAGTATCCTCAAGTTAGAGGCCAGTGTTAGTTACAATGCTCAGGGTAAATTGTATATACGCGCAGTAAATCTCAGAGTGGGAATTCTCAATGGTAACAAGTCAACATAGAGATTTTTACCACTCAAGAACCTAGTGCTATAGATTTCCATGTCATAAACTGGCAAATTATGCTCTCTCTGGAGGATTTAGAAGCCCAAACGCTACAGCCTCACATCTTAGATCCTATGATACATGTCTGTTTTAAATCAAGACCACCAGCTGTCTCACTGATATGGCTTGGACCGAAAAATCACCATCCTAAAAGGAAACACCACTGCTAAAATCCGTCCTTTCTCCTCCAAGAGCCCATCTAAAAAAGGAAGCAAGATGGAGAAGCATGGCTGTGAACAGCTGCTTGGTTCTGAGCATCACAGCTGCACAAGCACATCTACATTCCTTTCCTAGATATGCCCACACTTTGACGAGCTTGCAGGCTGGGGCTCTTTCCTTTAGGCTTGGATTTCTGAGCAGCAAAGGGAAGGGGCTGGCTGTGCATTACACCCGGTTACGTGATCTCTTCCAGGGAGAAGAGATCGGTTTCAACGACAAAAGTTTGGGTACCCAATGAAGTGGCTCAGCTGTTTACTCACCTTTCAAATATTTAAAGGGTAGAGGACAAAAAAGGTTATCTGCAGGCCAGCAAATGTCCCCAAACAAATTATAATTAATACCCAGTTGTATAAAACCCTGTGCACAGCCTAAGCATATGCCTGTGCTACAGCCTGCGTGGCACAGTTGACAGAGCAGGACACAAATTAATGAATTCTCAATACACTTTTTTTTCTCTCAGTGAGCAAAACCTGTGCAGCGTGGCACTGAGCACAGGCTCATCTACCCCGCTGTAGAACATGCTGGGTGAGCGTGTGCTGCTTCAGCAAGACTCTCTCCTCGCTTACTGAAATAGCTCTGCCAACTCCACACTTCCCTGCGGTCGCAGAATGGGCACGCCGTAAGAAAGGAAACGGCTGGCACTTCAAGCTTCACTGTATGCCAAAAGTTGAGAAAAATCAAGAAAGAACAAATCTTTCCAAGGCGCTCGGAGAGTTTGGACATGTGTTGAATGTGTTTTCAAAGGCTTGTGAGGACTAACAATAATAACTGGAAGTTTTATAGCACTTCGGAGTGCTTTGAGCATGCATTTGCAGCACTACTTCTTACAGCCAAGGGAAAGAGAAAGGCAAGAGACTGTCCAAGACATTACAGCAAGCTGGAAGAACAGGGAGCAGAACCAGGACTTCACGGGGCTCTGCTCAAGGTGGCCCCATCCCAGGTTCCCTAAGAGATTTAAAGTGGAATCACTGGTGCCCATTTTGTTTCTATTCCTTAGAGAGTCCACAAGTACGCAGGTATATTGCTGTGTTGATACAAACGCTGATCACTGCGGATCTGGCTGGGAAACACGCTGTGAGCAGGGAAAAGACTAACACCAAACCACCTAAACAGTCCCTTCCCAGAAAAGAAAATGTTTTGAGAATTCATTACTTTGTAGCTCAGGGCCAGAAAGCTTGGCCTTCTCTATTTCACAGCTCACAAACGTTACAGGTATATCCTGCTCTGAACCCTGTAGCTTGGTTTTGGCTGGTACGTGCATTCTTCACTTGAATATCTCAAGAGACAGAGAGGCCATTGTTTCATTTCATAGTTTGTTTGAATGCTTGATCACTCCAAGTGATTAAATAGTCGCACCTAACTCCTTATTGGCCTTGTCTGTCTTCCCACTATTAATTCTTACTCTGCTTATCTCCGTTGGACGAAAGACTTCTTTCATATCTGGCACCTTCTCTTCCTTAAGATACTTGAAAACTGAATGCTAGTCACCTTTCGGCACGTTTTTGATAACCTTCACAACCTGAACTCAAAAATCCTATTTATTTTCACCAGCCTGGCACAGAGCTCAGCAAAAAGCTGGGAACCATCACAAGGTTTGCCACACCAGTCAAAGGCACTGCCTTCACAGCTGCAAAGCCACTTCTCAACAGATGTGGAGAAATGTAGAATATTAAGAGATTTTCCACGGATACGTGGAGGACATAACATAGCTAGAACTTGTGCTGCTTAGGCAAAATTCACTTGCAGCCAGGATTTTAACTGGATATTGTTCTCTCTCCATCTTTAAGGTATCTTCTGCAACACTCAAATCAGCTTGGGGGTCTTTACTAACTACCTATAGGTATTTCTGCATCCTCTGAAATACGCTGGCTCCAGAATCAAACTTAATATTCCAGTATCAGTCCTGCTAATGCTTAAACCATCTCTCTGCTGCCACCCAGAAGTCCCTGTTTGCACTCCAAGATCATGTTCACCCTCCCTGCCAAAATATCACACTGGGAACTCAAATTTATTGCTTGTCCACAAAAGCCTACTTTATTTTTTTATTTTTTTTAGAGTTGTTGCCTTCCAAGACACAGCACTCCTCCTTGTTTAGAGAGATATAATGTTGTATTTGGCTGCATTAAAATGCATTTGGTTTTTATAATTCCAATTTACAACAAGATTAATCACTCTGTACAACAGCCCGGTTCACAGCGTGATTTACAACTCCACCTGCCTTTCATCAGTCACACATTTCATCTGTTGTGAGTTTATATTTCCATCCAGAGGACCAACAAAAATAATGCCTAGCTGCAGGGCCACCACTGATCTCGACAGCACCCCCTCTGAGACAGTGTCTCAGCTGATAACTCCACCGGCATTTACTTCCTGACATCTGTCAGTGGAAGTTGAATCCCGCTGCTGAGACCTCTTGTGCTGGGCTGAGCATTTCGCTGCCCCAGGGATGAGCATACGCCCTCCGGTCAGCAGCAAGCTCTGCAGGCTCAGAGCAATCCTATCAGTCCAGTGTTGGCAAATCACAGATCATTGTGGTTTATTCAGATGTCTCAATGTCACATTTATCATTCTGCCTGACACCTTTCCCCAGCCACTGGACGAATTCCTGGTACTCTTGATTGAGTTAACGTTAAACAGCTGTGGCTCTTCTTAGGCACCACAGAACTTGCCGTTTGGGTAGAAGTGAGAAAAAACAGGATTTTGACATCTTTTGGACATTTTGGAAAAGACAAAATTGACAGGTAATGAGGCAGGCTGTAATTTATACACGACCTGAGGCCGTGCCACAGTCCTAATAACTGCTGCAGGCTCCACACGTCAGAGGCAAGACACACACTTCAGAAGCACAGACCGATAGATAAAAACAGCCTGTATGGAAATGAGCTGTCACAAATGTTTGCATCTTATCCTGAAATACCGTCTGGCAAAGTAATACGAAAGATGCTGCAGTCAACTGGGACAACAAAAACTAAAGATACAGGAAACACCTGGAGAAACGCACTGTTTGTCACTGCTTGCTATAGCAGAGGCTCAGAGGCAAACAAGAACAGGGGAGAACAGGATGAAAAGACTCAGCGCCTTCCCAAAAATAGCAGGAGTGTTTGACTTGCAGCTTGGCTCTCCCCTACTTCACATGAAAGAGAGCAGGTGAGTGCTAGAAAGAAAAGGAATATGTGACTGGGCTGAGTCTGCAATGCTCCAAGTAATACCAGACTTTTCTCGCTCTGATCAGACAGGACTTTGCATTATAGGTTTAGCAGGCACTACAATTGCTTTTAAAAATTGCTTCTTTAAATAAGATACTCATAAAGGTTTGGTTTTGCAATGCAAATAGTAATAGTGCAACTGCCCTGATGTTATGAATGTTAACTTATACTCTAAAGAAATTTTAAAAAAAAAAGGGCGAGAGAGCCCATACGATGAAGGCACAAGACTGGCAACTGGGAGATCTGTATTCCAGCCCCTGCTGTGCCAAACAGCTAATGTGGTTTTAGTCCCTTCTTCTCCATGCTTCTCACAGCACTCCTGAGGATGCACATCACAGAGGGAGGAAAAGAGTGACTGATGGGGGCTATAAAAGTTCCAAACATCAATACCATTCAAAGCAATACTCCTGTTGCTTTCAGGAATACATTCGTGTTCTGACCCTCCGACTGACAGCCTAACAATCTCAGATAATGCATAAGCTCCTCAGAAGCCAGGGACCGAAGGACACTTTCCGGCTCCAACACGCATCTCCACAGAGCACTCCAGAGCTGGGAAGCCAGGCTAATCCTACCAGCACACATTTGGCAGCAGCTGTCTCAACCAGCTGAACTCTTGCTCCTGCCTTTCTTGTTTTGGTCAGCTTAAGCTGCAATCTTGATAGTGGTTTACTATTTAATACCTGAGGCTCTCTTTCCTCTATCCCTGCTCTGAAACACTGGTATATTTAATAGCATTTGCAACTAACTAAATATTGAAGAGTGCCATCAAGTGGCCAAGTGCTTGTTAGCAGCAGGGGGCTTCCAGGAGACACGCACCATTCAGAAATCCCCAGGATCACGCCACCAACAGACCTCTATAAACGAGCCACCTTTGGATAACCACACCAGCCTGCTGTTACTGCAAACAAGCCAGGCTGCCAGCATCTCAGCGCTCCTGACCTGATGAGCAATGAGGGGGATGCACGCTCTGCAGGAGATGCTTACGTATTCTATAATTAAAGGACAGACACTTTAGAGTTTTATGATGGTGCTGCAGCCTCTTGAAAGCAGACAGATGCCTGATGAGATGGATGCGTACAGGCTAGACCGTAGAGGAGGCAATTAGGAATGACATTGCAGCTCAGAGAACTTTTCTGAAGACATTTGGCAGAAGACCCAGATTTGATGGAGGAGCACAGAAGAAGCAGCGTTACACAGGCCAACCTGCAGGCAATTTTGCACGGGCACATACTTCAAACAAGAATGAATATGAGAGCAGCCATTATGACACATGCCCCATCCCATTTTTAGCAGTGGTTTACATCAAACACTTATGAAAGTGTATAAAAACAGGGCATTAAAAAAGTGATTTATTTTTCCAGCACACTGTCTAGGCCCCTATTAATTTGTGGTTAAGCATCTCCCAGTTCCCTAGAGGTCCTCTTCCCCCTTCCCTGTGCAGAAGCCAGCTATCGATGATTAAATCTGGACAGTATCTTTCAGCATTCCTCTTTGCACATGGCTGGAATATAGACCAGCTATTCTCACAGGATTTCCTTTTCTTTTTCTCTTTTTTTTTTTTTTTGGCCTGCTTTTATTTTTAGTGCATGAAATACTTTGCATCTGAAACAGATCCGTGAAGCATATGATTGGTGATTAGTGTAAGTGGTTTTTAAGAGCTACTAAAAGTAATTTCAGAGCAAAACTATTAGTTTTCTAGAAAACTGAATTAAAACAAAAGTAAATTCTGTATTTGTTGGTCTCAAATAAAGTCAGTTTGCTGCTCATACAGCAACAAAGCAACAGCTTTCAATCCTTTGATCAGATAACAGAGGCAGAAGAAAAAAAAAGAAGGTTATGGCAAGAAGAGAGGGGATCCTTCTGAGTGAAATTTCTGAACAGCAATTAGCTGTTATGAGAGAATGGGACTGGTACAAAAGGCTCACACAAGCATCAAATAACTGTGCAAACCATGGGCCAAATTTTGGCTCACACTTAGATATGATGGGAATAAGATGGAAAACAAACAGAAAACACAACAAACAAACACAGAATCACTGAAGATCTGAGATTGTTGGACACCTCTGGAGATATCTAGTCCAACCACCGGCTCATCTAGAGGATGTTGCCCAGGAATGTGTCAAGTCAGGTTTTTTGTTTATCTCCACAGAGGTATCTCCACAGCCTCCCTAGGCGAACTGTTTCATTGTTCTACCATTCCCACAGTGCAGAAGTTTTGCTTTATGTTTAAACGGAGTTCTCGCTATCTCAGCATCCATTATTTTTGTCGTCTCCCTTGATACTACTATCAAGAGTCTGGCTCCACATTTCTTTTTTCCCTCCCATCAGGTATTTATACACCTGAGAAGAAACTTCCGCCTTTCTCTGTAACAGCCAATTTTCTGGGCTTCCATTCTGGGAAGCCACCCGCACTACACAAGCTAAACCAAACTACAAGTCTGGTCAAGACCACAGATTTGCTGTGGGAATTAAAGGGGGGTTTAGGTCCCCATTACCTCCTGTCCCCACCAGCTAGGCTGCTGCTGGGCAATCTGGCTTCCCTCCAGCATCCCTGCGGCTAAGGGTGAGGCCTGGGACTGCAGAGCATCTAGGAATTATGTTTTGCTCCAAAGAACCACTCTCCCATACCATGTGAGCCAAGGAAGGGAAAAGAGTGCACCTGGGCTCCTGCACATTAAGGAGCTGCATCTAGCCCTGGGCAAGACAAAGACAACCTGCTGGAAACTGAACACTACAAAACACTCAGACACTTTTCAGAGCAAATACCATGTTATCACGTGAAAATCAGATCCTAGTATTTTGCTGGGGTGATCCTATCCTTCTAAACAGTCGTATATCATCAAGGCTACCCAGGAAGGCTTAGTTAAATGTCTCCAAACTCCAAAAGCTTTGGCTTCTAGAATCTGACATCCACAGTTTCAGCATCTTGAGAATCTACTGTGCTGGCTTCTCCTTTAAGTACTCACCAAACAAATAAGACAGCTGATACAACTGTCCCTCTATGAAGATCTCTTGTGCAGTGCTGGAAAACATTTCATTGGGCACCATTTCATGAGAGGAACTGGCGAATGCCAACAAATCCCACTTGGAATAGGATCTCTAGTTTGCTCTCTTATACCCGGAGGAATCTGATGAGAATAACTCAGGGCTGAATGAGTGGGTAATAGTTCACAGAGCAACACCTGCTACCTTTCTTTTATGGCAGATGAGATTCTTTCCAACAGCATTCAATTCCTAAAGTTTAGCAGTGATCTAAATCCACTGTAATACTGTTGAAAAATTCAGGATGCCCTACGCACAGAGTAAATCTCAAATTCCCCACAAAGAAAATTCATGTTCTGCCTATCTTACAGCCAGGAAAACAGAAGTGGAGAAAAGCTGCTGAAGGCACAACCCAAACCCAGTTACATGATTCACAGCTTAGAATCTTCACTGATACGGAGATTTGAGCATCCCTGAATAATTCTCTTCTACCTTCTGTAGTTGATTTCATGCCGCAATACTCTAAAATTCACTTTTGTCATCTCTCATCTGTATTACAGCAAACTGATATCCCTGAGAACAAAACAAGTAGCACTCAAGGGAAAAAAAAATACAGAGATAACAGTATTGTTCTGGTGTTCAACGTGTCTAAAAACTCAGAATTCGGTCTGTACTTACTCTTCAATGACCAGTTATTTTGAAGTATTCCTAATAGAATCATAACCTAAAGCAGCCTGTGATACGAGTCAGTGGAGGCTAAAATCCAGATATTCGTGGTTATGTTCTGACAGTTTAGCATCCTGCCAAACACTACCAAGCATGAAGTGAAAAACAGAACTTTATGACTGAAATCCCTAAGTCCTGATCAGCAGGGAGAAATGTTATACTGAACAACATATTTTTGTTGTGCACTGGCAAAAGCCAAAGGTAAGCTACGAAGAGTTTTGACGTCTCATGAGTTTCAACTCTAGTGAAAACATTACATTAGATAGATTTCCCTCAGTTTTTTACTGATCCCCTCCGTTGAAAAATGATCCTTACTCATCTCCAGAACAAAAGACAGAAAAGTCTTTGAAGAAAAAGCCTTTAATGGGTCCTTATACAATTTCTTTGTACCATTCTGACCTAGGAATAATGACAAGCTATTTAACTTCAGGAGCTTACAAACTATGTACTGCTTATGTAACTTATGTATTGCTAGAATTAATAATGGAATGAACCCAACACAGATTTGTAAATTCTAAGGCCAGAGGAGATCATTGTGATGAATAAATTATATATTTGTTCCTATGCTTAATTACTTCCTCCAGTAAAAAGCCAATTTATTTCCAGCTCCCTGAGATCCCTGAATTCTACCTTCAGTTGCTAGATACCATCCTAGATGAAGAAGTGAGATGAAAGAGTTCTGTTCTGTAAAATATCTCCTTCCTTTCCCTTCAAGTACTTAATGGACAGTAAGCAAATCACTACTTAAACTTATCATTAATAAGATGAGCTGTTTAAGTATTTCACTGTAAGGCAGAGTTTCCAGACATAAGTCATGCTGTGGCTTATCTCTGACCTTTTCTCAATTTTAACATTCATTGTGAAGGCTGATCTGTTGCTAGCTTGATAAACAACACTCCAGTAAAGGTCTGACCAGTATCACACACAGCAGTGGCACCTCCTCCCTCCTGCTGGTCTCTGGTTAGTGGAAGCATGCAGCACCTGGTGTCAGACCCCTATGGTGAACTTCTGCAGCTGCCTAGTGGCCTTTTAGATCGAGCTGGAAGTTTTCTTTTTCAGAGTGTACATCAAGGTAGAAGAATATTTTCAAGTCTGTTTTCATGACAGACACAAAACAATCCAATCATGGGCTGCTACTATAAATGCTGATCTCTCTTTCCCTCTTCCATTTCTTCTTACCCACTCTTTGTTCTAACTCTGTGACCCTGAGCTTGCTGATCTGCTTGAAAAGCAATCATTTTAAACAGCATTGCCATCTCAGAGCGCTGATGGTGATATTGTAACATTCAATCTAGGTAATTAGCAGTTCTTAAACTAAATCTAAAGAGAACTAGAGAACTTGTGATCCAGCTCACAAACTGGATATTAGCCAGTGAAGACAGATAGCTGTCTTAGTGAGTATCCTGTTCTTTGCAGGAGCAGAAGATGGTTGGGTCAAGCTAAGAGCTCTCCTCAAAACAGAAGCACAATGTGAGAGCGCTGGTCTGGAGAAGCAGCACTTGAGGCTGAATAACATCTCTGAAAAAAGTCTCTGGAGTCACTGCCCCTTAGGGGGAATTGCTGGAATAGAGCCTCTTGTTTCGAGGAATGCCCAGTGGGTCCTGAGATGAATGCAGCTCTGGATACGTGTTGTCTTCTACAGGTACCCTGGCCCACAGGCTCTGCTTTTTCATCAGTAGGAGCGTAAGCAGGATTGCCCAGCCACATCTGGGAAGACGCAGACTATCAAGGCAGAAAGGAACTGAGATATCACAGCAATGGAGACCATTTAAGTGTCTAAAACAGAGACCCTGCTCCCTCTACAATCCCAGGTCACCATGGAGAAACCCTCAGATCCATCAGCTCTGAAGATGTTAGTCCAAACAAACACGGATAACTACAGCACCAGGCTGGAAGGCAGGGGCTACTAGAAATTAGCTCTGCTAGGGGAAGTGCAGAGTAGCTTATCCAGCCCTCAGCTATTCCCATCTTAACCCTTCTTGAAAGCCCTGTTTTGCCTGGAGGAGAGTCAGATCTTGTTTGTTTCTTTATGTTTCCTAATGGCTAGATGCCTCAGCTGGAGCAGAAAGTGCTTCAAATGAACAGTAGAAAGCTGACCTCTGGTGTTGGGAGCAGGGGTGCAGAGAGAAGACAGCAAGGAAGCCACACTCCCGTGCTCCTGAGCACTGCTTCACAGCCTGTGTAATTCTCCGTTAAGATTCACTCACTAACATCCCTTCAGACAAACGAATAAAACCAGCTGATGAACGAAAGCAACATGTAGCAACAGGCTACAGTGCTTGGCAGGAATATTGCTGTTTTCATTTCTGCGCTTTCATATCAATTCTTCCTCCACAAAGCATCTAATCAGCCGATGCTGTGCAGCATAAAATTAACGGGTTCGTTCAGAAAGCCGCCTCATGATGCCAGACAGCACGGTGGGATTGTTTGTAAATATTTGATTAGAAAAAGCAATCAAAATTGGCATGAAAACATGCACAAATTAATGCTGTTGCACTATCCGATCAGGATATTTATAATACAGAGGAGGAGGTGATGCCAGACAACATTAACATATGTGGTGTTACACCAAATCCCTTCTCCAGTGACTCTGCCCTTACAAAGCCAGAATTTCTACAAATACAGCCTGTAAGCAGCTGATAGACAGGAGCTAACATATTTTCCAGGGGACATACTGGGTGTTAAGTTCTGCTCCATCATTACACAACACACAAACGGGAGAGCACAGGAGCATCTCAAAGCCTTTGTGTGCACCCTCAGCCTTCTCTCTGCCAACTGAAAAAGGGGACAGGGCTCCGGGTAGCAATGCTCCCTGCTTCCTCAGCACTGTGTCCTTTGAAAATTTTCCAGGCAGGAGCAAAAGACACCACTGGTCATTAACTGAGGATGTTTTCTTTGGATGCTTTCTTGCAGCAGAGCCCTATTTTGGGAAGGTGTTACCTTGCAGGAGTAGAAAAGAAAAAGAAAAGGAGTAGGGCATAGTCCGTGATGAACTTAAAAACTCTCTGCATATACACCTACACATGGAATTAAAAGGTTCCTGCTGCTGTAAGGAGACTCTCCTCCAGAAGGATGTGTCCTTGCCCTAACACCTGGCTAAGGTGAGAAATCCTTCATCTAGTTTCCAGTCCAAGCTCTGGTCTTTGACTTCTGAAGTTCAGATTTGGAAATAAAACAAGCCCTGTGGCAAGGGCTGTCAGGTGTCCTCCTGCAGCCTTTTTCTCCAGCAAGTGAATCTGGCAATGCTGGGACAGGATGCTTATGAGCAGACAGAATCCCCATCTTTTTAAGCATTAAGATACCTATCTTAGAAGTGCCACACACCTGTCAGAAGCCATTAGGCAGAATTAAGCCTGTCCTGATATAGAGTAACTGATTTCTGGAGGCCCATTCCAGCCTGATTGTATATCATCCTTTAATTTCACGCTTTGACTTTTGTATGAAACCAACACTGCATTAGCCAAGAATTAAAATCAGACCGATGTTCTAATTTACAGATCCTTCCAATAAATGAAGAAATATCTTATGTTGTAATGCAGAAGGCAGACATAGTCAAATACCTTCCCGATGAAAACAGGGGGTTGAATCTGATCTTGTTTATATAAACAGAAATTAAGTATAATTCCATAGCCAGAGACTCTGGTAAGCCTTGTCATGGAATCAGAATACAGCCTAGCAGTATTTTAGATACCCCATGATTGCCCTCTCCTACCCAACACAGCAGAGAATGACATGACCACATAAATACATGTGCTAAGTAAAAGAAAAAGCACATGATTAATAGTTCAAATGGCATCCAGTGAGGCTTGGAGAAAGCTGAGGGTTCAAGAAACAGTGGAATTCAAATTGGGAAGACAACATCTTGTTAAAATGTTGAGTCAGCTGGTGGTCAATATACCAGATGGTCCCAACCAACTATCATTTGTAAATTGATCATGTTTTCTTTTCTGTGGCACCTACTTTGAGAGTCCAGTTGAAGTCACTTATACACTGCAGCAGAACTCAAGAAACAGTATTACAGTCTTAGTATTCAGGCTGGGACTACATACTGTCAGCTGTAACACCATATGCAAGAAATGATAAGAATTTGTTTCAAAGAAGGAAATTGCAATTTTCAGAGCATGCTGTGGTCTGGAAGGCTTACAGGCTGTCAGAGATCTTGCAGTACAACAGGCATGTAGGAAGAAGCTAAGCTCTGATGCCTTTAAAGTATGGAAGATCCCAATGGGGCTTGGGGTTTGGCTGGAAACCTCAAAAACCTTTTGGCAAATCTGAAAATATAGCTCAAACTTTCCTTTGCAAAACTTAATTCATTCTTCTCGGTGGGAATCCAAATTCAGAAAATTTCATTAAAAAATCACAAATAGTTCAGCCACAACAAAAATCTAATTGCTACAGATAAACTGAAATGCTGTAAAGGAAGCAAATCAACAGCAAGGAATATCAAATTAGCAAAGCTGGATCAGACTCATCACTTACCAGTGGTTTCCTAATTGTATTTGAAAGATCGGAGTGGAGCTGCAAGCTGGTCTCACAAAACGTAAAATGGCAAAAGTTGTAATTCATCAGATCTGTACAGCCATGAACCCACTGTGATTCTTCTCAGGTCACAGAAGTCCATATATTTGGGAACCACTGCCTCTGTGTTCGTGAGGAACACTGCTTCTAGAGCTGTGCAAGACATCTTATAGACAGGAGCCACGACAGGGCTGCCAATTCCTGCAATATCGTGAGTGCTGCAATAGCAGGAGGTTTTCTTCCAAGCCTCAGCTTCATTATTTAAACACAAGTTCTGCTTCTGCTTTGTTTCAGAACAAAACACTTCTAGCCCTCACGGCAATAAAAGGTTTTAAAACACCAAACACATTCTGCTCTGAAAGCGCAGAAGGCAAATAAAAAGAAATCAAGTCTTATCATCGTAATAATCTCATGATTTTGAGAGCCTGCCTTGTGATCTCTGAATAATCAGACTTGGCAATACCGTTCCAACCCTCAGGGAAAATTTTCCTGACTGCCAAAGTAATATTCCTTATTCCCTGAAACATGAACTCCCAATGCTTATTAGTATTGCCTTTTCCACTTCTAGTTCTTCCTGTTTTCGCACTTTCATATGTCAAATAGCTTCTTGCTGAAGACATCATAAATCCTTACACTGCATCCAAAATAGTTTAAAATACTTTATTTTAATCAAATCCAAAGATATATTTATTTCATCACTCCCTATTTCCTTAAATTGTGGCCCAGGGACCAGAATTTAGCTTATTTTGCTTTAAGGGGAGCTATTAAAAGAAACAACTATTAGTTATTATACTTGTCAAGTTACTACATAAAAATAGATTTTTTTTCCCTATAGTGGTTTCTAACAACGTTATTTACATATATGGTCTTGCCTTTAAGGTTGATTATGGTGTGCAGTGCAGCAAGGGGCAGCTACAGCCACAGACAGAAGTTACACAGAGGATTTTTTGCTTTCTTCATGCTGTTTTTGTGTTGCTAGTTTTCTGTACTACAATGTCACCCCAGGGTTTACATGCACGCTGCTCATGCTGATTCATACAGCAGTGCTGTATAACTTACATTCCCTGCACAGATTCTTCTACAGTGCCCAGAATTCCGGTATGAGAGCAACTAAGTTCAAGAAACAAAGCAACTAAAGTGGAAGTTCAGTTAATAACTAGTCCATTTCGCCAGCACAGTCCCAACAGTTACACCACTGCTAATAATGTCTGTACAGAAGGTCTGATCACAAACTCTGCAGACCTCACAGCTTGAGATTTATTTTTCTCCATCAGAATTACAGCAAAGATAGACAATTTCATCACAGCACATGGATATGAAATTATTGTCACAATATAAAGTAATATAACACAAACAAACTGATTGAAGCGGCATATTCAAGGGTACTTAAGCATTACAGCTGAAACACATCAAAATTTATTTCAAGCTGGTACATCCACCGCATCTGAGCCACACGCTGATGTGCTCATTAAGAATTCCTGCAGCACCTTCCACATTACAGGACTGAAACAAGGATGTTTTTTTGTAGCATAAAAAAGAAAAGAAACCCATGCTGAAAAAAACCCTCTTTTGCCCTCAGGGAAACGCTTGCTGAACGGCAGACTACACACAAGGATCCACCATTAAAGTGACTCCTTAGCTTGAAAGACTTCAAATGCAGTTGAAAAATGCACACCACCTGATCATACCTAAGCCTGCAACAGTTAACATTAAGAAAAAAAAAAACAAAAAACAAAAAACTGTAACAGAGTTCAGTACAAACGATTTGTATGACCATGGAATTTTTCAACACCAACACTTAACTTCAGAGGCTGCATTCCAATAGTCATGAAAAATCTTTTCACAATTGCTCTATCTTCCTATTAATAATTTTGAAACTTTTGAGCTTTAATAATACCGAGCTGGTTAACCACAGTAAGCTATGCATTAGGCATTAAATAATCTCATCAAGTCAGCAGCATTCCTTATCCACATGGCTGATTTCACAACCACAGTTGCATCTGGAAAGAGGAAATCTCTGGAAATCATTGGATCCAGAGCCTTTTCCTGGCAGCCAACCATAGCAAATCCACAGCATAAGAATCTCTCTTAAACAACTAGATGTGCCTGCACTGGCCTTACATAGCTCCTATGCCTCCTTGGCATTTATCGTCCCTGATATACTTATGGAATGCTATGGAGGCTAAACAGATCAGTTAATTTAATCTTCTCTTGTATGGAGGCTCTGGAATTCTTCAGAAGAAAGTGCCATATAAATCTGGTTTACTGTCAGGTGAAAGGATTTTACAAATTCCCATCCTTTGTGAATCTACACATTTGTCCATCTCCACTGTGAAATCCTAACGCATAGAATTAATTCAAGATTGGATCTTTATATTTTTGCTACCATTCTCTCTCTGACAGAACAAGAAGCACTCAGCTTAAGAAATCTGCTTTATGGCCCATAGAAAGGTGTTGGCAATGAAAAATAAAGCTAGAAGAAGTAAACCAATTCTCTCAAGCTCCAACTTGATAAGGAAAAATAGTTAAGTATGTCATAAGTAAAATTGTTTTGACAAAGTTATATTGGCTTGTGTTTTATCCAGATTATACTTTGTTAATTATCTACCTAAATGTTGGGTTATTGGAGGAACAGAATACGTGTCAGGCTTGGTTACGAGAGTCACTGGATGTTCCCTAAGGGATGGGGAGTCATTACCCAAGCACCATAACGCAGCCACCAGTGCAGGGGCCTCAGCAGCCCTTGAGCAGTGATGCTGCTGAGGGTGGTCAGGGCCACTAAAGCCTGTTATTGCCCAGGGACTTGACAATATCTTTGTTACTTAGAATAGAGTGTGAGTAATAAACCTGACTCCAGGACTCTTGTTATGGAAAATTCAAGCTATGTTAACAATATAACCTTAGTATTTAGCAAGGAGGGGAAATACAAAAGTAAACAAATACTGTTTGGCTTATAGAGCACAGGAATAAGAACACCTATATTCCAGAAACAGAATCTTAAAGTACATGGAGCATAAAATGACACTTTTAAGAGAGTGTATAGAGCTGTTTTGCCTCTCCGCAACATCTGTACATTGTCTCCTGCCAAGTCAAGGGGTCTCTCAGTATCAAAGGGAGGAAAGTCCTTTAGCCAATTTTCATTATTATACTGTCACCTTACCATCAATAGCAAAGAGAGTTAACCCATCTCTGCTTGGTTTCTCTTCTGCAAATGCTAAAAAGGAATTCCCACAGTAACTTACATGTAGCTGTTTTCAGGGATAAAGCTAAGATAGGGAAAGAGTCAGCCTGGCATTATCAAACAGGTAAGACTCTAATGGCATAAAAATGTTTAATCTCCTGTGGACTAAAATGCATTAATCAAACCAAATGGGCTAGACAGGGAGGCAAGTGGACAGAAGTTAATGGCCTGCAATGCACCGGAGACACAACAGGATGGCTGAGCAGTTCCTTTGATCCCCAGGCTCTAAAAAAACCTCTTAAAACATCGTTTTCCCCAAACACGTGAACAGAGCTCTTTATTATTTCGTGCTTAACAAAATGCTACAGCAAAACACTACATTATGAGTTGACTTAAAATTAAATGAATCAAAAGGTTAAGGCTAGAAAAAAATTAAGCAAAGCTCACAGTATTTAAATTACAAACCAGTAATTAAGTCACGAACTGAAATTAATATTTCATATGATCCACTTAATGTATTACACTTATTAGGTTATATTTACTAACAGAGTTGACAGTATAATAGGTACTGTCAATTTTATACTCCTAGAGAATGTATGTGTGGTACGAAATATTTGGTATTTGGAAAACAAATTCGAAAGTGTTGTAATTTTCAGTGTAATTATGTCTAATTGCCCGCAGTTAGTTATCTCAATACAACGGATGCATGATGGCTTAAGTTTCTAACACTGGTTCCACTAGGGAGGTTTTTCAAAGACCTCCAGACCATGGAGGAGGATACAGATTTTTTTCCTGTGAACTGTAAAGTCTCTAACACGAGACAGTGCAGAGAGCAGCCTCTAAAAGGCTAGAAGACCAAATAAATCAGAATCCTGGAAAACAAAAGACATGAAGAACTTACGATTTTCTACAGTAAGCCCTGTTTTAAAGAAAATAAATAAATAAATAAATAAATAAATAAAAACATTGGTGCCACAGAGCAAAACTTACAGACAAGTATCACACCTTTAAATTATCCACATTTTAAAATTTCCATAGATTGTGAATTTACCATGTGACAAAACTAATTGTTCTCAATTACCCATCTGCTATTAAAAAAACATACTTTGGCCTGAATTCACACAGCTCCAATTTTTCTTTGATCTTGTAACATCATTTGTCTGGGAGATTAAAGATCCCTTTGTTACATGATCTGTCTGCCCAATATAAAGCCTTAACACACCACGATACAACTACCTAATAAGCTTTCCTTTGACAAGCTGAACAAACTGATCTCCTTGACTCTATTTCCCAGGTCAGTCCTCCTGTTCTTAGTTTGTCATCCTCCCTGGTATGTCAAAACCAGAAGTGAGCATGCCTTTCCACAGGGATCACTCCAGCACTAAATACCAAAGCCTCTCAGTTCCTTTGCCTTTAAGCCTCTCAGTTCCTTTGCAAAATTTCCCTCTCTGCAGAGCCCAGGATCTCAGAGGCCATTCTTAGCTCAGTTCAGCCCTAAGGTTTCATCACTGCAGTTCTTAAGCCTTTTAAAAAAAAATAAAAAATAAAAATTCACTGCTCCTGAAGATCACTGCCCCCATATGGATATATGGCCAGAATTTCTCCACACATATGCTTGGACACTATAGCACAGGATGATTTCCTGTACTCACCTACCAAGGGATTTAAATCACTCTGCGTATTTGATCTGATTGTTCCATTCTTACCACGTCCCAGATAATTGCCTCGTCAAAACATCTTATCAGCAGTGATTTTCTGTTTACTTCTTCCTCGTGGATGAAAACGTAGATTAGCATAAGACCTAGTTATTAATAACTTTTGATATGTTTGCCTCAGAGGCATATAAAAGCCATGTTTTGTTTCTTGTCTATTCTTTCTCAACAGCCTCTTTTAATTAGTACAATGTAGTCATGGAAAAACTTCTTACAGCTATTAAAAAGTCACATAGCACACCCAGCACTCATAAATTAATACAAAGGAGACCCATGTCCTCCAGGGTCTTCATTTTTGATTACGGATGTACTGAGTGTCCCTAAAAATGTTCTTCTGCAATTCGCAAACAAGACTGACATATTTTCTTTTAATTTTCCCTCTTTGCTTATTTGGTTGTATTTGTTTTCTGCATTGTAATATTCCCTTCCAGTAGCAATTTCACATATTACTTAGTGGGTCTTCTGTCTGCCTGCTATAACAAATATAATCAATTAAAATCATTAGCAACTAAGCAACCACTATGTTCTAATTTTGTTATTGTCTCATTTTTCTTTCTCAACAGAAGTTCTAACATATCACTAATAAACCAGCTACCACTAATAACTGGCATCATCAGCATGGTGACAGTCTTTCAACTTAGAGTACAAATACCCAGAATGTCACTAAACAACACCTTCACAGCTCGGCCACCTTGTTGGCACAACACAGCTATCAAAACTTACCAAAAAGTCTGAGTGATCCTCCTGGATCTTTGAACTCTGAAGTCATATTTAATTTTAGCAACTTTAGATCAGTGCTGAGCACAAGCCTCTGAGTGACATGAAGACATTTTCCCAAAGCTGGGATCTGTTATGTCATTTTAGTGCGTTACACAAATATAGGCCAAATAGCAAATTGAATCCAGACTTCCATATCAATCTCCCTTTGAGGTATGTGCATGCAACAACTGTGGGCCACATGAATCTCTATCAGCCTTTGGTGGTAATGTATTTAGGGTGGTATTAGAAAACTCCTGTAGCTTTACTGGGGTTTTCACAAGGCCAAAGCTGCCTGCTGGTCCCAGTCCAGCACAGAGGTCATTATGCAGTGGGGGAGCCAGCCCCACTGCAGTCCCCGCATGTGAATCATGTGCACACAGCCTTAGGCAAGACAAAGAATTTCATTTAACCAGTCCAAAATGTTTTTTCTCTCTCCGACAAGGTCTTTAATCTTAGTATTCTCAATATAAAAATAAAGTTATGTAGCTTAGAGAGATATTAGCAGGAAACTCCGCTCCCAGCATTCTTCGTGTCTGTTCTGGGAACATGACTTAAATATATATACATCCCCAAAGTCACCTGGAAGAGACTTTTCGTGACCTGGTTCGGAGATCTGAATTTCTTAGGCAGCATTCAATCCTCTTAGTGCTTTTACTTAAAGCTCGTTGGTTGGTCATTCATCAGAAACTACCAAATGTAATATAGCAGCTTGTTATGTAAATCCAGCCCAGACTACCTTCCACATGCTGCATCACAATCTTTAAATTTGACACAGCAGAGAGGAAAATTATCCACAAACACCTGGTACAATTTCTAACACTGACTCTCCTTAACCACACAGCCTGCATTGCCAAATTGGAGTTTTCAGACTTGCAGGGTTCTCTTTCTCAAACACACACTCCTGTACTTGTCACAAGGATTGCTCTCAATCATGCCAGCAATTACACTGCATTCATTAAGTAGGACTAAGTTTAGTCCTCAAACCCATGTTTTAAATAAAAGTACTATCTTTCACAGAGACAGACTAATAACTTTTTGAAATATGTCTCAGTTCTATTTTTATGACTTTCTAATATATCTGGGAATTTCAGAGAGCTGGTCTTCATAAGTTGCGGATACTTTCATAATCTGATTGAGATCTTGTAGAAAACTTCAAGGTTTTATCTACATTTCAAGATCAGATTAAGCATTATAGCAAGTAGTTAAAACAAATTAAGCATCACAGGTCTTATCTATATGCAGTGAGATTCTTTCAGTGCAAGTCCCAGTCCTTCTGCCTGAATTATCTCCTCTATTACTTAGGTCTCCAGATCTATGGAGAGGGTAAATGTCTTGTCAAAGCTGCCATCCCTTCTGTCAGGATGACTGATGAAGTAACTGTGCCGACAAGAACATATCTGTGTATTCCCTCAGCATTCAGTTAAGTACATCATAACATTTCATTTTAAAACGTGTCTATGATATGGAATTAGCAGAGCACATACTAGATGGATTAAAAACCGATTCACTGTCAAGGCCTAAAGTAGAGCTGTAGACAGAAATAAATAGGGATGCTTTCTAGTGCAGATTTACAGGCATCATTTCTTGGTTCTGCACTGCTGATGTTTTTATTTTAATCTACATTCTGATATAAACCATTTGCTGAGAGAGTCTGACAATGACACAACAGTGGGTGACACAGAAATGATGAAAGAGGCAGCTACTCTTACAGCACGCTCTTAGTTACAGTATCTTATTAGTTAAATGGGCACCACTGCATGTGCCATTTCCATACACCCATAGCACATTTGGGAATGCAAGTTATACCAAGGATGGGAAGCTACAACTTGGAAAGCAAAAACTCGAAGACCCATGCCAGTTGTTTTGGATAACCATTACCACGAGCTGTGACTACACAGAGGCTAGGTCTAAAACTGGGAGGACCACTCAAGGAGGCAAAGTTGTGTCTCTGTATGAAGCACGCATAAGAGAGAAACTAAGTCAGTATGTCTGGTTATGGTGCTTGCCCTCAAGAAGAATGGGGATGTTTTCTTGAAAGGTTAGAGAAAGTCCACTAATATAACACGGCTTATAGAAAACAAACCTTGAGTAGAGCATAATGAGTTCAGTCTAAAAAAAGAGAAAAATGAGAGAATGTTTCATTAATGCATATGGGCATTTACCCATGGAGAAGGGGTTGCTGGAAAGGCTTTTTGAGCTTGCAGACAAGACAATAATGAGTTTCAATGGTTAAAAATTTAAATTAAATAAATTTAACCTTGAAATGAGACACCATTTACCAGGAAGCAGACCAAATCAAAGATGGAACAGTATTAGGGGGATGGGGGATGTAAAGATCTCACCAGTTTGACATGGAAATTGAGCATCATTCTAAAACATATGCTTTGACCCAGCTTTTAAGATAAATCTTCCAGCCAGCATGTGAATGTAGAATGGGATCCAGCCCCACTGCCCATTACTTTCTTTCTTGACTCCAAGAAGAATGTCACACTCACCCTGCTCAGAACAGCTGTAGGCTTGCCTTAGGAGAATTATGATCAGAGCTTAGGTTTCGATTCTTTGATTGCTCTTTTGCCAGGATCAGGAAAGAATGTTTACCTGATATCTACCCTGGCTCCCGGACTTGTATTTTCTGAAAGTTAATCTTAGTCAACAGACGGTCCATAACTGAAAAGCAGGTGCAAGGCAGGGCAGGGCACAACTCTGAAATGGTACCATGAGTCCTTCCTGATGCCTGGTGTAAGCATTTTGCTTGTATGTTCGGGATCCTACACTCTATCAAAGAATATCTGCACTACCTCTTCCAAGACTCGAAGGTTTCAACGTCTAAGGTTTTCAACAGCATCTTGAGGTAAGAATCACAGCATGAAACCAAAAGGGTATAGGGTGCCTAACGAATTTCCTTCCTTTGGAAGAACTTGGAAGCAGGCTACCTTGGCTTCCACTACTCGTGATTTGTGCCTCTCGAATTAATATTTGGAAGACGCTAGAAAACAAAGTATTTGGCCTAGCAGAAGCCTTTGGGACTCGGAACAGGCTCTGCATGAACCTAACTGTTGTGTAACATAAAGCTGATTTTAATTTTCATGAAATCTTCGGAGTGAACAGTGCATTGGGAATCCTCCACTAATTACTGTTTCCACTGTTTGTTTTCTAGAGGGGATCCAGGCTTCTTGCACAAAAAGAGAAAAAGAGAATGGCATACTTCCAAAGACACTCTCTTAGTCCCTGCAGGAT
The DNA here is from genome assembly GCF_040182565.1 of Anser cygnoides. Lineage (NCBI taxonomy): Eukaryota > Metazoa > Chordata > Aves > Anseriformes > Anatidae > Anser > Anser cygnoides. The sequence continues at coordinate 62,699,353 of NC_089912.1, read as the reverse complement.
GACTTTTACCCTCCAGAAGCAAGCAAGTTTTGTTACCAGTCATTTTCTCTATTCTAAGCTCCTATTTTAAAGTCTTGATTCTGCAAATCACCAGTTACGGTGTGTAGTCATGGATTCTCCATTCAGTTGTCTGTGTAAGATCAGACCCTTGCAGAGAAGCCGTCTGCAAGGCAAGAGAAGCAGGTTCCTTGACCATGTCAATCTTACTTTACATTCATCCTGCTAACTTGTATTCACTACCTTTCCTGAAGAGAAAGTTTCTCAGTGTTACTGTGGAGCTAACTCCTTGAGGAGCTTCACTTCATCCTTAAGTGATAAGCGCTCATGGAGCACTGAGGAAGAATACGTTCGATTGACTTGGAAGAGTGGAAGATCTGCTGCAAGATGAAGCCTCCAGCTGTGCAAGCAATGCCTACAAAGCATAAGAGTGAAGCTGCAGTACCTTGCTGTTAAAGCCACCTGGATCATTTTCTCCTCTCCCTGTTCTCTCTAAAGCACTCTGAGCATGTCCCGTTGGGGAATATCCTTATTGCAATGTCCATCCATCAGTGCCAGTCAGTAGCAGGCAGTAAAGGAAAGACTATCCATGTTCTGGGTGCAAGCCCGTACTCCTCACTCATCCTTGTGACTGAAAAGTTACATCTGTGGAGTGCAAAGAAATAGCAGGAGAAAGTACATTGGCCAGGCAGATACTGCTTTTCTTTACTCACCTCATGTACTGACAGACGGAGATGCACATAAAAAGCCATCTCTGAATGCTGTCAGAGGCACTCTTGCTTGTGAAACATGAATTGAGGTGACTACTAAGGCCTGGGCTTGTAGTGCTCCCATGAGCAAGGCAAAACACAAGCCCAACACCCATCACAGCCCTCTGAACCCTGTACTGCAGGCTGTCAATCTAGCCAGAAATCCAGTGATCTCATTTATGCAAAAAACAAAACCAGAAAGACAGCTCCTCCTGATGGGAATAAAAATTAATTCTAGCCAGGCAGCAAAGAACCTGAATTGCAAATTATGATGACAATATTTCCTTGTTCAGAGGGGACTGTCTCATGCCAAAGAAATGCCATTAGCATCAGAAACCCCATCCAAGTAAATCACTCTTGAAACCTCCAGAAATAAGATACAAAAGCAAGCAAGAGGCTAGGGCCCTCTTTGTAAAGAATCCATCACGATGGAGTGAAATGGACCCACAGAAAACAAGGGACCTTTTGTTTCCAAAAGTATACTTTGGGCAGCAGGACAAACGTGTAGCTAGCATCCTGGCAGTGCTGCAAAATGCATGTTGCACAAAAGACTGGTGATGTAATTATGGTCACCACAGATTCAAAGGTCTGGGTTCTGCTTCTGGCTCTACCCCAGCCCGTGTACGGAGCTATTTGCTCTGAGTGGGATTCATCTCTCCTCACTTTAGCCATCTAAGAGACAGGCATCTAGTCTAAGTGCTCTGCCTAGGCTCATTCTACAGTCTATGGGAGAGACGATCACTTCTAGAGAGCTACTTAGCTTCTTTCTTGGACACCACCCTTAGGGCAGGACAGATGGCCTCTGGATGTGCTGATCTCTCACTGCTGACTAAAGAGGAAGCTCCTAGCTCTCAGCTGGCTGAGATAAACTCTGCCCTCTGTGTCTGCTATAAAAATGAGATAAGAAATCTTCTGGACCTCCGACCCATCTAGATTGCAAGCCACTTAAGGTCCACCTTCCTCTACATCTGCATGTTGCCTTTGGCACATCCAGTATCCTTAGCGTCCTACATGCACTGACATCTAACACAAACAGCAAACACTTTTGCACAGCCCACAAAGTACAGATGTCAGCGTCTTGCCTAGTGTAGTAAGTTAGAACAATTGTCAGAACAGGCTGAGTCGGGAGGTTACCATCGCTGAGCTTGTATCTCCTCTTCTGCGTCTGGGTGGCAGGGCAGTGGGAAGGCCCTGCCTAACTCCTGCACGCTGAGCACAACAAGATTTTGTTCTGCTGTACAAGATGCGGAATATCCTGAGCATTTCTTGACATGCCTTCTTTTACAAAGACTGATCCTAATCTGCTCTTTAGAATACCTGCTGCCTGCCGTACTAAAGAAACTGCCAGGCCAATTTATGTTTCTCAGCAAACTAACAGGAACTTTTCTTGGGCCCAGATGGAATTAACTTCAAGAGAAAAGTGTCATTTTAAGAGAAAAATGAAATGCCGCAATACTGCACACAGAATACAATCCTTACTAGTATAAATGAAGACAACCCAGCTGGTTTTATTGTCAGATCACAGAGAAATACGTAAGAACTGCTATTTGGGACCACACCAAAGGCTCCTGTAGCCAAGTGTCTTCTCTCCAAGAGTACAGAGTAGCAACTGCTTAAAGAGCACAAGAATCACAGAGAATATGTCTGTCCACTTGTACATCCTCAAGAGTTTCCAGATACTTGTAGTTATGAACTTACTGAATCAGAGAACTTCTCCTTGGTAATCACCAGCAGCAAACTGCCCTTCCGTAAATTGATCTTTAGATTCCATGTATATCCTCCTTGTCCTCCAGAGCACGGAGGACAAGAAGAAAAGGTCCACAATTTCATTATGTATCATATTATTCTATTTTAAATTTGCATTAGTCCTGCAGCTCAATAATTTCATAAGGTCTTTCTCATCCTCGTGTTATAGGCAATAATGAACATTTGACACCTTTTCACTGTCTTCTTGCCACTCAGGATTCTATAAAGCCATATCAAATCCCCTCTCCTTTATTTATTATAAGAGTCCTAGTCTGTTTATGCTCTCTGATAGTAAAGTCATCATATATACCTCTGATCATTCCTGTTCCCTTTTTCTGGACCTTTTTCCATATTCCCACAGCCTAACGCATTCTTCTTCAGAGTTCAAAACCAGAACGGCACACAGTAATCAAGATGTCAATATATCACAGATCTTGTCTTGTTCTCTTTATTTTTCTATTGTTGTTTCTACTGTTGCTTTATATGTAGCTTTCTATTTTGTTTCTACTGTATCCAGAAGTTTTGTTTTATTTCTCTTTCATAATAATTCCCATCAGTTTTTGATCTGCCTTTTTGACTACTGCTGAGCACTACCGAACGTTTGAAAAGAAACACCTACAATGACCTCAAGACTACTTTCCTGAATAACAGCAATTTCCTTTGAGCCCATTGCTGAGCTTTTTATTCCACATGCATTACATTTCTCAACTCTGAATTTCACTAGTCATTTTATCACAGTTGAGATCCTTCAGCATCCACTCAAAAAAGGTGTATCCTTAAAATAAACACCAAATTGCCTTATTAGTTCTGAATATTCACAACGAACTACAACTTTTCCAGCCTGAAGAATGGTAGCAAAAAATGTCCACCTGTAATATGCAGGCAGACACAGAGCAACTGAAATGGCTGGTGGGCAAAGATGTTCCTATTGACAAGGTCCTCTCTCTGGCTCCCTTACTCTCTGTCCTCCATAAAGAACTCCAGGCGTTGTAGTGTTTAGGGTAAAAATTTCAGTTACTAATCCTGCTATATGCAATTCTCAAATGCTGGTTACCTGTAGCCCCATGACTGATTTCAAACCAGACAAAGGATTATTAGTGGTCTACAGCAGAGTCAGTTTTTACTTAAAAAAATAAATACTAACACTCAGAGAAGAAGGACAGTTCTCCTGCTAGAAATGATGGGGAGACTGACCTGGTCAAAACACCTGGTCCTTCTCACAAATTGTGAGTACCATTCTGTAGCCTACCCTTTTCTTGAAGCAAGGAGAAGGCTCTGCTTCCTTTGCAATACTGTTCTTTTCTCAGCCCCTCTCTGCTTCATTTCAGAATAAATGGTAAGCCAGGTGGGGACATCTTCCCCAGGAGCAGACGCCCTGGAGGGCAGGTAGGGTACTGCTGTGGCCTTCATTAGCTCTGAGAAAAAAAAAAAAAGCAACAGTGGAGACTTGAAATAGTTTGGGATTTTGGTAGTTCTTCTGTATTTGTTTTAACTAACATCACCCCATCTTAAGCAAAGTTAGTTAGTCACCATTCACTACGTGAAAATGTCAGCAATGTGACTGAACACAAACTACATAGCGGGAAAGACTAGTGTCCTAGCAAGTCCCAGACGCACTTCAAAATGACCTCAGAAGTTTACAGAGTACCCTGCTGAAAAGATAAAATTGAGGAGCCAACACTTCCTGCTTCAGAAAGACCTGTGTGAGAAAGATCTCATGAAAACTTGTCTCTCAACTGTTCTCCTTCCTTTAGGATTTTGAGACAAGGAACAAGGTAAAGGATGTTGATTTTGCAGGTTTTAGCTAATACAGCTGTATGTTGTATATTAACCACAAGGACAGCACTGAGACAGGGAGTATGTTGTAAATCGACCATAAGGACAGGACGACCCTAAAGATAAGGGAGGAAAAGACGGCATACACACAGATAATAGAACCAGCAAGAATAGGCTTGGACTGCTAAGTCTGTCAAAAAAAAAAAGGACGGGTCAGATGTTTAGCGGTGAAGACTTCTGGCCTTCACCAAAAGACCACCAGAGTACGCCCCAATGACCACCTAAGGACTCCAGTACACATGCGAATAGGGGCAGGAACCTATGTTAATAATTCTTCAGAGACCTAATGAATATGCAAGAGACTTACAGGAAATGAAATGAACGTGCATATATCCCATCAATAGAAGCACACTGCCAGTAACCCTGTGTGTGTGTGTTAGGCACGATCCCCCGCACACCCAGCACCATAATAAAGAATATTTGCTTAATAACTTTGGTTATTAAGTTTTCACCACGTCTGCAAAGCAATGGTGCTGGGGGGATCTACTAGAATGCTGTCCCTTCCCTAAGAAGCTATTCATTATAGTCAGCACTTTGGGTAGAGCTAGAAAAGAGAAGCGAGTGGAAGAATGGAAGAGAGAAAGTTTATTCACAGTGACTTAACTATTCTGTCTAGGCAGGAGTAAAGGGGAGATGTGAAGAAAAGAATTCAGAATACAGCAGTCAATTTGTCTGTAGCAATAAGAGACACTGAACAGGAGGAAAAGCAAGGTTGTTGATATGATTCCCATGTTGTAAAATGAAAAACAAAAAAACCAACCAAACAAAAACAACAACAAGTCAAACAAAAAACAACCCAAAGATAAACTGAGCAGGTAGATGTAAGGCACAGAGCAAAACAGCACAAAAATGGTGAGAAAATATCAACTTGTTAGAATTCTTTTCTATTTCCTGAATGTGAGAGCAATAATACTGGATAGAAATTACAATGGATTAACACAGGAAAATCTGAACCAGAGATGTCCATAGCTGCTCATAATTATCACATATCTAATCCCAGACACTACAGCAGGGGAGGTGCCTTTTCACAACATACAGGCCTGATGTGCCCTAATGGAGAGCTTGTCTTCTGAGACATCCCTAGAAGATGTCCCCCTACACAAGAACAATGAGTTTACATTTAGAGAAGTATCTCACCATTAGCTTCTGGAAAAGCGTCTGGTCTTTCAGCAATCAGAAGAGTGGCAACAGGGAAATGCCAATCACAGACCATCAGGTTAAAAAAAAAAAAGAATTAAGTGGTGCTTCTAGAGGTAAGTACTTGACCAAAGGGAGAGTCAGCACTTTCATAAACCAGAAGCCCTGGCTAACATTGCCTACGCCTATTTATTTGTGGAAGGATGTTCATGTCAAAGAACGTAAAGGTGTAATTCCTATCTTGAGGTAAATCTTAATTTACAGCTATGAAATTAGGTGAGTCTTTTCTATGAGAAGCAATCTGTGCAGTATGATATGATTTAATCTCAATGCACCAGTTTAATATTTTAAATCCCTCAATGATACTTGTGCATTTGTTACTTACAAGAGCCGTACCCCACTGCAAATAGGTCCTTGTACTTTGGATTCCTGTAATGAGAAAATTCATATCAGTTTTCATTTATTATTAACCATATTCTTCCACAGAAATGCACAGTGTTTCACACATTAACATCAAAGCCCATTCCCACAGGATTGTATACAGTCTAAAGGCTTGACCCTTTGAATATATGCACTAGTAAAGTTCATGCATGAGTAATTCTTCCGGACTCAATATGCATACAAGAAACAGAACATCTGAAGACCACAGCAGTAGATGAAAAGGATAAAAATGGCAAAGACTGAGATACAACGTCAATCTCCACCACTTCTTGGCCTGTGCACTTCATGATTATGTAATCTTCACTTCTAAAAATGCTGTCTTTGAGGAAAGGAAAAAGGCAGTAATGTGGTGGTATCCATCTTTCAGAAGCAAGAATAAAGGAGTTTCTAACCCACAAAAGAACAATACCCAATAGACTTAGTTTCCCTACCTATCACTAAATAATTGTGGATGCTTCAAGAAACAGCTATCAGTTGAAAAATTCACAATCATTACCACAGACCAGGAAGGGAAACTCTCTTTTGACTGAAGAGATGATCAGCATATTTTCTGAAGCATACTGACTGAGTAATTAGCTATTATGCTTTCTTAAATCCCTTTATTTGAAAAACATCTACCTTTATAACTTCTGCTGTTTGTGGACAGTTAGGGTAGGGTTCACATGGGACAAAGTTCAATACTGTTGCTGGCCTGAAGATCACACAGCACAACCAACAACAAAGATTTCTGTGAAACAAATGGAACTGAAACGAATGGAAATGAAACTTACCTGATGATTCTTTTCTCTGACTATTCTGAACTGAAAAAATAAAAACTTTTCTCATTCTTCACTTGGGCTAATACCTAGGCATCCTAATGCTCTTGTCTTGCTCTATCCACTAAATGCATTGTCACTGCTAACAATATGAGAACAAAAATTAAATTAGAAAAGCTTATTACATAAAGCAATTTGGGGTCATTCTTCCAATTCCAGGGCCATCTTTCTGTTATAACTTCCTTGAGGAAAGAATAACTGCAACACAAGCTACCTATAAAAGATCCCTTTTATCCTCAATTTTATACCTCATTTTAGTGCTATTTTGTAATTCTCACAGAACTACATCCTCAATATTCTATTAAACTATAGTAACTGCAATGGCTTGAAAAGACAGAAGACTGCAGTCCTGCTCTGTCTCTCCATAGATCCTCTTTGGCAAGACATAGATGTGATCACACTGCTCCACAAACAAGTGAGAAGAGGCTTGGCTGCAGAGGAGCACAAGGCAGGGGCTATGTAAGTCTCACATTTATGTGCATGATCAAAACAGTTCTGGGGAGAATCAAGTATGTTAAAAAGTAAAGGACTCATCCAGGTTGTTGATGAGTATTTCTTCATGGTAATTACCATGATAACAACACCTCAGAAAAAAAAAGAGAGTTGATTTTAAAGTGGTACTTTAAAAACAGTGACAGTTTTTGGACTGACCAGAAATAAACAAGCTGTGCTGGCTTGGATCACTTCATTGTCCTGCATGTGCCTTGACACTGCTTCCAGGAGGATCTGTTCCATGATCTTCCAGGCACAGAGGTGAGGCTCACTGGTCTGTAGTTCCCCAGGTCCTCCTTTCTACCCTTTTTGAAAATGGGAGTGATGTTTCCCCTTTTCCAGTCACTGAGGATTTCACCTGACTGCCACAGCTTTTCAAATACGATGGAGAGTGGATTAGCAGCTACATCAGCCAGTTCCCTCAGGACCCTGGGATGCATCTCATTCAGTTCCATAAAGTTGTACCTGCTCTATTTCATCAAGTGGTCTCGGACTTGCTCTTTGTTTACAGTGGGAGGGACTTTGCTCCCCCAGCCCTTGCCTACAGGTTCAGGAACTTGACCGAAACAGAAAGCCTGACTGGCAGTGAAGACTGAGGCCAAAAAAATGCTGAGTACCTCAGCCTTCTCCATGTTTCCTTTCTCATCATTCCTCTCTGATGAGAGGGGGTACGCTCTCCTTGGCCTTTCTTCTCTGACCAATGTACCTATAGAATCCCTTCTTGTTATTCTTTGAATCCCTTGCTAAGTTCAGTTCCATCTGTGCCTTGGCTTTCCTGAGCCCATCCCTGTACATCCAGATGGCATCCCAGGCCACATGTCCCTGCTTCCACTGCCTGGCATATCCAAAGACACAATATGTCTATCCTGCTTTCCCAAGAAGGGACTCTTATTTGCTCTGCTAACTGTACTCACTTTGTCCTAGCACTGCCCCAAGCCTGCTGTACCTTCACCTTTTGCTGAATGTCCCAAGCCTGGCATACTCAGCCTCACACAAGGTGCTTCCCATCCAGAAGCACCTGGCATGTTTAGGTGTTGTGAAAGTAGCTGACTGCAATTATTCAAAAAAGTACGCCCACAGAAACCTGCACTGCCTTGTAAGGTGGCATGATAATTAATTGCACTCATCTGCAAAACAGCTGAGGGCAAGTTTGCACTAAAGAAACTTACCAGGAGATGGCAGTAACTGCAAGTCTCTTGGTTTTGTCATACTGGAACTTCCAGAGAGGGAGGAGGGTTCCTCGCTGGTCCCTGTATTCATCGGAGGCATCCTCAAAATATTTAAAATCTAAAACCAAAAATCAAAGAATAGGTCTTGTTGAATAAACCCGAAATACATTAGCATGCTGTAGTAACAGATAAGCTTTGAAAGAGCCTCACGGCCTCTTTACGACCCAACTGTTAGTATAAAAACCATCTCAGTCCTTACATCCCAACCCCAAAACAGCACCTAAGTCTTCTAAATGCACTTTAACAAGTACTAAGTCCTTACACCAAAAAGCTGATGGTCTGAAAGCAGACAAAGGATGAAAAAGAAAGCAGCAGTCCCAAGCAAGGAATGACCTCAAGCCATTCCCTGAGCTAGATGTGGCCTTTCAGGAGGTGGCTGAGCAAAGACAGAAAAACCCTTGCAAAATAACATCAACACTACATATGTCTCGTGGATGGGGGCTGTATGCCAGCAGGAGTGCTGCTCTGCACTGGCTGCTTTGTCACCAGCACCTGCATGCAGGAGGGAACCAACTGCTTAGGGAGGGCAGTGCATCAGGACAACGCTTACCAGACCTGCTGGCCCACCCTACTCCAAACAGGGCTGATGGGCATTTCCTTTAAGTGATGGCAGTCTGCTGTCCTGTTTGCCTTGTGTGAGTGAGCAATTGCTAGCCCTGCTCATTTTAGCCCTGTTTCTCTAACATTCGGCACTGGAGACACCAGCATGCCAGAAGGTAACCAACCAGTTGCTCACATTGAGGCACTAACTGCACTCCAATCTTCCACTGTCAACCTCTGCCTTGGTATCTTTTGCCGAAATTCCTCCTAGCTTCCCCAAAGGATCTATTGTGATTCTTGCTACAGCTGTGGCCACTCATCTGCAGGAATTCGGGCTCGAGCGCAAACAGCATCTCCCTGCAGGGCCGTACCTTGTGCAATGTCATCAAATATGTTCTGATTCACCATTCGCTCCATTATTTTAGCAGCCTTTGAGATCTTGGTTATATCATCACTCTGTTGAAAAAGACAAAAAAAGGAAGAGAAAATTTATATCCTTTTTACAAGTCCTTCAGACCTTTTGTGACTTAAAAACTTGAGTCTTTTCATCTGGGCTAAAGGATAATATGAAGCACCTCACTAGCACCTAACGATAAGGGCACTTGAATTAAGGCAATAAATCTGTAAGTTCAGCAAGATGCCATCCATACCTGAGCTGCAGTAACTTCAAAATTTGTTCCTGATTTAGCTCAATCGGAAGGCACTTGTCTGTGAAGATGGTTAGAGTCTTGTCTTCCTCAGCTCATCCATTTTATCTCATGATGGGATGAGCTAAAAGCACACACACAGTCCCTCCCCTACCTCACTTGATAATAGTTCATTAGCTTCAGTAACACAGTCATGTTTGATCATGCATCAGCATCTTCTCGTATCTGCCCGGAGAGCTTTAGGGTATCATGGCTTAAGTTAAGATCACAGGATTTAGAAATCCTCCAGTTAATCACTGGATAATTCCAACTTGATGTATACATAGACCCATGAGCTTGTACAACATATAATAAACATGCAAAGGGCAGCTTGCTATCCAGCTTTTGTTGAAATTGCTTTGATACTGTGGAAAATCCCATCCTCCTTGCCAAGAAACACCGCACGTGCGCAAACCTGCAGGTGTGAAGGTATGCAGGAAGAGCTTCAGGTATGCAAGTATTGGAGACCTTTGGGGGAGTTGCATCTCACAAGGCCAGCAGTCCCAAGGTAATTTTTTAACTGTCAGCACGTGGCAGGTTGGTATGCTCATCTGATTGAGCCCAGTGCCTGATCACCATAGTCTCATCCCATCTTCTTTTTAAACTTTTAACGGTTTAATATTATTAATTAAATTAATATTATTACTTTTTTAAAAAATTGTTTAACTTTAAACAGTTTCTTTCTATGCGAGTGTTCAATCCTGTGTGCGTGCTTGGCTGAACACAAGCAAAATCCAAGCTGAACTAACCACCAAGTAGGACAATAGGTCTATGTGCCAGCAACTGGAAGGACAGAACTTAAAAGCACCCAGACTGTGCAGGACCACGGGGATGATGACAGCACAGCCCTGCATAATGATGTGAGAATACCAAGGCATATGGAAAGTGCTCTGACAGCATGCTGCTCCAAGGACCTGAATCCCCTTCTACAACTGCTGCCCCAAAGTCCCATCAGGGTTTCAAAGCCTTTCATCTTCAAACCCCTGCCAGGGACTGACGGCTGCCAGCACAGCATGATTTCCTTCACAGTGAGGACACTAAAACGAAACTTGCCATCCTTGGCACAGCCCAGAGTGGTCTGGACATTAAAAGAAAAAAAATGAAATGACCTGTCAAAACCATTGCACAGTCACAATCAGAACCAAGAACATAACATCGGATTACGTGCATCCCAGCCCTCTGCTTCTTTCTTGGGCCCTGTACAAGCTCAACAAAAACAGAGTCTTGCTGCAAGAGCATAAAGATGACAGGACAAAGGAGAAAAAAAGAAAAGAAAAAAAAGCATTTTTTATAATCTATAACACTTTTTATAAATTCACAGTTTGCCTGCATCTTCATTAATGTCTACAGTGTCTTCCCACCTCAGAAAGGATAAAGTAGAACTTGGAAAAGTTTGCAGAAGAGCAAGAGGGATGACTCATGGTCTGGGATAGTTTCTGTTCCAGGAAAAATTGAGTAGGCTGGGACTTGCCAGTCTGGAGGAGATGGCATAAGAAGACATGAAACAGGTCTGTGAAATCCAAAAAAAAGCTGAGAGGATGGACAGTAGATGACTAGTCACTGCCTCTTCCAATACACAAAGTAGGGCTGTCAAGTGAAGTTAGTGGAAATCAACTTAAAAACAAAGAAAATGAGGTGACTTACAGAAGCACAACATCTTTGCAACTCCCTGTCAAAGGCTGTTGCAGATGCAAGAATTTTACATGGGTTCAAGGAAGACTGAACAGATACTTCCATCTATGTGCCAAACCACATCAAGCCTAGGAAACAGCTGAAAGTATTGAAGGCTGGAAGAATATTTGGGGCTGGGAGAGGTATGATGTACACTTGTTGTGTTCTCCACATTCTCTTATGGTTAGAGACCTGATTTAAATCAGCGTGACCACTCTCGTGTTCTTCAGTTTTTTCCTAGGTCGGTGGGAGGACTTCTTGAGAACCACACAGAGAATTTACTGCCATGTTAAGAATTTTAGAAAGCACGGGGACATATGTTTTCAAATGTTAACAGTTTGATTTTCTGCAAAATATTCCTTAGACACTAGGACTTCATAAGTATTGAGAGAAATTGAAGAGGGAGAGAAAGAGGATGCTTGAAACATCCCAAGTAGAAATCAATACTCTCAATTGCTGGGATTTCACTCTTCTGACTTTAAGATGCTATTACTGCTTCTGCCACAATAAGACCTGTCGTTCTTTAAAACGCTTCCCAGAAAAAAAAAAGAAAAAAGAAAAAAAAAGCTATTCATCTTCGCTAACACTTGTCCAGCAATATTGGGATCATGACTACAAAAATGACATTGGCTGCCACCAGTATATTGCTCTGAATAAGCTTAATTGACAGGGGTTAAATGTTGAAAAGGTTACAACTTGTTTTAGAAAAAGCGAAGAGCAATAAATAATTTTCTCTCCAACACTGAAAAAGTCATCGTTACTAGGTATAAAGAATGGGTCCTCCAGAGTCCTGCTGGTTCGTCAGGTGTGTTAGCTAAGCTGTTATTCACCTACTACGCAGAAAAAAATCTCTCTTCCCTTTTAACATGCCTGTGCTGTTGGAAGGAGCTGGGGAAGAATGGCAGTGCTGTACCCTACAGACATGAGGAAAACTGTAGCTCTTGTTCTCTTTCTTACACATCCAAGGAAAGCTGCACTGCAAACTTTCTGAATTTCCAACCTGAGACATCATCATTCTGGACTGAAGAGCAGAAGACAAGACTTGCTTTATTGTGTTCTCAAAGATGAATGCTAGATCCTGCAACATCTATAAAAACTTTTTTGTTGTTGTTGTCATTGGTAAGCAGCTTAAAACAAAAAGACCCTGTAATTACAGAAATAATGCATTATCCAGTGGAACGTTTTCTGCAATGCAGGAAACTGTCCAGATGAATTGAAACAGCTTTAAGTGAGCTTTCCTATTAGGTAGCTAAGCTTTTAGCAATGCAGCCATGAATAACTATATTTTTTAGCATTAAACTGCATCAGAGTAAGTCATTTTCTCACTGGATCCTGTGCTATTTCAGGTTTGATTTATTCTGTATCCTACTGAAATAAATCTTCAGTGGAAATGATACGCATAATTTCATTTTTTAAAGATCTGTTTGAAACTGATTTTTTTCTTTGTAGGGCAACTCTGGGGTAGCTAGCCAAATGAGAGCTAATCAGCTAACAAATTTGTTTCATTTATTTCCGTGCATAAATTATTTTTAGAAAAGCAATAATGTTACTTGAATCATATGTTAAGATAGATAATGGGATGGTACTTTGAAAATAAATGTTCTGGTCTTGTTCTACTATTCATCAACACTAATTGCTTCACATTTGCCTCTCAGCAGCTGGCCAGTTGCAATGTGCAACTCCACACTCCTTGCAGCACAAAACAAGGCTTCTGTTGATATATCACTATATCCAGAAGACAAACCCCACCCTAAAACCAATGCAATAACTGCTCATCTCTCTTGCAATACATACACTGCTACTACAAGAACTCCAGGCTTTCAAAGAAAAAAGCATGGTGCAGACGTGTTGCTCTCTGTTGCCCAGCCAACACCTCCATGCACTGCAAACACCCACTGCAAATCCCAAATAAAGTCCCCCAGTTTGAATCCTGTCAAGTAGTTATTCCTTTCCAGAATTGTGCTCATTTGTTCATTTTCATTATTTTTTAATACTGACACGTTGTAAACAGCAGAATGAAGACAAGGGAGTTGGTAACTTTCCTTGTGTTGAACAGGAGCAGGCAAACACTGATGTGAAGGTTAATTGCATTTGGGTTTCAGCTGTTATTTCAAAAATAACTGCTGGTCATCCATGAGCTTCCAAATGATAATTATAAACCTGTGGTCTGGGCTATCTCACTGGGCATATCTCAGAAACAGGAAGTGCAATTGTGGGACAGACTTAACAGAAATAACATTTCTCTGCTAACCCTCATACACAATTCTCTAGCAATGTACCTGTCATTTCATAGCCATAACTCGCCAGCTGATACACTCATGTTTCTCCCTGTCATTTCAATAGTAAGCCCTCACCTTATCTAAGATTTTTTAATATTCTAAAACGCCCAGCATTCCTCTCCACCAGTCCTTTCAGTCTGTACCAGTAACAACCTTTCTGGTTTACCTAATCATTTCCCCAAAGGCATTATAGCAACAGCTTTACAGAACTTCAGCTAGATTATCTTTACTATGCTTTCCTTGTTAAGGGAAACCACAACTTTTCTCTTACTAAAGAAGAAAGATGAGATTATTTGGATACAGCCTACCTTTGGCAAACACATATGTTATTTTCTCATATTTACTCCCATTTCTGTATTTTTCCCTCCAAACTAAATCTATTGCCACGTATTGGTACAAGTCAGACTAATGGAACCATTTTCATGCCTCTTACATATAATCTACCCTTGCTATTATCCATTTACATAGCTCCACCCCTGTGATCCTTATTATTAGACTTGTGATTTCATGTCTTGTCACCTCACAGTGAGAGGAGCCAGCTTTCATCAACTTAGGTGTATTGAGCTCTGTTTAATTTTGCTTCTACCTCAGACACCCTAATTTCTCTGCTCACATAACATGAGGAGGGTCATACTGGATCAGACCACGAGTATCACTAGGCCAGGATTCTCTCTTTAATCAGGGCCATAAGCAGATGGTTCAGGAACAGTAAGAACAGGACAAGCAGATACAATGCTTCTGCATGTTTCTCTCTGCTTCCAACTATTTTCATCTCAGAAAATTTTGTATCATTCCTCTTTGGTATTCCATGTTCTTCATCTTCTATTTTGCTGCCTTTATTGAAAACTGAGGAAAGGTTTTGTATGTTGTATCCCTGCTCTTGGATGTAGTACATCCTCTTCTCTCTGGCTCCATTTGAGTGACAGACATACTGAGAGCTTTAAAAGAACCCATCATCACAGGCAACAGACAAATACTTTCCGTCATTCTGTCTTTTACTCACTCATATTGTTCTTTATATCATACTCATCCTTCCTTCAGCTAGAATCCCTGGTTATCTCCATCCCCTTTTCTGATAGCTGCCTCTCTCTTACCAAATCATGTCTTTCCTGCTTTTTCTCTTCATTCTTCAGTGCACTGAGTGGCTTAATTCCACCTCTTCTCCCATAGCAAGGCCCTCCTGTTCCACTTCAAGGCTCTTACTCTTCTTGCCTTTGGCCACATTCTTCTTCATGGATCATGTTCTTCCTCACCCAGTCACCTGCTCTCTGGGCCTCAGTATTCTTTTAATTCATTATGCTTTCAACTCCTCACCTGACCCTTACTGTCATCTCCAGCTGCAGCTTGAGTTTTTGGATCTTCTCTTTCATCATCTCTTATCATAGTAAAAGCTTCCATCAGAGATCCAGCTTCAGTAATGTTCATTCACTTCTTTCTCTTCTTCCTTTTGGGCTGAATCCTGTGCTTTCTCAGTAGCTATCACAGTCTCTTCCTATTCAGTTGCTAGCCTTACAAAAACAATGGCGGAAATCAATTACTATTTCTAGCTTTGGGATCCTTGATTTTAGCCTTTGCACAGGTCAGCCACATCTCCTGCTTGATGTTCCACAGTTCCTCTTCAGCAATGATCAAGGGCAGGATGTCCTCAGAAAGTCTTTAGTTGGAAAAGCTCTGTTCCAATCACTAAGTGTAGCCCAAACTATACAACCTATGAGTTGGAAGCTCCACAAAACCCACTTTTACGTTTGCTAACTTGACACAGGAAGAAATTCTGATGTCATCAATCTTTAATTTCCATAGAATCATAGAATCATCAAGGTTGGAAAATATCATAATTACCATTTCCTGCAAAATCAAATAAAGTCCAACCATCAACCAGACTCTCCGACTCCCATCACTAAACCATGTCCCTTAGTGCCATGTCCACACCTTAAAAACCTCCAGGGAAGGGGACTCCACCACTGCCCTGGGCAGCCCATTGCAATGCTTCATCACCCTCTCCATGAAGAAATTCCTCCTCTTGTTCAATCCAAACCTCCTATCTCTAAACTTGAGACTGCTTACTCATGTCCTATCACTTGTCACCTGAGTCCTACCACCTGTCACTTGCAGAAAGAGACTGACACCCCCCTTGCTACAACCTCATTGCAGGCAGTTGTAGACAGCAATGAGGTCTTCCCTCAGCCTTTTCTTCTCCAGACTAAACAGTTCCAGCTCCCTCAGCCACCCCTGGTAACACTTGTTTTCTAGTCCCTTCACCTGCTTTGCTGCTGTTCTCTGTACACGCTCAAGCAACTCAATACCCTTCTTATAGTGAGGGGCTCAAACACACATACAGCTACACATAACCAGATGTAATGCCTGTTTTAAGTCTCTGTCTAGCTTTGGGTTAGTCCAGGTTAAATGTTTCCAATTAAGGACTGGAAAATTCAGCAGTTTCATACACTTCAAACTGACCCACCAGCCTCATAGTGGGTTTCAATTTTGGATGCTGGCTCTGCATAAAGAGGCTTTCCCTTTCACTGTTTCAGCATATTGACTTGCTGGATTCCCTGCAATTCTTCTGGTAAGTGCTAGAAATGAAAGGCAAAGCAGCAAAAGGAGGGAAGTGGATTTCAGATTCCCACTGTCGTCAATTGAGAATGCAGCAGTTTTTACAATATTGTTTCATTGGTAGAATTTTTATTTCATTTTAATGATCGGCTTTTAGCAGTCCACTCTGTAAGCTCGTAATTGTATCACTGACTTCAAGCTTAGTTCTGTGACACTTACTCGGGTGAAAGGTTTATTAGCTTAGAAAGGACCATGAATTTCAATGGCACTGTACACAGGCAGAATCCTGTCAGAACATGTTTCTGGTCGGCTTAAGCTGTAAGACTTTTGATGGCACAGTGCTACCGGGAAAGCTAAACCAACCAAATCCTCTATAGTTGTATCAGCATACAGTATGAAAGTGCTAAAACCAGTTTCAGGAGACAGCTCATATTATATAGATGCACCTTAGTTACATTGTTATATCTAAATCTGTACTAGGAGAAAACTAAGAACTAAATTCCATGTTTCTGTGTTACAGTTCTCAGCGCATTTTTCTCTAATCAATATGGTAATATTTCAGTTTTCATTCTAAATGCAAGTTAGGTTTAATTTAGGTTGGGGAGAAAAAGAACCACCCACTATTCTATATAGATTAAACTCTGGTAATAGAAACCTCCTGAACCCTCTGAAAACATTTTGGAACATGAAGCAAATCCTTATGACAGAGCAGCCTGAACTAGGAGTCAGTGCCATCCTCACAGCAAGATCACAGCACCAGCTGAGCTATGAGCCTGGCAGGAGTTACGATACCTGCTGCTCTGAGACACCAGACTTACGGAGGCTGCTGCTGGCCAGCAGCTCTTGCCATTCACCCTGCTACTCCACAGAACTCGGGGCAGCTGACCTCTGCTTGGGATGGTCACATCGCCACGACTGAGATAGCACCGTGCTGTGTAATTAATGAACGTGGCACAGCACTTCAAGCCTTGGAGACAGATATTTCTGTCACTTTCCAACTAAATGAATAACAATGCATCAAAGATCACTCCCATCCAGGTCAAGTCTCCCAGAATTATCTATTACATACAATATATTATGTATGCAACTATAAAATACACACTTAATAATTATATAGCATTATCATTAAAATAATAACAAGTAGTGAAATGTTTTTCACTACAGTGCTTTAATAAAATTTTGAGGGAATCCTAAGTTTATTTGCCTTTCAGATTAAAAGATTATACTTAATACCTCTGCATCCCATAGAAAAGTCTTTGAAAAGTCAGAGGGTTTCTACTTATTTCTTTTATGCCTCACATGCTAATCAAAAATGAGACACAAACATGATAATGGACAAAAAGAAAAGCCACAGATCCCTCTTGGAAATAAGGTTTGAAGTCAAGATTATGGCTTCACACTGTTGCTTTCTCATAAAAAGTACAGCAACTCGAAAATGTAACTCCTGTTTTGGAAATACAGTTCCTAGCAAAAAATAATATTTTCATTTCTTAAGTTTATTACTTGCCAACTGAGAGAACTTGCTACATAGCCAGCATGCGTTGCTGCATTTCACCTGACTTGCATTATGGAAGCATCCACCACCACTCTGAGCAAACTTCTTCCAGTGCTGTGAAATGTACCTGTGATTCCAGAGAAGTTAACTTTCTTCCCTTCTTCTTCTCTTCTTTCTTTGCTATCTGAGCTTTTGTTTTTTCTTTCTCTTTTGACTTTTCCATTTTCTGAAGCTCCTCCACATAAGCATCATAGATCTCCCACTGAGAGACAGACAAAGGCAGGATTTATCGGGATTTAGGTACATGCCAGAAAACAAACATCTAAATCATCACAAAAATATGATAGTCTTCACAACGGTAACATTGACAGAAGCTTATTATGCAAGAAATGAAGGACTGAAACCCTGGATATTTAGAGCTTGACAGGGCACGTCTTACTCTCTGAGAACGCGTTATTGCATTCCTAACAACTTCCTTTCCCTTGGGGGAGCTCTTATTGGTGCTTTGACTCCATATTCTTTTTTGTAGGACACTCTGTTGGGCTAATTTACAGTGTTTAATAGGAAACATGGATTAAACATCTGCTTTATGACATTTCTCGTGTGGTGTTGGAAAGTTAAATTGTAGCTGCTTAACACAATTTAAATCTTGGACTCTAACTCTGCAGCATATGATGAAATGAATACTGAGATCAGTTTTACATTTTCTGCTATGCCACATACTAGAAATGTCTCACTTGAGTAGATCCAAAAGTCATTTTTCCACTTGACAATTATTCATTAGTATTGGAGTACTAGTACTGTATCTGAAGCATTTATGTTACTTTCAGCAAAAAGAAAACACATCAGCTTAGGAGAAGGAGTGTGATTCAAATACAAAAAGGAGAGTGAAACACTACAATAAAGAAGGTTGTAGAAACATGTAGCAAAAAAAAAAAGTATTGTGTCATAAATTTGCAGGCAGAAGTGAGAAGAAAAGATGTTCCAAATATCAGGGAAAAGACAAAACGATGTGATGAAAAGAGGGAGAGCAGGAACAGAACAGAAAACTTTGGAAGAGGGAATTATGAACATAAGATAAAACATTAAGGTAGAAGAGTTTAGGATAAAAGATCTTACATTGAAGTATTTTTAATATCCAAATTTTCAAGAGAATAAAAAGAAAACAAGGAAAATATTTTCCTCTTAGTTTTCAAACATTTCAGGCAAAATTTCAGCAACAGCCTGGTTATCTTAATAGATATATATTCTCCAACTCTAAGGTCACCTCACTGTCAAGGAAAAGGAAAAGGGAAAGGGAAAGGGAAAGGGAAAGGGAAAGGGAAAGGGAAAGGGAAAGGGAAAGGGAAAGGGAAAGGGAAAGGGAAAGGGAAAGGGAAAGGGAAAGGGAAAGGGAAAGGGAAAGGGAAAGGGAAAGGGAAAGGGAAAGGGAAAGGGAAAGGGAAAGGGAAAGGGAAAGGGAAAGGGAAAGGGAAAGGGAAAGGGAAAGGGAAAGGGAAAGGGAAAGGGAAAGGGAAAGGAAAGGGAAAGGGAAAGGGAAAGGGAAAGGGAAAGGAAACTCCAGCTGAAGGGATTGAAGATCTCAGACCAATTACTCTGTGATTTCAAGTTCAGAAATAAACTGGGTTATAGTCTTCAGCTTGACAGAGACACCTTCCCTTCCCCTCCTATCGCTCGCCTACAATAGCATTTTAGTTGCTGTCATTACTTAATTCTTTCTCCTGGGTGTTCCTGTCATACACTGATAACATCGTCTGAGACAAGATTTGTATCAGTGATAAACACAGATATACTTTGTAAGCATCTGTGAGAAGCAATCAGCAGAATTGGCTGTATTCCCTTGCCAAATAAAGCTATAGCATGTTTCACATGTAAAATATCATGCAGAATATTTTGTTTATACTTTTAATAGATGGAGAAAATAATGTAAAACAATTGTGGAACAGTTCTTCACCATGAATAAAGAGGTACTTTCCTACTACCTAAAACAGCCCTAAGCCTATTTTAACAGGGTTCGAGTGAGGGCCTTCTATGTGTCTTATGCTATAGTTCTCATTGTGTTCAGCTTCAGGCTTTAGAAACCTGTTGACTGCTTTCCCATATAGCTAAGTTTAGACCAAAATAAATAAATAAATAAATAAATGTGTGTATATCAAATCTTGACAACACTCTCAGAAACTTCATGAATCCCTGTAAACTCCCTGCTCCAGGAAATCTTCAGAGGTTTCTATTCTGTATGCACAGAGCTCAAAGTGGAGATTGCAACAGACATTTCATGTATATTTTTTCATTATTTTGTTCTTCCACTTTGAGAGAGCCCATTGATCCTGCCTCTGATGGAGGTGTCCTGCAGCTGACCAGGTAGTGAATGCTGGGCCACAGCTCCTCCTAAATGACCAGCTTACCCCCCATGCATTGACGGAAATTCTTCAACAACAGTGAAGTCCCTACTCAGAAAGCTATATCCCAGGAGGAGTCAGTGCCTGCAACATGCAGCTGCAGTTGTGTCCCTGTTCCTGTAGAGTTCAGCTGCATCCCAGTTCTTGCTTAGCCCAGACCCATTTTCACAGTGTGGTTCCCTATTTCCATGCCTTTAAGACTCTCTACAGCAAACCATCCAGGGTGGCTGGTGATCAATCAAAAGCAGCTAAACAGAAACTTTTGACCTTAGAAATATAAACCATTAGCTAGTTCACCCATAAAGGCAGAAAACATGGCCATGTTAACTTGCTCTCAGATTTAAACTAGAGATCAAAGCCCCAGTATGGGAGTTCATCCAAGTGCAAGGATGCAAAGATAACAGTTTAGTTTCTCCTTTCTCATATCTCATTTTCCTATGTATACTCTAAAGAAAGCTTATGCAGTCAAAAGGATATACCTGGTTAGCAGTGGCTGAAAAGTTTTTACAAGGTGTAGGCTCTGACTGACATGCTCTTTCCTAAATAAAAATAAAAATAATAATTAAAAAAAAAAAAAAACAATAAAGAAATGTAATTTTTGCATTGAGACTCTTTACAACAACATAGTCCAGCTGTGGAATCCAGCTGCCTTCTCATAGCAGATAGTTAGAATAATATTGATCTTGGATTAGTTCTGCATTCAAGTAATTCCCAGAGCTCTACACAAAAATTACTGGTTATCATACAACTCCACATAGATTTTCTGTGGACCAAAAGAAGGTCCACAAGACCATCTTCACTTTTTAAAACTTCTTAGAATATTTAATTTCAGTATTTTATTTCAAAGGTGTTGAAATGGTTTGCTTCAGCTCTAACATTTGAAACTTCGTGCTACTAGTTATGGTATCTGATATCCTACCAAATTTGAGAAGTTTTGACCTAAATATTAAAATCCCAGCTGGGTACAACAGTCAAAACAAAATAGCTGAACAGAATAATAAACCTACAAACAATTCATTTGATCTTAGTGTAATAATATTTTCATCACCCTTACATCAAAATTTGAATGAACTTAATACATTTCTGTGGAACTTTCATTTCATGGAACAGCATTTTCTTTCATAAAATTGTTGTGTCAGGACATTTTTAAGAAGCTGCCTGTAGCATTTCACTGACCTCTGAAATAAAGTAGTCTCAGAGGTGGAAACTGCACATTCTGTACATTGAACAACAGTACTTCACAGATATTTAAGGGCTAGATTCTGCTTTCAAAGACAGAATCACACAGATGCACAAAAGCCTCTTCCAGTAAAATGAATGGGAAGTAAATATGCAGAGCTGGGGACAGAGAAATAACAAATTAACTAACTAATAACAAACAGAGAAATAACTAATTCTGTGGCCTCTAAACGGATTTTTGAAAGATGCAGAAGACTGCTCAGACTTTGCAGCAAGTACCCCATTATTGTATGAATTCTGAGATCCTCCATCTCTACTAGTGAGTAGAGTTGATAAGCCATCTAAGAGGTTAGATCTCTTCAAGGTCATCAAATGCAAAGGCCCATCACTTGAGGTTGCAAGAAGGCAGTCAGGCTCCCTGGGGAAGCTGTATATACTCTGATTCCAGGGCAGCAAGGGAAACGCATGATTTTTTCCTCTGAAATGCATCTCTGACTCAGAAAGCTCCTGTTTGAGGTCTGGACTGGGGGCCAGCCCCACTGGTATTGCTCAATCAGGAAGCCCCATGAAGACATACTCACTAGGAATGGCTGTGGGCTCAGCAAAATGTTTAGGAAAACAACACAGTCTTGGGTCTGTACTGATCAGAAAGTACATGCACAGAGCGCGAGGGATCTGTCATGCTTACTTGCATCAGTTACTGTTGTACCTGTGCTTAACACAAGCTTAAGAACTTTTATCCCTTTGATATAGGGGCAGTTATTATTCTCGCTCCATGGATAAGAATTGAAGTACAAGGCCATAAAAAGACTCTGTGGTAAAAGGAAACTGAATTCAGGGATTCCAAGCCCTCAGCTGCTACCCTAACCATTGCTCTCTATATTTTCTTTTTCAGATGAGAAAATAGACATTAAAAATGATATTTCCAGGTGGAGGCGTAAGGATTTACAGTAGCACCAAAACTTTTTGTAGGCTGTCCAAAAGTCCATGAGGCAAGAATTTTTCAATCAACATTTTTACTATCCTTACTGTTTTACCATAGTCAAATATTGTCTTACCATAGAAAAAAAAAAAAGTAGTTTTTTTTCCCTCCTAGCAGTATTTACAAGGATATTGTGTAATACGACACACAAACACTGATGGTCCATATGCCCTCCCCAAGGAAAGATCCTCCTCTGTCACTGAAGGAAATTGTACCAATAACATACCCTCAAAGGGTTGTTGAGCGTCTTTGAAGCTCTCTCAATGAAGTTGAACTGGTTTGCAAGCTTCTGCTCCTTCACTCTCGGGGGAGGAGGCTCTTCTGCCTCTGCTGCTTCGGCTTCTTCTGCTGCTCCTGCCTCCTCTGCCTCTTCTTCTCCTGCAGCCTGAAAGAAAATAGAGCAGTAACTCCACCCTGAAAAGACCATACGTCTCCTTCCTTCTTCAGAAGCACTTCTTCACAGACTACTGGAATTCTCCTGCCTACGAGAAAAGACTGTTATTGAAGATCATGGGTCAGTAGTGAAATAGGCAAATAAGTGAGTGAAATAGGCAAATAAGTGAGTAAGTCCAACCATGGCTGAGAGGACATGATACTGAAGAAATACCCCATTGGGACAGGTAGGGTTACATTACAGGGAAAAAGCTGTTTCAGATAGATGGCAATGTTGGCACAAATTCAAATGGCTACAGGTTGACAATGGAAAAAATTAAGACTGAAATATTTGAGATGGAAATCAGGAAACATCTAGGTATCAGAGCAAGGAGATCCTGCAACAATATCTAAATGGGAAGATGGAAGACCAGTAACTGAAGTTACTTTAAAACTGAGCCTGATATGAATAGGATAATATAGCATAACTGCTTTTGATAAAAAAAATTGGACCCAAGGACCAGAAGACTGTATTAGAGTCCCATTACTCTGAGTTTTAATTTCCTTTCTAGATAGTCAGCTTTATCTGAAACTAGTCTGAACTTGATTACAGGGCCTGACACTATGTGGGTAAGAAGAAACTTCTTAGAGCATACTCCTTTCCCAATCAGCCAACTGCCTTTAAGTCAGGCCACTCTTTAATTCAGGTAGTTATGCCTGCTGCTTTCATTCCTTTACACTTTGTTCTTAACCAGTTTACCTTTTAGGGAAGTTGAGATTTCACACGTTGTCCAGACAGATTCCAGGTACCAACAAATTACACTCTATCTTGATATAATATCTGGATGAAGGCAGACCTAGTGTGTAGGGACCTGTCATCTCCATGTACACCTTCTCCAAACTGAAGAAAGGCAGGAGTATCCCAGCTGTTTAGTAGAAAGTGCAGGATCTCAGCTACAGCAGAGATATCTCAGGAGATGTTTCAAGAATAAATCACATAAACTTCTCAGCAAGCCCATTTTACAATAAAGTGAGTTTCAAATCTAATATTAAAAATAAAGTGGACAGCTCTCAGATGACTTTGGAGCATTACCTGAGTATCTTCTGTGCCTTCTTCATCTTTAATCTCTGTCTCTTCAGATATTACTGCAGAAGTCTCAAGAGAAGCTTTTTCTGATGACAAAAGGGATAAGTGAATAAACCCAGGATAAAAGGACAAATTATCCCATATTCTGCAGACTCTTCTATCTTTTGAAGTATTAATTTACAGATGCATCCTTTTCTACTGCTCTCTCATGAGACAACACAGTAACCAATTCCCAGTTTGCAGGGTGATTCTTTGCTCAAAGCCACATAAGGAGACAATGTTATTATTAGAATTAGACAGCAGTAATTCTCACTGAACTAAATCAAAAATCTGATTTCCACTCAAATCAAACTTCTGAAATCCACTTCTGATCCAAGCAGCTTTGTTTCTGAGTATCCTTTCAGCTCTGGACCTTTCTGCCCTCCAAAAATGTCTGCAAATACATACATCCACAAAGAATGCTTACAAGGTACAAAAGAGTTACAGTGTGGTTTGTTCTTATTTATATGGATAAAAAATGAATATACTAGCTGCCTGCTGGGCTAAACCATAGCACCATATTAGAGAATGATGGATGTCTACATTCCAATCACAGCCTTGAGTGTGTACTGATGCTAACATCAAGCTACTCCGAACTAGTTCAGAAACTATGAAAAGCACTGCCAACAACAACCCATGCTTTTGTGGCAATGAAAATTCTATTTACCACTTTGTCATACTTCAAATCACAATGCATATTTTGTGAAGTGTAAAATAAAAGAGGCACTGTCCCTCTGAGGCCACAGGTAACAACTATTCTCAGGAACTTATGCAGTGGTATTATTGTGCCTGACAGTTACCGCCTTGAATGGACACTCTTTGTGACACAACTTTTCCTTTTGCAAACAGCCAAAATACAATGAAATCATTAAACAGCATTTCCCTCATGAAGATTCAAGCCTAGAACTGTTTACTGACAACACAGGTTTTTAGTGTCTGATTAAGGTATCTTTCTTGACTGAGAACCTATGATTGGCAATACTAGCTTAAATCAAAGGTTCAATTACCTCAATATCATACAGCTCACATTGCCCAGAAGTAAATGTCCTGGTAAGACGATAACAATGGGTCAAGTATATGATAGTTTCCTGAATGCTCACCCTGCCTCCAAACATATCTGTTTTAAGATTTTAAGACTTTAAACCATGGCTGAAACTTTCAAAGCAGGCTAAGGAGTTTAGATGTGTTATGTCCAGCTAATTGTACTGGTAGTGGAAGATGATTAGAGACACCAAATAGCTTTGAACTTTTTAGTGGGTGGTGTTAATGTTCACCTGGCTCCAAAAGCATGCATTGTTTTCTACACTATGCAAACATTGTCTGATTGTTTGTTTGTTTTGTTGTTTGTTTTCTTTCTGTTTTTGTTTCTTTAGAAAGATGCAAGCCAAAACAGGAGCTGTTCAATTCTATGGTCATGAAGTACAATCACTCCCTTATGCTTAATAAGTGGTACCAGTGCCTAGCTGAAAATGATTGTGGTTTCAGATAATAAACCAACCTGATACAGCAGATCTCATACTCTGTCGTCTGCCTTCATCTGAATCTTTGAGTATCAGGTTTCCATTCAAAGAGAAGTGAATGGCTGTTTGATCTACATAGCCTATTGGCTTGTATGCTCGTTCCTAAAAAAAAAAGGAAAAAAACAACACAACCAGCATGGAGAAATGTATTTTTTAAACTAAACATACTGTGTAGCCTAAATTGCTAAAGCTAAAAAGCTCCATACTGATAAATATATGTTCACTGTTAACATTTCTATGTTGAATTCCTTCCAGCAGTTATTTATAGTTCAGGACACTGAAAGCCACAAATTAAAAATATGAGAAAAAGAACCAAGAAAAAGAAATCTCTACTTTTCCACCACTACCACAGTAAGGGAGTTTAAATATAGTTCTAGTACATCTCTACTGCATAGCACTCCCTAAGAGACTTCAGCGTCCTGTTGTGATGAGATCCCTGAATGAGTTGTCGTACCTATACGGGAGCAGCACCATACAGAGAGCGCGGCTATGATCTGGAGACAGTGCAGGCACTTAGTACAGTGCCCAGGCTTATAAGCACTGCACTAATTCAGCTGTTTGAAGCCAGCTTTATTGGCACTTGCTTGTAGATCACTGTACAGTGCAGTGATACTCTCAGGCCTAAACCATGTATTAAGACTACGAGCTACACCTAAAAGCAATCAGAAGCCACTGCAGACTGCAGATGTTTCAATAGTTCATTCGTAAAAATATGACTGCTTCCTGTACCGATGACAGCATAGCAGTGAGCCCACTTCATTTACCGTGGAGGATTTGACGATAGATATAATTTATCACCTGTTTCCATCCCATAAATATGAAAAATAACAACTCCAAGTAGAAGAGAAAAAAAGTGACCTTATTTGCTTCCGTAAGACTGATTTTGTTTCCCTGGTGAACTAACTTAAGTGTTGGTCAAACTAGTTAAAGAAGTATAGCGATGAGACAGGCTAAGGACAATTTCACCTGGTTGTCTATTCCCTGCATAAAACTGGAGATAATCCAATGTCAGAGCTGAAGGAGCTGTCCCTGTGTGCTCTCATTTCTTCCTCAACCCTTCCAAGGAAGGGGTGGGAGGCAGAGTCATCCTTCCTCTCTGGCCCTGCAGCAGCCTGTGCTGCCAGCTGCACATGCTAGCTGGAGAATGCTGTTCCAGGGTAATGCAGCATATGCTCTGCACACAGAAATGTGAAGGTGTGACTCTTGGATGTTTCCTGGCAGTCTTTGATGCACCCTCCCCTGTTCACTCCTACTCATCATGAATAGAGCTCTTGTCACTGATTTCACGAAGCACATTTCTGAGCTCTCCTATAATGCAAACAAGGAATCTTGATGTGAGGATATCGAAGCCCAACTGTCTTACAGACTGAATCAAACACTGCCTTTTGTCTTCTAACCACCACTGAATGGAAAAAATATTGCCTGAGATTAGCTGCACCAATTATGTTCACTGTCAGAACTTGCCAACTTACTGTCGTCTCCTGCTTCTGAATATATATGTCAATGCTTTTATGCTTTTACCCTCTGCAAAATCCCTTTAGGAACCATTGGCAGTAAATATGTAACAAGATGAAGCCACATTAAAAAGAAATTTACCTGGGTATAAATAAAAAGAAAACACAAGAATAGCTAATTGCAAAAAAAAAAAAACTCATATTGGTTTTACAGGTCATGCCACACTTACTTTAAAGCTGTATCTGACAATATTCTGGGGAGCATGGGGATTATTAGCTGTCAGAACACGTGTAAATTCCTCTTTTAATTCCTTTGGAAGAGAAAGAAAACAGTATCATCAATAAAATTCCACTCCTAATGCAACATAGAACATTAAAAAATCACCATCTTCTTTACACTCAGTTCTAGTACGTTTGGTTTGCTGCAAATACATCACTTGCAGATCATGCCTCCACTAGACCAGTGGTGGGAGCCAAGGTAACTCAAAGTGAAATCAAGAACTGTCACCTTGCTTCCTATTGTAGTACTTCAGTGGGGTTTCTGGTCATGTTAATTTTTATCTAAGCTGTGGTAGCACTTGAAAAATGCTAGCTGCATTTTATATGGCAATAAAGCACTATCTAAAGCCTAAAGCACTATCAAAGTCTATCTTGAAGCACACACATTCCAAAAATATGGTAAACACTCAGCTCAGTAGCATTACTTGCAGGATCGACTTACTAAACAAAAAACAGTGCTGGTGCCAACTGCCTTCACTTTTTGAGGAGGGGGAATAATGTATACCTTCCCTTTGAGAGCTATTCGGAGGACAGGCAGCAACACTAAAGCTTTATACAGCAGTGAGAAGACAGAGACAACTGCAGTCAGAAGGGTGACTGCCTGCAATCCCAGTAAACTCAGATGAGAAGAAATGGCCTTAAACTACAGGACCTCTCTCCGTCCTGTGCATCAGACTACCTCTGGCCTCTGAAAAGCTCAGGATTGGCTCTGAAGTCCTCGTTATGTGAGAGAAGCCCTGGCCCCGTTCTGCTCTCAGATCAGCACCATACAAAGATACTTTGCCTTAAGCCCAGAGCTGTGTTTCAAAGCACATTCTCCCTGCTTTCCTGCTGAAAGCCATTCTTGTTCATGCTGCAGATAATGTACACAAGTACTAGAGTCTTACTCCTGAAGAAGTTCCTCCAAAACGAATGGGTAAGAGGTAGGCTTCAGTGTATGGAGTTTTGCAGACATCTCACAACAACTACAGGCTCTGTTTTACTCACAGCTTCAGTCAACTCCAGTTGATCTGGGGGTTTGACCAGAGTCTTTGCTGCTGTCCACTCATCCGCCCCCTCTCCCACGTCAGTGGACGCATCTTCATCCTAGCACAGAAAAAGCAAGGCAATTAGCACACCAGGACTGTGATTGTTTTGCTCGTTCCCAAAGCAGCACTTCTCCACCTTGCATGGTGTGAGGAAGACCACCATTTCCCTGTCTACCTGTCCATAGACCAGACCAGATAACCCCAAATGGCAGGCCCAAATTTGCAAATAGTTGAAAGGCTACAGCTGGCAACAGCAGTTCAGTCAGTGGGTTGGAGGAGCTGCTGCCTGTACATAACTCCTGGCACATAACAAAACTGGAGTAACTCCTGTAACAAAACTCAGAAAACTCCACTTGAATTTCAGTTTAAAAGTTGGCAATTCTGTTTCTCTTGACCATATCATATCCCAAACAAGCCTTACTTTAAAACTACTCAAAGACACAATTCAAGGACCTGCAATTGCTTCTGAAGTGTTATTATATAAACTGCACATAGAAATTATTTCAAGATATAAAGCTGCAGAGATGTGACTTCTAGAGGAACGTTAACTGTTTTCTTGCAAAGGCCAGGGGATCTGCAGTCCTGCAACAGTGAGAGCTGCTCTCCTGGGGCTGGGCTTGGGTTGATGTCATGATATGATATCATTAACAGAAAAGAGATCACTGCAGGGATGAATTTCAATTACTTGTCATTATAGATAAACTGCTAGAACACGAAGTTGCTGATTAAAGTGTTTAGCTGCTGAGGCCAAAATTTCTCCCTCAGTTTGAAATGTGTAAGGAGTTGATTTAAAATAAATCAATCACTCTTTTAAATACAGGTCTCTCAGGTCTATTAAACTTCATAGCCTTATGGAGCTGCCGATGAGTCTGGGGTATAAGTGAAGGCTGTTTGCAGGACCCAGCAAAGCCCTGCTATCTGCAGAGCACCACGAAGGTAAAAAGCACAATGATGTGTAAAAATATGCAGCAGCTGAAAGTAACAGAGAATTTTGCATATGCCAGACACCCAGGGAAATTCACAGGCTGCAACCTTTTTTCCCCCAAGGGGAAAGGGAGCTGAAATGAGACAAGCTGGAAGGAAGGTCAAGCTCTTGGATTCTCAGAAGACTATGACGGCAGAACAGTTGTTTGTGATTTAATGCTACCCACATGAACACCTGCTTGTAGGACATTTATTATACAAAATTCAATGCCAGTTAGCTCAGTGCTGTTTTCTCTAGTGAAGCAGATAAAAATAGCATTACGGTGGTTTTTTGTTATTGTTGTCGTTTTTTAATTGAAAGTAAATACCTTTCCCTTTTTAAAAAGAGGAAAAATTTTACAAGACTGTGATTCGTCCTAAGAAGGTGGAAAGCTGTTTATCACAAGGTCTGTTTAAAAGCATACTAACTGTCCTTCCTCCACCCATACTAATGGAGCTAAACCCACCTCAGCTCACCCTGAGGTAGATTAAGTAAGGGTGTTCTTCTAAGCACTTATTTGCGTACCAGTGAAAGAAATACCATGAGTTTATCAGTCAAAAATTAACGCTGTTTCTAATGCTTGTATTTCTATGTTAACTAAATGAATCTGGGGTATGTTTTGCATTTTCTAACCAGAGTAGTCTGTTTTCTCACAGTGTCAGCTTATATTTTGGAATTTACATCACATACATTTTTTCTGTCTTTTCATTTTGCAGTTTACTTAAATTGTTGCGTTGTTTTAGCTTCCATTTTTATTCTAACTTGCTAGTATAATTCCCTTCTCAACAGAATATTCCAGAGCAACCCCTTATTGTTAAGTCAACTGGAATGTTACCAAATCCATGAAACATGCCATTGTTCCACAAGAATCTAGTCTGCATTTCATAGATAAAGAAGGAAAAAAGATTTTTTCAAAACACTTGCGTTTGCAATCTTACCCGTTTTTTAGATACAGCTTTAGCAGGCCTTGGTGGTGCTGCCTTTCCTCCTGAAGGTCCACTTTGGCTCTGAAGCAAGAACACACCCAACATAAACCTTTAAAACATCTTGTTCCCTAATTTAACCAAAGCAACTTTACATAACTTTAATGTGTTTGATAACGTTTGCTGTAATGGTATGTAACAGAAGTCAAATATACCAGTATTTTTTCCATACATCATCTGAATGAAAGGTAACCACGGACATAATATAATAGTCTAACAGCATGGAGAAATGCTGTGCTCTGTCCTTCTTACTGCTTATTTGTGATACAGCCATATGTCC
Organism: Anser cygnoides; assembly: GCF_040182565.1. Taxonomy (NCBI): domain Eukaryota; kingdom Metazoa; phylum Chordata; class Aves; order Anseriformes; family Anatidae; genus Anser; species Anser cygnoides. The sequence goes on along the minus strand of NC_089912.1, from coordinate 62,669,121 downwards.
ACACCCTGGGTTCTAGTGCCTTACTCAAACATATCAGAGAGACTGTTCTTGCCCCACATGTTTGCTATGTCACGGTGAGGCCAGAGAGAGCAGATCAACACCTACAACGAGACGAGTACAGAAAAAACATGGAAACCATTGATAAACAGCTGGAAAGTCAACCACTGCCAACCTCCCTCAGTGCATCCCAGCAAAGAAATATTTTAAAATAGACTTTAAGGAAAACAATAATATAGTTGTTTGCAGGGAGCCTTATAGCATAACTCTAGAGGAGGTTGCCCAGAGATTGAGGAATAACAGAAGGACACCAGTGACAACAATTTGTGAGGACTTCACAGAAAGCGGGAGAGGAAATGAAGAAGATCCTTTCAAGAAGATGCTGAGGGACAGATCAGAGGAAGAACCCAGAAAGCGGAGGATGAAGCTACCACATTTCAAGAGAAGAACTGACGAACAAAGGAGAAGACATTAGAGACTGTGCCAAGAATGGATGGACCCCAGATAACACCAGATGGATGGGTGGGAAAAGCAGAGCTGCTACTTGGAAAAAGCATTTGACTTTGTGACAGAAAAGGAGATACTAGAAGAGAAGAGGGAATGAAAACAAAGGGGTGGGGGTAGATCCTGTGTTTTTTTAGAAGATTTTCTTTAGAAGAACATGAGTGTGTCTTTTAGCTCAGATCAAAGGTCCACCTAGCCAAGTATCTCTCTCCTTCAGTATTCAAAAGCAGGTATCTACGGAGCTTTCTTCAGGAGTATGTTTCAGCCTTCAACAGGGAATTCTTAAACCAGAAATGCTCTCCTTTTCATTTCATCCCAGTGGACCTTTTCCTCCCCAAACTTCCTCGGGCATTTTGGAATCCATGCTCACTTTTAGCATGCACAAATCCTGCATCAAGGATCCCCACAGTACAAACACACGCTACTGCAAAGAACCACTGCTTGTCATTTAAGCCTGCCACTTGCTGTTTTCATCTCATTTTCCCATTTTTTTCTACTGGAAAGTGTAGCTTTATCCCATTAGCTTTTGTTCGTCCCCTCTTCCACGTTTCTTACCAATACTTTAAGGAGTACGAGTCAGGAGATAAGTCCTTAAGGATTTAAGGACGGACAAGTCCTTAAGGAGCACAGATACCTAGACTCCTCTCACAACTTTCTTTCATTGTAAAAAATAAATATCCACATTTCCCCTCTGTTTCCTATGTATTAAACAATTAAGCATCCATAATGACTTTCACCCAGCACTCCCAAACCTTCTTGCTAAAGCCCCATTACTTGTTAAGACACGGCAACAAGAATGCAGGAGGAAAATATTTTCAGATGAGAACAAAGCAGAGAAGAGAAGAGAGACTCAGACTTTGAATGCTGTTTCCCATTGTAAAAGCTGTAAGATTGCTATTACTAACAAGGTGTCAGGGGTTTTATTCCAGCAAACGTGCACTAAAAGCAATGAAAAATGAGTGGATTGATACATTTCTATGCCTAGAAAACGTGCCTTACTTTGAAATACGAATTGCTGTTACCGAAATGGACATAATAGAGACTTAGGGCATTTCCTTTAAAATCCCACAGTGGGGTGGCAGCAGAGCATAGCAGAGAGCCTGGAGCCCTGGTGTCACAGCCACTGCTTGAACCCCTGGGTTACGCAGGCAGCCTGCTTCCCCTTGTTAAGAGCTCAGCAGTGGGCGACAGGGCACCCTGTTCCACACAGAAGCTACCTGGGAGTAAGGTGTGATTTAAGCAACAAAATTTAAAACAGAATTTCAGAGGAGAATTTTATTTGGAACCAAATCAGAAATAAACTCTTAATTCTAAACAGGAAACAAAGCCTACTCGCTACTATCCCTTGTGAATAGCCTATAAAAGCATTTATCCAGCTGTAAAGGCATTGACAGGGCAATCTGACGGTAATTGGCTTTGGCAGTTGCACACATTTCAATTAACATAATCTGAAGAGCCACAAGGAAATAAATATCTGCAACTGTGTTAAAATCCAAAAGTGACACCGAAGAAAAGCTAACATTTGATTCCAGTGGAAGGAAGCAGCGTAAACCCTGCCCTATCGCCCCCTCCATAAAGGGTTTGCAGGATAGAACATGAGCTCTGGTGTCAAAAAAACAGCAATAACCAGTACAGCACAGAAGTCAGGAACAACACAGTAACACAAACAGCAGTTAAACCCAAACCACTGTGAAAAAGGCACAAACCACCACTCTAACAGGGAAATGTGCAGGTCTGGGCTTCTTGCTGTCCTTCTCCCACTCTCTGGAATTCCTTGGCTCAGGAGCATCCTTCCTTCCCGGTACAGCCATTCGTGCTTGGAGCTCACTCTTTTAGTCCATCCCCAAGACTTCTTCCAAGCCAGATCAGGGCAGCCCCATAATTTGGTATTGTCATTGCTACCAATGGGCCCCGTGCTGCGTATTGAGTTTGCAAAGCCCCAGGGCTGAGGCTGCTTGGCTTGCTCTGTCTGGACTTTCCTTGGCCTGCCTGCAGCTTTATTACACTCAGCAGCAGGCTAACTGACCACAGAGAATCCAAATTTGCTTTACTTCTTTTATGTTTGTACACTACCACCATGGTTTTATGACTGTAACATAATGTACAGGGAACTACAGGCCTGGTGTGACAAGGAAGACCCTGGAAGAGGTGACCCAGGATGCGGCACAGGGAAGTACAGGGATGGGATGATACGGGATGGGGCACAGGCTTGCACTGGAGACCCCACAGCTGTAAACATCTCACCAACGGTCAGTTAAAGAAATGCACACCTGGGAGCTGGACCAAGCTGGCTTTAGGGGTAACAAGGAAAACAAATGAACAAAAGAACAATAGAATAGCACTTAAAAAAACAACATATATAGTAATTTCAGATGCAACGTGGAACATCAGACCAATGAAGAAACAGAAAGGTGTTGAAGTGTGCTAGTTAACTTACAAAGAAACCTCAAGTGGGTCTTAGAACGGTGAAGAAGAAGCCATCAGCATGGACATCTTGTCGTTCTAGTGAAGGACCCCAGGTGCTAACAACTCACCACACCATCGCCAAACGCCAAGGACAAGAAAATGAATATGCACCAAAACTAGTGGATCTGCTTAACACTATTACAAGAAGCAAGGTGGAGAACAAACATGGGTCAGTCAAGAACACAAAGCCTTTCACACCGCCTGCTAGTTCACGTAATAGCACAAAGCCTACTGCTGTGCTTGTTGTGGAAAAGGCAGCCCTGATGTTCCTTTCCCTTGGTACGTCTGTGCTTGGTCCTTTTGCTATTCCTTTTGCAAGCTCCTGCTCTCTGAAAATCTTTCCCAAACCAGCACACTGTACTTCCTCGTATTTTTCCTTAAAACTCCCCTCTGCCACATTAGCTGTAAAGTGTCCTCAGCAGCACCCAGGTAGTTGGTGTCTTGCCACCACAGCCCAGAATGATGACCACTGTTCCCTCATTTTCCTTTTTACTACATCAGTGTGTTACCCACATGCTAGTATTTAAGCTGTAAACCTTTTGCACTGACAACTATTTCTTTGTTCCAGGTTATTCAGTGTTTGTACAACAGGGGAGAGGTCACGAGTGCATCCGGCATATGAATAATAAACTATAACTGTGAATCAGCATAATGGTCGTACATTCACCAGCAAGATGCTCATGACGAGGACCGGCCTTCATACACATCTCTAAAATTCAAGCACATTTTTGCTGTTATATAATTAGCTACAGAAGAAGAAAAGTTAACAGGCTATTATTAGGATCTCAAACAGAAGTATTCAGAAGTTAGAAAATGCAAGAATTAAGGTTGCTGAGGCAACCTTCAATTCATCCCTTTGGGCACAAGCATTAAGATATAGGCCTTAATTACATAATTAACACACTTTTTGTGTGTGTGTGTGTGTGTGTGTGTATATTCCCTGCCTCACTTAATCTCTCCCAGGCTTACTAGCATGGGCAGAGTTCAACAGTAAGTTGCTACCAGTATTTTGGTTTATGTTGTTCAGCATCTAGATTTTTTTTTAAACCTAGCCTAAGTCAAACACCCAGAAAAGAACATTTAAATCCAAAAAGTTCATTTTTAGCAAATTCTGTATAAAACGAAGATCTTGCCACAGAAAGCATCAAAAGTCTTCATAAATCTTCCTAATAAATGGTGCTACTATACCTGCCTTTAGTAATAATAATTAACAAGAAGAGGAGTGCGAGTAATTATAAGGAATTTATATTAGGAAAAAAGAGATATTGTTGCTAGGGAACTCAGGAATAGGTAGGAGGCACAGAAGAGTTGCACGGAGTTTCTCACCTCCAGGTCATCTTCATAACTCAGACCACCCTGGGACATGCTCCACTGTTCCACTGAAAAATGCTGAAGTGAGAATCCATGCACGCCAAAAATGTTCTATTCTGATAACCATCTTACGTTAAATAAATGAACAGCTTATAGCAGTTCCCACAGCGAAAATACATCAGAAGCCCAGAACAGTCATAACACTTAAGGATATATAAAACTCAAGTGACTTCTTTTCCAGACCTTTCTTCCAGGAGTTGTTTCTGACAGCAGCACCTGGAAATTCCTCCCTGGGCCAGATATCAACTACGCCAGAAGACAGATTGACTATATTACAGCAAAGATTCAGAAATCCAACACGGTGATACAGCTGAAGGGAGGAAATAGCTGAAAAGTGATGCTTTAAATGCCATTTAATTTTCTTTTCCCTTGCCACAGCTCCCTCTAATGCAGACAAACCATCAGGAGATGGAAATAAGAGGCAAAATCAAGTCTTCAGCAGGAAATTTTCATGTTGCTGACCTATCCAACAAGCATTTATAATCAGATTTTTAGGTTTGATGCTTGGGTTGTCTCCTAACGTGTTTGAAGTTATATATATATATAAAATAGGAAAATTAAAATAAGAAGAAATGACTGACCACTCTCCAAAGGACATTGCTCTATCTCAAAAAAGCACTACCGGGCTGGCATTTAGGAAGAGCTATCCTATTGCCGCATCCCAGAAACATGTAATGGGAGAGCAAGCATCAAGGAGTTTCAGTATCTCTTTGATGAAAATTTTGCCCTCAACACCCCAGTAATGTGCTTCCAGCTTGGCCAGAAAAGAAAATACAGAATCATACAAGACCATCCATTCAAGTCTTGTAAATCTTACTTATTCTACGCACAGTGATTATCATTCTCTCTTTTTGTTGGTGATGTGACAGCCACTAATTGCTGATCTGAGACTCATCAACCAATTTTATACTAAATAGACAGAATTTTCAGTACCTGCTTTCTTGACTAAATAGCAAACCTTTGAAGGTTTTTCAAAGTCATCTGGCTTCCAGTCCTGTCTGGCTCTTTCTCAACAGATATTTTGTGTAGCCCTACTTTTTAATTATTTCATCCTCTGCTGCAGGAAACCTCTGAACTGTCAGTGGCAGTGCTGATGGTAAATAAATCATCCTGGTGTTTTAGGAAGCAGAGGTTTACTCTCAAGAGCAAGTGTTCATTTAAGAAGGAGGTCAAACCCTCAATCCGTGACCACAGAAATCCTTCAGGAGAAAATGTGTTCACCCCTCACATTCAGATCCAAGGCCTGCCCTGACTGCTCAAGTAGGAGATGCTGTGATGCTACCATGTGTGCTGTCCCCCATCAGGATGAGGTTCCTTGCTGTAGCCTTTGCTGGGCGGTTCATCCTTCTCCTGTACTGTCAGATTAGACCACCCTTTCCTGACCAGCACTTGCAACTGGTTGCTGCACATACACAGCAAGGTGAGGAGCCAGACACACCACTATATGGTAACTCCTTGAGAAACATGTAATGTTTCCCTATATTGAAAGAGTAAAGTGGGTTGAGCAGATCTGGATTTGCAGATCTAACCTAAAATACCAGAAAATTGGGCAGGGATGATGCAGGCTGATTACTCTGCAAAGCTGAACTGTCAGTTCATATTAAGCAAATCTTCCAAAGGCTGAAAATCAATTACATATTAATGAAACACTCATCACAGGGCAATGACAAACACAGACTACATTTTTTTAAGATCATTAAACAGACATTCCTGCAGAATCTCTGCTCCCCATGCTAGCAGTCACCATAAGACAATCTGACCGCAAGGCTGAGCAATCACAGAATGCTCCAGCTAAGTTTACTTTATCTTCCTGAGCACAGGCATTATCATCCCCATTTCCTTTCCAGCGCAGCACAAAGGTTAACATGTAATCAGAAAAAAAAAAGAGAAGTACAAAGTTGCTTAAAGGATTCTAGGAGGGAAGAGGGAGAATCATTAGAAGAAGTGGGCTTGACATTTCTGTAAAACCATTTAATAACTTCCTGCTGGCTTTCTATTCTTGTTTTGAATCTTAGCAGTCTCAACAGTAAACCACCGCTCAGCACAATGAGCAGAGAAGCACGGCATGGAAACAAAGCCAAAGAAAGCAGAGGGACTTGTTGCCCGCCCTGCAGCAGACTTCCATTTACACGCACTAGGGATGCCAATTTAAGAACTATTTGCCAACATATTTTTAATCTGCTTTGTGAGAGACACTAAACCAAGTGTTTATTTTATATTACATGGACGGTTTAATGCATGTTTTAAGAGCTAACAGGCACCTTAAAAGCCTTTGCTGTCAAAAAGTAAGAACTGATTGCTGACTGCTTTTTGGGAGGGAGTCCCTTTGTCTCTCCTTGACAGCTTGGTGAGCAGCAAAGAAGGCGCTGACATGTCGGTGGGTGCAAGCCCAGGTGTTTAATTAGAAACGCCTCACTGTCCAAATTCGGATGCTTTCCTAACACAGCACAAGTTACCTGTTGCTGACAGCGCTGTTGACCCTATCTGGCAAGTGCCCCCAGTCTGGTTTTACTTACTGCAAATAAAAAGAAGTGTATGCAATGTCAATTAAGGAACCATAGCCAAATCAGTGGGCTCAGCCACAGGGGTACACAGCAGCACACGGCGCACTCCTCCACTCAAAGAGAAGAAGGGCCACAAAGTGAAGACTTTGAACTCTGGATTCAGCATAACCAACACCTCCAACAGCATACCTGAAAACCACATTTAAAATGTTTTTATAAACTTAGAAATTGTTGTCCGCTTTCTTCCACCACCCACACACAGGAATGACACAGGGCTAACATGGTGCTGTCCCCTGCCCTACCAGCAGCTCTCTGCACGTCTTTGTACGTGCCACACAAGTCATTGTTTTTAAAATAATACTGTTCTTCAGCATGTCATACCCAAGACCTCATTTTCAAGGGAGTCGAGAATCTAATTCTTCCATTCACTTCCGTCTGATTCAGAGACATTGGTTTATGTCTTTCCATAATTCTGCACGTTCCCAAAACGCGCTGGGGCTCGATTCTGTGTAACAAATTTCTGACCTGAACGGAAGGATGGTATTGAAGTATACAGCATACATAAGTTTTATTATTTACAAAGCTGCATTGGGAACACAAAGATCTGGGCACACCCAATCACTTTAACAGACTTTGAACACTGGAACATTTCTTATTAATGTCTCCAAACATATAAGAGCAATGGTCTAAACGTGCTTCTAATTAAGGCTCAGATCGAGTCAAACGATTCATCTTGAATTCACTTCATCTACCACGTTTATCTCTGACGGCCAGACAGCTTTTGGCATATTTTCATCCAAGAACCTGGGAGATTCCATTCAAAGAAGAAGAAAAATACATCGTCTGGTTGGAGGTTGAACTGGAGGCTGAAGTCACTGGGATAAAGAGATAAAGAGCAAAAGAAAGCAAGAGACTCATGTCAGAGGAAAGGGAAAATACAAGACAGGCAGAAGACAGAAGAAGGGCAGGCAACCGCCACCTGTAGGGGAAAAAAAGAAAAAGAATTGATTACAAAGCACTCAAAGAGCCCACAGCCATGAAAGCGAAGGAGGGACTGGAAGTGACACATGGCAACAGGGAAGAACCTGAAACCATTCAGGTAACTGTCTCAGCTTTGAGCACAATCTCAGGAAGAAAATTTTCAAAGGGAAAGCAGTCAGCAATGAAAAACCTACGAGGCAGAGCAGAACAAAGCAATACAAGGGATATACAGGAATGAAAAGCATGGGGACAGGTGAAAAGAGCATAGTGCTACAGGAGAACTTGCAGCGAAAGGGACAAGGACGGAAAGCCGATGGAAATGATGCTCAGTAGAAAAAGCAGCCTCACAGGCAAGCAGCAAGCTTGTTTCCTGCCTCTTTATGAACACTGGCAGAGAGGAAGAACGTGTCTGAGACACAAGTGCAGGGCCTTACTCATTTGTTTTCAAAAGAGACTTTCTTGACAAGAATTGGGATCTAGACCTTGACTCACCAATTAATTTTACAGTAGCCATCAGGCCTCAGTAAATACCAATCATCGGGCCCCGATGGCGCAGTGCGTCGTGCAAAGGTGCAGCCATTTACTCCTGTGACTCTCCAAGCCCCGGTGACGTGGGCTGTACTTTAGATCTGTGAAGATGAGACAACAGCCTCTGGCCTCCAGAGCCAGCTAGTGATTCACACAATTCCTCCACTGCAAGAATATTCTAGTCGATGAAAGTACACGAAACAGCAGTCAGATTTAACAAGCACAGACAAATATAGGGAAGGCAGCACAGGACAAGTTAAAATTATTTTAAGTAATTGTAGTTAAAGTTATGCGAAAAGCCAAAAATCCAAAGAGTTTAAACCGTTTGTGATGTTTCAAGAACTTTAAAATAAAAAGAATGCCTTTACAACACATTAATTAAGTTTTTCAACTAACATGTGAACCAAAGCCTATCCATTTCAGAACATTTGAGATAATGGTTAATGAAAGTGACTAAAAATGTTTATGTGGAAATTCTGAAAGTAAAAGAAATTGGGATTCAGAGCAAGCATTTAATGCCAAGTTTAGTTTATACCATCATTATTAACGCATTTTACGATTTTAGCATAAACCTCTTTATTATCTAGGACGGAATGGGGTCTTTGGTTCTCCATTTCTGCCCTTTGCAGACCTCATAAAGCCTTTGTAACTTGACAGTTGCAAGCACTTTTCAGCGGAAGCATTACGCATGTCACAGAGATCCCCTCTCTTTCTCTTTTCTGCTCTGAAGCCCGAAGCCCTCTTACCACACGTGCAGGAACAACCAGACGGCTCCAAAGACACCAGCCCTGTGCAGAACCATGTCGGTACGCCTGGGTTTGAGGCGCTAGCCCTCAGTTGGAGGTCCACCACCTCACGGGCTCTGAGCCTGTCCTTCTTTGTTACCTTCAGCTTCCCCCGGTCAGTTACGGCATTTCTGGCACGCGCTCTGGATGTTGTTGCGTTGGGGAGCTTCCGGACCAGCTATGCTGACCCCCGCCTCCCCCCGCAAAGATCAAACCGCTGGGACAGGCTGCCCAGAGAGGCTGTGGAGTCTCCTCCTCTGGAGATACTCTAAACAAAGCGTGCTCTGGGTGACCCTGCTCGGCGGCACTGGGGTCGGACTGGGTGATCTTCAGGGGTCCCTGCCCACCCCAGCCGCGCTGCGACTCCGTGAGGTGACGGTGACGGGGCGCGGGGCGGGCGCTGCTGCTTGGGGACGGGGGGGGCCCCCACGTCACGTCTCCGAGTGACGTCACACCTCGGGGATGACGTCACGGTTCGGGGTGACGTCACCGGTCGGGAGTGACGTCACCGGTCGGGAGTGGGTGACGTCGAGGCGGCGCCGCCCTGCCGCGCCCTTACCTGCCGCCGCCCGTCGCCCGCCTTAGCCGGCATGGCGCCCCTCCGCCACGGCCTCCCCCCCGCCGGAAGTTGACTCGGCAGCCATGGCAACGCGCCGGAAGCGCTGCCGCCGAGCCATTCCCTCCCCCTCCCCCTCCCCCTCCCCCGCGATCTATTCCCGCGCTCTGACCCCGCCCCCTGCACGCACACACCCCTCGCCCTCATGAATATGCAAATGAGCGGGGCGGGGCGGCGGCGGCGGACCCGGAAGCGGCGCGGCTGAGTCACGGCGGCGGCGATGAGGCTGCGGCGGGCGGCGGCGGGCGCGTGAGCCAGGAGCCGGGAGCCCCCCGCCGCCATCCCGCCGCGTCCTCCCGCCCTCCTTCCTGCCCTGCCCTGCCCTGCCGCCACCATGATGGAGGAGATAGACCGGTTCCAGGTGCCCGCCGTGCGCGCTGAGATGCAGCCGCTGGTGAGCGGCGGGACGGGAGCCGCCGCTTGGCCGCTGCATGCCCCCCCCCCCCCCCCCCCATGCGGGGGTAACGGGATTGGGGTTGGGATGAGGGAGGGGAAAACGGGCCGGCCCCGGGGCCGTTACATAACGGCCGTCCCCTGCTGTGTCATGGCGGAGGGTGGGGGGGGCGGTGGCCGCCCCGAAATGTGCCCCTCCACCCCGGTTGATGCTCGCCGAGAGGCAGCGGGAGGGAAGGGAGGAGGCGCGGCCAGCCCCGGGGACTGCCAGCCGGCCGCCCGGTAGCCCACGGCCGCCTACGGGCGTGTGGCTGCCTGGCTCTGGCGCCGAGGGCTTGCTCCCGGTGCCGTGCACCAGCCGCGTGCGAGCCCCGGGATGTGTGTGTGTGTCCGGCCCTGCATCCTGCCTGGCGAACGTCCTCCTCCTTCCTCTCCTCCTTCCCTGCCTTCCTCTCCTCCTTCCCCATCTTCCTCCCCTCCTTCTGCATCTCCTCACGGCCCCCTCAAAGCCCACGACCTGTTGGCATCACCGTCGGGGCGGGTGGCTGCAACGCGCCAGCTCCCGTTGGCACCCGGAGGGAGCAGATCCCACCCCAGTACCCGACCGTGCGGGGTGAAGCCCGCGGGGAGGTGCGAGGGACTGGGCCGAAATGCCCCCGCAGATCCCCCGGCAGCGGGAGCGGGGCTGGTAGCAGCGGGTTCGTGTTAGCCCTGAAGGTGCTCCCGAGGCTCCCGGTGTGTCGAGCTGTCGGCTGTCTGGAGTCGGTGTCCGCGCCTCGGTTTCTTGTGGCAACCAGCGTTCATCAGCTAAATAAAAACTGAGGACGCAATAATCGGCTTGTGAACGGAAAGGCTCCTCTGTGTTGGTCTCCAGACTGGTTACCTCACGGCGACAAGAAAAGGCTTTGGTGACAAATTATGGAAATAGCTTCAGGCTGATTTTTTTTATGGTTTGGTTCTTCAGTTTGTAACCTTTGTGGTGGGAAGAGAACTGTCCCTGCAAGCTGCTGGGGACTTGTTGCGTGCTTACTGTGAGGTTTTGTTGAGCACGGTGAGGCTGGCCCACGTTATGGTGAAGGCAGCGGGCATACTAGTGAGATGAGCGAGTTTGGAAGAGCAGTTGGCAGACCAAAAAGCCAAAACTCTTAAATACTTCCCAAAGCAGTTGGGGTTTCTTATGCCCAATAAAATCCCATAATAGCAGAGGGATGGAAATGGTATTTGCGAGCACGTTTGTGTAGACAGAGTGGGCAGAACCTGAGGAGGTGACTTGGTCCAGCCCAGCTGTCTCAGGGTGGGATGGTGTATCATGCAGCAATGGTAGTAAGCTTAAGAAGGTTTCCTTCTCCTCTTCGGCTGCCAAAATTACGAAAAATTCACAAAGGAATTTCACACATTTAAAAAAAAAAATTCTCTGAACACAGCTAAAGGAGTTTTTTTTTCCCTAGGCTTCAGGGTTTCTGTTGGTTTTTAACTAATAGTGTTCATAGTGAAAATGCGTGCATGCGAGGGACTGCTGCAGTGAGTGGATGGTGAGGGATGCTTCCACGTGCCTGGGAAGGCTGGCATCAATCTCGGGAATGGGACAGAGCAAGTCTGGTACAGCATTTCCAGTGGCACCACCTGCTTGTAGCTCCTGGTCAGCACCTGGCACGCAGGCACTGGTGCTCGCAAGGCTCCCTGCACTTCAGAAGCTGGCTGGGGTTTGTAGTGGTTTGCTTGGGTGGCCAAATTCTGCCCCATGCTGCTGCATTGTTCTACGGCAGCTACTGCTTGTCCCATTCCTCTTCCTCTCCTTCCTTCCTACCCCATCCCATGTTTTTAAGTACAAAACAACCCGTGTGTCTCAGGACTGTTTTTTTTTTTCCTATCCTCAGTGGAAAAGCTTCGAATTCCACCTTCCAGGGCCAGTGGTCTGTGCAATGTTGAAGGCTGAAGGAGTCTAGCAGTGTTTTCCCCATCCAAAGGGCTGAGGTAGAAGCTTGTTTTCCAGGTGTGACGTGACAGCCAGAACTCTTCAAATTTAAGAGATAGGTACAGCTGGCAAATGCCTAAGGAAAGCCATTCTCAGAACACAGTGTTTCTAATCCCATAAGTATCCAAACCTGCCACTGATACCGGCATTATTGATCAGTTTTCTGTCAGGGGTGACAGAGTTGACAAATGGTGAAAACATTTTAGGTTGTTCTTGTGGTTGTTTGGTTCTGTAGCTTCTAACTCTTGTGTTGGGGAAATAAACCTGTCCATACAAGCTGATGTGGACTTGTTCCATGCCCTACCGGTGTGTATTTTTCCCAAGCACAAGTCTCCATCTTGGGAGATGTCAAAAGCCTCCTGGGCAGCTGTCTCTGGGTGGCACTGCTTGAGCTGGGGCTTGGAGCAGGTGACCTCCAGAGGTTCCTTTGCAGTGGTTCTGCACTAATGTCTGGTGTCCACGGAGCACGCATCATGACACTAACAGTACTGTATTTGCTGAGCAAGGGCAGAGTACTTGGCCCATCTATGACTTTTTGCCCAATTCTTTAAAGTTCAAATGTGTCTGGAGGGGGAACCTTGCCTCATGTCCAGCTAAGGGTTGCGTTGGTGTCTTAGTGCAAGGCTAAGGGCAGCACCTAACTGGAGCTGTGTGGAGCATCGCTTGCTCTGACGAAGCGTGCTGGGATCTCTGGTTGCTGCAAGTTGCTCCTAGCTAATAATGGGGTTGGTCAGGGGTTGTGTTGCAGAGCAGAGAAGTGTTTGTTCTGCAGGCTGCGTGCTGGCCATCTCTGTTGTGCTTCCCATAACCTTCTCAACAATTGCAGTGTTGTGGAGCTAGGAGGGTGGGCAGTCATTTCCTCCTCTCTTCAGCCTGTTTGGATAAAAAACACCAAGTCAGACAAGCTGCCTTGGTTCTGCTCGACCTCTGCAAACATGGATTATGAGAGCTGCTGTGTACTAATGCTGACCCAAGAGAAGGTTCAGTGCAGGACTTAACGAGAGGGATTTGCTGCAGAGAAATGGACAGGATGCCCTACAGACCCTGGATCAACATTGGCAAGGCAGGACATAGGGCAGGACAAGGCCCAGTGTTTCACATCTCTGCAAGATGTATTATTCTGCATGTCTTGATATTGTGGCACAATTCAGTACACATTCCTTCTAGAACACGTGTGGCATCTTTCTGTAAGATTGGAATGGTTTTGATTCTGATTTCCTGTCCTGGATACTGGTGGCTCTTGACTTCCATCCCCAGAGTACCTGTCCCTTCAAGTTAATATACTAATTTTCCTGGGCTCTTGTTTACTCCTAATACTTAATATCATGTGTTTCCTATCAACATGATGCAAGCTCAACTGTGGAAACTCTGTTCTGCTTAATTTCTCTTTGATCTCTGCCTGGTCACGATCCTTCTGATCCTTCTCCACAAAAAGGGATTTCTTCAGTAGCTGCTGGGCAGCAGGTTAGTTTCAGAGAGGGCCAAGTTCCAACATTGCTGGGGCGCGTGATGTGATAAGGCCTGAAACACAGTATTTCTGAGACACTTAGGCTCTATGGGTAGCTATCTTTGCTGATGTGGCTGGGATTTGGTGTGTTAACTTGCAACCAGAGAAACACTGCAAGTCTTTCATTGCATCGTTGTGATGATTGATGTGGGTTTGCTTTCTCCAATGGCTTTTTTTTTTGTATGGAAGGATTCATAACACTTAATTCTTGTTGCATAGGTAGGTATTAAACAGAGGGAGAAGTGGAGGGACGTGTGCCCAGTGAGGATGCCCCAGAGGAAGAGCATTAAAGTAGTCTAGAATAGGAATGGGGCTGCCTGCAATCATATGTGGACCTATCCTAACAAAAGTTCAGCACAGGAACCTTACTACACGCTCTTCCTGTGACTTAGAAGCTTGTTGTGTTGGCCAAACTCCTGCAAAATCCTTCCTATTTCTGTTAGAATGGAAGGTACCAAGCACAGTGCAGTGGGGTTGTATCTTGAATTTTGGCGGTATGTGGAAACCCTCCTGAGCCCGGCTGGTGTATGGTGGCAAACTGACAGATGACAGTGTTGGATCGCACATCGTTCCTGTACGATAACGCAGGCAGTTGCTGTTCTTAGCATGGAAATGCAAGTAGAATAAAAGTGCATCTGCCCACATGGCATCAGTACCACTTTTCTTGAGGAAAAAGCACCTGCCAAAATGCAGCAGCTTCAGAGGAGCTTTTCCGCAAACTGCTGAGACTTTGGCTTGATTTCTGGAAGTGGCAGCTGGAACACAATATTTTAATTTCCCAGTTCTCCACCTGCTTGAAAAATGGAACTCTCTGCAGAGAAATTGGGCTAATGGTCCTTATATCTACTTCTGAAGCGTTGTGGCCGGGCTGGTTCCTCTCAGAGGTTTGCCATGCTGTGGGGCATTGGGTTGGCAGCTCGAGTTGTGACTGCTAAAGCTGATCGAAGGATTTCAATTAGCCACATCCTGCAGTGATGCTGATGGCTCTCTAGTTGAGATGCTGAATCCACGCTGATCCTGGAGGTGCAAAATTTCCGGAAAATTCTAAAGATATAGAAGTTGCATTTCCAAATGCCTTTTCTTGAAAATTTGTCTTTTTTTCTGTTTTTGGTTTCTATATACTGGGTACTTAGTGTTTCAAAAATGAACTATAATTTCAGTTAGCAGACAGCATGAGCATTCAGCATGCTTATAAAATCTGCATTCTTAGTTTCTGGAAATATTGACTGTCTCCTGTTAGGGAAGTTGTGCTGTGTTTTAAGATCTTTTTTTGTTTTGCCTGATGCACCTCTAAAATAAGGAGAAAACTGAAAATAGAAAAGCAAGAGTTACTACCACGCAAAAAGAAAGGTTATACCTGTAGGGCTTAGAAATGGTATGTTAATGTAACATTAGGTCTCAAGTGCAGCTAGACAAGAAACTCATCTTTCTAGAAGGAAAAAGATTCTAAAATGAAAATGTCATCCCTATGTATATTCATGGTAATGTAGCCCAGGGGTTACAGAGCTATATGTTTTGTAAATGCCTACAGTACATGGGACTTGTAAAGGCTCAGTACTGCAAGTTCTGAAATACTTCTATTTCAAAGGGTCCTTCTTTTAGTTAGACAGTCTGACTTGATGTGCTGCGATGTCATTTATAGCCGGAGTCTTAAGAATGATCTTCCTGAATACCTCGGTTCTATCATGGTCGTTGTCCCCCATTCTGTATCAGGCCTTTGGTGCAGAGGTACAGGAGCAATCTCCTTTCTCCCCCAGGCCATGGAAAAGCTCGAGCAGTTACTCTAGCACAGGCTGTGCTGAGGGATGCTGCTGCTGCTGCCAGAGGGTGCGGGAGTGCTGGCTCTGCAGGCTGCTTCCTTTTTTCCACTTCTTTGCACAAACTCTTAAACGTAGTTCTTCTGTCAGTCATGTTGGGAGATCCCTTCATGAGCGAAGAAAGGTGTTTAAAAAGGGGCACTGTGAACTTAATGAAGAATTAAACCTGCACGGCCTCCTCTAGGGATTCTTCCATACCTCCCAGGAGCTTGTTATCTGTAGCTCGACATTAATATCTACTCAGACACCAACTCGTGGTACAGAAATAGCCATACGCTCTCTCTGCCAGTAGTAGCGTAAGGTCTGTAAGGAAGCAGACAAGGTGAGCAAAATGCCAGGCCAAGAGAGGAAAACAACGTGTGCCTTTAATTCTGCAAGCCTTCATTCAAAGAAAGCTCTCTGCTCACCCGCAGGGCTGTAGGGCGCATGTGGCCTCCCTGGAGCTGCTTCTTCCTTGCTGTCCAACTGAAGATTGAACTTGATAAGAAAAGAGGAGGGGACCCTACAGCTGGCCTTACCTGTGGGGTAGGGGGTAAGTGGGGAGCTGGCTAAAGGCACAGTAGGGATTCAGTCAGTCACGATGGTGTGCCTGGTTTCTCCAGACATTTTAAGACCTTGGCTGGAGCAGTTGTCTTTCTGCTTCTATTCAGATCAATTATCTGTCACTTTCCACAGACACTGCAGAAATGTGTCTGCGCTTTCACCCCACGCTGCACACACCATGTATCTTCTGTGAAGCCTTGCACCATTTTGAATATAAGGTCCCGGTGGGGTTATTCAGAATCTGTCACTAAAATTGACGTCTTAGTGATGCAGCCACTTGCAACGAGTAAATCCGTCAGCTCCAGCTCTAACCCTGTGTAGTCCTTCTGACCATTATTCTTCTTTCTGAGGTTTAAACTGTAATCTTGTTCAGTGGATTGGTGTCCGTTTTTGAGCATGTAATAAAAGGCAAGCATTCACTTCTCAGCTTTGACCCCAAGGACGGGGAGTTGAAGTGAATAAAATCATAGGTGGAAATATTCTTCCGTTTTGGAGAGAGCCTGCTGGGGAGTCTGCATGGTTTTGGGACATATCCACTATGAATTCACAGGATAACAAGGCTCATCACGTCTTTGGGAAGAAATGCCCTCTTAAATACACGTGGCGTATGCTGGCTATACCCTGTGTGCTTTTACTAGTGGGTTGCAAAGTCCTCTTGGATACGGACAGAGAGAAGTTTGTTGTTTCCATTAGTAAAGCTGAAGGTCTTCTTTCGTAAGAAGGCTGTCATCCCTCTGAAGATGGGCTAATGAGATGCAGTTTCTTCACCCCAATGTCAAGACCTTATTTATTATCCAGAAGGTAAAAGGGAGAGCATTTTTTATGTTGTAGAGCTATTCCTGTAGTATTGGCAAGCTGTCTAGTGAAGATGCAGCTGCTGCCTGTAAGCAAGTTATTTTGCTAGAATGTTTTTAAGTTCTTCACTGAACTTGCTAGGTTCTGTGTATCTGCAGCTTTATTACAGAAGTTGACAAGCTGTCTGCCTGGAGTTAGTGGAGAAAGCCTAAATAAAGCTGTGGAGTAGGTCAGAACATCAAATAACTAGCCACCAAGTAACTCTTGTTGAAAAGTCCCATAACCCAGCACTGTACGCCTGTTGGACCACTTCTTTTAGGCTGTACACTCTGCTTTAGTAGGTAGATCAAACCTTTCTCATCAGCTGTTTGGGAACTACTTTGCTCACACGCTTCTTGCTTCCAGAAAAGACTGTTGGATCTTTCCTGTCAGACTTTGGTTTCCGTCTGCATTCAGGGCCCTCAGACACGAATCCTTTCTCCCTGCGCATGGTTTGACGTGTCATCTCGTGCTTGTCTGACACTGTTTCTCTTGCTATCTATTCAGTGTCCTTCCTGAGCTAGGATTCATTAATACGAGCAGCTGACCTTTGGGGCTCTGCAGCATTCAGTCTAATAAATCCTGTAGACAGTCTCTTTTCCTAAGAACCCAAGCACGGCAGTGATATTCTAATGATCATCATTTCTCTCTGTCTTGTGCGTTTTGCTGATTAAATGGGAATGTAGGTTAATGATTTAGTACACTTGTATTCAAATAAGCTGTGTGCTTACACTGTGTCTTGTCTTGGGTTTTTGTTCATATGCAGCCCCAGGTGAGAACAAACCATGGTTTCTGTCTCGGTGTCAAAGATGAGATCCTCCCACGTTTTTAGCCAAGCTAGTTCTAGGATCACAACTTCTTTGAGCACACAAGTCTAATTCCGTTAGAGATGTGGAGATAAGTGGATTAAAATCCACCGAAAAACCTCTAAATGTTACCAGTGGCCTGTTTGAGTTTGAAGGGCTTCACCTGCAGTGGTTGACACAGTAGTAGAGGAGTGTACTACCTGAATACTCAGTGGCTTATTCTCAGTGGTAGTAGCCTGATTGTGGGGTTTAACTTTTAATCTGAAACTTGTCTTGTAGTCAGTAGCTACAAGTAGGTTGGGGTGTGGTAAAGGATGACTTCTAAAATTGTTTCTGAAGTCTGCAGAACCTGAACATCCAAGGAGCTGTCTGAACAGATCAACCTTCTGAGAAACAAGAGAGGGAGGAAGAGCTGTCCGTGTTGCACGGGGAGCATGCTGTTCACTGAGAGGAAAAACCAAGTAGGAATGTTCCTGACCAGAGACTGCATATAAATCTGCTCTCTGGCAGGATCTTATGACTGATGCTTCTAAAAACAATACGCTCTTCTGTGTGAAAGCATGATCTTCTTCTCATCCACATGCACATGATGCAGATAGAAAATATGTCATCTCTGGTGGCTAGGGAAGTCCCTCCAGCTGAGCACCACACAGACACAGGGCTCCTGCAGGCCCTGCTCTGTTATCCTGGGCATGGAAAGGGGTCTCAGCTGGTAATCATACTGATGGAGCAAAACAAGTGACAGTTCACACTTACCAGCATGGCCTGTGCCATTTTCAGAAGGGGTCTCAGGTATGGACAAACGTACAATGAGTGTTCCTGTGGCACAGCTTCCCCTCTGCTTCCCCTTGCCGTTGTTGGGGGGCTGCTTTGTTCCACTGGCAAAATGGAAGCACAGCTGGGGTCATCAAAATGCCGTTGAATCTTTAGACATAACACTGAGCCCTAATGGTTGCAAATGTGGATTTAGTTTGAAAGCACAAGGGAGGGCATGGTGCCTGAGCCTTGGTTCTCATAGTGGCTGTGTTTGGGATACATGTGGAATAAAAGAAAGCCGAATACAACATCCCTTGAGACAAGCTGCAGGAGAGAGGCAGAATACGTGGACTCTGATCTAGAATGAGTCTTGAGATCTTATGATTTAAACTGCTTAATAAAAGGTGGAACTATAGTGGAAGTGGTTTTCAGTTAATAGTGCAAGTGATGAACGTTTAACAAGTGTCTTATAGGATCTACTTGATATGGAAGCAGGAGAAAAAAAGCTTTTCTAAGTTTACGATTCCTAAACTCTAGGTAATTTTGCAGCAGAATTACGATGCAGTCCAGGGGAAGATTTAACTATCCATCTTTCTCCGTGCCAACCACTTTCAGGTCTGTGGGTCTGTCTAGGTCTCTGTAACCCTTCTTTATCTAAAAGAAAAAAAAAATCCAATATCAGTCCTGAGAATAGCTGTGGGAACAGCATGTTCACAGGCTTTAAAGATGGAGGTCACCTAGCGTGCTGGAGCATGTAAAAGCTGCACTTGCATTGTGTTGTTGGCACTTGATAATCCTAGGGGAAGCTTCTAGCTAGTGTTACTCAATTTCTGTATATCTGCATATGTCAAAAGTTGGGTTTAGGTTCCAGTTTTGGTCACCAAACTGGGATTGAGGGGAATGGGTATGGCAAAGGAGTTACAGGAAGTCCTACCTTTCTTGTAAATGTTAGGATACTTGCACTGAGATTTAACTGGCAGGAATTGCTACTTTGGGATGTTAATGCAGGGCCTGAATGTATAGTCTGGAATTTTTCAAAGCACTAGTGATTCTTCTGCTGCAGCGATGGAGTAAAAAAGGCATACTACTCCTTTTCAGTTATTCCAGCAGAGCCAAACCCTTCAGTGGATATGCTTTATCCAGCATACCACAAAAGCACTTCTCCATGAAAAGAGTATCTTGTAGCTCTTGCAAAAATTGGGGCAAAGTGATTGTGAAAATAACCGAGATGATCCATGCTGTGCATGTAAGAATTATTATAAAGAGATTATCTGGTTATAGGAAAATGCTTCATTTGGATTATGTAGCTACGTATAATTTATAAGCCATGCTTCTTCAGAAGAAGTTTCCTCATGCTGCAGTGGGAAATGTCAGACATGAGCTTTTATTAACACTAAGGTTCTGTATTTTTAGCATTAAATTCCTTAAGATTAATCTCTGGATTTGGGGAAAAAAATCTTTAGGTTGAAAGCAACCCAGCAAAAAAGTGTTTGTCTCCCCAGGTTCACTGGTGTTACACTTCAGGAATCTGCAGGTGTTTTTGTTTTAATTTGCAGAGGTGTGAAGCTTGCTGCTTGGTTTGTGGCTATAGGCTGTCTCAGTTTGACAAATGTGGTGTATGTATATATGACAAACTCTTCTCAGTGACTAGGATTCTGGTCGTTGATCAGTCTGGGTGTGAGATGGAGGATGTATGTGCTAGTGTTGCCAAGGCACCGGCTGTTTTCAACTCTGCTCTATAATCTAGTAATCCACAATGTAGACTCTAATAGTGCCAGTGTTTTCCCTTGCTTGTCCATATGATTAACCCTGGAAGCAGTATTTAGTACAAATGTGCCTGTGTAGAGGTGCTGTTCAGAAGAGGTAGTGGTGAATGCCCTAGCAAAAGCCTAGCTGGAGTGGCACAAGGTGCTCATACTGGCAAGAGAGATGTGTGTTTGCTGGCTTGCTTACTTTCCTTGCCTGTTCTACGGTTCTGTGATTCTGTTTTATGAGCAAAAAGTTTGCTTTTTTTTCTTAATAAGCTATGGCAGTTTGGCAATGGCTGTAAAGCTAAGTGACCATTGATAATTTCGCTAAAATGAGTAGATAAATTCTGTGTTAAGCCTTCATACTTCCCAACTTCCAATTCCGCACCTGATTATGAGTTTATTCTTCTTGACTGCACAAAGTCCTGATAGCTCTGGCAAATGTTCTTATTTGGTTTGAGGATCAAAGACTTCATTTTGTTTTCTGACTTGTTTTCTGTGGAAGACTAGTCAGAATTATAAGACATGTTGTGAGTTTTGTGGTTTTTTTTTTAATAGATACATAGCAACCCAAAAACAAGTCCTGATGTATTTCCTTGTTGGCTGCTTCTTTCCAGGCCAGTTGTTTTGGTGTGGATTTTTTTTGTTGTTGTTTGTTTGCTTTTGAGAGATTTTTAAATGGCCACTGAAGTCTGGCTTGCCTTATTAATGAATAGCTGGGAGAAAGCTAAATGTTTTTTACCACAGGTATTTCCCATTGGTATCAAGGCTGGTAGATATTGCGGAAGAACCTGCCGGGAGACTTTGCATAAATTCAAAACTCATTAACATCACAGGGAATTACTAGCAGTTGGTTGCAATGGTGATAAGGTTTTCATGCTGACACACGGAGAGCTGGGAGGCATGGCTGAGGCAGGCCTATTAAATACCACTCCAAATTTGACCTTCTGAAGTGTATTAAACCCTTGCTGGGATTTTTATTCCCTTGTTATCAGGAACTTCTTTTGGTTTAGCAGAGTTGAGGAACCTGCTCTTAATGGTCTGGAACGCTACTTCAGGCTGTGATCTTAATTGATAAACATGACATCCTTTAATTTTTCAAGTCTGAAGTCAATTCATCCTTTTTATTATGCAAAAATAAAGATGCTTTTCCTTGGTTATTACTGTGGCACAGGACTTAATTCTTTTGATTGCCAATGATGTTAAACAAATTCCGCTTTGCTGGTAAATCATTCCAAATATAATGGGCATCACTTACTAATGAGTATTTTGGTAATTGCAGTAGTGCTTACCCTGCCTTTTCTTCTGGAATAACTTCCAAGATGTGTTTTCAAATAGTAGTTTTAGCTGGGTATCTGCCTGCTCTTCAGAGACAGGGCTGCTTTGCCGGCAGGTTGTGGTGCTACACCTGCTGTCCTGCAGTGATGCTGAATGCTGTTAGGGATCTAAGGCTACAAAGACAGTGAAGGGTCCAGAGGGGAAGATATATGAGCAGCGGCTGAGGTCCCTTGGTTTGTTCAGCCCAGAGCAGAACAGGCTGAAAGGCCTCATGGCCTGCAGCTCCCTCACGAGGGGAGCGGAGGGGCAGGCGCTGAGCTCTGCTCTCTGGGGACAGCGACAGGACCCGAGGGAACGGCATGGAGCTGGGACAGGGGAGGGTCAGGCTGGGTGTTAGGGAAAGGTTCTGCACCCAGAGGTGGTCGGGCACTGGGACAGGCTCCCCAGGGCAGTGGTCACAGCACCGAGCCTGCTGGAGTTCAAGAAGCATTTGGACAACAGTCTCAGACATAAGGTTTGGTTTTTGGGTGGTCCTCTGTGGACCCAGGAGCTGGACTCCAGTATCCTTGCGGGTCCGTTCCAACTCAGGATGTTCTGTGGTCCACCACTGCCACCAGAATCCTCTCAAACTTCAAGAGTTGCACGTGTGGAAATAACATTTTTTGCTCAGTCTGCTCAGAGCTGTGTCAGTTGTCACTTTATATTGTTAGGTCAGATTTTTCAAAAGCTAGCTGGCTGTCTCTTTTTCTGAGCTTCCAGGTAAGTTTTGCTGTGTTTGTCAGCATGACCTTCAGATGATAACTCAATTGCCTGCCCACAGCCAAAGTCTATTGTAAGCGAGCACAGTCTGAGCTAGTTTTGTTCTAGGTCAACTGGTACAAGCAGTGCTTGGGCAGTGAGCATGTATAGTGCTCTAAATCAAAGCTACCTGGTTGGTTTTCAGTAATGCCCTGCAAAAACATTCTTCAGCCAGGTCCTCTATACATCCGTCCCAGTTTGGGGTCATTTCAAGTGCTGGAGCATGGTGAGATGTGCTGCTCCCTTTGGCAAGGCAAGAGACACCTAACGAACACGGCTAATATGAGGTAAAAAGCATTTATGGTTTGGATTCAGATTAGCTCTGTTCTAAATGGTGCCAACAGTTCAAGTCACATACTTCTCTTAAAGGCTAGAGCAACCAGATGGATGTTTTTGGAGGCTATTTAAAAACCACTTTTATTTTGCAGAAATTTTATTTATAACTGGAAATGTGAAATCTTAAAGAAGAGTTGTTGCTGATGTATTTTACCCACTTATTAAAGGTTTTGTCTGAATTTGTCCTGTTTCTACCTGCTACTGTTTACAGGTATCTTGATAATCCATCTACACTAGAATGAAGAAAGGTCTAATAAACCACTAGGGTTTATTAAAAATTGTTTTACTGCTTGCTGAAGTGTATTAAGTGGTTCTGTAAATCTGGCCTTCTTTCAGTTTAGCAGAGCACCTGGAAAGCTACCAACCATGTCCAGTGGATGTTTCAGCGTGATTAATGTCTCCTGACTTGGGTCACTGCTTTGAAGCTCACCTGGGTTTGTATCAGGAAAGAGCAAAACCTTTACTTAGAGCAGAGAGGTGTGCTGAGCAATGAGTGTACATTAGAAGCTCTACATGGAAAACAAAGGTGTCTTCCAGGATGAAAGTTTCAGTCCCTGAGGTCTCATATTAGGGGAGAGAGAATAATGTCTTAAGGAGCTGTTACCCCATGGTGTGCCTCCAGCACAGCAAAAGCCTTCATGCTCTCTGCTGCAGGTGTTGGGTAGTCTTCAGACCTGGCTGAAAGGCAGCATGGCTTCCAGTTGCTCAGTGGTCTTGAACTAGAGTCTGTGTGTCCCCTAGCATATGAAAGACCTACACTAGACTTTTTTGTACCTTTTTTATATCTTTAAGTTTAAAACAAACATAAATAACAAAAACCATAGCCATTTGAAATGGCAGTAGAAATAAGTGTTGAGAGTAATTGTGAGGCAAGGCGGAGGGCTTAACATATTTGGATCTGGAGTGCGCCAAGTACAGGTGTCAAAGTCCTAAGTCCTGCTTTTAGCCTTTAAAAAGAGGCTTTAAGTGATGCACCATCAGGGTTGTACTGATGCACCTTTTTCTTTAGGAACACTCTAGTGGAAATAAATCAATTACTCCACCTGTCATTTCAGCCTTACTATCTTAAAAGAGCAAATTAGTATTACCATGCATAGTTGCCTTCAGTAATGGCAATTGCAGACTTTGAAAATGGATGGTCTTGTAGCTTTGAGATCTGAGTGGGGAGTGCTGTTTAAATATAACAACTCGCTGTACCTTCAGCTATGAAAGTGGAGCAAAGGAAATGGCAGCTTAGGTCTGTTCTTCAGGAGCTCAGTACAAATGATAGGTCAAAACTGGACTTCTTGTGTTTTGTTTTAACCTCTGCAGGCAGCCAAGCACCACACAGCCGCTCGCTCACTGTCCCCAGGTGGAATGGGGGAGAGAATGGGAAAGGTAAAAGTGCAAGAACTCATGGGGTGAAATAAAGACAGTTCAGTACGCGAAGCAAAATCTGTGCATGCAAGCAAAGTAAAACAAGGAATTCATTCAGTACTTGCCAGCAGCAGGCAGGTGTTCAGCCACTTCCAGCAAAGCAGGGCTCACCATGCATAATGGTTTCTTGGGAAGACAAACAATGTCACTGCAAATACCCCTCTTTTTATCCTCCTTTACCCCAGCTGTTATTGCTGAGTGTGATGGCATATGGAGTGGGACATTCCTTTGGCCAGTTGGGGTCAGCAGTCCTGGTTCTGTCCCCTCCCAGCTCCTTGTGCACCCCTGGCCTCCTCGCAGCGTGAGGAGCTGAAATGTTCTTGGCTCTGTGGAAGCACTGCTCTGCAACCACTGAAACATGGGTGTGGTGTCAACATTGTTCTCATCCTTAATCCAGAACATGATATGAGCCTCCACAGAGAAAATAAACTCTATTCCAGCAAAAACCAGGACAATTTGGAAACAGAGTGCTGCAGTTCTCAGGTTGCTACAATTGTGTAAATGCAGTTAAAATTAATCTGTACCAGTATTAATCTTACCGTTTTACCTTATTGTAGCTTTGGTTTCAGAGATAATTGTATGTTGTAAGTACGCAGGGTCCATATGTGAATAAAACATGGTGTAGTTGGATGCTGGAAACTGCAACACCTCCAGGGGCTCTAATCAAATTTGGTGAACTCTGTGTGGGAAAAATACCATAAATAAGCGAGATAGCACACTGTGCCCATCTCTTTCTAGATACTTGACATTGCAGGGGACTTGCTGACAGCTGTACGGAGTTGTGCTTGTGAACTGTTAGCAGTAGCTTGCTCTGCTGTTGCAACCCATCATGTGTTGGTGTCTTGCCCAGCTGTCCTAGCTTTGGTATCATTTTGTTATCCTGCGGAAGCCTTTTTGCTTTTGTTACTTTCTGTGCAGCCAGACAGCACAGGTCTCCTCACTGGTGTTGATAAAATTCTCCCACTAGCTATTGTGATTGGATGTTAGATGGAAACTTATTTCAACTTCTCTCTCCATGGTTCCTCTCTGCCTGCCCCTGAAGTCAAACTGAGAAATAAGAGATAAAGGCAAAGCCTATACATTTGATTTCATTCAAAGCCTCAGTTGGTAGGTTTCTGGGAGGAGCAGCTTGAAGTCTTCCTTGAAGTCTGCCTCATTACCAGATTGGCACAAAGGAATGCTGGAGATTTGCACAGCTGGTGATGGAGAGGAAGTTTACCTTGCATGTTCCTCTGGGTCCCAGTAACTTCTTGTTTAAAAAAAAAAAAAAAAAAAGAATGGCCATGATTAGTTCTTTCTTGGGACACTGAGCATCACTCCAATTTTCACTCTTCCTCAGATGCTAGCTCAGGTGTTCTGCCAAACTTTCAGTGGCTACTGGTATTTCCCTTCCAGTAGCACCTTTAATGGCTGAGATATTAACATTGTGTTGATGCAGGTATCTAAAAAATGACTGCGTGTAATCACTCTGGTAACACAAAGTAAATTGTAAATTAAAAAAAAAAAACATAGGAAATTGTCTAGGGGTATTAGTGTGCATGATTTTCATCTTAAGGAAACCCAGGTGGTAAATTAAAGTGCAGTGACTTCTTCAGCAATGTCCTTGGCATGTGGTTAAGCTCTGTTTACATGGCTGTATAACTTAGCAGCCTTGCACCTGATGTGGTGTTGTTGCATGCTTCTGTCACTTGTTCCACAGCAAGTTGTGTGGTCGGCCTTGAATGTTATAGCCAGAGATGAGAAATATGTGGCCCTGTGTGCTGGGAAACTTGGGATGTTGACCCACTCCAGTGTCAGGCTGTGCCTCATGCTGCATGTTGAGCTGCTCTTCTGCTAAAGCTTTTGAAAACAAATTCAGGATGCTGGGTTAAAAGTTGCTGGTAAAGCAACTAGCAGGGATTCTTCCTGATCTCCGGAAGAGCTCCTCTTTGTAGTCTGCATCTCTTTCCCACAGCTCAGAGAAGGCTTTCTACAGATTTAGCTATGCTTGTGGTGTACTGGGTCAGGACTTTCCTTACTGGAGCTCATCTAAGGGGTAGCCTTCACCATGCTGAATGCCCTGTGCCCCTTGAATGCAAAGGCCAGGTAGTAGCAGGAGGAAAAGCTGACATTTGGAGTGTGTTCTTCAAAAGCTTTTCCACAGCTTTTACAGAGTGCACTGGTGGCTTGATGTGACACATCCTATTTTTAAAGCAAACAGCTCCCTTCTGGAAGCCTAATGTCATCTAGAAAATGAGCGAGAGAAATAGCAGCTTTCAGGATTTGGTATATGGATTGGAAAAATTAAGCTGCATTACAAGGTCCAGTGAACAGGAGCACGGACTGTCTCATGGTGGCTTTGTTGCAGGCTTGCCGTCTGCCTAATTATCCAGGCAGTCCAGGGTGGAAGGTAGATGTGGCTCCTTTGCTACCTGCAGGCTTCTGACAAGTTCAGGTAAGCTGGAATAATTCAGCATTTGCAGGGCACAGCCTTCCTGTGAAATGTTCTGCTGCTTTGGTGTAGCAGGTGTGCTCTTAGCTCTACACATACACACAGACAAGGTTTTGGGCCACCCCAAAAGCACATGTGCAGGACTTGGGGTGTAGGCAGTGTGTGTGGTCTGTAGCCAACAGCTCAGAGTGTCATACCTGCTCAGGCCATCTGTTACAACCCCTTTTGCCAGCTGCAAACAGCAATGCAGGCAATCTTTTTTACACCCAATCTAGTCATGTCCTAAGGAAAGGTTCTTCTCTGGCTAAGGTTTAAAAACAAAAATGTACCCAAGCTTTATCCACCATGGGCTGCTGGAAGGGAGGAGTTTTAAAAACCTAACAATCTTTCTCATCTCCTGTGAACTTGTCTCTAGCAAAGAACCATTGAAAATGGGATAAACCTGGACAAGTGGTGGTGGAAGGTTCTAGTTCCGTCCCAAGGTGCCCAAAAAGTAGGTAACAGCTGCAGAAACCTCTGATGAGCGGTTGTATTTTCTGGTAAGTTGTCAAAAGTCTCTTCAAAGCTTCCAGGAAGGAGGCTCAAGGTGGTCTTAGGGTGACATGTCCCCATATTGTACAACTTGTCATCATGATGTATTGAGAAAGTATTGGAGAAGCCCTGCTGTAGCCCTCTCCAGTGGCACACTGGGCTTCTCTGGTGTCTTGTTTCTCTCAAAAAAGCATTGCATAAAAAATTAAGTAGTAACTTCTGTTTTCCAGGGCAAAAGTGAAAGACAGTAGAAAACTGTAAAGCCTTTTTCCCCAGAAGAACTGATCTTTTTTTGTAAAATTTAAATTTCCTGTATGTAGTGTTGTATTAAGAGCATGACAATTTTGTGGTGCTGTATCTTTATTCTTATCTAAATAACCACGCCTGTTAGAAAAATAGCTTCTGAACCCGATAGCTGTCCATAAATGTCAATTCTATGTCAACACAAAACCTCTGATTGGATATGCTCTTGGTTAATATTGATTAAAATTGCAGTCACAATTAAGCAGAGTCTGGTGATGGTGCCATTGTGTTGCTATAGGCAACCAACACATTGTAAACTTACTGAATATTAGATTACATTTTAATGTTTCCATGTTCTTTCTGGTAGAAACAAGGTTTCTTCCCATAGATGAAGACAGCTCGGACAGCCATGTGAGTACACAGAAACAATACTAACAAGATCAGGGATTTCTATTTCTGTTCTCAGTTGATTATTTTTTAATGCCCTTCCACGGTGGAACAGGTTTTCTGTTTAAGTCTCTTTCCTTTGCTTCCTGAGTGATCAGGGGCAAACATATTAGAGCCACACGGTGTTCAGTCTGTGTGTTAACTCAAAATTCGCTTTTTAAACTTAAATTTCAGCAGTGCCTCAGATTCTGGCTGCTCTCCCCCAATGGAGGTGCTGACCACCTTCCTGAGAAACCAGCACTGCAGCTGAGGACAAAACAAGACTAAATGAAGAGATTGCTTGTGTCAGCTTTCATTTGGAGCTCAGCAGCTT
The DNA here is from genome assembly GCF_040182565.1 of Anser cygnoides. Taxonomy (NCBI): domain Eukaryota; kingdom Metazoa; phylum Chordata; class Aves; order Anseriformes; family Anatidae; genus Anser; species Anser cygnoides. The sequence goes on along the minus strand of NC_089912.1, from coordinate 62,641,197 downwards.
GTGGCTCTTTCTGAAGCAGGGAGATTTCTCCAGCGAAAACAACCCAGAGGAAAACGAATCCTATCGTTGCAATGATACCTAAATAAACAGTGTAGGGAACCTGATGGGTCCTAATCGCTAGACACTTGTTTCACAGACAATCTCCAATGTGTTCTTGCAGCATTGATTTTTGTCTTTATACCCTCTGGCTGTTCTCACTGATGTGAGATGGTAGTCAGCTGCCACCGTAGGCTAGACACAGACTTTTGGGATAGCAGTGTGATATCCATATTCCTTTTTCTCCCTGAATAGCCACCATTCCTCTTGTTCTTATAGACAGGATGTTACAAGCTGGCTTAAGATGGGATGTACAATTCTGAATCCACTTCACTTTTATATAGACCAGAAGTATATTATGTGGCTGTAAGAGAAATTATAATATTTCTATAACAGTTTTCCCTATCACCTTAATGATATGGCTATGTCTTTTGGCCAATTGAAATGGAATGCAACCATCTCTTTCCATATGAGCAGTACATTTTTCTATTCTATTTCTAGAATAGAATTTCATATTTCTATTCTATTCTAGTATATTTTTCTAATGGGTTTCTTCTATCTTTGATGAAAGAAAACCTACTCATGTCTGGGATGAGATCAGATATTATTTAGGAAGTCTTTGGCTTCATGGTGGTGATGGCTGTTACAACCACATGAGAAAATGAATGGGTATGTGGTGCTATTCTCCACTCCCAGGAATACCTGAGAGCGTGTTCATGCCATGACCATATCAACTACTCCAGCAGAGCACAGAGATTTCTGAATTAAAGTCAAACTGAGCACCTCTATCCAGGCACCCCAGCATGGAGCCCAGCAGGACTACAAGATCTGCCCCAGAAGCAGGTAAATTAACCTTCAGTGAACCTTCATGCTTTTCTGATTGCAGTGAAAATTCTCCTAGGGTAACTTGTTTAAACCTAAGCAGAGCTGTCTTTCTGCTGCATGGCAGTAACTTAGATAGTAGCAAGTAGATCAGAGCTCTGAATTATTTTTTTTAGCTACATGAAAGAGATTTACCTCCAAGGTATACAAGAGTGCATGCTGGTCATGCACAGATTGTACTGCCTTGTGGTTATAAGTCCTTTTCTTACTAACATACTCAAGCTACTTCAAGTGAGGTTACTTGCTGGAAGTCTGGAGGGAGTTTTTTTTGATGTTCACTTAGTCAAATTGAGTTTTTTGGGTCCTAAGGGATGTGTTTTATAGGTAACTCTGCAGAAAGGCAGTGTGGAAAGCCAAGCACATATGGTTTTGCTTTTTTTTTAAAAAAGTATGTGTGTGGGGGGGTTAACTTGACTTATCTTAACAGTCATTTGGTGAACTGAACTGTAGTTACATTTTCAAGCAATGTCTAAACTCTACAGAATATTGTGTAGAATTTTATGGCTTTTCTGTTTGTGCAAGGCAACGATTACTGGGGGCACTCTCTGGAACTCTTGCCATTCAGTTTCAATACTACTGTTGCTGCCTTTTAAAAAAATAAATTGTCAAGACGGTGTTCTAGGAGAATAACTTCTGCATCCTGCTGCTGCTGGAAAAATGTCTGAGAACAGGGCAAGCTGTGTGGATTTGGCCTGTGGTATCTGTCCTGTTCTTGAAAGCTTCTTACTCAGTAGACCTATTTTTAAATAGCTTTGATTTCTGCGGGGACTCCTATACTGTCTTATTGCCTCCAGAGCCTAATGCACTAGGAAACCAGTGAAAGACCTCTAAAATACCCTATGAAAGCCATCTGGTAAGCGTCTTAAACTATCTGTATGCCTTGGCTGTGCCTGTAAAATAAGTAAATAAATGGGTGGGCAAACAGGGACTTATGCAAAGAAATCTCCAGATGCTTTTGGAGGGCGATATTTAAAGGAGCAACTGCACAGGAGTTTTTAATAGATATTTGTTTCCGGACAGTTGTATCAAATATAGTAAGTGTGTGAATTAAAATAGAAGGTTCTGCTATACCACCGCTGGGTCAGTGTGCTGTGTTGGGGGGGAAAAAACTGACCTAAAATGTCAGAGCTAATTGATCCATAGTGTTGCTGTAACTTGGTTCTGGCTTTGAGCAGGGTTTCGTTTCCGGAGGGCAGGTAACCCCAGAGGACTGAGTGTGCAATGTTATTTCCTGGCCAATCTCTAAGGTGCTCGGGGCTGCGAGCAGGCTCCCTGAAGCAGCCCTTTTATTCACAAACATCCATACAGTTGTGCTCTGCAGAGATTTGAGGCTTTCCTGCACAGGGAGCTGTTTTGGCTGTGACTTCTCCTTGATTAAGATGTCTGTTATTTGCATGGCAAAATCAGTGTGTTTGCTTTCAAATATACCACTAAATATGCTTTCCTTAAACAGTCTTCCTTGCTGCCAGCCCTTCTGCTGCTCTCCCACCCCATGTTACTTCAGACTGCTGCGGGGTCAGATCTGACTTCTACTGCTGGGCCACAGCCAAGCATGTCTGCATGCAATTGCAGGTTTCTGTCCTTGGTGTGAGAGCCACCAAGCTTTGTGCATGCCTACAAAGAGGCTGCAGATGAAGCAACTGAGGAAAGATGTCTTACAGCCTCCCAGAAGAGGTTTGTAGGGGGCTTTGTGTGACAAGGCGTAGCTGTTGCCTAAGGGGTGACAGTGGGCACAGGCACACTGGTCATAAGACCACCTGAGACATGAGTTTTGGCACTGAAGAGGAAAAGAGCCCCTAGAGAGCAACCCACCCATCAGCTCCATGCACAGAAGAAGGAGCCACAGGCTTTTCAGGTGTCAAGTGGGGTGGTATTTCTGCCAAAAAGCAGCAATGAAGCTGCAGTTAAGCAGTAATAGGACTGATGAAAAAATGCCGGAGGCCAGTGACCTTTAACAAGGCTTCCGATGGAAGGAACAGCTCTTGAAAGTCAGATCTTTTCCCAAGTCAGAATATCTGGAACTTTGGTAGACACAAACCTGCCACCAAAACTTGGCAGGGATGGTGGGAGCGTTTCCAGGGAATATTAAATGTAATACTGGAGTCTGTGCATTGAGGGTGTGCTATTTTGCTGTGGCTGACTGCAGTGGTTCTCTGAGCACCAACCTCTTTTCTAAACATCAGCATTTGTTTATGCTCTTCAGAATTTGCAGGGGCAGATGTCTCTGCTTTCTGCTAGACCCTTCTTTTATGCTCCTGCAAAGTAGTCTGCACAGCAAAGGCCAGCCCCTTCATGGTGCAGGTACAGGAGTCAACATGTCAGAGAACAAAAGCACTTGCAGCATAAAAAGACCTTGTTTCAAGTTACAGCAATTTTAAATGGCACTTTGGGGAATTCTTGTCAGTAAGTTCATGGGGAGGTAAGTCGCTCAGAGTATGAATGACTCTGGGTTTGGACACCTGCTTATTTTGCCTGCACTTTTCCACACCTGTCTGTCAAAAACAGAATTCAAAAGTGGAGAGGGTTGTTTTTCTTACAAATACTCAAGGTTGCGTATTGTTTGCTTATCATGTCTATGGATAATCAGTACTGCTTTCTTCTGCTGGAAGAGAGTAGCATTTTATTTAGGTACTTACCCTTGTCCTGTACCAGTCTGAACAAGGTACTTCTCTGCACCCTGGAGACATGTGTCAAGGCTTCAGAGATGTTTGGTTAGCTGTGAACCTGTTCTCTGCTCCTCTTGAACTTTCTTGTTCCAAGCTGTGCTATAGTTCCAGTGTGAAAGAGAGTTCAGCAGAGAAACAGTCTTATACCCTAGTTTAAAGAAAATTTCTTGAAATATTACTGCAGAAATGGGGAATGTGGTTATTAAGTGTACTTTTTTTTTTTTAGCTTTAGTTGCTTTCCTGGCAGCTACAGACTACAAGAGCTGTAGAGCTCAGAGCAGCTGCAGAGCATCCATGGCAAGGGAGCAGGTGGCAGGAGATTAAATGTTTTGGGACTTTACAATGCATAATAAAAAGATAAGGGGAGAGAGGGAGATGCTTGGGAGTGTAGTGGAAGGGAAATTACTGAGATGTGCAGAAGCACTGCTTTACTGGAGAAGCCTGGATTGTGATATTACTGCTTGCTGTTCCAGTCTCAGCCTAGTGATGTCTGTTAGGTGGTCAGAGAGAATAGTTTGGAACTTGCCAGGCATTTCACTGGCTAAAGTAACTGGATGAAATATGCAATCATCTATTTTAAAGATTCAGGACAACCATTTATTTCAGGCAGAATCTGTGTGAAAGAAACTTGCTGCTGTGCAAATAAAACATTCAGAAGAATGTGATATCATCACTTCATGGTTGAACTAGTGAAATGGAGAAGTCGCTGGATGAAAACTTGGTGCCCAGGTTTGATGTACAAAGCCCCAGCTTCTGTAATCATCTCTTCAGGGCCGTGAGAGAGATTTTCAGGTTATTAAACTGAACTAGTTGAATAATAATTTCACAATTGAGAAATCGGTTGGGAGTTAGAAAAAGGGAAGAAAGTGTATTTCTCCTTCAGCTGTGAAAGAGGTCTTTGGCAGAGACCTGTTCTGAAATCTTGTTGGTCAGAAATTGTAGCAATTTTGCAATAAATTGACAGAAAATCTGCATTTATAATCTCATATGTACTGCTTTTAAGATCTTCACTGCTTGTTAAAAGTTGGGTTTGTGCACTTGAGCTCTAATTTCCATTCAAGTGTAGTTTCAGCAGAAGAGTAGGGATTTGGCAGGGGAGAGGAAGGGCCGGAATCAGATTAATTTGTCATGACACCGGAGGGTGGATAAGTATGAAGATGGGTGTATGTATGCAGAATGTTATTGGGAGCAAAAGCAGTATCTATGATGTAAGACTAGATCTAGTTGCAAATTGAAAGTTAACTCAAAAAAGAGGCCAGTCACCAGAGTAAAAACTAATGCATAAAATCAAAGTTAGTCAATGACTTAAATTTATGTTCAATACTTATTTTTTTAAGTCACTGATGTCGGTTAGGATATAAATCACAAATATATCAATTCATTGTGCATCTTCGCCTCACACGTTAGGGCAGTGAAAGCAACCAGGGCTGCAAAGGATGTACTGGCAGGAGCACAGAGGGTTTTTCCCTTGCCGGTTCTGTGCACAAAGTCGTTCTAACCTGGTGAAGCCCTGTGCCTTCATGCACTTGTGATCGGTACAGCACAGCCCTGTCTCCACTCTAATGTTCTGTAAAACTGTACAGAGCCTTGCGTTTCAATATGCTCTGCTGGCTTTAGTTTCTGTTCGTCTGGTTAATAAATGTTTATTTGCGCTACTTGATGCTTTGTAAAGCTTATTGCTAGAGATTCAGCTGTTCTAATAAAGTTGTCTTTTCTCTTGCCGTAGAAGAATGTCTGCTCGTGAAATCACTGCAAAAAGGAAGATAAACTTTCTTCCTTGGAATAGCTGCCCATGGGCTAACAATCTTTGTATTATTATACAGTCAGTCTTCGTTCAGTAGCTTCAGTCCCAGTCTCAGGCTGTAAAGTATGTCAGTCCTGGCCTACTGCAGTTCTTGTAGGATAGGCTAGGATTTTGGGGGGGTCTGAGGCCTGAAAGTCCCTCTCTTAGCACTACAATAGACATAATGGTGTGCTGTGTGGAACTCGGGGGAAAGGGCTGTAATGTAGGTTGTCCTATTTCTCTTTTCCCTGTCCCTGGGTTAACTCACCTGCCTTGGTGTGAAGATGCTCTTTTAAGAGCAGCTCATTCAAGATCAAGATGGTCACATAAGACTTCTCTGATTCATGCAGCGTCACTCATAATTGAAACCATGCAGGCCATGGTATGCAGCCTGTGTGTGACACTAGTGATCCTATGTGTTGGTGGGCATGGCTGTGAGTCTTCAAAATCATTCAACCATTTAATTAGAGGTGAGGAAAAGGATCCTGCCACAGGGTTACACTGTGCACTGCTCACCAAGAAAATGTTCCTAGAGAACTGAAGTGAAGCATGTTTGATCTGGGCCATTGAGACTTGCTAACTTTGAATTCAGCGAGGATATTTTTAGAATCGGTTTCCAAATGTGGAGCTATGCTTTAATTTCTGTGCAGGACCAGAATACCGTGGTGGCTGACCCTTATAAATGCTTGAGTGGGTTTGGAAGAAGCACATCTGTGTCTAATGAGTCTAATCTAATTGGAAATGAGAAACTTGCATTTCTACATCATGGAGTGTGAAGGAAGGGATTTTAACATAGGTTGTGTCTTGATGTAAGCATTATTACATATGCGTGGGGCGGAGAAGAAAGCTGACCCTGGGAAACCTCTCCCTAATTTTTCCTGTTTTTTGAGACGTACACAAAATATAGCACTCCCACTGCATTTCACTCTTCAGTGTTCAGCTTTAGAGGTAAATGCTGAAATTCACCATGGTTAAAATGCAGGTTAAGGCCCAGAATGCTGTTGGCTAACCCCTTTCTTAGCTGTGGTATAAGTGCTGCTTTCAAGCACCTCTGTGGCCCACAGGAGAATGTTTGGTGTATTTTCAGCAGCTCACAGAAACATGGAGGTGTGTTGTAAGGTAGTACTTGAAGTGCAGATCCTGCATCCATAACAGTTTGGTTTCAGGAAGACGGGTGGTTATGCTATGGTGATGTCTGTCCATTTCCTCAGAAATAAGTTTTTGTTAGCTGATACAAGCCAGTTTTAAAGCTTTATTCCGCAGATAACTAGCATCCTATGTTTCAGGCTCTGCAAAAGCGAGCAGTAGAAGAGAGATCCAAAAGAGTTCCCTGGTGTGGGAAGGACAGAGGATTCATCTTGGGGTCTGCATGGCAGCTGCAAAGAAACATCTTTGAGGAAACAAGATTCCTTAGTGCTGCTGGTCAGAGAACAACCTCTCGCTTTTTTTTGAAGGAAATCAGAAGGGTTCATTTTTACAGAAAAGTCTGGCTGCAGCTCAGCACAAGTTAACAACCTGCAGAATAACGACTTGTAAGGTACAAGGCGTGTTAACGAAGGGTGAACTTTGACCACAGGGTAACCCAGTGTTTGGGGTCAGGACTGTATGATTTAGCAAGATTCCTCTGAACACTGCAGGTTTTGTTTGTTTTTAACTTTCATCATGTTTTGAGGTCGTAAGCTTATTCCTTCCACTCTGTGCTTTGGCTTCTCTATTCCTGGTTTTCTGATGCATCTCCTATTGTCCCCAGTAGCCCAATGTTCCTCTGTATATTGGCTGTGGGTTTTTTTTTACGTTAAATGATAGATTGCGATTTCTTTCAGGCAGAAAATGAAAAAAATATCTAAGCAACAGATTAAATTGCTCCGTGAAAGCCTCAGTTACAATAATGCTGGCTTTTTCCTCTCCCACACAATTTTAGATTAAATGGAAGCTGTTTGGGAGAAGAACTATATGGGAGAAACCTGCACTGGTGTTTCAGACCCTTTAAATGAATTAGCTGTCCATCACATGATGTTTGTCTTTGGGTAACAGTACAGCAACTCAAGTCCCACTGCGCTCCATTTGCATTAGCAGGGCTCCACCGTTCGCTTGTACACACTCATTTCAAAATATGAGTCAAAATAAAAATTCATTCCTACTTGCAGCTGTTATTTTCTGGGGCAAAGCGTAGCAATTTTAAAATGCCCTTGCATGAAGTCTTCTGCCATGGACTCTGGTAGTGCCCGTGCAGCCGGCCGCGAACGCAGCCCCTCACCTGGCACCGTGCAAGCCATCTGCTGCTGCGCGCAGTGCTCGTAACGCTCTCGGTGTGTTTCACGCCCTGGGAACTTTGCACAAACACATCCTCCTGTGGTGGACGAGGAGGAAGTCCTAAACATTTCCAGCCTATAAATCAGCTTGAGAGCAGGGGTGGGTCGGGTGCAGGTGGTCAGCAGAGATGGTAAGGCCGTGGACTGAAAGCAGTCGTTGCACTGCACGCGGTGCTGATGGGTTGAGCTCTGACACCGTGAGCTTGGCTTGCTTAGCCCCTTCTGCAGGGAAAGCAGTTCGCTGCACTGTGACCCTGTACAGACAGACTGTTCTGTGCTCTATCTGCCACCAGCCTGCAGCTTTAGGGGTGGTTCTGCTAACCGCTAATTGCTTTTTTTCATTCAAAAGGGGAAGGAAGGGTTTTGGTGGATGTGGCTTTTTACCCACTATCTGAGATTTCAGAGCTGCTGTGTGTAATACTGCAGTGCAGGGGAGTCTCACGTTGTTCTGTTCAGATGGAGCTACAAAACGTCCATTGCTGTGATCTGGGAATCCTCATTCTCCTGGGGTCCCTCTTGCTGACTGCGTGCAGCCAGAGCAGGACAGCATCGTCTGAGCTGCCTGAGAAAAGTGTGGAAGGGAGAGAAGAGGGGATGCCATGCTTCAGTCCCACAGAGCAGGTTCATTCTCCCAGAAACCTGTTCCCCCTTGAAGACTGCACACCTCTCTGACCTTCAAGAAAGGAAGCAAGTTTGCAGAAACTCAGGTGATTGTTTTCCATGAGACAGAGTGCTGGAACAAGTGGAGTAGCATAATAGTTCTGGAGCCCATACAGGGCTCAGAAAAGCCAGAAAATCCCAGAGCTGGGACAGAAGATTGAAGGAGAGGCCATGCGTTGTCTGCTGTAGCTGCTGCTGGAATTAAAAAGTGTCAGGATTCCTGCAAAAGTGATCTTGCTCTTTAGTGCCTGGAGTACCTGAGGAAAAGAAGGTGTCTGAGTTGGATCTTTCCGTTGGTTTCATTGCTGTAAAGGAGGAGCATTAACTCCTTGAAGTCATGTTGTTGGAGTCATGAACAAGAGGGATCTCCTGTTGTCTCTTCCTCATCCTTTTTTCAGTTGCTGATAGCTGCTAATGAGATTATTTGGGCATGTGAAGCGATGCACTGCTGCCCAAAGCCTGCAGGCAGGCAGCACCTCTGTGGCTGCTTGTTCAGCCCACCAACAGTGCAGTTAGCCATAAAACTTAACAAAACTAACTGTTATGCTCTGTTGATTTTGGAACAGAGTGCTCAGGGCTTACCTGCTCTCACATGGAAGGTGAGCTTTTCCAGCAGGTATGGTCATCTGTCTGTTAGATCTGAATCCTGGGCTGCTGAATCTTTCTATGTCTGCCTATGTACATGGCTGCTAATAAAACCTACAGGTTAAAGCAGGGCACCTAGGTGAAAATCTCTGCCATCTTTCATCAGTACCTTACAACACTGAGTCAATAGGGTCAATCTTATGAAAGGAATTGGGAAATTGTCTTTTTTTTAATCTAATTGCCCTTGCTTTTTGATAGTCAGTTGGAGCCACTGGCCCTTAAATGAGTCAAAGCCTTCAAATCATTGTCTTGGACAGTAAACACCTTGACATGGTTTCCAAAATGCAATGATAGACCACAGTTTTAAAAGCTCATTTAATTATTAAAAATAAAAATAAAAAAAAAACAACCTGAGATGAATTTACCTTCAGCAAACTATATGCTTCCTTCTGAAGCTTGATGTATGTGACCTGAAACAAATAGAAAAGGAAGAGGAGCCAAATGTAAAAGAGGTAAAATCTGAAGAGGTAAAATCTGCTGTGGTGTTCTGTTCTGGTGACTCCGTTGCAGTGTTTCAGGCTATTTTCTGTTTGGCAAGCTGCAGATACTGGTCCTAAAAATGTTAATAACCCTTTTGTAAATGAATTTTAACGTCTTAATTAAGAATTTCTAGCAATGGTTATGACCTGCAGGGAAATGTGTAATTGGCTGTTTTCCCTAGCTGGTTAAACGTCATCTTCCTAGAAAAGAAGAAGAATGTATACTTATGGGATCTGAAAGCCTCAGACCCAGCGTAAGCCAGGATCCCTGTGCTTAACACTGCAGCAGAAATTTTTGCACATGGCCACTGCAAGGCAGCTCTCCGCTTCAGTGCAACAGGGCAAGTCCTTGCTCACCTCCATCTCTGAGGTACAAACAGTGTGAGGCAACAGAAGCATCCTCTGCTCTGACAGGATGGGCACAGGTTGCCCGGAGAGGTTGTGGAGTCCCCGTCTTTGGAGATGTACAAAAACTGCTTGGACATGCTCCAGGGCACCAGCTCTGAGCAGGGTGTTGAATAAGATGACCTCCAAGGTCACTGATTCTTTTTAGCCAGAAAAAGTAAAAGGGAAGGGATGCACGCTCACAGCCCCAGTAAGGCATGCTGTGAATCAGCAGCTAGCAGAGGTGCAGCAGCCCAGAGAAAAGCAATAGGGCATTTGCAGTCAGCAGCCTGTTTGGAAGAGGGATGGCCAAGGCATGAAAGATGATGCTTGGTATTCCCAGATGATGCAAGGGTGACTAGAGATTGTGTGTGGAATTGGCTGTGTCTCTTGCCAAACGGGAATGGTTGCGTGCAACCTTGCCTAGATTTCCAGCATCATTGCTTGCAGCTGACAATGTCGTTGAGGTACTGGATGCTCTGCTAACTTCTACTTGTCTGTTTGCTGTTAGATACCTGTACAATTTTCCCTAGTTAGATTTTCTGGAGAAACTCATTCAGTTCTTGTTATAGTGACGCTGATTTCCCTTTTGCAGAAGTGCAGCCACCTCTCACAGAATGGCTGAGGTGGGCAGGAGCTCTGGGTCCCTCGGGTCCAACCCCTGCCCAAGCAGGGACACCCAGAGCAGGGTGCCCAGGACCAGTCCAGGTGGATTTTGAAGATGTCCGAGTAGGGAGACCCCACAGCCTCTCTGGGCTTCCTGATGGTTAGAGGAAACCTCCTGTGCTGTAGTTTGTGCCCATTGCCTCTTGTCCAGGCACTGGGCACCACTGGGAAGAGCCCGGCTCTGTCCTCTTTGCACCCTCCCTTCAGTCATTTCTCGACATTGGTGAGATCCCGCTGAGCGACCTTTTGTCCCTCCTGAACAGCCCCAGCTCTCTTGGCCTCTTCTCACAGGAGAGGTGCTCCAGCGCCCTGATCATCCTGGTGGCCCTCTGTTGGACTATTCACAGCTCTCAAGACAGCAGTAATCCTCATGCATGTGGGGCACACAGCGAGGAAAGGTGCTGTATGAGTAGGGTCATGAGCATCTCATTCCCTTAGCTGGGACAGGGCTTTGCTGATCAAGCGGAGAACGCTTCAACACCTAGCGCAGTCGTGCTTCTGCAGCACTGAAAAAGACTGGAAGAATATTTAAGACTAATTCCTTGCACCAGTTATATTCTGAAGACAGTGATTTGTCCCTGTCTTCAGCTTCCTTTTTAAATGCTTAGTCGTGGCTGAAAACAGAAGCTTGAATTTATACTTCGGCAGGTTACAGCTAAATCCAGAAACCCAGTCACGTCTGCGTAAAGCCATTATTGCGTTTAATGAGAAGTGTGTGTCTGCAACAAATGGCACCCCGTTTGTCTTCATCTAATCATCCATAAAATCCACCACTGTTAAAATCATCGCAGCAAATTTGGGGTGAATCCCTGGCTGAAAGCAACTGTCTTGTAGCAGTGGCCATCTGGAAACGCCTGTGGCAATATAGCTGTGAAGGGTGAAGAACTGAGCTCCTTTCTCCGCTCCCCTATAAAACTCCAAAGTACGGTGTTTCATTTGAGAGGGCAGCCCCACGCAGCATGAAGAACAAGCAGGTAGAAAATGGCTGAGGACTGTAAGCAAGAAAGCCTTTAAAGCAAGCCTTATTGGAAGAGCGAGCAATATTCTGCTTATTAGCATAGATTGGAATTTCCTGCTAGCTGTGAATAATGCAAAGGTCACTCACCAGCTGCAAGCAAACAGCGTGTGGTTGATTCTAAAATTAGTCTGTCTCTAGCATTGCCACTGCTTTTCTCTGCATTTCTTCTTCTCTACCTTAGGCCTGGGAATCCTATTAAAGATAGCACAGGATCGTAAGAAATTCTCTTCCCACCCCCCAGCTTCCCCATAAGCTTCTGTAAACAGTTGCAGTTGAGATAGCTAGGTGTCTGTTGCCTACCATATGGCCAGGGTATTATGGCCCTAAAACTATTTTCCATAGGCTCAGTGACATGATTTTAACCCTCAAATGGCTTAGTTATCCTTTCTTCCCAGTCAGCTGGAGTCTGCTAGCACAACAATGTTATCTGCAACCATTTTACATTGATTTTTTTTTTTATTTTTAAGTTTTCTCTTTTATTTCTGGGACTCAGAAATAAGCTCAGGAAGAACCTGAATAACAGCCTTAGAAAAGCTTCGGTTTCTTTTTGCTGATGAACCAGGAGCCTGCTGGTGTGGTGACGCAGCACCGTGGCCAGCTCGGAGGTGGGAAAATTGTCAGAGCTTGCCTTGGATGGGAAGGAGGACAGCAGCACCACAGGCATAAAACTTCCCCCGTGTTAGCTGACGTGCAAGGCAGATGCTCCCTCCTAAAGAACGCAACTCCAGAGAGCACCTGCCTCCTGCTATAGGGGATCTTGCAGAAAGGTTTTAACCTGATGGCTGTATAAAATAAACTACTTCAGAGCAGACACACCTGTCTTAGGACACGTGGCTGATTGTCTGTCGGCAGAGGTCATTTGTATGTCAGAGAGAAGGTGATGCTCACGACTGTGGCCAGCTGAAGATGCAGGAAGAACTGGAGTGAGCGAGCAAACTGGTCTGTGCAGCCATAATAAACCAAATCTTTTCTCTGCAGAATATCACTGGGGAGATGCTACTTAGTGCGATACACATCCTAGATCCTGGAGGGCCAGGCAGTTTCTGTTCTGAGTATGTGAGTATTGTGTATCTGAGCCTCAGGTGAGATCTAGGCACCTCCAGTCTGTGGGTGGATCAGTCTGCTCAGCATGTGCTAGCAGGGCCTGCTGTGGGCAGAGAAGTCTTAGAGCAGATAGAAACACAGCAAGGCATATGGGATGTTGTTTTTATCACACACCTAGTCATGTTGTAACAAAATTCTTCCCTCAGAGGATGGTGAGGCCCTGGCCCAGGCTGCCCAGAGAAGCTGTGGCTGCCCCATCCCTGGCAGTGCCCAGGGCCAGGCTGGACGGGGCTGTGGGCAGCCTGGGCTGGTGGGAGGTGTCCCTGCCCATGGCAGGGGGGTTGGGACTGGATGGGCTTTTAAGGTCCCTTCCAACCCAAACCATCCTGTGATTTAAGAGTATTTTATGAGAGAGAGAGTCTCATTTTCTGGAAGCCTGTGTAGTTGGGAGACTGTTTTCTGGTGTGCATCCTAGGAGTGCCGTGGGTGTTTACAGCTCAGTAGAGAAGGCCCACAACACCATGCTGTGCAAAAGCCCTGGCTATTTGCACAGCCTTCCCTTTTTGTCCTGCTTGTCCATTGTGTAGAGCCATTCACCTTCTCATGTAATAAAAGAAGAGAATGTCATCTTAGATGTTACATTCTCTTCTCTCTCGTAATTTTGTTTTGACAATGCTAAGTGTGCTTAGCAAGGCAGGTGACGCTGCAGAAACACTCTGTAAAACACTCTACAGAAGCAATGGTTTAAATCTCAAGTAATGCCATTAAAAGAGAAGAGTCTTCTTCAGGTTTTTCATGATGGACTGTGAGCGGACTATGGTCTACAAAGTCGTGTTGTCTCAAGCGTGGAAATCTCTGCACGGATAAAAGCTACAAAACAGAGTAGCCAGGCATCAGCAATGCACCACTTCTACAGAACATCCAAAAAATAGCAGCGAAAGGGAAGGAAAGCCCCCCAAGCCATGTCCTTATGCTCGCTGAACTTTTGTGCAGCCTGACCAGTGTGACTTGTGTGTTGCTGTGCTCCCAGTGCTCCGTGCTGGCCACGTGTGCCCAGGTGGATGCTGGTTGTTGGCACAACTTGTAGTGATGTAGCGAGAGCATTCCGCAGCCATGCAGAGCTTCTTGGAGGAGATGGTATCTGACGGTTTATGAGATGTTTGTAAAACTTCTTCAGGAGGAGTTGTTTGTATCCCCCATGTCAGTCACGACGCTTGCAGCAGCATCCAGTCTGTGCTAGCAGGGGAAGAAGCAATGAGTGTTTAGAAGTATTGATGTGTAGTGCTTGCATGAATATTCTGGAAAGGCAATCACAGCCTTGTAAATTTTAAAGCAAAAGTAACTTGGATTGATACAAGGCAGAAAATGCAGTAGCCTGAAATGCTTGCTAGTCAGCATTGCTCTGTAATACCCAGTTTGGGGGCATCTATAAAGCTAAAGATTTGAAGATCTATAAAGCTAAAGCAAACTTATCTTTTCGTTAAACCACCTATTTATGTGTCTTCCACTAATCCTGGAACAACTGAGTCTTGGCTTTTTTAAATTCAAGCTCCTGTTTTCTGTGGCTTCCCTAGCATGATTTTCACAATCCTTCTCAAGGAGGCAAATGGTGGAGTCAGAGAATTGATGAGATGGTAGAAAACCTCTCACACTTGAACTCCCAGTTCTAGTCCAGCAAAAGTAATAACCAAGAATAATTACAATACAGTTGTTATTTTGACAGAAAACTACAGATTTTCATCAAAACCAAGTTCTGCTAAACCATTAGCTGCAAAGGAAAGCAGCTGTTGGCCATCCTCCAGGATGGTGAACTTTCTGTTCCTTACTAGCAATAGATGTGTTTTCACGTTAGCATTTGACTTGGAGGGACTGAATGGCTCTTAAGGATGGCCTGCTTTGCCCCCAGGCGCTGCAGGCTGCTATCAGTCACTTCTCCTAGGAGAGCTGGGATTGCTGCCAGCAGGGTCTGTACAATTAGGATTAACTGGGGCTGTGGAGTGGTGAGAGGAGCATCTCTAGCTGCTCCAGTGGGTAGTAGCTGCCAGCCTAAGGTGGGATAGTGGCTAACGATGCACAGCATTTGTGAGTGCCTCTGAAACCTGCTGATAAAGCTATTCACACCTCACATATGGGAAATGGGGACTTGTTTCCATTGTCACCCTGTGTTAAAAGGGCTACTGGGGAATAGCATGCAGACAACTCTTCGGGCCTCACTCCTGCAGCAAAACTCCTTGCTTATGAGCACCCAGGTACCCTAATGTCCTAGGTTTATTCAGACACTTCCTGCATAACTTCTCTATTCCCTCTTTCTTATTGTATCGTGAATCACTCTGTGGTCTGTCATGGTTTATTTTTACAGCACAGTGAAAGGTATAATAGGGAACTTATAAACATGCTGGGGGGAAGCCACCTGAAATAGCAAATGTTTCTAATTATGAAGTTAAAGCTTCCTTTCTAAGCTATTGGTTTCTTTATTACACCTCGAACAGCCTGAAAATGTACTTGGCTACAATTAGACTTCCAGATACAATAGGTGAATTGTAAATGAAACCCATCCAGTGGAAAATTACACTATTAGCCTGGAGCAGTAGCCCTACTCTTTACAGTTTATGGTGCCACATAGCCTACACATCCAGGAACGTTTTGTGAGTCCATAAAGTTGAGAGGACAGTCTCTTAAAAGCAAAACAATTTAGTTTAAAAATAAAAAATGTCATTATCACCTTCTTTTATGTTTCTTTATTATTTTATAACTTTTTCAGGCTTTTTCACATTAGTCTGGTTTAAATAGAAAATAATTTATCTCTGCCTTACCAAGATACATTAGGCAATGTTCCTGAAAGGGCTACACCTAATTAGTTTCAGTCATGGTTTTGGTACCTGCAGGGTAAAAAAAATAATAATTACATATATATATATGTAGATTTCTGTACAGGGTTGGATAATAGTAATTGTAATTTAGTCTTCGTGTTCCACCGTTGTGCTTGGATCTTAATCCCTTTCCTTACGCAGAGTTACACACTGATGGTCCAGGTTTGCTCCGTTATCAAACGGCTTTACTGACTGTACCGATTTAAGGCTGTGGGGCACATCTTCACCCATCACCAATTGGTCACAGTGTTCATGGAGGAACAAGAGTGGCAGTGCCACAGCTGGCACAGGGAGAAATGACCTGCTCTTTGCAGCAGAGCTAAAGCTTCACAGGAATGAGCAGGGATTGGGGCCATGTGGATCTGGGTTTGAGAGAGCAGGGTGCAGTTCAGAGCTGTCTAAAGCTGCCAAGTCCTGGCTCCTGAAACAAAGTCATCAAGCTCGCTGAGATTGACATCTGGAGCCAGCGGTCTGAATGCAGCCTCTTCTTCATCTGCTCGCTGCACTGGGAGCCAAGGGCATTTCAGATGCCTTTGGAGATGGTTTGAGTAGGGTCTTCAGTAATCATGTTAGTTGGCTTGGGCACGGGACATTAAAACTGACATCTTGTCCTCCTACGGTTTAGGATCTGATTAGGTGCCAGATTGCATGAAGCTTGCCATGGTTGTTAGAATGAAAAGAAACAGGAGAGGAGCTTGTACTTGTCTAAAAAGAAGAGGTCTAGATAAGCAGCTGTTTTGCTGGGGGAGAGGTGGGAGATCCTCCTTCTGTTTCGTTTCTATTCCATCTCTGTTTGCAGGTAAGATGATATTCAGGGTCTTTCATTATGAGTGGATCCATAGTTTGTTTGGAAGTATACTTAACAGACAGGGATCAATACCATAATAGAGTTCTCAAATAATCTGTTACAGGATAAAATGTGTTAAATGAAATCGCTTGGGCTGTAAGATGTAGAATACTGATGGTGATTTTTGAATTAAAGCAAAGTGCTTTCTTGTTTTCTTCTGGGAAAGAAGAGGAGTTTGCCAGTGGCATTTACCTTGGTTGTGGGTTGTTTTTTTTTAATGCAACAAAAAGAAATAGTTTCTTTGACCATCTACTGAAACACTTGCTATTCCTCTAGGTTTGTACTTTCTTTTTAATTTATGGAGAACAGCTGCAGAATTGTTACACCAACAATGTAAGTGAATGTCTTAACAGATGGTTCTCGTGCTGGCTGGGACAAAAGCAGCCTCCTCCATCCTGATGTGGTATGTTTGTTGTTCTTAAATCCAGTTATCTTGACAGTGCTTGAGGAAGTCTTTGTCGCTTCCTTTGTAATGTAGTGTTGCTGCAGTACTTCTGCATTGAAGTCTTGCCCCACCTACTCTTTAATTTTTCTTCTAAAGTAGAGGAACAAA
Source organism: Anser cygnoides (assembly GCF_040182565.1). Classification (NCBI taxonomy): domain Eukaryota; kingdom Metazoa; phylum Chordata; class Aves; order Anseriformes; family Anatidae; genus Anser; species Anser cygnoides. The sequence continues at coordinate 62,624,352 of NC_089912.1, read as the reverse complement.
AGTATTTACTTTCTCCTTAAATCTCAGCTCTGGTGCAACATGTTCAGCTGGAGAAATCAGAATGGAAATGTAAAGTTCCTCCAGCTGGAAATGGTTTTACAAGGGAGGTATTGTGTGGTTATGTCAAAGATACTCGCGTCAGAACTTGAAACTGTCTTCCCTCCATAGCATCCAGTGAGGAAAGTTTATATATATAAAAAAAAGTGCCTTGGAGCATGTAATTGTTTGCATATAACATGCTAAGCTTGCTCAGGTAACATTCAGTCTCCTCTTTCTGAAGCAGGGATGAGTCTTCACGTTGCAGAGAAGTGTAGACTCTTACTCACCCCCCAGACTTTAACAGCTGTAGGAGTCTTATGCTTAGAGAGACTGCTTTTTTTCAGCTGCAGTGTTTTTGTGACAGTCATCCCGAATGTGACATGAGATACACCAACACCCTCCCTTTGCTGTGACAGCAGAATCCGTGAATCAGCAGAGCCCAGCTGCGGTGGCTTCGAGGAGCAGCAGCCTGGCTCTGAGGGCCAGCTGATGCAGTAGTGGCTGCAGCACAGAGCTCTGGGCTGCGTGCATGTGCAAGGAGCGGTGTGATCCCAGCCTCACAACTTCTCTCTGGGGCATGCAGCAGCTGCTTGGGCTTTGGGCTTGTGAATAGCACAGGCTGGAGGAGATGATCAGATGTCAAGGCAGCCCACGCTGCCAGAAAACCCATTCCTGCCATCTTTCAAGGAAAAAGCAGCGTGCCAGCCTGGGCCGCCAGCTGAGCTGCGCCATTGTAAGTGGTGGAAGAAACACAAAACACACTGCGAGCAAATGTCATGGATTTGTGGGTGAATAACTTGTCAGCCTAGCAGCTGAAGGACAAATGCATAGCATTCATAGTGAGAGGCTCATCTGAATAGCTGAAATCTTGATTCAGGTCGTTTTCTCTTCTCTTTTGTTTTCACCTGCCTCTGTTAGTTTGTGCTCTCTGTGCAGATGTGATTGGAAAGTGATTTTGCTAATCATTTCCAGGTAGAAATCTCAAGGAGTCAAACTGGCTGAAGCAGCAGGATGTCCTCTTTCTGGTGTAACCAGTAAGAAACGCTATGAGCTGATTGTTAGTGGGCTGGCTTCTTGCCCCACAAAAAAACACCTTCGCTGTGATGATGGCCTCCTGTAAACTGTACGGATGGTACAAGGCCCAGGCTACTTCTGGAGGCCTTTGTGAAACGATGTTCTTCAGGAAAAGCCATATAGCGCAGACGTTGCTGGGGGTGGAAGGGAGTAGAGACAGCGAGGAGTTAAACTGAAAAGTGGGCAGAGAGCATCTTCAGCATCTGTGTTGTCGTGTGGCCGCGCTTTTGTGAGATACGTCTTGTGCTCTGTAGAAACCACAGTACTAGCTACTGGTCTACTGGGTGTACTTCTTAATTCTGAATTTAAAACATATCACATTAATGCAATGGGATACCCAATGATGTGATGGAAAAAGAGAACAATTACTGAAATGTTTATGCAGGATGAGCAGAAGTGTCTTAGTTCAAGGTTCTGTGCATAGCTGTAAATGAAAATGTGTTTGGCATGGTGTCCTATATAATTAAGATGCCACACATTGTCTCTTTTTGCATGGGTGCATGTGTCACTGTCAGCACCTCAGGATTATCATGGGCGCGATGGCAGCAGGCAACTACCTCCGTAATTTGTTTGATGTAAAAGCTGGATCTGAGAACTAGTAGCTCAAACTGGAGTTGAGCCGTACAGATGTTTTTGAGACTTAAAAAGCAGTCACAAATTCCCCAAATCCTGCCCCATTATAGCTGGGGAAATAGTTATATTTGAAAAGCCCTTGGAGCAGTTCGAGTAAATGGCCCTAAACTGTACTGTTTGTGCAGTTTAATATCCATTTCTGCTCAAAGCAATTCTACGGGGATTTTACATACTGTAAAATCAGAATAATTTAATTGTGCTGTGTTAAAGTCTATTAGCTCTCCTGCAAACAGGAAATAGTTCACAGCTTCTTGATAACTCCAAAATGACTGAGGTGGGAAATTCAAGTAAATTACATTTCCCTGTGTAAGCACAGGTGTATACTCAGCGTTGACTACATTGCTCTGCTTCAAATATTTGTGAATACTGCAGAAGTAGAAGCATAAGAAATAGGGTCAGGGTACATGGGCACAGATTACACTACAATTAAACATAATGCAATCTTAATGTCATTCTTTGTATGTAAAATTCATCCTAGTGGCTGTGCAAACTGGGTGGCACACGGATCGCAATTAAATTGTTGATCCCCCTGGCACAGATGACCCACACGTGTTGATCTGGGTGTTTTCTGGCCATGACCCTATTTCTGTCTCTGTGACCCTGTTCTGTTGGGCTCAGGCCACCTCGTTGTGCTGTCTCGGGGTCACCCCACATCACACCCCTCAATTAAAAGCCAAGGTTCTGCAGGCACTTTACACAAGTTTTTGTCAGGATGCTGAATTTCCAGATATGATAGTGATCCTGTAACTCAAATGGAAAACATTGCTTTGGAGGCAAAACAGTGATGAGATGGATTTTTGCTTCAACAGTTGTAAAGACGGAGAAGAGTTGAAATGGAAATGTAGCCAGTTTCTATTGAAAGCCTTCAAGTTTTGTCAGGGTAGAGCACAGGTTACAGGTGGGTTAGAGAGCTGGCTGTTGCACAGGAACCGAGGTGTCTCACCCAGGAATGATTATCTCCACGTGAAACCCTCTTCAAAACTAATGGGCTCCCAGCTATGGACAATGAGCTACTTGAGGGTGAAAATAAAAGGTCTGGGAATAAGGAGAGGGAGATGGTGAGAGCAACAGAGCTGTAAAGAGCCAGGGAACCTAAAATCATGTCCTGAGATGGCTGCACTTAGCTTACAGGCTAATTATTATGATTTGTGTCATCGGTACATTATGTGATTATACATCGTAATGGGCCGGGACTCTGCTGCCTCTTCTGAAGGTCATTACGACGCACTTGGGTACCTTGTGTTTGTGCAGCGTGTGTGCCAGTTTAGATAGGTCTGTGTGCGGTAACGTGTGCTGGAGGTATGCCCAGGGGACAGGCGCTATGTAGATGAGCTGTTTAAAACGTGAGTTTCATCTCAAGCATCGGAAGCTCTCTCTCAGCTGTGGTGCTGGGGGCAGGGACCTAATGAGACTGCTTTAATACGGTGCTAACATACGTATTAGGTAGCAGTTGGAAAGGCAGTCTATCTTTCAAGGTTTAAGCAGCACTTTCTGAAAGTGCCTCAATTAACAGCTAATGACAAGCTTTCTTCAGTGCTTCTCTCATTATCTTCTATAGCCAGATAATGAGAATGATCATCCAGAGAGACTCCAATTTGTTTACCATTTTTTATTTTATTGGGAGGCTTCTGGATATTTTAGCCAGTAACATTCCTGATTTGTGCCTCCATAAGTCAAGCGCCCAAGTTCAGCTGAAATCAATCATTGCTCTTAAGATGTGCATTTCAGATAGCTTTTTCCAGCAGCGCAGGCATTGCAAACCTTAAGTTAATTCATGAAGCTGCTTCTACCCTGCAAAAGATGGAAGTAGTAAGTAAGGAAAACAGTACCCTTGTCTGTCATCTTAATGATAATGGAATTTAAGATGTCTACAAAGGGCTGTTTCAGCTAAATATCTCATGTCCACCAGTATTTGAAAAGAAAATAATGAGCTGAAAGTGTTTCTGTGCCCACCCGCAGTGTTAATTGAAAGCCGTGAAGACAAAGAGGTAGAACCAGACTCAAGGGACCTTTCTTACAGAAAGTTTTTGTGAGCCATCTCTCCTGTATCTGGATGTATTTTCTAAGCCATCTTCATGAAGCTAAAAAGACTGTTGTGGTAATAGGAGGTCTTCTTAATGCTTCCCCATGCATTAATTCTATAGGCAACTTATAAATCAAATTGAGACCCTTCCAAAAGAAGGGTTTATATAAGGGAACTTATAAATGAAATTGAAACCCTTCCCATTCTTCTGTTTTGTTGACTCATTTCTAGTCTCCACTTCTCCATACAAAGCAAAAGAAGCAGACACAAATGTGGACTTAGCCTCAATATCTACAACTGAGAAAGTACCTTAGGGGAAGATACTAAGGCAAGTTGTGCATTTTTTATTATCTTTTTAAGCTCATGTGTTGCTTTTAATTGTGAGCTCCTTATATAAATGAGACTCACAGGGAGCAGAAATTGTCAGATGTGACAGATTGGTAGAGAGGCGACTCTTTACATTGATCAGGGATGTGTGACATAATTGACACGTTGGGGAGCGCTGTCTGAATTACAGTAGTTTGGATGATAATGAGAAAGGAGTAAGTTCCTGAGAAAATTAAATGAGCAAAGAGCATGAAGCCGCTTGCAAGGCAATTCTGGAAAAAACATTTTGCTGGAAAAAGAAGATTACAAGAAAAAGAAACAAGCCTGTATACTGAACCCAACCTTTAAAATGTCTGGGGAACAATGTGGCTTGCAAGACTTTTGATTTGTTTATGTAATTTTCTGCTTAATATCAAGTTCTTGCAGGAAGGAACCACTTTTCAGGACTGTAACGTAGTCCTGGAACTGCAGCTTCTGACCATTTTCCTTCCCCTGCAGTGTAGTTGGAAGTGTAATGTTGCTACTCACTGCTTTCTGGTGTGTGCTACCAAGTGGATTCGGTAGAAATGCATTTATGAAAATGCTCTTGTCTCAGAGGCAAAACCAGGGGGGAGGACACAGCTCTCCTGCTCTTGTGTTGAACAGCTTCACCTCTCTGGATATAAAATGGGTATAAAATGGGGATAATGATTCAGACACCTCTCACAAAAACGCTTTGAAAGATGAAAAGGAGGATAGCTGAGACACATGGGAAAGAACTCAGCATCACTGCTGGGAACTCGAATTAAGCTATCTAGGTTTTGTGGCAACAAAAACAAAAAGGCAAACAAAAGTTCAGGGAGCAGAGAGTAGACAAGATACTGTGAAGCCATTCTAGATCAGTAGTACAGTGCCTGGGACATTGCATGTGTTTCTGATCACCACCTTGAGAAAGATGTTGTAGAACCATAAAGAGATGGTAACAAGAAAGAGACAGTGAAAATAGTGGAATTGTTTCTTCTTCGGGAAATAAATAAAAGGATGCATACTAAGAGGAGGGAAATAGTCAAGGAGGTAGAAAAAGGAGACAAGGTTTTTGTGGGTACCCAGACTGCTACTCCAAAACAGAACTTAGAACAACACAGATCCCAAAGCTGAGTTATAGTGGGGTGAGGGGGAGAGGCTGGGATGTGAACCCATTCCTATGGCTTATGGACCCACTGGCACAGGCTTCACTTGACAGAAAGGGATAGTCAATATCTAAGGAGAATGCCCAGAGCTACTTACAAACTGCCACGTTCAGCCTCCTCCCTGATACGGACCTTATGCACTATGAATAGTTTAGAAACAAGACCATTTCTCTGTTCAGATGGACAGGATTCGCTCTGTTCACAAGCAAGGCTTTCTGGATTTTGCTGTAGTCTCATTGTGCCTACCTGGCTGTCTAGGTGTTCACAGCAGGTCAAAATACCCCTAAGTCAGTCATTTTGTGGGCTGTTCTGTGGTGTTTGGCCGGACATGGTGCTTGAGCACTTCACGAAGTCTTTGTTTATCTCTGCAGCGCTCCTGCCTGGTGAGGGGGTGGTTTAAAAAGCCCGCAAGATCCCCCAGCCCTTTCAAAATCCCATCCCTCTCTCTTATGATTTTGTGACTAGATGGATAAGGGCTTGAAACAGACAGTAATTCAGGCCAGAACATCATTTGGGGTTTTTGGTGCAGCGCACCTCTTGCCTGATGATTATTTTATCATCCTGATTCATAGCTTTTCTCCTATTCACAGCACATCTGCCGCTCACTTCGGTAGCAGTTGCAAGCAGCACTCAGCAAATTGCACTACAGGGCTATGAGCCAGGAATCCAGGAAAGGAGAGAGACCTTATTAGTGACCCTTTGTGGGAAATCTGGTTTAAGAGGCTTGGCACACTTCACGTAAGAGCTCAAGAGTAAAGGTCCCAGTTCCCTAGGACAGCCCTGGGTTGTATAACCACGAGATCATCTTTCCTCCTGTGCACTGTTTCCCTGCTCCCTACGTGACTTGCAGCTTCTGCAAGAAATCATGTACTTGGGCTTCTCTTCCCTGGTTGCTTAACCCTGGTTCATCTCCAGCATAGGTCTGTCCTGTCCCCTGAATTACCAAGGAAAAGAGGTTACGTGAGTATGTCATTAAAGACTGTTTTATAGCACATAGGTTGCAAGGACTCAAATTAGGCTGCAGCCGCTGTATTTTGGAGCTTGGATAACCAGCCCTGCTGGTTTGGGGGTTTTTTCTTGTAATGTCAGTTCCCTGCAGTTTTAACAGAGGAAAATGGGCTATAAAGGAAGTCCAGCATGACCTGGCACAGCAGCATCAGCATGGATCAAGGCTGTCTGAGCGCTCAGCTCTGTGCCACTAGCCCTAGCTAAGCTCAGGCCACAGGGACAGCAAGGTTACTAAATCCTGCTGATTTCTCGTCAGTGCAGGAGGGCTTTTAGAGCTTAATACAGCTGGGGAAGTAACAGCAATGGTACACTTACCATCCCCGTCCTGTCTCTTCATTGTCTTCTTGGACCTGTCCAGGAACATCCTTCAGCCCCTCCTAGCTAGCCATCCCATCCATTTCCCCCATCCCCATCCATCTTGAGTCCTACCAGCAGACTCTGCCTCCCCTCCTTCCTCAGCCCCCTGCCCTCATCACCCTGAGGCTGCGATTGCTGAGGGGCTATCACTTAGCAGGGAGGGCTGAAGGTGACAAAATAGATTCCCAGCACCCCAACAAAAAAATTGTATTTGTGTTTATTAAATTATATATTGATTTTTTTAAAAAAAACAAATGAGGTTGAGAAGTACCTGGAGTGCAAAATTTTGGCCCAGAGAATAGGCATTTGGCAAATGAAAAAAAAAAAACTAAAAAAAAAAAACTGTCAAAATGGAAAGATTTGGACAGTCACGCTAAGCAAGCAAAGCCCTGCGTGTCTCTCAGCAGCCTGACTTCCAGCAAGCCTCCGGGAGCCCCTGTGCAGGGCTTTGGGGCTGCTCCATGTCTCCGCGGCAGAAGGAGCAGCAGCCCAGAGGGAGCCAAGCAGCAGGGGCCAGTGAGCGTGTGTCTGAGCCCATCCCAGGAGCACTGATGGCAGCAGCCACCCTTTCATCTCCCTTCCCAGCTCAAGGGCTTCCCCCCGGCGCTGGGGGAAGGGGGTCTGGTTTGGCTTTTTGTGCGTGCGAGGAGCTTCCTTGACCTCCTGGTCCCACCTCGCGCGGTGTTTCCTCTGCAATCTGCTGCATCGCCTCGGAGGGGGCCAGGGACAGATGGCTTGATTTAGGCTGATAAAGGGGCTGCCTTCAAAGGAGAAGCGAGGCGGAAGCTGTCTGGCCTGATATCTCTTTCTGGCGCTGTCAACGGGAGGCCGAGGAGACAAGCTGGGGCCGGATGGAGACCAGCTCCATTGCAGGGAACGTGGAGAGAAACAAATCTCCCCTTAAAAACACTCTCCTCACGCTGTTAAATGGTGTCTGCTTGCCTTTATTTCAAACAGCTCCTGCCAAGCTGGGTTTACCTCAGTATTTGAGGCATGCTCTGGTCCTCGCTGAGGCTGCTGCGCTGTGTGAAAGATAACAGCGCTAAATATCTTCCCTTGCTCTCAAGGGACAGCCGGGGATGTGGCTGGCATTTTGCTTGCCACCAGCTCGAAGCTGAACGTGGTTAAACCCTAACCACGCTTGTCACTTCCCATCCGCAGCCTCCGACAGCGCTGCGGCTGTCGAGCACCTCGCTGAGGCCTACCCCTGCTGCGGTGTCGGGCTGACGTGCTGTCCCGGCCCTCTGCAGCCAGCAAACTGCAGTCCTGCAATAACCAGGGAAACGCAAGCCAGCCCAGTGCCACCGGCTTCAGTACGGGAGGAGATGAGAGTTTCCCCTTCTGGGAATAAAAATAGGTTTTTCTTCAGAGATCTTAATTTTGTACTTTTTTTTTTTCAGGAATGAAGTGAAGTTTTTCAGGGAAAGAAGTGTCTCTGCCCTTTGGAGGCAGAATAATTTATGAGCTGTGTTCATAAAAATCAGCAATTTCCCTTTAAGTCGGCTCCTGTGCCTTCGTCTCGGCTTCCCTGATTAGTCACATAACAAGATATTTCTAATACAAACGTGTCAGGGGAGAGCCGAGCCAAACAGCGCTTTATCAGAGGAGAACCCGTATCCTCCGGCTGCTAATTAGTCACAGAGACACAGGTGTGGAGGTGAGGTGGACTCTTATTTTAGAAGCCAAAACGTTTTGTGCCCTCCGAATTTCTCGAGAGCCGTGCCGAAGCAGAGCTTCTGGAGATCTGCCTCAGCTTTCGCATCCCCACCCCTCAGATGGGTTTGCTGTGCTGCTGCTTCTGCTGCTGTTTGCGGGGTTATTTCTGTCACAAGCTTGGCTAAACAGAAACTCTCTCCTTATAAATATGGAAATCTGATGATTGAGCTCTCCATCTCTTGGGACAAGTTCAAAGCGCTGTGCTAAAGAGAAAGAGGCTGCTGAGCACTCTGCTTGGCAGCTTTGTTTTCTGTGCTAGCGGAGAAAAACCAGTAAGATTTTCATGCTAGGATCCACCTTTGCAGGATGGGCAAGTGGCCTCCTTGGTCGTGCCCCGGACAGTGTGCTGCTGACTTTGAAATAAAGCATGGCGAGGTGAGGACAAGAGCAGTCCTTGCCCAAGCTGCCTTCTCAAAGTTGTTAGCCTGTCAGCCTGGGTTATGGGGCCAGGAGACACCTCCTCGTACCTGGGCGGGTACGGAAGCATGGGTTGGCAGAGTCCCCTGCTCTGGGCAGGCTGGTGGCCACCACTGAGATCTCCTCCTGTCTGCAGCATGAGAGGTACACTTGGTGCATGAGTCTTGGGCAGCTGTTGGTCTTTTGGGTTGTGTTGGAAGAGTCAAGGTTTTTAGGTTTGTTAAATGGCTTTTAACGTCACTGGGCATCCATTATTCGTGAGAAATCTCTTGAAACCTTCCTCCAAGAGCAGTGGGTCTCCACACTGCTCCTTCAGGGCCTTGTCTGGCCTCTGTTTTGCAGGCTGTCTCCTTTTCTTGGCTTTATCAGTGCCTCTCATTTCTGGCACCAGAAGTGGCTTTGATGTTGGTCAAATGCACAGGTACTTGCATTCAACATCCTGACTGTTTGCATTTTCTATAGGATCATTCCCAGACTTTCAACTTCCCTGGAAAGCAAGGGGCTGAGCCCTTGGGATTTCCCTGCCGGTGACTTTCTCTCTTTTCCTGAGCCAGTTCTGGCTGAGTAGTTAAAGGGAGATGCGGTGATTCCCTGCTGAAAGCCCTCACAAGATCCCTCCTTGTCCTTGATTGTGAGTGCAGGCTGAGTAAACTGGAGGCGTAAAAGCACAGCTTGTCAAGACAGCAAGCAGCCTGCCCAGGGTGCCTTGAGTAGAAATGTAGGATCTGGCAAACACAGAGTAGGTGTGCAATGGAGAAGACATCCTGTGGCTTAGACGACAATCCAGGGGCTGACAAAAAGATATACAGTCTTCACATGTCTCATTTTCCTTCCAGAAGTGCCTGACCTTGAGCTGAGCCTCACCAGACTCTGTTGTCAGGTGTGTGGGTCTCCCTGTTGACTTGAGACCTCAGCCAGGGAGCCTGTGCAGCCAGACACCCCTCCCATCCTTGAGTGGGGTGAGCAAAGACACAAGAGCAAAGCAGAACGAAGAAAGGTTCCTGGAGAAGAACTGAACAGGAGGAACAATTGAACAGCTCAGAAGAGGTTCTGAGGAAATGGATTAAAGGTGCTGGAGATAGTCCAGAGCAAAAAGCAAGACCTTATTCATCTTACACACGTAGAAATTGAACGTGTAAAAATCAGCTGCCTTTCTATGAAAAAAAACAAACAACCACACAACATTCTAATTGCTAACTGGAGAAGAACAGGTTGCTCCAGAGACATGCTGGGGGTGGTATTACTAAATAACTGCGACATTGAACCGCTGACTGAAGCCCTCGGGCTGCTGAAAGTTATGGATGTGGAGCCAGCCCAGCCTTTTCCTACTATTGTTCTTACTTCCAGAGGCTCTGGAAGCCTAGCAGTGTAGCATTTTGTCTATGAAGGTGGTTATCCAGTCTCCAGGATATTGGAGAACTTACATCACTGGAACAGGGCTCTCCTACTGTCATTTGTGTTGTGCTGGGACATTTTTGTTGGAATATCTCATCGCTGCAGTGTCTGCTGGAACCAGCCAACGCTTTTAATGTTTGCATTGGGCAAGCTTTGATCTCATCTTTCATGTACAGCTGGAACAGCCTCGCTGTGTGCGGAGGGGCCGGGGCAAGAGAGGATCTGTAAATGTATACCTGTGTATGCCCGTGACCGTGGCATGGCACCACTTCTATTGCACATTCTCAACTTTTTTCTCTGGGTGTTAAGGCTGTCCATGGGAAGGAAGCACAGATCCTCTCTGGTGGAAAACTCATTTTTTTAAATGAGTTTAGTTTTTTTTTTAATAGTTTTACTCTTGGTGATGCCTCTTTAAAGCTTTGAAGGAACGGGGCACACCTTTGAAAGAAGCTCTAGAAACTTACCGACAAGCATGAATTCAATCCCTAAAAGTTGCTGCTGTTGTCCCTTAGGGGCAACACTGTGGCTGAGCACTGCAGTTTTTTATAGGAGGTGCCTATAGAAGCCCAGGCACTTATTCCAGCCCCCAGCCTTCAAACACACCATGACCTTGGCTCTTTTAATCATTTTGAGGATATCCTCCCTCCTGAGTCGAGGTTTAGGAAACAATTATAAAGTTGCTTGGTTGATTTTGAGGTCCTGGTTTGGCCACATGCCAGTTGCTAAACTGACTCTTAAAAACAGCTACCAAGGAATTTGTGATGCTTTATTGCCTTAAATAATCGTGTATCATTGGTCCTCAGAACCGTGGATGTATAATCAGAGGTACAAAAGGAACGGTGTTAATGCCCTCATGTATATAACCTTTATATGGAGGGAAATGTTTTGGTATTGAAGCATTCTGAAAACATACCTCATTTAATAGCTGGTTTTAAACAGGTATTGCATGCCAGCCACTTGTCAAGTGCTGCAGGCGTTGGGGAGTGTAATGTGGTATTTCTGTAATTTGCAATGTTAACGATCCAATTTAAGTCCTGTAAAGTTAGCACAAGATACCAAACCTATAAATGCATGTGATAAAAAGGATGGCTTATGATCGTGTGTGAGAAGAGCCAGGAGGGAAATACAGTGTTAAATATACTCTGTCGTGATTGAAAGGAAAGGACCGGGGGCTGGTTGTGCTGCTGGCTTCTCTGAGGGAAATCTAACAGAAATCATGTAATTACTCCCATTTTTCCTCCTTGTCCCTCAGTCGCTTTCCCAAAGCATTCGGTCTACTTACAGATTTGGTGCTTCCTCTGTTACTGTGGACTCCCAGGATTAGTCATACATCATCATCCAAAAAAAGGGACTTTCTTCCCTGTGCTGCAAATGTCATTTCTGATTAGGAAAACAGACATTTGAAACTTCTTGTTCACTTACGCCTTTCTGCTTGTTGCGTTGTGTTCAGCCCGAACATGGAAGTCAGGCTGTCCTCTTACAGGGTTTCACAGGAGCGTGTCAACAAGTACGGCGGCACAGAAAGGCAGACTGGCACTTCTCTTCTGGACCCCTTTTAAACAAAGCAAAGACCTGAACTCCTCGTTACCTGCCAGAGGATTAAGCTTCACCTACTGTGGCTGTGCACAGTAGAATGTAATGCCAGTGCAGTTGAGCTGGTTGAGTTTAATTAAGTAGGCTTGAGGTTTTAATCACACACCAATATTAACTCTGCTGGTTTCAGCTGATGAAAAAATGGCTTCAAATACTGGTTTGTCTTATAAATGAATTGAGTTTGAAACCTGGATCCTGTAGTGGGTATTGCAGGCCTGTTTTGTTACTGTTCAATAAGATTTGTTCACCAGTTGCTCAGGAAATAAAAACAGCAGCGTTGTAACTGGTGCATTGGCAGAGCTAGCGGAATGTCAATAAACAGGTGTTGTTTATTAGGTTTTTGAAACTAAGTCAGTAGCTATCAGAGTGTATTTTGGTGCATCACTCACTGTGTCGCCAAAATGCCACTTACTTTCCCTAGGTACAAACTGGCAATGCTAAGAAGATGTACATGCTGATGAAAAGTGCTGACCATGACGTCCCGGGAGCCTTCTGCTCTGGTCACTATGCGTTTCTAGAGTTCCTTCAACGTGTGAGAGTTAGAAAAAACATGTTTTTCTCCAGATCTCCCAGAGAGAAGGTGAAGGCCAGCCATGATCCTTGGAAGTGGTTAGGAAATTTGGATGACCTCTCATTCCCACAGTTAACTGGTGTTCTGTTTGGCTCAGAAGTGGGCTCCTCTCCCCTTAAGCAGGATGGGGGAGTGAGTGGTTAGAGGCAGTGCCGAGCATCCTGAGGGCAGCTGGACAGAGGTCAGAGCCTGAGGACGTACAGCCTCTGCCATCCCATCCAGGATGGGCCCCAGAAAAGCTGGGGTGCAGATGCTAGGTTGCATCACAGTATGGCTTTCCCCAGCTTGGACAGATCAGTGCTAGGGGACTCCAGGTTTAATTCTCTGTCTGTTATCAGTGTCACACTTCACTGTTTGAAAGAATTTGCATTCTTTCTAGGCTGAGCTTTGAGCACTACAGTCTTTTTTCCTGTGCACAGGACAAATGCAGGGTGTGCATTTGCACTCCTGGTTCCTTGACTCGGTAGCTCTGACACCCTGAGCAATAGTGCTGGGGTGTGAAAGGGATGTTCTGGCTTTGTTCAGCTTCATGGCACCACTGGCTCCTGCATCAGGGGAGTATCTGTTGCCTTGTCACCTGAATGTTTTGTACTGTAAGCCAGATAAACTACAAAACCTTACAGCCCCTATAGCCACCTACCGGTTTCCCTAAGTCGTTCCTCCTCCTATATTCCATTTTGCATAAATACAAGATCTGCCATTGCCTTTGATGTCTCTAGAAGATACCAGGGCTATAGAAACCTACCCCTACCATGCTGTGTTTTGTTCCTTCCTAGCCAGACATTTGGTTTATGAATTTTTCTATAATTTTATACTGACCTTCCTGGGCCTCTGATCTGACAGTTCGTATGTTTTTGTGTTTCATGTTTCATATATGTGAGAATCCTCCAGCATTTGTTATCTTTTCCAAACCCTGCTTTAGAATCTGAACTGAAATAGTATTAGCACTTGAACCTTTTCCTGTCGTTCAAAGCCATTTCACTATCGCTTCGTTGGATCATCGCTCCACATTTATTAAACAAGGACCCTGATATTTCCTTGCAGCTGTGCAGTCTAAGGTAATCGTTTCTTGTTCTGGTGATCAGAAACATGAGGAAAAAAAGACACCCTTTTTTTCTGCAGCAGTTCTTTATGTATCTGAAGACAGCTATTATGAGACTCCTTAATCTTCCCCTTTCTTCTCTGAGCAAATCCATTCTTTTAGTATTCCTGGATGGTTGTAGCTTCAAGCTTTCATCCATAGGAGAGCCGAGGGGATTACATCTTACTTGAAGTAATGGGCTCCAAAACAGAATGTTTAAGCTGGAGCCCAAGGGATAGAGAGGAGAGCATGAGAGACTCTTTTGTGAGGTTTGCAGGTTACATTCCTGCAGTACATCCCCCTGTGACACTTCCCTTTCTCTTCCAGAATATGCCATTACTGACCATTGTTCAGCTTGACTCACTATAAATCTCACATCCTTTATCCCTCTACTTTAAAGTTTTCCCACATAGATTACACAAATCTGTACACATTTTATACATCTCAGTTCCCAGTGTTTTAGTTTTTGTGTTTTGGTTTTGTTTTTTTTTTTACACTCTATGCTTATAGATATTTCATGTTTATATTGTAGTGGTACCTAAAGGCTTCAGAGGTCTGTTGTCTAAAATACTATGAGGCTGTGCTTTTACATACCTACCTACGCACATCAGAGTCCCTTCCCCACAAGCATGCCATCCACAGCTGCATTCCTCAGGACAACCTTGTGTGTCACAGCTTGAGGCAGAGCAAATCTGCAAGGAGCGTATGATTTCTGTTCCCAGGGCAGAGAAGACTGAAGATGTGAATACCTATTAGCAGGAGCAATGTTCTAGCCCCGGAGTCCGGTATGACAACATGGGAATGATAGAAACTTCTCAGTGACCCAAACATATGCCCTGCAATTGGCGTGCATGAGTTTCTCACTTGTTTTTGTGCTAAGTCAGTTTCTCATGCACAGAACATCTATTAAATTTTCAAGCTCATTGTTTTATGTGGGGAAAAAAAAGCAAAACACTTGGGCTTGTCCTTTCTTGTTAGCATTGGTTTATAGCATGTGATCCGCATGGGCAGCTTCAGAGAGCAGGAGCCTGCTGGGCTGCAAGTACTTGCTGTAGGCCGTCACGCATGCATTGGTACCAGTACTTCCAGCATCTTTAAGTCGGGCAGAAGACAGCAAGCATATCATCGGCCTGTACTGGAGAGAGACAAAGCTAACTGGATGATATTCCTGAGCAGCCAGATCATAATGATTTAGCTGCTGATAATTAGACCAATGCCTCTGAACTGAGGAGAGAAGTGATGGATACAGCCTTGTATATTGGGTCTTTCTATGAGATCAGAGGATGAGGGCACTCTTCCCCCTCTGCTTATCAAAAAGCAGAGCTGCTTTAATAATCGCAGAATTCCCCACAGAGAGCAGGGTGGAGAACATCTTTTAGTGGCTGCAGGAATGACTGATCTCAAGGGTTGGAAAGGTGGGCAGGTGGAGACATCTCTGTTACCAGCCCTGCTCTTAAGGGGCAGCTGAAGGCCACAAAAAATGTGTGCCCATTCCCTTCCACATGCACTGGGGTCCCAGAGGAGTCACGGGGCAGGCTTGTTAAGCTCGCGAGATATCAGAGGTGTTGACTTTGAGTGAAGTGAAAGGAAGCTGCATTTCCAGAGGTGTTTCAAGGGTGTATTTGCACCCAGCTCCATTGCTCAGGGTGTAACACTGCAGTTTGCTGGCTGTTTGGGTTATTCCGCCCCATAGTCAGTGTGGGCTACTGCGAGAGGCAGGCGGTAAGAGTAAAAAGACTGTTGACCTGGAAAGGGGAAGAGGAGTGGAACAGAGAAGGAATAAAAACCCTACTGAGCACCACCTGATTTAAGTTTAAAGTGGTTTCAGCTCCTCTCCATGCCCCTGCATACTAAGGATTCACACTGCTGCTGTACCATGAAGGTTCACTGGAACTAATTTCTGATGTTCAGACACGGCATGTTGTACTCGCTGCAGGATGTGGCTGTACCTGGCAGGAGGCAGAATTTTCAAGGTCCATGGTGTTGAGCCCAGAAGAAGAACAAACTGATAAGGAAACACCCCACCGTTCAAATGCTGCTGTTACCCATGCCCAATTAAGCTGTGAGCATGTGGGGAGAAAACTATGATTAAACTCTGGCCCCAACCAAATGTTCATGCAGAGGTCTGATTGAATGTATTTTTTTCCCTAGGAGGCATGAGGAGGTCTCAAGAACAGCCAAAGAAAACCACCTAAAATGTATTAAATTCCCAGAGCCATTTTGGAGCCCCTGCAGCCACTTGCCTTTTGATTGGGAGTGTTGTTTGGCTCCCGGTGAGCAGAGAAATCACGTCACCTGGCCTGGAACAGGTGACACCGCATAGTTGTGACCCTGATGCTGGGGTCCGAGCTGAACGCATTGCCTAAGGAAGGCTTGTAAAAAAAAGATAAAGCCACAAGTGAATTCCAGTAACATAAGCACACAGTGAACCTCGGTCTGCTTGTAGGCATCCACAAGCAAAAGGCTAATTAGTTGAGTAAATACTTCTCTGGGTAGATTTGCTACAGAGAGAGAAATGTGTGCATTCATGATGCACAGAGGCAAGGGGGCAGCCCTAGCTGAACCACAGGAATGCTGTTGTGCTTGTGCTTGTCTGGAGCCCTGCGCGTTGCTGCAGAACCAGGGTTATGCCAGTGCCACGGACAAGGCACTCTAGTGCTGGGGATGCTGTCCCTGGCCCAGCTCGGTGTCCTTCTGGTTCAGTTTTGCAATTCAGAGGGAGCAGGCCTGGCCCGTGCACTGCAGCGGTGGTTGCTCAGGCTCAGCTGTTGCTGCGTGGGCCCTTTGCGCCTGTCATGAGTGCTGTGCGGCTGGAGTGGGTGCCCAAGTGGGTCTGATGTAGCGGTGAGGTGTGCTGAGGCAGAAGGGCAACATTTTAGGCCTTAGAAATGATTTCCTGGCATAGACTAGTCAGATGAAAGGTCTCACCTACCCCTTCATTGTGTCCCCATGAGCACGAGAACAGGGTGAGTCCCCAGTGTTACCTCCCTGGTTCACTCTCTCCAGAGATCTGTGCCTCTAGGGCTGCCTAAGCTCACAGCAGAACTTTAGTATTCGATAATCCTCATGGATATCCCTTCCATGCATTTATCTCGCCCTTTTCTCAGCCCCTTTTAGCATCCTCAGTAGCCTGTCACCTGTTGTATGGAGAAGTACTGAGTTTGTTTCCAGCTGCTGCATGTTAACTGCCACTTTATATCCCTTTCTTGTAGAAAATAAAGGCTGGCTGATCCCTATTCACCTTCTCATCCCACTCTGGATCATTTAAACTTCTCCCAGATCCCCCATCCATTGTCTCTTCCTGGCTGAAGAGTCCTGGTCTGTGTTGTTCTGGTCATCTCATGGAACCTGTCATCCAGGATCTCTTCCTTGAGTGACAGAAGCTAGCTGCAGCTCACCATTTTCATTTGTGAAGTTGGGATTTTTTTTTTCTTCTGTCTGCCACTTTTATCTTCATTTAATTTCAACTGTTGCACTTTTACCATTCAGCTGCCATACTTTCTCATTCAGTGTGGCTATTAAAAACCTGGCATTTTTCTTCGTAAAAATAGTTTTTTTAACCTAAAACCCATGTGATTTATTATTTATACCTAATCATGTTCTCCCAGATACTGGCTTGGTTGTCTGCAACTTACTGTAACCTTTCTCACCATATTATTAAACTGCTTCTGCACTACTCTGGCAGTGGCTACATTTTAGAGGAAGGTTCAGCATTATCTATTTTGTGTCATTGAATGCAGAGTCTTGTAAGAACCATCCATTTTAAGTGCTGTCAAAGAACGCCTACTGGACAGTGCAAGGGAGCAGAATTTTGATAAAATAATGCTACATGTGGTATTTGACCAGTTCCTATTAAGACGGAGCCTAATTCAAGAATCATATTTTATCTCTTAAGCACAGTGTGTTAAAAAGAGCTAAAGAATTAAAAAGAATTAAAGAGGCAGCACTGGGGTGGAAAGGATGGTGGTTCACAGAACCACCAAGTGGCTGAGGTGGGCAGGAGCTCTGGGTCCCTCGGGTCCAACCCCTGCCCAAGCAGGGACACCCAGAGCAGGGTGCCCAGGCCCGGTCCAGGTTGATTTTGAAGATCTCCAAGGAGGGAGGCCCCACAGCCTCTCTGGGCCACCTGTGCTGGTGCTCTGTCACCCACACAACACAGCAGTGCTTTCTGATGCTCAGGGGAACCTCCTGTGCTCCAGTTTGTGCCCATGGCCTCTTGTCCTGGCACTGGGCACCACTGGGAAGAGCCTAGCTCCATCCTCTTTGCACCCTCCCTTCAGGTGTTTACAGACATTGGTGAGATCCCTCCGAGCTGCCTCTTGTCCCCCCTGAACAGCCCCAGCTCTCTCGGCCTCTCCTCGCAGGAGAGGTGCTCCAGCTCCTTCGTCATCATGGTGGCCCTCTGTTGGACTCTCCCCAGTGTGGCCATGTCTCTCTTGTCCTGAGGGGCCTGGAACTGGACCCAGCACTCAGGTGCAGCCTCCCCCGTGCTGAGTAGAGGGGAAGGATCATCTCTGTAGACCTACTGGTGATGCTTTGCGTAATGCAGCTGAGAATGCTGTCACCCTTCCACCCTTCATTGCTGACTCACCTTCAGCTTGGTGTCCACCGGGACTCCTTGGTGCTTTTCTGCAGATCTTACTGACTGAAGGAGAACTCACTGAGCTCACAGAGTGATTTCTTTCTGAGGGAGCAGAGCAACAGTCCCTTGCTTTGAAACTCACTGACTGGCTTGCATTGCTTACAGGTGTCAGTGCCAAATCACGGGTTGCATTTTTACTAGAAAATCTGTAAAAAAAAAAAAATTACAAACTCCAGAAACTGAGAGGTGGACAATATTAATTAGCCAGTTTGGAGTGGTATTTACTGATCTTTAGTTTCTCATGCCTTGTTCCATTTCTACAAACTGATGGTTTCTTCAGATATTGGACTTAATATTGGATGTTTGTTTTCCCTGTGCAGCTGTACCTATTATAAATCAGAATTTATATACCCATATATGTATATATATGTGCGCATGTTCAATTTAGTTTCTAGCTTCTAGGTGGGAAGAAGTGAACATATTGGAAAATCAGTGGTGCTAAATAGAGATAGGTCCAACAGGTTTGGAATTTGACGTGAAAGGATTTTAAATACTTTCATCAGTGCTGGAGCCAAGTGACTTGGTAGCTTGTCTCTGTATGACTGCTCTGATGCACTGTAACGTTGAGTACAGCGCTACCTGGATTAGGTTGTCTGTAAGAGGCCGCAATGGCGCAGATTTAAGTTTTGGGAGCTTTTGTTTTAGGGGGATTCCAGTAAAAGCTGCTGTGCTGACAGACACTGAAATTAAATCTGCCCATTTAGCCACAAAATTGGTCCAGTATGGGAAGTACAGGCTTCTTCATTCTTCTCCAAGATGGACCGGAGATTGAATTCACCTTTTTATTTGGTCTTAATTCCTTCTGGGCAAGACTTTCACACAGCTGGTCACGAGCTTTTTAGTTTTAATCATGAGCTTGACTGATCCACTTAGAACTCAGTTGAAACTGTAAGTGTATTTCATACGACACACCAAAGAGTCATCACATGAAAATGGCTTGGGACTATTGCCAGCCCAGGCTGATTTTGATCTGGTGACCTACGCTCCATATTATATTCCCAGTATCATCCATCATGTTTCTGATGTTGAAATCTGGCATTTCCAGAGGTAGTTTTAACATACTAAACATGCTTCCAAAGTTCTGTGATTTTCCCCTAGGTTTCAGCCATTTAAAACACCAGCATACTCTCTGCTTCCTCTGAACGCGGGTGGGGATGGACTAGCCTAGTAGCCAGGTAGAGAAGTGACTGCATAACTTTTAGCTAAACTGTTCTGTTCTGTTTCATTTTCTGTCTCTACAGGATCCAACAGCTGCGTCTATTTCGGACAGAGATTGTGATACGAGAGAGGGAGAGACTGTAGCCATGAACTATAAGCCGTCCCCACTTCAAGTGAAATTAGGTGAGTCATTGCTGTTGAAGACCGAGAAGGCTGAATCTAAGGTCTGTAATATGGTGAGGCGCTAGTGGGATCATAAGCAGATCTCCATTTGTATGGCTGAACATACCAGCTCAGCTCAGAAATCTCACAGAGCAGTTTATCGGTGTGATTCTGCTGCTCAGGGAAGTGACCTACAAACATCGAAGGACAGTCTGTCTTGGGCTGTGGTAGAGGTCTTCCTGAAAAGGAAGGAACAGCTTTTTAAACCTACAGAATTTCATCAAGCTAAGATTAAGGCTTGGCCAGAAAAAGAATGAAGATAATACAGAGGGGCTGTAAAAAGAGGACAGGATGACTGCAAACAAAAGGGAGAGGAACAGAGACTTGGACCATTACCAGGAAAAGACAGAGCCGTGTTGTTGTGAGGTGGAGGGACTGTAGGTTTTTAATGGTTCACAAAGAAATACTCATGCTATTTCTGAGCACTGTGTCTGAAGTTCTGGAAGCAGCAGCGTATATTAGCACAACACATTGCTTCCACACAAAGCTGATGCTTACAAGAGGACAGTAATCCACACATTGCCATCCTGATTCCAAAACCTGAATCTCTATTGTGCCATACAGACTCAAGACCCTGACAAAGGGCATGTCAAAGGAATAGTGTGGTTTTTGCTCAGAGGATGGGTAAAAAATGGTCTGGGAAATTTCCAGATGGGAGCAGGAAGCAGTCCCCTAGTTGTCCTTCACATCAGAATAAATGACATTGATGGGATGCTGCTGGAGCTGATTGAGGGTGACTGCCATGTCAGGGAAGGCTCTGAAAAAGGTGGATGCCCAGATGTTCAGTGGCATAGCCCTGAGCCCTACCAAATGAATGACAGGGAAGGTCAGCAGACAGCTAAAGTCTGAACAAGATTTGAGAACCTGTGAGCATCGTTACGTGGTTATGAAGAGATCTTGTCAATAGGTGGGTTTCACCCAAGGACATTAAGTACTACTGCAAACAGTGGTGTTGGCTTCATTGGTAAGAGGAGCTTTAAAGAAACACCAGGAGAAGTCTGGAAGCATTTGTGCAGTCTCAAGACTCTGCTGGAGTTTATGGGAGATTGAATAATAGACAGATCTGGTCATTGCAGTGCATAAAGGAATTTTGTAGACTACGTCTATGGACAGTGAAGGGAAAGAAAGTAGTTGAATAAATGATCTTGAAGAAGGAGTGACTAGGGAGGAAAAGAGACATAAAGTTGGATGTGCAAATGCAGCAAGGTTATGCAGCAAGGTGGAAGACCTTGAACTATTGATGGAGGATATGAGCAAGTGCATTGGGACAGTATATCTGTCCTGCAGTAGCAATCATAAGTACTCTAAAAAGGGCAGCTGCTTTTCAGGAAATGGCAGAAAGCAGCAGTATGTGTTAATGACAGCTCAACTCACAGTTTGGTAAAAGATAATCACTGCCAGCATGCCATATGCCACCAGCATCCTTTTTCACTACCAAAAGAGTTCTGTGATGTTATTAGAGAGATAATTACTACTGCAGTAGTTGTTTTGGATAATTTAACATCAGGAATTAGGTTGGAGAGCAATTGATACTATTATTGGTAGGTCTGAGACATTCTTGCATTTCTGGACAATAAAGATATCCTCCAGAGATTCACTAATGTGACAGAAAATGGAGCTTATTTTAGACTTGGCTTTGGTAACACATGAGGACATTATAGAAGATCTGATCATCAGAAAGAGATTTGGATTCAGAGATAATAAGTTTGATTCATGCAAATTAAATGTAAAGGTAATTTAAAATAGATCTGTAACAAATTTCAGTTTTATAAAGTAAGTGCATAACCAGAGGCAGTGAATTGAGAACCCCAGGGAATTCACTTCACATTGGGTAGTGGTGAAGGAGAAACTATCAGAAGAAAGGAGATTGTTAATGGGCTTCTCCAACAGTCATTTCTTTTAGAAGTTCATTAATGACAAAGGGACAAAAAGTAGGAGGGAGTTGGAGGGGGACATCAGTACAATAAAGACTCAGAAATACCACAGAGGAAAGGCATGAAAACTAAAGTAATAGAAATGAGAAAAATATGACAGGAGCAACTCAGTCTGCTGTAAATTGAAGTTTACCAACTGGAAGTGAGTAAGAAAGAGAAAGCCTGATATAATTGCAAGATGAGTAATTATTAAAATGGACTAATACATAAAAATATGCCATAGTCATACCTTTGCAGAGTTTCCCAGCTTTTTTCCAAACATACAGATACAGCAGAATGATTAGTTCTTCTGCCAAAACTTCTGCTTTATCATGTAGGGAAAATTTTATTGCATTTCGCCACTGCCGAATGCTATTATCCACCATTAAAGTGGGAAAGGTGGATATTAGAAGAGTCTGAATCACTTTTTCCAGTAGATAAAGGTGTATCACTGCTATTGTGAAAGGCCAGGGTAAGATGTTTGCAATGCAGTGTAACGATCTCATCGCTTCAGTTCCACCAAGAGGAATTTAGAGTGGGCTTGGTATAGATGAGAAGTACATAAGACCAGCGATTTGAAAGCCTGTCATATAACAGAAAACTAAAAGAGGTTGGCATATTGTACCTGGTAAAAGCAGGATGGAGAAAGGATCTGCTTGCCTTACATAAATCTTTCAGGGAGTAAATATCAGGAACAAAAAAGAAATATTTGACATTACAGATTGTGTAAACATTGCAAAAGTTAAAGCATAAATTGTGAGGGGTATATTACATCTGGAAATTAAAGCATGCTTAACCATGAAAGTAGGGACAGGCTCAACTGGTGTCTTCTGGGAATAACAGAAAACATCCAAAACTTGTATTGTATTAGAGCTCCACAGAGTTATAGAAGGACACAGCCTCCAGGACCTGCTAGTGCTCCTGCCTAGTGAATGCTCGGTGCTGACCACACTGTGCTTCTGAAGATCATAGTTGGTGAAATCTACCTGCTTAAGAGGAATTGTCCAACCACACTGACAAGCATGTTCCTGCCTGGGCTCCAGAGAGAAGTCTGCTCAAAACCCTCCTCTCCCTGTGGATACAGAGTGCCTCTTCAATTAGGTGAACGCATATCTAACAGAGTTTGGATTGACTCTCTACTCTTAGCCATACTCTGATGAGTGCTAGGTTACCTGGGCCAAAACGAGACTGATGGTATTGTCTGCAGCCAGTGTAACATGCTTTTAAAACACATCAGCTCCTGTTGCTGTCGTTCTTAAAATCTGCCTGACCTTTGCAATTTTCAAGCAGCTTAATGTCTCACGTCTCCCAGCTCTGGCTCCTTTTCTTCCAACTCAATCTTTAGTCTCTTCTGCATTAAACTCATCAGGATTTGGATTGCTTTTTAATCCCTTTAAGCCTAAACAAAGTTAAGGTAGTACATAAATGTTTAATAGCTTACCTGGCAAAGCTGTTGTTGGGGATGGTAGTGACTAGGGTTTTAATCCTATTGCAAGTTTTCTGTATGGATAGTGGCATTTTTCACTGTTAAATCGGAATCAATTGTTCAAATGTCAAATGCTCTGACGGAAGGTTGATAAATGTCATTTTATACTCTGTGAAGATTCATATATAAATCTGTCATATGTGCTTGCTGGAAGCTTGGTTTAAATGAGCTCAATTAAATAGCAACCCAGCATGCATAGAAGTTTTGCTTCCAGAGCCCACAGTGATTGAAGTGTGACAGAAATTGTGCTGTGCTGCATGCTCCGAACATAGATTTATCCTGCTGCTTGAATGTCCTTTCTATGGTTGTTTCTCTGCCCCATAAGTAAATACGTTTCATTACCACGTTTGTTTGGGGGTCAGTTAGATACAAGAAAATCTTCACAGGTGGCTTTTATTTCTAGTAAGTTCCTAAAGATTACACCTGATTTGTAAGTGGAATAGTAAAGTATTTGGCTTGTTGCTGGTACCACATCTAAAAAGAGACAAACTTCACATGAAGGGAAAGTAACTTCTGCTTCATGTAATTCATCATCTTAAGACTTACAGATACTGTATCCATATTAATTATGTATTTCTTACTTCCCTAACACTCCCATTTTGTCTTTCTGTTGAAATTTCAGGACTCAGCCATGCTTCTTTCTTGCCTGCAAATCATTTGATAAGGAAACTCCTGACAGCACGGGGGGGGTTGGGCGTCCATTAGTGCTGGGAGATGTCTCCAGCACATCCTTATTAGGAGGCATATCCAGATGGAGCACATACCACAAGCCTTTGGAAAACAGAAGAGAGTTGTGATAAGGAGAGGGAGGAATAGAATAATCCCTAAGTGTAGATCTCGGGGGCTCCATATCCACTGGAAGGTAACAGATCCCCGCGGGATCCCCACGAGATGAAATACTATTTTAATGAAGTTTATGCCATCTGTTTTTCTATTTTGCATTTTTAATTTCACTTCTTTGCGCTGAAATCCCCATCCAGACAGTCTGTCTGTCTTACCTAGCAGTCAGTGATGTGACAGTTTGCGTTAAAACAGGCAGCGTGGCAATGGGTTGCAGCACAGGCTACGGTGGTGATGAGGGGCTGTGGCAGTGGCATCTTTATCAACACATCCACCACGCCAGGAGCTTGGCAGTAAATCCCCCACATCCCTGTCTGCAAGATGAGCATACGAGAGAGAGGCAGACAGACAGAGCGACTCATAGCAGCATCCCTCTGAGACCTGCTTCCTTTCCTTACTCGGTGTCCGTGACTAGCATGCAGGCTGGCTTCAACGCAGGCTTTCATACAATCTCAGCTGCTGTAGAGGGAAGGAAAGCTGCCGTGTCCAAGGCATGACACCTGGCCAGTACACTTAACGGGCTGGAGGGAAATATTCCACCCCAGAAGGGGCTCGCTGACTGTAACTGCCTTCAGGCAAACAAAGTAACAAGGGCTGATGGTGGGTATCGAAAATCAAGCTGCCATTAGGGGGTTTCAATTGTTTTGTGGAAAATTAGAGAGGCTGTCCTTGGACGTGGGTTCTTGAAAAAGAATAAATCTTCCTCATTTGTGAAAATGCATGCTTTCTGGGCTAGATTCAGGGGAGGCTCAAATGGTGCAGTCAATCCCTTTCTTCCCAGCCTTCTGACCTCCTAATTATTCTCTGTGGGCTCTTTCTTTTAGACGCCCATCAGGGGTGCAGTGCACCTGATGTCAGCACTGCCTTGCTGTCTTTAGTTTAGCTGGGTTCTGGAGCAGTTTCTTAATTGCTTCTTTATAAAGTTGCCAGTCGGCTAATGGGTAAAGGTGGGTATTTTTGGAGGGCTCTGGTAGGATCTTGTCTGCTTAGATGTAAGCACCTTCTCTCCTTGAGCTAGCTAGAGAAATATGGCACTACTTTGGAAGATTGCTCAGTGGGGTGCCTAACTGTATGTGATCAGCAAATGTCTAATCTAGCATGCTGGATCCCACCTAAAGACTGAGTGAGCTACATGCAGATATAGTCCCAAAAGGGAGCCTATTTCATATTGATGCTGGCTTGAAAATATTTGTGTTTTTTATTTTAGATTTTGTTAGCAAAGCTTCTTGTAAAAAGTGGCCTGAATTGCAAATGTAGCAGATAATTTTCCCACTTTTCCTAGCTACAGTTTTGTTCCTCTTCCAGCTTAGATCTCATGCTGGTATTTATCTAAGTACCAAAAAAACACAGTGGCTGGTACTAGTCAGCACGGTAAGGAGAAGCACATGTCACAAAGTTGCCTTTAATGTAAGTTTCTGTTGTTCAATTATATAACCTGCCAGCCTAACCAGAAACTTCCCTTGCTTCAAGAGGCAGGAAGCTGTCCTACAGCTATCAGAGCAGAGCTATTTCATGAATTAATAGGGTACTAACACTTCGCTGGGGCCAGCTGCATTGTAGGATGTTGCTTTTTTTCTCCAGGAGACACTGCACAGATCGTTCTTAGAGCAGGTCAGCCACAGCCCTGTTACTGTGGGGGAGGAAATTATGCTCTCCTGGAGCCTGGACCTATTGCTAGGGTGAGCATAAAAGCATCTGGAGTCATCCCAGCCTGGCCTTTCGGCTTTCTGTATGACAAGAAGGAGATGAGAGCAACCGAGCAGCCACAGTGGGGCCTGAGTCAAGCAGGTGGCTCAGGGTGAGGTGAAGAAAGGAGAAAAAGCTGTGCTCTGACACATAGCCGTAGTGCTCGCCCTCCAAGGAGAAATGAGATCTCAGATTAGACCACCAAGGCTTTTTGTCTGCTTCTGTTTCTATCGGTACCTGCCCCACCTCTCCATGGTGTTATTTTTCAAAAAAAAAAAAATAAGCGATGAAGTTAAAAAAAAGTATATTTAAAGGATATGTCAAATGTCCTGAAAGATACAAGAATTTATGAGTAAATTTTTCACTTTTTTTCTCAATTATACTTCTACATACCATACAGAATATACTATATACCATATCTCTTTTTCAGCTCAAAGCATTCTACAGATATCCAATTACGTTTTACATCAGCCTGTTGTATGGTATAATCTTATAATACCTGTCAAATCCAGCAATAAGTATACAAAGCATATTTGGATAATGAGGAAGAGATAGCAGGAAACAAAATATTTTTTCATTTGTGCTGGAGTAGAGTAGAGTAGAATTAGAACAGAACAGAACAGAACAGAACAGAACAGAACAGAATAGAATAGAATAGAATAGAATAGAATAGAATAGAATAGAATAGAATAGAATAGAATAGAATAGAATAGTTGGAAGGGAGCTTCAAAGATCTTCTTGTCTGACTTCCTGACCACTTCAGGGCTAACCAAAAATTAAAGGCTTTTAATGAGGGCATTATCCAAATACTATTTTTGAGGCAAATGCTGCAGTAGGGGTTGACCAGGATTATCCCTGAATTTTGCAAGAGGCTGCTGCGGGTCTTGTTTAAACTGAGAGGCTTGCCAAGAGGATCATCAGAAAGGGAACCCAGTGGTACCCAGTGCTGGAGTGTGACGTATGGAGATATAACCAGACTGTGAGGGAATGGGCCCCATCCCTACCTGTTGCTCATCACTCCATCACTGGCCTTCTCCATGTACAAATATCCTAAGATTTTACCTGATGGCAGGAGAGGATTTCGTATCTCTGGCTTTAGCAGTCTCTAGCTGGGGACAGGGATTCTGCACAGAGACACCAATCTGTTGTGTCCACTTCCAGACACGAAATTACTTCTCTTGTGCTATTGGATTAATTCCTGCTTGTTAACATTCTCCGAAACCTCAGTCACTTAACTTGAATGATGTTCACTTACAGCAAGCAACTCTGGTAAGGGTGAAATGGCAACAGAAATCCTGTCCCAAGGAAATTCAGCATATTGTTCCCCGGTGTGCTTGAGTTGGAAAAACTAAGGATCTAATTTATGGCTGGACCCCATCTTAGTGGAGACTGGAGTGAACAAAGGCATAATCCACTTGGGGACAGAGGCTAACAGCACAAGCTTTGGTGTTGACTCCTGCCTTCCAGCCTGCTGCTGTGCATTTGTGGCAGATATTAAATTGCCATACTGTCATGGAGGAGTAGTACTGGGAATATCAGTCAGTGAGCTGAGAACTACAAAGCCCTCAGGGTTCAACATAACAAAATTTGTGCATTTCTGGTCGAAACTTTACAGATGGTCTCTGGCCCAGTAAAGGACAGGCTGCCTTTAACTCTCCGTGCTGCTTCTGAAATGGATCTTTCAATGTGTAATTATTTAACTCATGTGTAGCTATTGAACCACTCTCATAAGGTTGCGTATGGGTTCAGAACTTGTTCTAAAGGAGATCCACTGAAGAGACACAAAATGCACAGTGGAGTAACCTGTCCCAGTGCTGTTCAAAAGGATGCCTCACTCAGAGACTCCCTGCCAGTGCTGTTTTTGCCAGAGGTCAAGATGAAAAAGTGGCGCTGGGAGATGCCATCCCAAAGGGAGTACAGGTATCAAGCTTCTTGTGCAGTCTGAATTGTTGGAAGCCTGCATCCTTGGCTCCTTTTCTGCATCATCTCTTCCCAGTCTGCTTCACAGCTTGTGACTTCTGAGTGTTTCAATACGGAAAATAGAATAATAAGGGAAGGTTGTAGCAGACTGGACAAATCAATGCCATTAGTGTATCCTTTTGTCAGTACCTCAAGTACTGTACTATTCCCAGTTGCTCTTCTGTAACAAGGCGATTAATGTTAATTAGGTACAGCAGCTGTTGTTTCTGGGAAGAAGCTCTGTAGGTAAATTAGGGAAACATTTTATAAAAAAGCTGTATCACTTTAGCTACGTCCCCAGGTTCCAGCTCTATTGACAAAACTGCAGATTTCCGTACCCATAACGGTTTGCTTGGCGACCTCAAATGACATCATTACCTTAAGTGCACAAAGCCATTTTCCTCCCTTGGGAGCACCCATTTCCTTGAACACAGTCTGTACTTTGTAGGGGGGGGTGAGTAATGTGGAAGCCAGAGCGCAGTGGCAATATAGCACTGCTATTGATTTTCTTCATGAAGACAGAAGTGCAGCCTACCACTCGGAGGTCTCCTGGGGCTGGGAGGAATTTATTTAAACATTATTTCATATGTTATTACTCTTACCATTTGTAAGAGAAATTGTGTACGCAGATTTATTGCAGCATCCTTCCTGTAGGATATCTCCAGGCTGTTTGGAAGGGAACGACAGAGTGAACAGCTGCATCACGTTAAGGGCAGCAGGGCTGTCCAGAGGGGCAAGGACGAGGGCAGAAAAACAATTGTGACAGGCATGTTATTGCAGATTAGCTAGAGGAGAAACGGAGGGGCAGGAAGGAAGAGGTGTGTGAGATGCTGTAGCTGACACAGGCAGCAGTAAACAGTAAAGCCATTAAGAGAAACTGGAATCGAGCAACCCAGTGGGATTCAGCAGGGATCTCTGGGCAGGAGGATGTGTGTAGGTGGGTGAGACAGAGGGGTGGGAAGAACCAGTCAGCAAAGCCAGGAGCAAAGCAAAGCATGGACAAACAAATATGAGTAAATATGAGTGTGATGTGGCATGATTTACAATTACACCAAACGATCCTAGTCTTTCTGTCACTGCAATCTGTTCAGTTTGTTGTGCCAGCCCACCAGGGTCTTACTGCCCCTCCCAGCCCTCCTCCATCATACGTGCACCTCTCCTGTGACAAGTCACTGCGTACCCACCTGCCTCACCAGCCGACCGACACACGTGCACTCACACCTTGTATCGCACACAGCAGTCTTGACTAACACGGCTTCAGATAAAAGGTCGTGTGGGAGGAGGCTATGAGCTAGCTGTATTATTCTGATGGGCAGTGTCTGACCATCCTCTGGCCTCGGAGCTTTTACGGTATAAACAGACGTGGTGGTCCAGGAAAGTGAGCTAATCCTGAAGGTCTGCTTCTGCACAAGTTATGTCACTTTGTAATCAGAATGTGCCAAAGCATCTGAGTGGAGGTTTTGTGCTTGAAGCAGAAGACCAGAGCTGCAAATTACAGGTTCTCTTTTTTGCACTGCCCCGGCCTGCCATAATCTGTCACAAATGTAAGAAGCAGCTCAGATCGTGTCCTGCTTATTTCACTAGCAGAAGGTTGTGAGGTAAACAAATTAAGCAAATTACCGAGAGTCTCTGATAGAAGGAGGGAAAAACACAGTAATTGAAGTAGTGATTAGAATAAAAACTACCCTGGCAGAACCTAACCACAGCAGTGAACACCCCAGCAGCGATAAGCCCATGGTCTGTTCAGAGGCCTCATTACATGCTGCGTATTGCTCCCATCGCTGCTTTCTGTGAAGCAAACAGAGACCCAGTTTAGAAGAGTATTCACCCCCAAAGATGATGTGCACTTTGTTCCTGACATTAAAAAGACTAACACCAGCTGTGCTGACAAAGCTACTTGCTCAGGTGCTGGCACCTTCGACAAAAAACGACACAGGAAAGGGGTGATAGGACTAAGTTTTCTGGCTTCACAGAGCCTCGTGTCCTCAAATGTAGGTTCCACCTGTTCCTCTGGCCCTCTGCAGGGAAACATTTCCCCCACTCTGACTATTTCTGTAATTCCTTCCTTGTAATATCTCTGCTGGTAGATGAGTTCCTGTGTAGCAGTCAAGGGAAGCAAGTAGAGCCCAGTGTAATTAATGTAAACCGGCTCCAGAACAGACCACAACATCCACAGACAAGGTTGAATGATGCTTTATTTTTTTTTCTGTTTGATTTATTAATGATAAGCCTTGAACTGTACCTGACAGCTAATTGAATTTGTTCTGACTATTCAGTGGTATGGGTTCCCCCTTTGTCTCCTCTGTGCTGCACACTCAGCTCTTAACTGGGAAAGGTTACTGCCTGCTTATTGAATGTTGGGGCTGAAGTGCTCTGTCAGCAGACCAGGGCTCTATTATGGAGAAATGACACATACTTTCTCAAAGGGAAGGGGTTAATGCTGGTATAGGAATTCACTGCAATTCGTGTTCTTTAAATGCTATCCTTACGCATGGAGGATGCTCACAGCACCCTGAAAACTTCTTGTCATTTCTCTGAGATCTTGAAGGATCCTTCAGAGACTCAGGAAAGTTTCCAACCTCAGTGTGCCACAGTGGCAGAGCAGAATGGATGAGGATGTCATCGATATTTGTATTCTGGCAATAGCAGGGTCCTTGTTAGGCGGGGGTACCCTGGTGGTCTTGGAAGCAGACCTGAACTGAACTTTAACGGGGGATCATTCAAGGAGCCCTTCTGCCTTGTCTTGTCTCTTGTCTCTACAGCAGCCAGCATTGCACCAAGCTGTGCACAGCAGAGCCCCAGTGTGCCAGGCACAGTACAGCAGCACAGCTAAGCACCACTCGTGTGCCCAGGCTCTTATGATTTCAGTGAGGGAAATGTACCAAATGACGGACAAGAGGTAGGAATGGAGCAACAGCAGCAAACTAAACGTATTTTTTGCTCAGTTATCAGCTGTTGGACTTCATCATGTCCATCAGTTTCGGCTCAGAGGGCTGGGGAGAAGAGCTTCCCCAAAGTGGGGGAATCAGCATGTTTCTTTCACAGTGCTTCATGGAGGGAAGAGGGCTGGTTGGAGCAGGTCACGGGGCGTGTTGCTCCATGGGCCTGTGGTGGGCATACACAAAGGAGGCTGTTACCTTGGTTAGCAGAGCAGTGAAAGTGATTCGACAGCGCCTCCAGCTGTTCTCAGGATCCAAGCTTGGGGTCAGAGATCCCTCCCACCTCTTACACCAACACCTTTGTGGAGAACTTTTAGAAACAGAAATGAGGCTGCAGTGCAGACCATGTGGCCAGTTGTGCAATGAGGCTTCTGGATCTTGCACACCCTGGCTGGGACTGAGAGGGAGCTTTGCCTGTACCCTGACAGCCGCTTCACCCCTGCAAGTAACGAGGCAGGTGGCCTCTTCGGGAAGGACCACAACCTGTACCAGTTGCAGTCTTTCTGCTCTGTTGCATGCAGAAACCCCTCTGGCACCTCTCCTCTTTTTCTCTCAAACCTCAAGCTTTTGGCACAGCTCTTTTCTTGTTCCAGTTGGCAGCTATTCTCTATAAAGCAGGTCTCGCTGAAGGAAAATAAAGCTGTTTTTATAGATGCCACATACTTACCAAGATTTTATTTAAAAAGTTGTAAAGTCACAGCAGTAATTGGACAGTCTGATCCCATTTCTCCAGTTGCTAAACACAGCTATCATTCAAAGAGCTTTAATTACTGACTGAATCATGGCTGAATAGCTTGTGCTGAGGGTAGGCATTTATTGCATCATTCATGGAAATGAGGCATCACAGTCGGGTACTGTGCAAAACAGTCATAGTCCCCTTTGTGAAACCTCTTCCAGAAGGAGAAACAGAATTTGTTCATCAGTTTTTAAAACATATGAGTATTCCCCAAATCCTTTTTCTAAATTAACCTGTAGAAAAAGCATGTCTGACAGACAGCCTTTGTGTTCCTTTCTCCAGCTCTGATTAAGAGGGGAAAGAAAGGATAGCAAACACATTCTTGCCAGGTAGATCCAGCTTGTTGGATTCATTTGCTCAAAGAGTCATCTCCAACTTCTCCTTTGTAATCATTGTAGTCTGTTCCTCCCTGCCTCCAGCCTTGGCCAGTACTAGTGGTGGACTCCTGTTCTCTCCCCTCTGCTTTGCAAACTGCTTCTCTCCCAGGCTTCGTCCTGCTTTCTCTCTCTGTGAAACATTTCATCCTCACGTTTCATGACTGCACAACTCAGCTATTGCCTCTTCCCAGCTCCTGACTTCTGCTCCGTGTCCCTCTTGCCTGTGAACTCTGCCCAGATCATTTTTTTTTTTCATCTCTGTCCTCTGCTCTGGTGCTTAGCTCTGTGCCCTTTTCTTCCCTCAATTCTTACCCTGAGAGGAGCTTGAATTGATTCAGCCTAAGCCTCTCTGGACGGGGAACTGTTTCAATTCCATCTTTAAAGTAACACTTTTTTATAGTACAATAAAATAGATCTTCTGCAGGGTGTTAAGGCACTTCTGTTGTAAACCCAAAGTCATCATGTTAAGTTTACTGTAAGTGAATTTTTCTACCTTCTTCTCTAAATGCAAGGCAATCCCTGCGTTTTCCAAACAACCTACATACATACCCACTTTTTTGCTCCCTGCTATGAAATGGTGCAATCAAGTCAGCAGGTGTTGATGTCTCTTGGAGGAACAATGCACTCTCCCATCTAGCTCAGCAGGCTGAATTTCAGGAGATTAAAAGTGCTTTCTGCCATGAGTAAACCGTGAGCTGGCTATGAGAAGAGGGTTTGATCGCACCAGTTGTTTCAGAGCTGCGGGCTGCTGGCAGTTCCTTCGCTGCAATGGAGCTCCCAGGAAACATTGTGCCAGAAAATAGCCCCTCTCAGTCTGCCTCCACTACCGAGCCCAAAATAAGAGCAGGTTTTCAAAAAAATAAAGGTTTGCTTTGATTTATTTAAAATACTAGTTGTAAGACTAGCAATTTGGGAGAAGAGATGAAGATTACAAGTGAGTCAATTTTACTTTGTGTAAGTTGATGTGAGAAGCAGTGTTTGACATATTAAATGACACAGAGTTAAAAATAGATCCTGAGCAAGGGTAGCATATTTAATATTTAAAGTGATGCTGTCAGGCATGGGTAGTCTGAGTCCAGAACAGAGGCTGCTCTTTAAAAACAAGATTTTCCTGTTTTGTTTAAAATTTTTAAAGAAGAAACAGGTATCTCAGGCTTAAAGTCGTCAGTAAACCCTAGCACTTTATTTTTGTACATTCACTGAAAGAATATGTACTAGCTCCTTCCAAAAGTATTCACAAATCCATGTCTAATTTGCAAGGTGTTTCTGGATAGAACAAATCGGGAGGCTCAAGACATAAAACAACTTTGCCTTGTTTAGCTACTAATAGAGACTTCCAGTCAGAACATGGAAGCTTCAAGTTCTTTCTCTGCCTGAATGCTTTAACTACCAGGCTGAAATGTGGCTTTACTCAGCTTCTGATCTTTGGGGCAGGACGACAAAGCAATTGCAAAATGTAGAAACAAAACCTTGACGTAGATATTTCAGTGCATGCAGATGCTATGTTCTTAATGCCACCCAGCTCACATAACTGACTCACTTCTGCCAATGTGCACAAAAGCTAAGGTACAGGACAGTCCTTTAATTTAGCTTTATAAAGTGTTTTGCTACCCTTCATTGAAAGGGGATGATCAGCCACACAAGGAGGTGATGTCCTGTCCTTTGCTGACAATGTTCTTCTTTGTGTCTGCAATAAAACTGTCATAGCTGCGCAGGAGTTTCCACCTTCTTAGAAAGTGGCGTTATGGACACATTATGGCTGTACTCTCCTCTGCCTCAGTGTAGGGCAGAGAAAGAGGAAAGGGCAGGAATAAAGGGGGAAAAGCAGTCTGCATTTACCTGGTTATGACCATCAGATGAGGAATGACAGGGTAATCTGGAGAGTTGTAAGAGGAGTGGAAAGACTTTGTAAGAAGTCTGTTTGTGAGAAGTCTGCCTTTGTGGCAGGGAGGAGCGATACCAACATGGCCAAGCTGGCCATCAATTGCCTGCAGCATCTGATGGGACTTTGTTCCCAGCCTCTTACTTTTCACACCTTCATCGTATTAAGGAAAACCTTTTTCACCACAAGAAAAGTGGAGCACTGAAAAACTTTTCTCAGGGAGAATGTGTCAGCTCCATCCTTGGAGGTTTTCAAAACCTGACTGAATAAAGCTCTGAGCAGCCCAGTCTGATCCAGTGGGTGATCCTGTTTTGAGCAAGGCACTGGGCTAGAAACCTCCTGAGGTGCCTTCCAACCTGAAGTATTCTATGA
The DNA here is from genome assembly GCF_040182565.1 of Anser cygnoides. NCBI lineage: Eukaryota > Metazoa > Chordata > Aves > Anseriformes > Anatidae > Anser > Anser cygnoides. Next base: position 62,590,737 of record NC_089912.1, on the reverse strand, counting down.
TCCCATTCCTGGTTTGAACTCCAGTTATTTTTTTCAGATGTCATATCCTTTCTAAGTGCTATCTAATTATTTTCTTGGGATCCCAACGCAAACCCAGTAGGATTTGCAGAGGCTGACGTAGGTAACTTGAGTGCGCTGGCACAGAGCAGTCCTCTTCCACAAACATGAGGTCCACTGGTAAACAAGAGAAACCCAATTGCTGTTTCATTTTCACTGTTACAAATGTTTTTCTTTCTAAATTTTTGTTATTGCTCTATTCTTTCTCTTTAATCCACCAAACTCCCCAATTGTACAGTGATTACATTTAAGAATATATTAAAATTAATTTTCTCCTTTGCTTTTACCTCTGACTGACTCCAGTGCACAGACAGGGTAATTTGTTCTTTTACAGATGTGTCTCCTGACTGGCATTTTATCCATGTCTCTCAGTGTCGAGCGATCTTTTACTACCAGCAAGCAGCCTGATTTCTTGCACTCACTGTGTCCCAGCAGAACAAGGGCATTCACAAAGGGTAGGAATGGAATATTACGAAGCAGAAACAAATTCAAGATGGTTGTGCAAGTTTTCATGTGAGGTGCAGCACAGGTGACAAAACAAGCACTTGCTAATGCAGCTGTACAACAGCTCCATTTCTTAGACCAGTTTGGGCTCTTCTAAGCATTGCTGATGTCTCCAGCAGCCATTGGGGAAGGCAGTTTAGTCTCAACTTGGCAGAAGGATTTTTTTCCACAGTAGTTTGGGTTTTTAAGGGGAATTTGCAAGAAAAGATCATGGCCCAGAGCCCTATCACACGTCAGTCCCTACATGCTGCCTGCCATAAATGATTAAGAAAAAAATAAAAAAAGTGGGTGAATCCTCCGCTTCTATGTTCTTTCCCATTTATACACCATGTATTATTTTTTTTTTCTGCAGGATGGGGGGAGCCTTTTTTAAGCAGAGGAAGTTAAAATTCATCCTGAAGAATGAGGTCTGTTATTTTAATGGCTTAAAAACACTGTTTTGATCTTCTTAGAAGAATTTAGGGCAGGAGTGGAGGCAGTGGGCAGGGAGGTGTTCAACACTGTTAGAGGTACAGAGATTCTCTTGGGAAAAAATGCTGGTCTGGCGCAAACTGTGATGTATTGCTTACAGCAAAGAAGAAAGAAAGTCTCTTTCATGATCTCAGAGTCTTTGGAACAAAGAGATGCTTATGAAAAGCTGATTGTGGTATCTAACAAGGTTACAGAACAAGGCTAAAAGTTTTCTAACACAGGATACAACAATAACAACAAAAGCAGCTTGCCAGACCTCATAGGCCAGCTCTATTATCCAGAGGCAGAATCACAGAATTGTGAAAAACTCAGCAAAGAGTATTGGAGACCTAAAATTGAAGACTCTTGAGTACATTTCTTGTGGTCCTTCACCTCAACAAATTATTTACTTTTGCGTCCTGAGTACAGTACTCACCATGTAGTTAGCACTCAAGAGGGCTTTTAGCAGTGGTTAACAGAGCTGCTGAAAGTCTGAGTACTCTGGGCCTGTGTACTCTGAGTACCTGTGGAGGAGACGGCAGTATGGTAGGTGGAATGAAAGGATAAATATTGATATCAGGACTTGTACATGGCCAGCATTGTAAAAGCTTTTCATTGCGGCAGTCCTTGAAAACCTCTAGGGCTTGGTAAACACAGATACATACCTCTGCTTATTCAGCAGTGCTGAAGTCACCCCAGGCTGGTGGCCTTGGTCCTCAGAGCTTCCAGAGGCAGGGAGTGCCCCATGGGAGCTAGGCCTGAGCGCTGACTTGTGCCTTCTTCCTTTGGCCCCACAATGTTGTGAGACATTTTTAGGTACCAAAGCCTGCCCTGAGACATCAAGTTAGGGGGGATCATTTTAGCTGGCTGATTCTAGTTGTAATTTTTGACTTCACTTGGAGGCTGTCAGATGTAACCAGTAAGCACAACCTCTCTCAGGATGATGCCATGCCAGGTCCCCAGCACTTTGCTCTGTCATCACTAGGCGTCTGCTGACTGCCCTGAGATCTATGCAGACGACCAGATTATGGAGCCAGCGGTGAATCCTAAGTAGGATTTTCCACAAGGTGAACCAAAGTAAGCAGTGTGCATTTAACCCTTGAAGTAAGAAAACTATACAGCCACTGAGGCCTTTCCGGAGCACCAAGTGTGGTAGATTTTAACCTCCAAGTTTTCCTGTCTGTGTTTCTGCAATTTTTACTCTCAAAGAGCAAAATGTCATTATTGGCTTCCAAACAATAAATCTGAAGCTGCTGCCCTACCACAGAGAACCAGCCCAGAGCAGCAGCACCCACATTGCCACAAAGCACCCGCACCAGCACAGAAACAACAGAGGTACTTTGCCAGGTTCCTATTTATTCCAGTTCACCGCCTTTAAGCGTCAAATTAATTCAATTTACAGAAGAAAAACCTTTCTGCCCCCAGTTTTTGATCCCATCCTCTCCAGAGGGACGTGGAAGAGTGAGGGCTCTGTGTGCCTTTCCCACCCGAGGCTGCTGCAGAGGTGATGCTGTCAGAGCTGCTCGGACAGCTTCGTCAGCATGCTCAGGGGAGGAGATGCTGCTTGCTCTCCCTTAAATGTTACTGGCCCCTGTAGAGCTGGTAGGAGGAAACCTTGTTCCTGTCATTGGCCTGAGCCAGTGTGACTTAAGGCGCCTGGGGAACAGACACAGAGGATGCAAAAATGCCAGTTTGAGTTGTTTTTCTGGCTCTACACAGTTTTTGTCCTTACGTGCTCCATGTCAGGGCGCGTCTTCCCATGCAGCTGGCTTTGCTGGGTTAAGTGTTGGTGATCGGAAAATGCACACACTGCCCAGGGAGAGACTCTCTTGAAAACAGGCCAGCACATCCCACTGCCCCCAGATTTTTGCTTAAGTGCTATCCCTGGAAAGGACAAGGTTGTCAGTCCAAGGGCTTCCTCCACATCTCTGCTGATGCTGACCCAAGAGAAGTTGAAGGTTTTTATTCCCCGAAGCATGGTGTTGCCCTTCCGATCACCTTGCAAGTGCAGCTGTTAGCAGCCATAAAGGCTCACTGAAAGCAGAGAGTGTTTTCTGCCACCCTTTCCCTCACAGCTTTTCCCCATCCTCCTTGAGCACTGCGCATGCCAGAATCAGTGGGGCGGAGAGACTGTCAGGAAATCTGAGCATTACAGCTATTTCCGTTTGGGTCTTGGCAGAAGCCAGGCTCTTTCCAGCATCTTGTGTGTGAGAAGGAGATTGTAAGCTTGAGAGTTACTGAACAGGTTGTGGGCGTGGGTGTGGGTGTGTGTGTACACCATGGCTGCTTCATCCTCCCTGCACTTGCCTGAACTTTTTGCCTTGGGGGAACTGGTTCCTTTCCCCACCCCAGTCTGTGCATTCAGAGAGTTTCTGATGTTGTTTCACACTGAAGTTGTCTCCAGGACAGCCAGTCCCATCGCTCATCACCCCTACTTCCTGTCCCTGGGGGTAATTTGAGATGCAGTGTGACTTTGAGCTGCTGAATCTTCCATAGAGGGAAATAATGAGACAAAAAAGACGACAATTGCTGCTTACCCTGCACGCAGTTGGTTGGCAGTGGAAATCTGTGTTCTTGATTCAAAACAGATTATGAACAGGCAGATTAGTTTCTTTGAAAAATGCATTCCAAAAAGAAAAACAAAACAGCCTTGTGTTTTTGCAAAGGCTTTCTGAAATACCACCATGCCTTAAGACAGCTCTTCACATCTTCTGCTCTAAATTGTAGTCTGTGGCTTTGTTTCTTGCACATCCTGCTGCTGAATTTCCTTCCCTCCCCTTCACCCCTTCCTGTCCACCCAGCAGCACCGCCTGGCTGAAGGGCAAGCAGGTTATTTTTATAAAGTCCTTTGAAAGGGACTGGAATTAACACTGACTGGTGAAGTTGAGTGTTTTTGTCAGGAAAAAAAAGCTGACCCTCCTTGCTCCGCTTTTTCATCATTAGCTTCAACCCACTTTTGCTGTGTTTAAGAATATGTGTGTAGAAGATAAAGCCTGTTGTAAATCTTAATTATTGAAAGATAATTCAAACTGAAGTTGGAACCAGGAGGAGCTGTACATCACTGAAACACCTACCATTTTAACTGCCTGTACTGCTTACACACATTCTGTTTTCTGTCTTAATTTCCTCAGGCGTGGAACTATGTCTTATATACACACTCTCTAGTCCCTTAGTGCTGCTGCAGTAAAATCTTGCTTGCTGAGACCCTCAGGCTGTTTCTCTCCTTTCTTCTACTCTTACAACTCTTCTGTTCCTTTTATCCCAGTTCCAACTCTGGTCAGGCAGCCAAACATTTAACTATACAGCAATAAAACTCATGCTTGTATGCTGCAGGAGATTTTAGCTCACTGAAATGTATTTGCCAAGTGAAGCTGAATATGCATGCACCACAGCCCAGCACAAACCTGACCCACACGTGCAATGAGCACAGAAATTACAATAATTCCCATATTGCTTTTGCTTGCCTCCTCCCCTTTGTCTTAGAAATGCTGTAGAAAATCCTTAGCTAATGGTCTTTTGATAAGCAAATCCGAGCTGGTATTTTTCCTCCCCTGGGTGAATACAGCTGCCCATCATGGAGGGAGGTAGAAGTGTCAGCCTGCCATCGTTTCTGCCTCACTGGGTCACTGAGGAGAGCGGGTCGGTGGCAGGGGCTCCGCAGCTGCAGCCTGGGGAAAGATCTCATTTAGTGCTGCGGTGGTGAGAGCAGGCAGCTGGGGGGCAGAGGCAGAAACCTCCCTTGCCAGCTGCTAGGGGGAGGCGGATGCTCAAACCAATCGATGGGATCACATCAGGCCTTTTGGTGTGGCAAGGCAGAAAATTCTGACTCTGCAAGAGGGTAAGGAACAGGCAGAGCTCTGAAACACAGGGTCTGACACTCAGAGCCTAGTTTGTACCTGCCTCCCCTTCACCCAGCCTCCCTTTTACAGCCCCCAGCAAGCAGTGTGAAACCTCGCTTAGGCCAGCAGGGCTTTAGCACCCGGCCTCTGTGGCTGTGAATGACAGCTGCACTGGGGTGGCCAGCAGAGTGACACGGGGGTGGCACTGCCATACCGCAGCCCTGGATGGGCTTGACATCAGAGATGTATATTGAGGACTGTCATCATCTCTACCTGTACGTTGGTGTTATCTCCAGAGTGAGCCCCTTTGAACTCTGCCTGCAGCCAGAACTGCCGCTCCTCAGACAGGCCTCAGCTCAGTGGTGCACGCACCTGATTGCCAGGCTGTGTGTTTTGGGAAGACATCTCTAATTCCCCAGCACTGCAGCACTCGAAGCAGCTGCAGCCAGCAGTCTTGGGCCCAGAAAGCCCCTTTCGGCTTGTCTTTCAAGCCCTTTTCTCAGGGTTTTCAGCAGGATGTGTTTTCTCTGGCCAGTCCCATTTCCCTCTGCCTTTTGAGGCAGCTTCCAAACCCTCAGCCCTTCTCCCCATCCTAGACACTAAGCAGCATAAAATAGTTGACAACAGCAGGCTGCCGTCCGCTCCATCATCCTCTATTCACCAATGCTGCCACATTGCAGCCATTCCTGATAAAAGAGACGGGAGATGCCTTGAGGATGGGAAAAGGGTTAATCATTTGTAATAGTTTGGGACTAATCCCCACGCCCAGCTCTGATGTCTCTGCCAAAGCGGGATCAGGGCTGGAAGAGGAGGGTGGAGGCATGCTGACCCCTCTGTCGGGGCTCCCTACAAGGGTGTAAGGGATCACAGCACTGGTCGGCCCCATCCTTTAGAGCACGTGGCAGAGGATGCAAAGCCAGGGAAGAAGCCACAACCTTTCTTTGAGCACTCTGCAAGGAGGAAAGCAGCTCCTGCTCATCCCTTGGGCTGGGCCAGCCACACAAATCCAGAGGAAAGTAATGTGGATATCAAAATGACAGGCTAGGCTTTTTGAAACTGTGCATGTGAGGTCGGTGGCTGCCCTAGATAAACTGTGCCTGCCTCTCGCCATGCCGCCCGGCGAGACATCAAAAGAGAGGAGTGGGAGCCTTTTAGCTGCACCCAGTACAAAGCCCAGGCTGCTGTGCTGAGCTGTCCCCGTGGGCCACCATGCCCCAGTGACCCGGGAGCAGCCCCAGGTGCCACCCAGCTTTTGCAGGTACTCCTGCTGCAGAAGAAGCGTGGCAGTGTGCCGCACACGGGGCTCGCGCAGACATCCCCACCCTGCTCCAAGAGGGAGCATATGATATTAGAGGCCAGCATCCCTCTGAAATAGAACTCCTGCCAACCTAATTAGCAAAAGCTTAATCAGCAGATTGGTTAATCATAAACTTATTAAATAACTAATTGAGCTCTAAGGCTCTTTGTCAAATTTCCAGACAATGAAAGCCTCGCTAAGGGAGAGATCAGGTCAGTAATCCGGCTAAGGGAGCGGGTTTGCTGTGCAGGAGGACTCTCCAGCAGAGCTGCTGCTGTTCCAAACAGCCAGGACTCGGGCTGACAAACTGAATAGCAGGAAGAGGCACCCCGGGTTGTACGTATCCTGTTCTCCCAGAAAGATTCACAGTAAACAGGCAATTCATCTAGTGAGACAATGCCTGAAAGTCCTCATCTAGCAAGGAGAATATTTGTAGGGTGGCGTGCTAAGTTAGTAACACTCTGCCTTTCCCAGGCAAGAAAACAATAGGTACCCTACTGCAGAGCAGGAATTTGTCAAACATGATGGAGTGAGGAGTACCCATCCATTCAGTGTGTTAACCAGCCCCTTTGCCTTATTCTTTTTAATTTTGTTAGGTAGAAAATGTATAGCTTTGTTTGAAATACCTAGGGTTGCAGAATCCCAGTGCAGCAAATGATAAAACAGAGTGGATCAAATATTTGACATTTTGCTGCTAAATCAGGGCCAGAAACAGGACTGAGACTGTCAGCTGCAGTCCAGTCCTGGGAACAGGAAAAATCCAGAGGTCTTTTCCAAGCACGATGATGGAGTCAGCGAGCTGAGAGTCCCTTCCAAGCCTGCGTGCTGCCTGGGGCATTAGCACTTCTGTCCTTATTTGTTTTGTTTTCTGGATGGGAACCCAACAAGTCATTCCAACCCGTGATATCTGCCAGCCAGTGAAAGCTTTCCCAATTACAACATATTAAAAATAAATTCAATCTGTAGTTTATATAGGCTATAAAACACATGCTCCCTACCATAGACCAATCATTTAGTGTGTATTTTAGACTCACACAAGCATGGAAACTTGATTAAGTGTACATGCAGTTCAAGCCTACTTATGTCAAGCTCTGTTCAAGTGTTTTTTATACAAATATGCACTGCACAATGATCTCTGTAACTGAAGACCGTGAGTATTCAGCTAAGCAAATTTGTACTGTCTGTTACTCTCCTAAATACACACCACACTTACTGCATGCATCAGTGACCTTAATGCTTCTTCACAGAACTTCAGGACCATAACAAATGTGATGTGGGCACTAAGATTGACTCTGTTTCTCTGGTAGATTATTGCCGTGCCTTTAGCATAAGTGATGCTTTAAATGAAGACAGCTATTACCAATAAGAATTAAATTGCATTTAATAGACTACTTTTTATTATTTATTTTTTTATCTAATATACCGAGCAGCAGACTTGGAACAAGCAAATGACTTTGTCTTAAACCTGTATTCAGCTGAGTAGAAATAATGTTGAAGGGACCATTTGCAGAAGTCTTTCCGGATGAAATAACTTAATTTTCTCTGTCCCTTTAAAATATGTAAAGGGAGAGAGTAGCTCAAGTTTATGGATTATATTTTGTAGAGTTCACTTTATAAACTGAAACTTTTTAGCTAGGCTTGTCAGGTTGCAAGCACTTCCCCAGATATCTATGTCTGTTCTTTTGGCTGGTGGGAAAAATATTCTTTGAAAAACAGTTGAAAATACCAAAAAAAAAATCTTTCTGAAGGTAAATGTGAAAGAAGAAAAAAATACATATAAATAAAACTGATGCTGTTCATACATTCCAATTTTGACAGTGATGGATGATATCTTTATATTCAGTATTTTGCAGCCATTAGGAATAAAAGTCTCAATCTTTAATAAGTGAAAAAGCACGAGCTGAATCACAACAAAATGCCCTTGTGAGCTGGGAGCTGCGACAACAGATGCATTTGAAATGAGCCCAAATAGATGCTGAAAGCTGAAGAGAGATCAGTTGCTGCCTGCTGCTATGTAGTCACAACCTGTCTGAATAAGATGGCTGCAGAGACAGAGCAGGGAGAGGACAGGGAGCCAGGAGTCCCCATCTTCTGCTTCCCCACTTTTGGGGAAGAAAACTCCCCACTCCAGATGCTTTACGTGGCTTGAAGGTAAAGCAGTTAAATAGTTTCTCCCATCAGTAAAATATAGCTTACTGCTTCACAAAGGTGATTCATGATTATACCGTGCCATGAAGAGGTAAAATTGGCTGTGTTCAAAACAGTAAATTATTTCCCTAATGCTTACAGCCATAAGGTTTTCTTTGCTAGATAGCTAGCTGCACTGGATACCCAGCTCTCCTTCATGCCAGAGCCCAATAATGGATATAAACAAAGAAGTCATTCTTTCCTATAATCACGTGAAGGTCAGATAAATGAGCTTTGGGGCTGGGACAGAGTGTCTAGGGTATGGGGGCATGTTGTTGGAATATAAAGCCAATTTGTGAGATGCTTTTGGTGGGAGTGGATTCTAGCTTTGGAGGACTGGAGCAGTCATTTACCTGTCCTCCTCTGTGCTAAGGAAAAGCACGGCACTTAGTTTCATGCTTGCTGAAGGGAAATGCAAGAAGTAACATCAGCCTGGCCACACAGAAACCTCTCTAACTTGTGGAGCCAAGAAGAGCATTCCCCAGGAGTTAGCCCCGCATTGCTGTGCAGGCAGTGCACTGACTGCTGGTTGTAGTAGCTCCTGTGTTAAAAGTTAAGAGCTGCATCCTCAGAAGAGAGACGCAAACAACTTCTCTGTACCGTACTGCATACCACTTCTGTCTCTGGTCAGGCCATCAGGGGGGCTTAAAACCACTGCCTGGCAGGGTCTGTGCCAGCTCTCACTCATGCCAAAGGGACGGAGCAGCAGCCAGAGCAGCAAAACAGCAGAAAATGCAGCTACTTGGGTGCTTAAAACCTGGTCCAGGAGGGACCTTGGAGGACAGATTTGTATGCCTGCCCTTGTTGAGAGTTCTCACAATTAGACACAGCTTGCTAATCTCCCCGAGTTTGGCTGGGTCAGCAAAATCGAGGTGCTTTGAGTGAAAATATTGTCTTGCACAACTTTCCCAAGTTGGGAGCTGGATGACATAGCTATCTGACCCCTACTTATGTGAAGAGTCTTTTCTGAAGCTGGGTGAAACAATCCCAGTTCAGACAGCCTGTTCTGAGTAATCAGTGCCAGCACTTAGCACGTACCAGCTTTAAACCATATTCCTCGTGTTCAGAGCAGCAGGCTGGCCACAGACAGACCCTTTTCATTTCTGCTCCCCCTGTTTAGTAAAAATCACTTTTCTTTTGCCTTTCTTTCTGGTTCAGGGAGACACAGACACAGCCGTGCTAATGCCACCGGCATGGTCACACACACATGCTCCAAATCTCCCCAGGGAGCACAGCCCCCGTCAGCACCGGCATAGCCACAGCACACAGCATTCATCTACCTCCCTTTCTGTACAGCGTGCTGGCAAAGCCCCGGTTGAAGTGCACCCTGAAATCTCTCCAAGGAGTGACACAGTCCCAGCTGCCAAACACTCTCTCAGAGGTGAAATTTCGGGATGGTTTCAGTGTTAAGTAGATGCATGCCGACGTCCCGGGGCTGAATGATGCTGAGCTGGGCTCAGGGTTTGGTCTCCAAGTGGGAGTTGAAGTCAGCATTTTGTTCATTCTCCCTCCGTTTGTTCATGACTCTGTTGATCATTCAGCGGGATGTGAACGGACAGATTAATCTTATTTACTGTGCAATTTAAATTCTCGGCTTGCTTGAGAAGGTGGAATTCATCAGGGAGTCGCTGCAGTCCTCAGCCTCTGAAATGGTCTTGGCTGACAGTGGGGGACAGAGGAGCAAATACATCCCAAAATCTCATTTCGTAGATCTTGAAGGTGGAAAAATACAACTCTGTCACACTGGATTACTTTCTCTTTGTCTTCCCACTGCATCAAATCCTGTGGACCCACACTGCACAGTCCCCATGCCAGGAAGCTCCGTCTCCTCCCACCTAGGCAGGTTCACAAGCAGTTGAGGTGGCGAGGTTCAGCTAGCAGCTCTCAGCAAAGACAGGAGCAGGCAGTGCCTGCCTGCTTCCAACCCACAGAGCTAAGGAAGCAAATCGGCCTCATCTGCCACCAAACAGCATTTGTGCTGATCAGGCTGCCTCAAATGAGGGGCACCCACTGCGCTGTGGCAGCGAGACACAACAGCATCCTAAGCCACTCTCAACCCAAACTGTCTGACCATAGCCAGAGTCAGCATCTTGAGACAAATGGGAAGCATGGATCTGGGGATTCAGACCCTCCAAATAGGTCTTCAGCATAGCACGAGCTGATGCTCACCAAATTCCTGGGTTGTCTGCTTTGCCTGGTACTGCAAAAGGAGCAGTTCTGCAGGAGACGAAAATGTATGCTATTTTTTACCGTTTCTGGTTAGGACAGAGTGTAGACAAAACCAATGCCACACATAGCAATGTGTACCAAAGAAGCTGCTCAGAATTCCAATTAAAAACAAAACAAAACAAATAAATAAAAATATTTTTTTAAAAAAATGAAAATGTAATTAAAACTGGTTATGATTTTGTTAAATACTGAATCCAGAAGAATGATTGTAATGATTTATTCAGCTCTGATGTTTTACGCAGACACAATCATGTAAGTTCGTTCTGTTTCACATTCTCCATTACTATCTTCCCTTGTCACAAAGGAACCAGACACATCCAGCCAGTTGAACAGGTAACAGTTCTACATTGCACCTCCTGCTACTCAGAGGTGTATAGGGATGTTGAAAGGATTCTGGACCCCTCCCCGCGTAGACAAACACATGCACACATGTGTGTCACTCCACACTTTCCTCTTCCAATACACTGTCCAGGATTAGTTTAGGTGGAAGTGGTGCAGCCACAATCCCCAGTGCATCAGGTTGTCCGTGCTTTCTAAGCTCTCCACTGAAACAGAAGCTTGCAGCACTCAAACGTGCAGCCAGGTAGATTACCCAACACAGCAACCCTACTAATGATCATTCATGACCTTCAGACTCTTGACTGAGCATACTTTTTAATGTTAAAGGCACACGCTGGCTGCTTCATACCCTCCTAGACTCTGTTCTGTTGTGCACAGGAAGCATCTGTCTGGAAAATTAGTGAAAAGCCAGCAGGAACTCAGATTTGGGTGAAGCTGTCTCACCGCCATCTCTGCCAGCCCTGCTGGAGTTGCTTGCCTGTTGGCTCTGCATCACATCTGTACTTACAGTATGCTCCCTCACCCATAACCGACCGCTTCATGGGAAGGGGATGACAAGCCACATGGGTGTGAATATTTCACTAGGTACAGTGATAAAAAGTGTAACAGCCAAGTGAAATGAAAGCTGAACAACGCATTTCAAATACTTGCAAATGCCACATTAAGAGCATTGTTGGAGCTCTGCTCTTATAATGCCCTTTTACTGCCAACAGTTAGCAATTTCTCTGAAATAGCTGGAGAACAGCCTTGTTTCATTCTGGTTTCTCAATCTCCAAGTCTCTGTCATTCACCTGGTATCTCTGCCGTATTAGCTTTTTACTGATCATCAAACAGCCAACTCAGCAGGCACGAAATAACTGGTGTCTGGGAATCACAGTCTTCCGCTCCTTCATTTGTTCTTGTGTGTCCCATTTTCTCTGTGTTTGGCACCAGTGCCTGTTAACAACCCTTCCTCATTCTGGTGCCTGAGAGTTGCCCAGAATTAGGTGGTTTTGTAGGGTTGGTATCGATTTTCCATCAGGCTGTGTTGCCTTCCTGGAAGTTTGTTGCACGTACTGGAATACCGCGGGCAGCACGGGCAGTCCCAGACATGGAGAGCCTTTGCATAGCCAGTGCCAGCCAGAAGTTGCCATGGGCAGAAAACAAATGAAGCCTATTCTCTGTGGTGGGGCCATACGCCTCGTGTCTCAGGTTGTGCCCTTGAGGTTTTCAGGGAGACAAGCAGGAACATGGGTGTCATTTAAGTCCAATGGGGAATATTTGACTACCGTACCAGAGAGTCTGGGTTACTCAGAAGGAAAGAGCCCCTTTGTTTTTCATGCAGTCCTAACCTTGAGAATTGCCCAAGGGCTTGGTTCCTAGCTTTCACACAAGGGTTAGCACAGCTGGGTCACTGGAGGGTGTTGTTGTTGGGATTCATGCTCATTTGGGTCTAACATCAGCCAGTATGGGGCAGCCTGTAAAGAAAAACGCTGTTTACTTTTCAAGACTAGGTTGTGGTTCCTTCTCTTTACCCGGCTGCTATATGATTGATTTGATTGCAGCTTCTATGAGAAGTTATTTGTGAATTTACAGTTTTTTTGTAAACATGTTGGACCCTGCCAGTAACATCATCAGAACTGCCTAAGTCAATCACATTTCTAAAAGGAACTTAGGTATTTAGCATGTGGGGCTCTGGCCTTAAAAGAAACATCTGGGAGGTAAAATTAAATGAGCTGAAAACCTGGGAAAGAGCTCGCTACCTATAAATGGGGTTCACCAACTTCACCGGCTAGGCCAGGAGGAAGCACCAAGCAGAAGGTGGGCACTGAAAGCCCACCATTCTCATGGGCCCGGTGGCTGGTGTGCAGGGCTGCCTAGAATTACTTTAGGGTAGTGGTGGAAGTAGCAGCAGTTCATACATAATACTTGTAAGACTTGGTTAGCTCGTTTCCTTGCCTCCGAGCCTGAAGTGACTGATACACATCTCCACCACCTTCCAGGAGCTTGTCCTGTCACTCCAGGGCCGGACAGACCTCCTGTTCTCCCTCCTATCTTTTGCTTTTTGGCCACCAGGGACTCAGGATTCGTAGCATCCAAGAGGGAGCTGACCTGTTGATTCATGATTAAGAAATTTGTCTGGGGACACAGGCATGGATGTCAGAATGACACTGTATTCCTGCTGTGCTATTGCTCTGGGAATATTCATTCCAAGCCACTAAGTGAAAGAAGGGGTTAAATAGGAGATGTCTTATCATTCAGCCTCACACATTGAATTATCACTCAGTAAGAGCACAGAAATAGTCATGGGGAGACCTCCTGAAGGAAGAAGACACTTAGCTAAAGCCCATATTCATTAACTGAATGAGTAATCTGAATTGGAAAACAGCATTAGTGCTTGTAGTGAGTAATCAATAGGAATCAGAGAGCACCAGTACATTTTAAAGGCTCAGGCAAGCCTGAACTGTCTTGACAGAAAATGAAATCTGTAGCCTTGTTTCTGAGTTATGCCCTTTTTGTGAATTATACAGCATCTTGAAGTATTGGCAACTTGTTTTAGCACTGCATATTTGTGGCCAGCCACTAGAGCTCCTGGTGTAGATGGGTGGGAGCTGTTTTGTATTTAGGGTTGTAAACCTTTGCCTCCATAAAACCCCACTTTATCCCTTTGTGTTTGAATAGCGCCATTCACGTGGCCTGCAAAATACCAGCCTTTTTTTTTTCTTTTTTTTTTCTGGAGACAAAGATAACCACTGCACTTGCAAGTTCCAGTCATGAGAAATTACTGTGATTTAAGGTTTTGACTTCGATACTCTGTCAGTCTCTTTGTTGCTTATGCCAAAGAGAGTTATAGGTCTGGTCCTTCCCCTGCCAACTTCAATGAGCTTTTATTTACCTCTGCTGTCAGCAGGAGCAGCGCTGGGCATGGTTTGTATGAGTATATACCCTTCTCTGCAGGTTCCTCAGCCACATGCATTACCACAGTATCTAGGCATCTCTGCTGCTTGTTTGTCCATCAAAAAAGGGAGCCTTGGACACATCCCCTTGCTCTTACCCCTGTGGTAAGGACAGAGTTGGCCTGTCTCACACTTGCACACCCGGGCAGGCACGCAGCTTTCCCACAACAAGCAACAGGTGCTTTTCTCTCCAAGGGGAATAAAACCTGCAAGCAAAGAATATATCAGCACATTTCACACACCCCGGGGGAAGGAGAAGCAAAACGAATTCACTATTCAGGTTCCCCAGCCAGCAGTCTGGTAAACCCCTATTATTCAGGCATGATACAAAAGTAGTTTCCAACATTTTCTCACACTCTGGAGAATGTTTTTAACCAGGCCTTTTCCTGCCTTGCTGGTCTCACACTCTGCTTTTCCCTACCAGACTTGCCTGGCATCGCAGGGTGAGTTTGGGGCAGTTAGCTCAGCTTTTGTGGCCAATTGCTAACTCAACCCAACTGGTTTCCCAAAAGAAATAAGGAAGGACTTTGAATCAGAAAATTGAATATCAGTTTATATGACAGACCATCATAGATGGGCTCCTATGACTCCTATCCTGGAGGCAGGGATGATTTAATACAACAGAAATGCTGCATTCCTGCGGAAGGCTTAGCTTTTGGACCCAAACTCTGGTTATGATCCTGTGGTGAGAAGTTATTAAGAAGAGAAATAGCCTCTCCTAAATGAGAAGCTAATTTTAATCCCCTCTTGCAATGAATACGCAAAAAAAAGCCCCACGTACTGTCAGAGGTTTAAGGTACATTTCAGCAGCAAATAGAACATGCTTTGAAAATTAAGCAAACAATATCCTGTTTAAAAATACAGCTGCACAACGTGCAGCTTTTTTTATTTTACTTAAATAAAGAAATAAAGCTTGCAAGATTCAATGGGAGATAAAAGAGGAAGACACGCTGGGGACATCACCGGCTGTCAGGAGGAGAAGAAGGGGAAGCAGCAACATATTCTGCTGTGGGGTGTGTTAGTCCATTGAGTTGCCAGCCAGGGAAGTGGTCATAGCTCAGGCATGGTGTCGAGCTAGGCTGGACTAACACTAAATGATGGTGCTGCACTGACGGAGGCTCTTTTCTGTCCCAGCTGGGCCCCTCGGTGGCAGCCTGAATAGGAGAAAATGTAAAAGGATAAATTCCCTTGCCCAGCATACATAGTGCGGTCTCGGAGCCCGTAGCTGCACAGAGGCAGGGGCTCTGCCCTTCCTCAGCCCCAGCGGGGCAGTCACGGCCTGCATCCAGAAGCTCCATGGCCGTCACGGTGTGGTCTGGTCAGCAGGCTGCAGTGAGGCAGGGCACGTGAGATTTAGCCCCTAGGGACTTTGGAGGCAACGGGACACAGCTCCTCCGGCCTTTGCTGTGTCTGCCTGGGAGATGGAGTGGTCACGTCCCGTGCTATTAATTCCGCCATGCCTTTTGCTGCTGTCAGGTCTGGGTTTCTGTAGCTAAATGGTGACCTGCCAGGCTGTTGCCCTAATTCTGCTTTTCCCCTTTGTATCCCATATGCAGAGAAGCAGAGGGAGCTGGCTCGGAAGGGCTCCCTGAAGAACGGCAACATGGGCAGCCCAGTTAATCAGCAGCCCAAGAAGAACAACGTGATGGCACGGACAAGGTAAAGGACTGGAAAACTCAGCTGTGCTCTAAGCCGCAATCCCTAATGGCCTTAAGATGGGCAAGGACAACGTTCATTGCCATTCTCCTACTGCCAAACACACAGCAAGAGCAGTGATGGCCCTTCCCAAACACTGTGCTGTGTTGCATCCTGTCCCCTGGAGGGACGCGGGGACAGCTGGGCCCTGGACGAGTGACAATACAGCCTGCAGGAGGCAGAGGCAGCCCAGCCTGGAGAGCAGCTTTTACCTGGGCAGGCAGTGAGAGGACAAGGGGGAATAGTTTTAAACTAAATGGGAAGAATTTAGATGAGATGTTTACTATAAGGATGGTGGGGCCCTGGCCCAGGCTGCCCAGAGAAGCTGTGGCTGCCCCATCCCTGGCAGTGCCCAAGGCCAGGCTGGATGGGGCTGGGGGCAGCCTGGGCTGGTGGGAGGTGTCCCTGCCCATGGCAGGGGGGTGGAAGGAGATGGACTTTAAGGTCCCTTCCAACCCAAACCATTCTGTGATTCTGTGATTCTGTAAAAATCAAGGGTTTGATATGTTTGTCGTGAATGCTCTGGGCATCCTCATGTAGTGTTGTAATCCTACTAGCGGGAGAGCATGCAGTGCTGCTTCATGTAACAGCAAACTGCCTCGGAGCTTAGTTCTGACTTAGCTGCTTTTATCCCAGTAGTTCCCCTGCTTCTTTTTGAAAATGCCCTCTTCCCCATACTGATTAACTTAATGAAGACTTGTGTATAATTCATCCCTGCGTGCTTTGCTCTACACCTCCTCCGCACTGTGAAAAGCACGGTCATACTTTGCTGGGGCTGCTTTGGCTCATCTCTGTATGACAGTATCAGACAGTGCTACAGACCTCTGGAAACAAACAAGTTCTTACCTGAGTACTTTCTTTCGGAGTATTTCTGGTTTTTTTCCATGCAGGCATCAGTACAATTGTGTATTGTTTACCTACATTCAGGGGCAGGAACCCGCTGAGTCAACAGGATTGCACTCTTTGCATGCTATGAGAAAGGTGGCAATTTTTATTGGAGGATCTTATTTAAAATGACAGCAGAATCTGCATTAAAGCTGGGTTTTTGTTGATGAATGAGAAACTTGCATGGATTACCATATATTAAGTAGAACAGGAGCTGTAGGTGAGAGTCTCTCTGTGCAACACATCCAACAGATGAGGTTCCTTGTTTCAAATTAGTTCCCAAAACCTACAACAGCAGTCATAAATCATGCCAGGACTTTGTCAAGTTTTATTTGTAAGCACCTGCGATGTTGGTGAAATATGCTACAATGCTCACTGCTCCAAATTTGGTTGTTGAGACCACATAAAGGTGCCAGGCCCTTACTGGCAGTAAGAAATTCTGCTAATGCTCTCAGCTGGGTTTTCCATGCCCACTGCTCTTCTTTGTTTCCCAAATGCAAGCTGGGAAGACTTGGATTCTTTTGGCATTAGGCTGCACACTTGCTTCCCAAGAGGAATAGTAGCAGATTTGCTGCTTTAGAGAGACACTGAAATTAGTGGGGGAAGATAGTAAGGGAAGAGGACGAGATAAGTGCAGATGCCTACCTGTAAAATTAGTGACTTTTGACTGGAGGGGCTGCTGTTTCAGAGCTACCCCTGGAAGGAAGAGTATTTTGGTTTGGGAAGGTCCGAGCACTGAAGACCACGGACAAAAGCTTTAGAACAGCCAGCTCAGCTTTATTCCATCCATGGACATCAGAGCAGTGTTTGAGGACATGGAGACCCCTGCACAGCCAAGCTCAGCCTGCTGGCAATAGATTCACATCTCTTAGTTACTTTTCACACAGCTTTTAAAAGCTTCCTTTGGGATCTGCAAAACACAGGTTTGCAGCCACTGCCTTAGTAGCAGATGTAGCCAAGCTCCGTTGCTCCCATACAGCTGGGAGATGCCTGGCACAGGCTCTTGCTGGCCCATGATTCCTCATCCCCCAGCTCCCTTGGCTTTCTGGGATCCGAGCAGCACTCTGGGCACAGCCCACCCAATACCTCTGTCCTGCCATAGACAGGGCAGAAAGATCACAACCTTGTTCACGAGGCTGCAGTACAATGAGAGACTCCAGTGGGATACAGAGCAAAACATCCAGGTTCTAGTGGCTCTTTACGTCTGAACTGTTGGCTTCTTCCAGGCTCTATAGGAGAAGAAGCTAAAGCCATTTCCCCTTTTTTTGCTCTTGTCCTCATCAAATATGTTTTCTTCATTCAGGCAAAGTGTATTGCTTCTCCTTGTCCCTTCCCCACTTCCTCCTCCTTCCCCAAGGCCATTGTTCTTCAGTATTATTTGTATGAATTTCTGAAATCTGGCCTCTGGTACCAGGTTGCCTTCACCATTCAATCTTCTCCTGAGGCAGGGGAACAGCCAGCCTTACAGGAGAAAGAATCTGGATCCATAACATGCCCAGCCTCCCTAAGAGCAAATAAAATGTGAACAAGGCTGGTGTGATGCTGGCAATCCCTACTGCAAGCACAGACAGAGCCCAGAACACCATCTGCACTACTTCTACACAGCCAGATATTGTAGTCCACCCAAAGAATAAACTAAACTCAGCTGTCGTTGTGAAATATTCCATGTTGAGCAACTAATACCACCCAGACAAAAATCTCATACCTGCAGATGAAAGCAGGTACAACTTAAACCCAGCTTTGTTCCAAGGACACTGGGAAGCAAAAAAAAAAAAAAAAAAAGAAGCAATCAAGCAATCAGGATGCAAGAAAAAGGCTTAAATCAGGGACAAAAAACATCACAGTTTTAGCCTGTGGCAGAAAAGTTGAAGTTTCATTACTGCGAAAAAAGGCATTTCTCAACAAAAAGATGTAGTGATTTGTTTTAATCAAGTAAATAGCACCACAAAGGGCTGTTCTCCTTGATCCCCTGATGGTGCTTTGTTCACACACAATGTAGTAACAATTGTCAGTGAGTGTATGTGGAGCAGTGACTTGAAAAATGGAGAGCAGGCATGGGAGTGAGTGCCTCTGGTATCTGTGCAGGCAAGCTGCTGCTGCCAGATCACAGCTTCTGTTTTAGTTCCAGACATCTTTGCTTCTTGACTTCCTTCCTACATGCTTTGTAGGGAGCAGAAGGAACCTCTGGAGGATATGGGAAGGGGTTTTGCATTTTGCAAATGGATCTTATTTTCTGCTGTTCCCTGATGCAGCAGGCTGGAAATGCTGCATCATCAATTAATTTCTTTAGCCTTGCATTTCAATGAACGCAGTAAGAAAATGCAACTAGTTGTGAGCCTATACATCTGCTTTGTTACAACATTTCATATATTTTGCTCTCCCTGGGCCTTTCCCATCTTCAATGCCTTTACATTACTAAAATCGTAATGGCTTTCTGAAATTTTCTGAGTAGAAGCAGAAGAGCTTTGCAGCTGGTTAAAGAGCAGTTAGAGCGTGCATGAGACAGATTATCATTTTTAGACTTTCCCAAACCCTTAGTGAAGCCCTGCTGTATCATAGTATTGTTAAAGACCAGTCATTCATTTGGGAGAGAATCTGATTTAACCCACTGAATAAGGAGATTTCTGTGATTATCTTGCAGTTCCCACCTGCTGAACATAGTACCTTGCTCCATTTGCTGAGTCTGGTTGATCTTATTTTAAATATGAACCCAAGTCTTTGTGCAATTTTGTGGATGAAATAACTCTGTTGTGATCTGGATACCATTGAATAATGTATTTTCCTTATGCTAGAGGCTCTGAAGTCTATATTCCATTCCACAGATTCCCTCAGGCAATTAAAGGTGCAAAGTCATCATCAGCCATTGTAACAGTTCTGATGAACTGAAAGTCTTTATAGAATAATGGGATTTTAAAAGTGCTAGTCAGACAGGGCTCTTATGCTGTACCCACCAGCTCTCACTTCTCATATTACTAAAATTAGGGGTGAGACTTCACAAGTTCTGTGTTATGGGGGCTGGGTAGGGACTCAGGCAGAAAGACCAAATCCCTGATTTCCAATCCTAGAATACCTTCCCCTAGCTAGAATACCTTCTCGTGCTTACTTAATGCAAGTGCCATGTAGTCATTGCTAGGAAAAAAAGTCAACGCAGAAGTCTGACAAGGCAAGCACTGTGAACTGAATAGTTTTGTCAGAATGAAGCCCAGAGTGTCCCAATCATTTTGCCTTCCAGGGAGGAGTGTGTTCCCAAGGCATGTCCAGCGTCCATCCCTGTAAATCTGCTCTGAGCTACCCAGAGACACAGCCTGCCTCCTCTGAATTGCACCTATTTAAATGTCTTCACCAGTAAGGGAGGACTTGCAAAGAAATGAAATGGGGAAAGCCTATCATATGACTTTGATGTGACTATGTGTGGTACTGAGCTTTACTGTGTGGTTAATGGAGAACATTTAATTATTTCAGGCTCGTCGTTCCCAATAAGGGCTATTCGTCATTAGATCAGAGTCCAGATGAAAAGCCACTGGTAGCCCTGGATACGGACAGGTATGCAAAGCGATAATAAGATGATATACGTTATAATAAGATGATATACATTATGGTGCGAGCAAGTTTTCATGACAGAGCACAGCACTGGAGCTAACTCCTGCTGAAACCATTCTTGCAGACCACTTGCAGCCTTCCTTGCTGTGCCCTTTGGCATATGCCGTAATTGGTCTGTGTGTGTAATCAAGCAGGAAGAGACAAGAGTAAAGAGCACTTTCATGGAAATGTCTGAGGTTCACAGATGGAAGTTGCTCTCCAGGCTCCCTTGATGTAAATTGTCTGTGCCTAAAGGACAGCTTAACAGCACAAGAAGGATAGGAGTAAGCAGGGAATTCAGGTCTCTTTAACTGTTTCCTTCTTTGCTGTCTTGTCCTTCCCTGCAGTGATGATGACTTCGACATGTCCAGATATTCCTCCTCGGGATACTCATCAGCTGAGGTGAGTTACACTCTCTCTTGCCATCCTTGCTATGAATGCTGATAGTAAAGCATCCAGAAATGGCTTAGAGTGGCCTTTTGCAGCCAAAAACAGCTACACAAGGAATTTACCAGTGGTATAAAGTCTGTGAGTCTGGAAGGGGCCGTGGCAGAAACAGTGTCATGTTTCCTTCTTCCCCAGTGATCCAGTTGGCTCTGTCCCCACACTGCCACAGCACAGACAGAGATTTGCCCATCAGCTTCACTGAAGCTCTTCCCAGTTCTGCTCAGTCCTGCAGTGCTGGCCGATGTGTTGCAGAAGCATCAGTTTGTCTGTCGTGGCAGCTCAGCAACCGTCCGCTTGCCAAGGACACAAATAAAGGAGCTGAGGGTGTGCTGTCATTTCCAGTCCTTGCGGGGGTCAGGGTCACCCGGAGGGTGTTTGCTTGGAGCAAGCAGAAATTCCAAAGGGGACTTACAGATATGAACTCTTGCCCTCTCAGAGAGAAATGGCAGGAAGTTCACGTTTGTTAATCCCTTGCATTGTTTCCGAATGTATTCCCAAGCTGCCCGGTGAATTAGCTGCTCAGCCTCTGGGTGCTGCTTCTGTAGGATCCGATTTACAGGCAAGGTGCCGAGCAGCCATTCTGCATGCAAGTTGCTGGAAACTGTTCCCCGTTGCATCCCTTCCTGGGGCAAAATCTTTCTGAAGTGTGGAGAAACAACAAAGAGCAGGGACCTGGTCAAATGATCTGGGCAATCTGTGGGCCCTGATTCAAAGGGTTTTTCACCCAGAGCTGGCTAGACAGCACTTGAATCTGAGATTACAAAGAGCCATGTGGCTTTACCACCACCTTTCAACTGCTGTAGTGCCCCAAACTGAGTGGAAGGACTACACAGCTCCCAGTTGGTTTATCATCATTATTTCCCATTTAAAATATCATATATACTTCCCATATCGTATGTGAGTAATATATTCCAGAATAAGGGACCTCCTTCCTCTTCTGACCTGCCAGAAGCAAGAAGCCTCAAGTGTTTGACTGTTTGTCTCTTTGTCTGTAGCAGATCAACCAAGACTTGAACATCCAGCTGCTAAAGGATGGGTACCGGTTAGATGAGATCCCAGATGACGAGGACCTCGACCTAATCCCCCCTAAATCGGTCAACCCTACCTGCATGTGTTGCCAAGCCACCTCCTCCACCGCCTGTCACATCCAGTAGTGAGGCCGGCAGGCTGTGATCAGTGCTTTCCACTATAACTGTAAAACTTAACAGCCATTGCTTCCTCCTATGGTAGGACGTGCACCTCTTTGTGTTCATGGAGCCAGGAGAAACCAAAAAATTCATTTTATGATTGGTTGATAAGTTATTTTAAACTATGGTTAAACAAAAGAGTTAAACTCAAAGTGCCAGGCAGTGCCTGGCAGAACTGACTGGTCCAGGGAGCGGATGCAGAAGGGCCCAGAGATACTTCTGGGTTTGTGTAGGCACCAGAGATGTTTTGTAAGGTGTCAGTTCCAGAATGGGAAGGATTGGATGGGGCTGCAGTTAATCCTACCCTCTAAAAACAATCCATTTGCAAGATGAGGGGTGAGTGAGGTGTCAGGGGGGTTTACCTGAGGTCAGTTCGTAATTAGTTCACTAAGCCTCATTTGCCTGCGTAACCAAAATTACACCATGACCAGGGCACAGGAATGGCGATGGAGCTGGGCATCCTTTCTTACAGCAAGTCTAGCCAGGAATAACATGACACGATTCATTCACTTGCAGAAAAGGCAAGATGGTGGCATTTCACTGTGAGTCAGTACTAGCTAGAGCTGTGTCACACACCCAATGCAATCTACCCTTAGCACCACATTAAATTATCACCAAACACATCAGATTTGATTTGCAATCCATCCATACTCTCAGTAGATTCAGTCCTTGCCTGAGAATACCAGAATCATGAATTCAATTCAGTTGAATACACTGACTTCAGCTTCTACTTAATTCCTGCGAGAGCCATCTGCTTCCAAAAATCTTAAACTTTGTTCAACTAAGAAAAAACGAGTCCTGCATAAGACAGGACTGGAGCTGTACACTCTGAAGGTCAGTGCTTAAAAATGCTAGTTGAAGAAAGATATTTTTTAGAGCTCGGCTGTTGGTGCTCTTGACAGTACATCTCTTGGTGCCTATGGGAGAGATTTGTTAATGTGCTGGTGTCAGACTTTAGGGGAGTTTTCAGCAACAGAGGGATTATGAGCAGATTCAGCTGAAAAAAGCCGTGAGAGGAAACTACTGTTTATTGCATCTCGGCTCCCTGGTGCACCAAGCTTTGTCTGTTAGAGCTGTCCCACCTCAGGAACAATTATGTTTATTTGATGCTGGAATAGTCAGGAAACCTGGTGTTACATTAGATTTCTGGACTGAATTGCCAGTTTACCAACAGATTGTTTTAAATGCAAAATCATGCCTAGAATTAGGAATATGTCCTTCCCCTGTTCGGTTTTACACTGCTGGCTTCAGAAGGCATGGGACTCAGGTGATGGATGGGCTGGCATCTTTCTCTGAGGTGAAATCTTTTGACACAGCCACAACTGTGTCTTTTCCTGCTTAGCCAGGAAGAAAGGCTGCCTGCCTGCCTTGCATCAGCGCTCGCTTTAGAGCCTGGTGGAAAGAAGAAGTGAAGGCACTTCTGTTTCTGATCAGAATTCCCCTGAGCCACGAGAAAGAGCCTGATCTCCACCCTGAAGTACAGATCCCATGTATGAAATTTGCACATCATGAGCTGACTCTTTAAGAAGTTCTCTCGGTGATGAGGAGGACACTTATTTAACATCATGCGTTTTTACTCTGTGCAGTGCAAGGCATGATGTCATCTGCAGCATGAGCAAAAGAGCAGGCATGCAGGGCTCCTGGGCTTTATTATTCAGCAGCTAGCTGCAGGCAACCCTGAAGGCTGTGTTTGCCCCCTCCCCAAAACAGGGACTGTTGCCCTGTCTGCCAGGGAACAGAAAGAGGATGGAGCAGACTTGTTTACTGAGCATCTCTGCCTCCTTGTGCAGAAGTGCTGGTTAACTTGCCAGCTCCTCTAGGGAGAGAGTGTACCTCTATTGAATTCCTCTCACTTTCTCATCACCTGGCAGTGCTGAGGGGGAATATTTCAGAAGTGTTTCTAAAGAAGCACAAAGCTTCAGCTCCCCAATTCCTTGCTTCTTCTTTTGTGTGCCAGCCTTCCCCTCCAGTGCTAGCTCGGGTGTGAGATTAGCAAGTTGTCTGCAGTGGGGAGAAGAGCTCTAACAGCACTGTGTGGGAAGAGAAGGTAAAGGGAGGAAAAGCTCACGGAGTCTTTTTTTTCAGATGGGGAATGTAGTCAAAGCCTAACAGAAACCCCGTGGTCAAACTAAATCCTATAGGACGTGGCCAAGTCTCTTTAAAAGTGCACACTTCTAAAGCAGGAGGTTGCAGCTCAGTGTTGGTACCATGCAACATCCCCATTGCGCTTATCCTCCTGGGTCGGTGTCTGTGCCTTCCAGGCAGGCTGCACACACTCAGCCTTTCCCACAGGAGCATTTTGGTGAGCCTGCTCAAGCAACGAGGTGTCTGTTTCTGTTGGTTAACCTTGGCAGACTGCACATCCCACAGATCTCCATCAAACCACCTTTGTCTTGGGACAAAGATGGAAGGAGACCTGCTGAGATTGTGTCTCCCAGGGCTGTAACTTCCCCTCTGAAGGACAGAACTTCCCTATAACCACTGCTAAGTTCTTTCATTGCCCGTGTTGCTGTTTTTTGCCTGCTGTGTGCTCCAAGGCATTCCCCAACCCCACAACCCTGCAACCGCCCTCCACCCTTTTCATTGTGTGATGGGCACCTGCTTCCACCATAACCCCTTAAGGTCCCTGGGAGGGAACTACTCATTTGCACATGTGAGGGAGGGAAATGAATTTAAATGTGAACTAGGCCATTGCTTCCTCCAAATACAGACAGAAGCTCAAGCCAAATGTTTTTCCCTCCTCACAGAAGGAGCTGGTTGCACAAATAGCTGGTTTGGCACGACAGTACAGGACCATAAAATGGCAATTTTTTGGCTTCTCCTCTCTATGCTTTGTGTTCATATATTTTATTAGGGGATTAAAGTAGAAAGGGTGGGGAAAAGTAGTTACCTGTGTAGGGTCATTATCAGGAAGGCTGAATGGATTAAGGCAATGCACGTGTGGCTATCATAGAAAACTGACCACTAACCCTTCTGAACTGCAGCCCCTTAATCAGGTTATGACCATGGGGCATGTTTGTTGGCTTATTACAGTTTATGATGGACAGCCCAGCAGCGTGTGTTAACAGCAGATTGGCTTGGCTCTCCCTGTCTGGTCTTGTGTTCAGACCTTTGTTTTGGCCAGGTTTTCCTTGTGCCCTCACTGGAGGTTGTGGGGGCTTCCCAGGAAGGAGTTGGTTGTTGGTACATGGTTGTTCTGGCGCTGCTCTCCTTATACCAGCAGTGTATCTGCTGCCATGGCCTGGAGAAGGCAAAAGCAAACAGCACAGCCCTTGACTCTTTGTTGCAGCATTAGAAAGCCCTAAAATCTGCAGAGCTGCTGGGTACTCTCCGAACTGCAGGTTGCTTGCAAGAAAGCAAATCATTCCTTGTTCCAGTCTTTGCACCAAACCATACGGTCTTCTCAGGCTTTATTTTCAGTCTGAAGTGTACAGAATACCAGGGGGAGCAGCGCCGTGGAGTATGAAAAACTGCATTACTGCCCATCTAAATTACCACGCAAATGGGATAGCTTCCTTATAGTGATGCTGGCACCTCTAACAAAGGAATTTGCATTTGGTGCCTCCTAAAGCCAGATTGGCTTTTTTGGCTAGGATTTTAAGTAATTTTAGTCACCAAATTATCTGAGTTTGGGCAAATCATTTCCTCTTATCAGGTGTTAGTTTAGCCCTTTCATGTGAGCTGGCTTTGGACTGCAAGGTCTCAGCACTCCCTTCTTATCTCTCCAGTCAGTCCGCAAACCCCCCATTCCCAGATGTCCTTGTGAGGGGAAGTATCCCCCCAGAGTCGAGGAAGGGTCCTAGATAGCATGGTCTATTCTGCTTTTCCTGCGGTTGTATAAATAACCTTTGGTTGAAGGAAGGCTGATGTCCAGGTGACCATCCCGGAGGCTCATTTGATGTCCTGTCAGACATATTTTGAAGCCGACCTTTGGAAGAGCCACTGGATCATATCTGATGTTGCTGCACGTCTACCCCCAATGCGTATATTTGGCTGTCAGGTCTACTCTGCTCTTCTGGCCATCGTGCCTGCAGATGCCTTGCGATTGCTAAAGCAGGCAGCCAAGCCTGATGCATAGACTTCATAAGGGGCTTGGGGGTGCTGTGCCCACCCACAGACAGGACAGACTCAACTGCTTCTGGTTTGGCTCTCCATCTCCTTTCCCAAAAGGAGACAGCTGCTCTGCTCAGCTGTGTGCTGGCTGACACATTGATCTGAGATCCTGAGCAGAAACCTTCCCTCTCCATGCAGAGTCTGTCCTCAGGCTGGCCTGCAAGCTGTACAACGGCGTGCAGGAAGCTTGAAAAGTGCAGCACCCTGTGTGTGACTCAACAGAAATATGAAGATGCTTTTGAAGGAAGGAAAGACCCAGCTGGGCACCAGATGGAACAAGAGAAGAAAAACAAGCAATAACTGGAAAGGTTGCCAAGTGCTGCCTTGGCCTAGGGCAGATCCCAGTTGTCCAAGCTAATCTATCTCAGTGCAGTGCTGATACCAAGCAAAGCTTGTTTTCAGATGCATACACCAGATACACCGTGTCCCTGAGCTAGCACTGCAGCCAATATTTCTGCAGAGAGTCTGCTGGACCATCAGCGCACAGAAATGAGATCTGGGGTCCCTCGCTGCTTTTGGCCTGTGTATTTGCTCCAACCCCAGGCAGGTCACGTCCCCTCCTGACATCCATTCCCTTCTGCAGCGCAGGGGAGAAACCTGCCTTCCCCAGCCACTACCACCCCGCATGGATCTTTTCAAGTGTGTGGCAGGCACCATTGATAGGACAGCTCTGCAAGCAAGGTGCAAAAAGCAAGCTATAAAAGTTTTACACATGTTTTCAAAGTTCTGCAGAGGATAGCAACACAACTCTCCTTTCCCTCTGTTTACCAGCGTCCAGTGTTGCTTGCATATGCCAGAAGGCTGCAGGGTGAGCTTAGTATAGAGGTTAAACAGCTTTGGGGGCAGATGTTTGGCAAGGGGTTGTTTCCCAGTTATTTGGCTGCTGGCTCGTGCACCGCTGGCTACTTGATACGCAGGCTGACACAGGGAACGTGTAAGAAGAATTGGTGGTCCAACAGCACCATCCCCTGATAGCAGACTTAAGGAATTCAGGAGTGCAAGTGGATTTCCAACTCAGACAGTGAATTTTAATTGGGTGGAAGAGATCACTGAAGGGCTTATCTGGGATATTCCCAGGGAAGTTTCATGCTTTTATATTTAGCATGTATGTAATGATCTGAGGCACTTGTGTCTGAGCTCTTCCTTTATTTTTCCATTCTTCCTTGACGTACTCACACAGTATGGCCACTCTTACCTAGAACAGAACAGGCTTTGTCACCTGGCTGCTCAGCAAGCACAGGCTGCATGTGCCACCCTGAACATACCCTGGCTTTGGCCTCTGACACCCTTCAGAGCTGACTCTTCACAACTCACTTCTCTTTCTAGTTCTCATGTCTCAGAAACATCTGCAGAGATGGGCAGAGTGCCACAGGGGAAGCTGGACTAGGCTGAGCCTGAAGGGCAGGCACGGGAAGGTCTGCATTTTAAGGTGCTTTTCACCTTAAGGAGGGCAAGGCATCCTTGTCACTTCCTGTCGAGGCCTTCTCGTGCAAGAGGCTGCTCCAGACTTGAACTGCACCTCACCAGACGAACGTGCCTGTTACAGAGCCACACAAACCCTGAAGCAGAAGGGCCAGAGACTTAGAGGAAGAGATTGGGACCTGGGACTACACACAGAGGGTTAATGACAGACTAACCAGGTGCAGGTTTCTCCGTGGGGCTGGCATCCCAATTTTCGCTCACTGTGTTGTGCAGGTGAGCTGTTGCATCACTTCCCAAAAATTACAACTGCGTCCCCTCCTTCAGCCCCCTTGACACCGATGGCAGTCCCAGGATCACAGCAGCCTGGCTGAGCACTCCTCCGACAGCTTGCTTGGAAGGCAAGGGCCAGGGATGGAGATGACATGGATCAGAGCACCGTGGCCCATGCAAGGATTCAGGCAGCCACAGCACAGAGCAGGACATCGCTGACTTGCCCTGGCGCCTGCGGTGAGCAGCTCTTCCCATTGCTTCCCAGACCCAGTTGCCAGCAGAAACTGGTGGTGGGTCTGAGGCTTTCTTTTTCTGTAAAAAGCTGCTTCAGCAAAAGATGGATTTGCTCCTGGAAGGAGCTCGCCTGGCTGATCGTGCCTGGTCTGTGAGGCAGCCATTTCCATAGTAACACGTGGCGATAGAGGCGGTGGGATTACATCAGGGAGGGAAGGTACAAAAGAAGCCTCGTTTAAATTTGACCGTCTCAGGCGTGGCACTGGAAACCAGCACAGTAGGCACCAGGAAAAGAAAAGGCCACCGAAAGGCCAGGCTGAGCTAAGTCCTGTTACACGCCACGATGTTTGCCCTCCTGGAGCAGGATTTCTCCCCACGCTGCCCATTCAGCTGCCCCGGGTCAGGTCTCCAGAAAGCACTGCTCCGCCCCGACTGCCTTCTCTTTTCTGCACCAGTTCCAAAAAAGCTGCCACTGCATTTGTTACTCATCTTCCTCAAGGCTGCATGATCTGGGAAAGGCAAAGTTTATCGGGAGATGTGATACAGACCCACAGGGAGCTGGAAAATTTGGACAAGCTCTCCTCTTCACAGCAGCCCTTCTGGTTTTTATCACTTCTGCCTCCTTCCCCAGCTCAGATTTCTCTGCTCTGTTTCTTTGCATGGGGAAGCTGGCTGGGATAGCAGGTGTGTTCGGCTTGTCGGTGACAAACCCAAGGCAAACATCAGACCAGCAGGAGACCCAAGAGGTGTGGTGGTGGGTGAGCCGGCGAGCCGGACGGGATTTCTCTTCACCCACCTGAGTGGCCAGGGGAAGGCCATGGGGCTGAGGGTCACCTGAGCGAGTTTAAAACCTTAGTGTGAGCCACCAAGCCCAGGTGGGTGCCGTCACCCTTCCAGCATCAGCACTGTGGGCACACTGGGACCAGAGATCCCGGTCCAAGACCTGTCTGAGCCCGAGACCCATGGGGAGGCACAGGTGGAAGTCTGTCGGTGGTCCCCTTCTCGGCTGTGAAACACATGGGTAGGGGCTGTGGTTCTGCAGGGAGAACAACTCTTGCAGAGGATGAAGTCTTTGCAGGGGGGAAATTTCAGGAAGATATTTCCCCCCGCCCTCCCTTTTTGCACGTTTTTAACCATTTTAACCCCTTCCACAGGCATTACTGAACCTTAATAAAGAAGGAAACGAAGCACCATTAAATAGTTTTCTAAGGGGTTCTGAAAGCAGGCGCTGCTTGCATGCGGAGCTGGTCTGTGTCTACCGTGTGACTTCCAGACCTCATGGCACATCCTGTAACTGAGTCCCCTGGAGTGCTGCGCGGGGACTAGGGTGGGAGAACCAACACTGACCATCACGTCAAACATCACGTCCCAAACTAGAGAAGGGTCAGATAAGGGAAGGGGGGAAAGCAGCAGCAATGATAGAAGTATAACTAGTTGTCACAGGTAAACTTGGGTATCCGTGTCCAGTGGTTAGTTCTAGAATCGCAAGCCTTGTTATATTGCACACGTCCTCCTTTCACTCCTCTTTTCTCAAAGCAGGCATCGTCTTTTTCTTTTCTTCCCCCCCTTGAACTTGTGATGAGCAACAGAGGCAGTTGCACCAGAATGACTCTCAGCCCAGTTCTGCATCCCCCTCTCCCACCCAAACCCGAGGCAGTCCGGACAGCTGTTGGCCATCACAATTCTTAATTTTTGGTAACTCCACTTGGATTTCTTTCCTTTTGTACCATGGCTTCCTCCACAAGCACCCCAGCAGGGCAGCACAAGAGGCTCTGACCATGTCCCAGGAAGCTTCTTTGCCCCTGGCAGCACCTTGCAGACTTGCACCTTACTGGGAACGTACTGGGTCGATGCTGGTGAGATCTGGCACTGCCAATCTTGCGTACGTGGCAGCTGATGGGAATCCACCGGGAGAAGCTGGCAGGAAGTGGCTACTGTCCCTTTTCTTTTCAATTTTGAGGGAGAGGGGGATTTTTTTGGCATTAAGATTTTTGTCCACCTTCCAGTGGCCAAGTTCTGGGCTGCATTAATAATTGGGGTTGATTGGCTGTCCGGGCAGGTATGGAGCTTCACACCAGCTTTGATAGCAAACGTCACAGCTGCATCTGCAGCATGGCTGCAGGCTGGGTTTCTCCTGTGCTGGCAACGAGCAGGCTGCGCTTCCAGCAGGCTCCAGATAACCCAGCAGGTGGGGGGACAGCCCTCTTCTGAGTCCGGATCAAGTCCGAACTTCCATTTCATGTCCTCAGCTTGAAAGAAACTAAACCCAAACAAATGCTGCCAAGGTCTCCTTCCATCGCGCAGTGCCTGGCGCCCAGGGGAGGGGGTGGCGGGAGGCATTTGTGGGTCACTGCAGATGGGATCCTTCTGGGATATAGTCAATGGAAATGCCTTTCAGGAGAGGCCTCCCAACCTTTGTGTTAATCTCAAAGCAGGAGATGAATTTCTGGCTGTCCTTGCATATAGTGAAACATAGCTGAAACAGCCAAATGCAAAGTAGAGTTAAGTGTAGGGTTTGACCTGAATAACCTTTTAATTAGGAAGATAAATTTGTTGTAGCTTGACCTTAGTCCATGTTAGGAACCTGCTAATCATTTGACATGCAGAGTGTATTAATGCTGCACTTAACTTGGCCATTGGTTTTATTATCTGGTTTTGGGAGTTTTTTACTCCTGAAGCATCAATCTGCATCTTGTACGGATTCTTTTTCTTTCTTCCTGTTCAGAACATGTAGCACACTGTTGTACTTCTGTTCCCGTCCGCGTAGAGTATTGCCTTAAACAGATCAGTTGTGTTGTGGTTTGTTTTGGGTTTTCTTTTTTTCTACCATCAGTTTTATGCATTAATTTATTTTAAAAGTATGTTTTTTTTGAAAAAAACATGAAGCGTATAATATTTTTTTTTAACATTTCCATTGCAGTATTTATCATTGTTACTGTTTGTGTGTAGTGTAACAATTAATGATATTAAAAAGCATACATATGAAAACCAGCCTGCCAGCCTTTGTCACTGGAGCGAGCCGGACAGCGGGGTGGGAGGACACGGACAGCACCACCTCCTCTGCAGCCCCAGCCCTCGCTGAGGCTGAAACCACGGGTGGACAAGTGGACGGGGAGCAGGAGATTTGTACTGATGTACCCTTGCTTGGCCTCCAGCTCAAGGAAAACAGGAGCTCTCCTGGGAGCGGGGTGGCCCCTGGGAGCCCTCTCCGAGGATGGGGGGATTTAGGAAGCCAGCCGTGGCCTTCCCCATGAGGAAGCTGCTCAGAAAACTGCTCCTCTCCCCGTGACGCCCTGGCTGATGGGCTGTGTCTGCAGAGGCAATCCCACTGCTTTCCAGCCCCCGGTTCCCTTCTGCCCCCATCGCTTTGCCTGTGCTTTCCTTCCACCCGTCAGCCGATGATTTAGGGCTGCCAGTGACTAATGGAGAGGAGCCGGGCAGTGAGCCCAGGACCCCTGAGGGAGGTGCAGCAGTGCCACCAATGCCTCAATACCGTCAACTGCTGTTTTCCTGCCAGTAACTAATGCAAACCCGTGTGCAAGAGACTCACAACATGAATTTATCCCATTAAAGAGCAAGCCACAGCCCCTTTTTTGCCCCACCGTGTCCACCCCACATGGGACAGGCAGGTTTTACCCAGCTTCCGGGAGGGATGAAAATCGGTGGCATCTTGGGGAGCCTCAGGATGGAGGTGCCCAGGGCAGAGGGGTCCTGCTTGGCATCTTCTGGGCAACAAGCACACGTGGTTCATGTAAATTCCTCCCTGGGTGTAACCCAGCTGATGACACTGAGCTGGGTGAGGATCGCTCCCTCCACCAGCCCTGCAGAGCCCACCGCAGCACTCGGGATAGCGAACGAGCCACTCACAGTCACCCAAATCCAGCTTTTTAATGAAACAGGGGAGAGAGCTCCCCCGAGCAGGCAGTAATTCCCCTGGATACCCCAAAATGACCAATCCGTGCCACAGTCCAAGTGGGGAGCCCCCTGCCATGCTGCTTGGTGGTGGCTGCAGCGGCGTGGTGCTGCTCTGGGATTTCCAAGGAAATACGGGAGAGAGAGGCTGGAAAGGCAACAATTACTGTGATGCCTGGGAGTCCCGAACCTTTCACAATATCTTGACCAGGACCTGCTGAAATTGTTCCCTACCCTTGTTAATCTAAGTGCCTGTGAGAGGGGAGGAAACCTGGGGCCAGGGGGATGCCCATGGCAGGAGGGAAGGAGGGAGGATGGGAGGGGTGCAGGGACGGGTCGCTGTGCCCTAATCCAGGACATGCTGTCCCTGGGGGCACAGCCATGGCACAGAAAGAGACCAAATCCCCCGTGCTGCCACACTGTGATGTCACTGATGACATAAGCACCACCAGAAGCTGGTGGCACTGGGGCCCCATTCCGTTTCCACATAGGACCACATGGGCTGTGAGACCCCAGCCTCATGCAGTGTTGCTGAGCCCCCCCAAAACCCACCAGGACTCAGCATCCCTGTGGCCACAGCACCATGTTCCTCTTCGCCCAAAAACACAAGACCCCCGTCAGCACCTACACCGACTCCTACCGGCCGCCGTGCACCTTGAAGAAGTCGATCCATGAGAAGGCCCCGCCGCAGCAATGGAAAGAAAACAAATTTGTGACCCAGGTAAATACCTCGGGGTTTCTCCCCCAGCATGGGGGAGGTGGATGGGGGCACCTCGCTTTCTGTAACAGAGGGGGTTCGTGTTCCCGGGTCAGCAAAGTGTCTGACACCCCATGGCCCGTGCTCGCTGGCTTTTTGTCCCCTGGGCTTGGTGTGTGCCTGTGGGGCTGCACCCCGGGGTGGCTTTGGGCTCACAGGGCAGACAAGCACAAGCTCTCACACATCGGCCCTGTCCATCAGTAGGTTTCAGAGAGTATCCTCTGAGGAAGGGGAAACTGAGGCAGTGGCAGGACGCCGGGCCACAAGGTGACACAATGGTGACAGGGGACAGATTGGGAAGCTCTGGGAGCTGCCCCAACACACAGCCCCAAGGCTCCAGCTGGGAGCCCTGTGTGCCAGCAGGACCCCGTGAAGTCCTGAGTACGGCAAAACCTCTCCCAGCCCTGCTCCAGGACAGACCCCTGAGCCGTGGCCTTGCCACAGCAGGGTCCGTGTGTGCCATGGCCGTGCTGCTCTCACCACGCAGCCTGACAAGCAGGCAGGCTCCGATGTGAAGGACGCCACATCTCTTGCAGCCTCGTTAGCACATGCATTGTAATTAGAGAACCAGCAGAGGGCATAGAGATGGATGTCACTGCTGTGTGGGGACAGAACAGGCTCATAAATGCTGGGAGACCCCAGCCCTCTTGGTCTTTGCCAGCTGTAGGGAATCAGCTTTGTCTCAACTCCCTTCCCTACTGCTGCTGGCCCCATATACAGTGGCCCTGGTGCACCCACCCCAATCTCTGCCTTACTGCGAGCCCCGATGCCCAGGAAGGCAGGTGCTGCCGTGTCACCTGGGCATCTCTCCCCGCTCTCTGCTGTCTCTAGGGATTAACGATGCCCCAGGAGCAAAATCCAGCAAGCCAAGGTCAGCCCGAGAAGCTGATTAAGGCAGCGATGCAGGAGTACTTGTACAGGAATGCCATCGACCCCACCGCCTACTGGCCCGAAAAGTACTGGCTGACCAGGCCTGAAGGTACCACAAGGTCCCATCCCGTGTCACACAGGGCATGTCCCCAGGGGCCACAGAGCAGGGAGCTGAGGATGCCGGTGCAGCTCTGTCCATCCCTCCTTTTGCATCCCGTGTTACCTTGGACAAAGGGACACTCACTCAGCATCTGCACTCGTGGCTTAGCTTAGGTCACAAATCCCCATCCCCATCCCCATCCCCATGTTGAGGTCCCCTGGGCTTGCTCCACTGTCAGTCTCCCAAAACCTGTGGTGGTTGGTGATGCCTGGACACATCCCTCTGGGCATCCCATGACCCAAAGCTGCATGCAAAGCAGCAGCACCTCTGAAATAGCCCCGAGCCCATGGCGTTATGTCTGTGGGACATGGGAGGCAGTTGGGACACTCCAGCCATATCCCCACGGCCTATCCTAGCCCCAAAGGTGGCTGCGCGCCCCATGGGCCACCCCTGCCCGTCACCTTCTCATTGCAGAGAAGTACAACCCGATTTTTGTCAACGAGGACAAATACATCACCTGGAGAGCAGGTCCCTACAACAGTGCAGCCTGGAACAAGTACAGCACCTACCTCCCCCTTCCACCCAAGGTAGGGTCCGGCCACCCTTCCCCCCAAAACTGCAGCCCCCTCAGGTGCCACCGACACCTTGGGCTCTGCACCGCAAGGGTGGCAATGCTGCAAGGGCTGTGATGGCTCCCTGCAGGAGAAGACGATGGAGACCTACCTGCGCAGCATACCTGTGCCATACCCTCCGAAACCCGCCTGCCTCAACCAATACGGTAACTGCCCTCACCTGGAGCTCCGGCTCTCGCTGTGCCCGTGCCGTGCCGGTGGCTGTCCGGGTGACGAACTGCCTGATGAGCTCCTCCTCGCCCCTTATCCTCGCCGTCCTTCTGCTTGCAGAGCGGGAGGTGGTTGCTGACATGCTGCGCAGGCTGTCACGGCTCTCGCCACCGTCCCTGCAGCCCATGTACACCACGTCGGGGAGGAGACCCTTCCAGGGCTACTACAGCCCCTGCTCCGGGCGCCACTACTGCCTGCGGGGGATGGACTACTACGTCGATGGGGACACCGCCATCAGGAGGCATCTCAACACGCTAGCAGAGAGGACTGTAAGGTTGGGTTGAGATAGGATGGAAAGGGTGGGATGAGTTGGGTTGGGACAGGATGGGGTGGGATGGGGTGGGATGGACATGGCCTCCCTTGTCTGCAAGGCCACTGAACACCCTGCCTTCCATGCCTCTTGCAGGAGCATCCCATGCTGCAGTTACAGCCCCACAGCGACGCTCTGTGTACCTTCACATCACCCCCAGCCATCGTACCCATACAGGAGCCCTAGGTATGGATGGTTTCTGTGAGGGACTGCTCCGGACAAGGGGAGGGTGCCCCAGGGTAAAGCCTGCTAACGTCAGCCACTGGGTCTCTTTTCATTAGGGTTTGATGCAAAATTGCTCAGAGGATTGTTCTGTGGGCTATGGTGCAGCCTGCCTGCAAATGGCTTAGCATTTCCCAGACTTTGGGGCCACATTAGTGTTGCCTGTGCTGCTCTTGTGTTTTCTGTCATTGTCACTTGCTCATCTTGGGACACAGTCCTGGTCCCACTGCCCTTTATGCAGTAATCAGCCCAGTCCTTCACCCGCTGCAGGTCCAGCAGCACCTTTTAATCCCCACATGTTCCCTTTTGGGATCTCTCCATTGCTGAGGCAGCTCTTACCCTGGAACAGCCCTCGGGAAGCAGCAAGGGGAGAGGGGAGGCTGTTTATCCAGCTTAGTCATCCCTGTGCTATGACATCAACTCCCCACCGTCCAAAATTAGGAGTCAGGCTCGTAGAAAACGTGTGATTGGCTTTAAATTCCTGAGAGCAGAAACTGAAAGCAAATGGGAAGAACGAACAGGGCAATGAGTTCCCCATAGACATCCCAATGTCTGAGCCTTGGTGAGATGTTTCTCAAGGTCTTCTCTGCTGAGAAAGAGGCAGATTTTCTTGTACTTGCACGGCTCTGGAAATGAAAGTTTGAGGGAGATGACAGTGCAAGGAGCGGGAGGTGGCAGCGTGAGACCTGCTGGGAGCAGCTCGCTCAGGTGGCAGCACCAGGGAGCTTTCTGCCCAGCCTTGGCTTTGGCCTCACCACCCAAAGACACCTCTAGAGAGAACAAGGGCAGCTGCATGCTCGCTGCTCGCCCCTAAGCGATGCCAGCATCCAGCACCGGGGCTTCTGCTCTTCTTCCTCACCTGAGTTTCATCCTCCCTGTGGCTGACAGCACCACGTATCTACCCCCAGGTGGGACACGAGCCACTTCAAGAGGATGGGAGGAGTCCAGCGAGGCAGCTACGCCATCCACCCTGAGTTTTCCTCAGAGGCTTACTCTGCCCAGGAGTGCTGGTGAAGAGCAAAGGTGGGCTTTCATTAAAACCACTTTGGGCAAACCGCTCCTGTCAGCTCCTTTCCTACAGCCTTGGGACGGTCACTGGAGAGGGGAGGCGGGATAAAATCCAGCGGCTGCTGCCTCGGGGTGCACTGGAACAGATCTCGGGGGCCGGTGCCAAGACCCAAGCACGCGGGGAGAAGCTCTGGGAGCACAGTGACTCCACCAGAGGGAGAAGCAGCAGCCGCCCACACAGGGGGCTCGGACGTGTTTGCTTTCACCCAACTATCCCCACACGGCCACCAGCCCACCGGGACCCCCGGCACGGGGCTAAGCGAGCAGGGGGCGATCTGCAAGCGGCGTGTCAGTAATGATTGCGTGCCATTAATAAAGGAGCGCAGTCAATTAGCGAAGACCTGGGAGCTCCTGCACCCCCTGGCCCCCAGGCGCCCGCTGGGCCACGAGGGAACCAGGGGGGGACAGGGGGCGACTGGAGGGGACCGCTGGCGACCGAGGAGGTCCAGGGGGGACCGGGGACGGCCAGGGGGGACCGGGGAGGGCCAAGGGGGGGCCGGGCCAGGGCGGAGCGAGCTCCCCGGTTCCGCCCAGCCCCGGAACCGCCGCGGGAGGCGGGTGTGTTCGGCGGCCGGAGCCCGGCCATGGCCCGGCGCTGCGGGTAAGTGCCCCGGCCCCTTGGGGCGGGGGGCGAGGGCTTCCCGGGGCTGGGGGCTTTGGGGTGTCCCCTGGGAGGGTTTGGGGTGCGCACCCCCAGGCAGCGGGGTGTCCCGTGTCGGGGTGCGGTCCTTTCGCCCCGCTAAGTGTAGGGGCTGCGCCCGGATCCCCCTGCCGCTTGCAGTGTGTGGGGAGCCAGCCGCCCCGAAATGGCTGCCCGAGCCCCAGGGCGAGTGCCCGGCTCCAGCCACAGCTTGGGCGACGCAGCCGGGGGGGCTCGGAGCGTCCCTGGGACAGCCCGGCCACCAACCCATGCCATGGGTGGCGGCAAGCAGCGGAGGTGCCCGAGGAAGCCCCGGGCCACCTTTCTCCCTTCCCGTTCCCTCTCAGGCTGCCTGGGCACCGTGAGCGATGCCCAGCGGGACGGGGCCGCAGCAGGCACCCGCAGCCCTGCAGCAGGTGAGGTGCGAGGCTCGCCTCTCCCCGCCCGGATCCAGGCACGAAGGAGCTGCCAGCGGGTGTTTTAACAGCTTGGCACTCGCGTTTGGCCCAAGGGTGGCCAGCGTCGCTGGCACTGTCAGATACGGGCAGAAATTTTGGTGCCCGTCGCCTGCTGCTCTCTCTGGAGCTGGAGGCACCTGGGTTTTCGCAAGGGCTGGAAAATTGCAGAGGCCGTGCCAGGGGCTGTGCCTGGGTTCCCGTTTCTTCCTGGTATCACTTTGTGGTGCTCGGGTGTTGGGGTGGGCTCGGGTTTCAGCCAGCCTCAGCGCCAGGGAGTGCTCCCAAAAGGACAGATCTGCTCTTTCAGCCTCGGGTGGGAGCACGGCTCCGTGGCCGCCTTGGCATGGAGTCATCAGCTAGCATTCGAGCCATCGGGTGCCATGGGGGCGATGTGGAACCGAACGTGTCCAGAGGGCAGGGCATGGGGCGGGGGACGGGGAGGCAAGGTGGTGGCACTTGGGTCGGGTCTGGGGGCAAAGCAGGGCCAAGACAGAGGGGAGGGTGCTCTCGCCACAGCCAGACACAAGAAGTGTGCTGGGTGAATGTCCCCTGCCTGGGCACCACTAGCCCTGGCCACTCACTGTGTTTTAAAGCCTGTCCCGCACGAGGGATCGCTTTTTGCAATTGCACTTTGAAGGATTTCAGGGCAAGTTTGTTTAATTCACCTTTCCTACGCATGTGGCCTGTCAAGTTCAGCAGCTTGGAGAAATTTGGGCACCGTGAGCATGACCCGAGACACTGCGGGGCCAAGTTCTAGGCATGAACTGGCTGCATTGCGAGCGTGTGCGGAGGTAAACTGAAAAACCAGCTTACTGGAACTTCATCTCACTAATTAGTGCACAGTGAAGAGCAAGGAAAGATGACGTGAAGAGAGAATTGTCAGGTGTATTAAATATTAAGACATCTGCTGCCAAAATTGACTCAGTGTGGGCTTTATTGCATTGCAGTCATGGTCAAACACCCGAAGAGGTGTCTAAAGGGGTTTAGAGCGTCACTCGGTGCGGGCAGCTTGAAGGAACAAAGGTGGGCTGCAAAGTGCCAGTTCCTGCAGTATAGGTGGAAGCATTTAAGGTTCAGCAGAGGGAATACTGCAGACTCAAATCTTCTGTTTCTGCACACCATGCGAGTCCTAGCAGCATTTCTGCAGTTCACGGATGAGCTCCATATTCACATATTTGGGGTTTATCCTCTGGGTGCTCGGTGTTGTTCAATCCTGGCTTAGGAACCAGCCAGCAGCAGCGGAGTTGGTTGTTTCCTTTTGCTCAATGCAGCTCCGTTACAGTGCTGAATCATAGCTGTGCTAAGAAGCACAAGACTTTGAGGGGGGGGAAATAATAATAATATTTTGGGGGGGGGGTGTTTTTGTGTTTTTTTAAAGAAGCTGTCTGCTTCTTTAAAGCCTCTGAATGCAGGTGGGACAAGCATTTGCCATCCCTTCCCACTCCTGCTTCAGAAAGGTGAGTCCTGAGCCTGAATCCTGAGGCTCTGAGACTCAAAGCCAGCACCCCACTCGTGCCAGCAGCACCCTTCGTGCTCGCTCCATGCCGCCGTGATGCCTGCAGCAGCCACCAGAACAGGAGGGCTGGCTGCACGTGATTCCATCACAGTGCCCGAGAAAACACACCGGTGACACACCGGTGATGTGCCAGTCTCCTCCTCCTGCCCGCAGGCACGTGCTGCTCGCAGCCTGCCCGGGGCACAGACAGCTCTGTGCCATGAAACCTCCCAGTGTCATGGGGAGGACACAGAGATGCAGCAGCATGGATTTTTTATGTGCTTAAAATACATCTGCGGCAGAGGGGACACCCCCGGGAGGTGATGGACAGGTAGGTGCCGGCACCGTGCCCCACGTCCCCGGCGGGATGAGCTGTCTGAACCCAACAGCCAGGCGTGGTGGGGAATTTGCTGCCATGTATTAACAGGGAGGTGGCATCCCAAAAGCAGGGAAGCAGCTGTCACTTCGCAGGAGGCAAAGTGACCCCCCTCTCCCAGCCTGTACTCCAGCTTTTCAGACCAGGGAGCACTGGGCCCTGCTGCGACCTGGGGTCCCCTGAAAAGGATGTGCTGTGTCCCCCTGTCTGTCCCAATCCCTCTGCTTGGGGACCAGGGTCTGTGCCGGGGGGGGGGGGGGGGAGACTTGTACCCAGCAGGGACAAACCTGGGGCAGGCAGCTCCGCAGGGCTTTTGGGTGAACCTGTGCCTCTGTGGGGAGAGGGATGTCCATGGAGCAGCCATGCCCCCCCATGCCGGTGCTGCCCTGTGTATCCCATGTGTCCCCCTGCCTCCCTGGCTCCTATCAGATCCCTCCAAGAGAAAATAAACCCACAGAAGGGTTTGCTCATCCCAGCCCCTATCAGACTTGGGCTGCAAAGTCCCTTTAGCAAGGCAGAGGCTCAGCACAGGGACTGTGCACTCAGAGGCGTCTTTTTCTCCTGTAGATGCTTTGCAGAGATATCATTTCCCCCTTTTGCCATCCTAATTCCCTGCTCTTTTCGGGGTTGGAAATGTCTGGCAGTAAATTCTGCAGTGTTTCGTCTGCTTGACCCCTGCCAAGACATTAGGAGAGGAGGTAGCACCTTGCACCACCTGACACACAGTTTCCTGACACCCTGGCCTGGGAAATCAGTGCAGGCACCAGCACAATTCGGAGCTGACCCTGCAGGGGCAATAGGGACCCATTAGTTGTTAGTGACCATTTTAAACCAGTGACCTCATTATAAAGGTGCTGGGGTTAGTGGTGCTGTGGGTCCCGCAGCCCGCGTTTAGCAGCGGTATTGGTAAAAATAGAACCGGTCGAAAAATGAATTTTTATTTTTACTCTGTAAAGTGTGTCCTGCCAGGGTGTTTTGCTTTCATCGCAGATCAAGGCAAGGCGACTGGCTGCTTCCATGGAATGGGAAGAAAAAGCTTTGTTTTTGGGTCAGCTGGGAAGCTTCGTCGCAGCAAGCTGCAAGCATGCTGCTTGGCTTTGCCGCCCTCCCTGCCCGTTTTCTTTTTTTAGAGGAGCTGGAGGTCACCGCAATGTCGCCTTGAAGCAAAATAACAAGTTTGCATTCCAAAATATGTTGAAACAGCTGTGGCGTGTGCAGGCAATTCTCCACGTGCGAGGTGGCGGGCGTTATCTCAGGGGAGTGTAGAAGACTTACCTTTGGTCTGGGACAGGGGCAGGTCACGGGATGGTGAGCTGCAAATTTTATTAACAAAGCAAAACCAAGGTGTTGGGCCAGCTGCAGAGCAAGCTCCTGCTGGCCCCCGGCTGCAAATATTTCTCAGCCTGCTTGGCAGAGCTGTGCCCGAGGAGGTGACATCCAGACCGCAAGGTCCATCCTGGAGGAGGTGACATCCAGCATGACCCATCAGCCCCATGCACCAAAAGGCGTTTGATCCTATCTTGGCCATGCTCTGGGCTGTCCCACCCCATGGACAGTTGCTGCATTTGCAGGGTTTGTGCTGCAGAAGCTCTCCGTGTGGCTCAGCAAATTTGCCCCCACCATGAGCATTTAGTGCCTGAGACGATGCCGGTGGATGCTCGGGTTGCAGCCTGCACCAGTGCTTGAGGTCTGGGCACCTTTGCATGGTGCTGTGCTGCATTTTTGGGTGCTGCTGATTGCACGTGTTGGTAAATACCGTCCTCTGTAGTGGGACGGTGCAGGATGGTGCTCTGCCTCCATGCGGGGCTGCCTGAGCCCTTCCTCCACCAAGCTGCAGAGGTTGGCTCAGTCTTCACATTGGATGGGTGCCCCGGCATCCGTCGTGTCCCCGTTTGGGTGTGACCCACGGACAGCCTGGACCCACGGACTGGGTTAAGTCTGCTGGCTTGGACACCCAGGCTTTGGGCTGCTCCAAGGCAGACTGGGGGCGAAAACCTTTCCTATGAACTGCATTGGTTCACTCCTGAGTGGCAGCAGTGGTGCCAGCTCCTTTGTCTACATCACAAATTCCAGTCCGTGGAGGGGGGAAAAGAAACTGCCTAAAAATAGAGCGGATTCAAAGTAGTTCATAAATAATAAACCAGCCTCCTGAAAGGGAGATGGAAATCCAGCGAGTCCCTGGAGCAGGGGGCTGCTTTGTTGCTCTCAGTTTTAAGTGGAGATGAGGAGGGGGCCATCTCCACCATGGCAGGATCAAAAATCCTGCCTTAAAAATCTCCCTTAAAATCCTAGATGAAATCTAGGAGATACAAAGCCATTTATTTCATTTTTCCCATCCAACATGACACCTTTCAAAAATTCTCTTCCCTGAATAACTTGCCAGTTCTGCTCGGTGGGTGGCTGCATTTTGTTTTCTCCCCCCTCGAGCTTCCCAGCCCCAAGATAATGCACGTACAAGGCACACGCTTGTCTCTGATAGCGGGAGCTCTGTCACTGGCATCCCAAAAATTCCCAGTGCAGAGAGGGAGGGAGCTCATCTGGGCTAAGCATACCCATTTAAATGTCCAGAAACACCCAGCCACTTGCACTGGCCCCACGTGTGCTGTTTTGTTGCTGGCACACCCAGCCGGACCCTCTCACCTCCCACGGGTGTCAATGCTGGTGGAGATGGGTGGCAGGGAAGCAGCTCTGGTTTGGGCATCACAGCGTCCCCACAGCATCACTTGGCTGCGCTGGTTGTGTCCAAAACCCTTCTGTGAACCTTGCCAGCTCTGTCCCCACTTCTGTCCCTGCTAACCCTAACGCTGGGGAGTGTTGCTGGAGGAGGATGAAGGTGTAATGCCAGTGCAGGATCTCCCACCACCACCTTTACTGCCTGATTTTGCTGGCAGCTGGGCTCTCTGCATCACATGGGCTGGGGGGCAAGGGTCCCCTTCCCCTCCTGTGGGCAGGATGTGGCCCTGGGTGACACAGACTGGGTGACCGGAGCCGCTCCTGGCCGGTGAGCGAGGGCTCAGTGGGACTTGGCCGCGGGACAGGTCGTTTAGCTCAACCCACTGCCTGCTCAGGCTAATCGCTTCCTAATGCCGCCGTAATCCCATTTAAAGCGACTGGCAGCCCAGAAGGTTACAGACACCCAGCAGAAGGTGACGTGGCCTGGCCGGCGCTCATCCTGCCTGGCTGCATCCCGTCCCTGCAGCCCCTGCCCCAAATGTCCCCCATGTCCCTGCTGGGCTCTCTCTGACCCCGCATCTCGCCTGGCAGAGGTTCTCTCAGGGATGGGGTGCGGGCAGCCTGCTTTGCTCTGAGCCTTCCTCCTTGCGACAACAAGGCTGCAAGATCTGGCCCAGGAGCTGCTTCAAAACGAACACCAGCGCAGCCGTTCAGGATCACACCTGGGCATCCCTGTGGTGGGACAGAGGGGTTCAGGTGATACTCAGGTCCCCCTCATCCCCCACAAGCAGCTTCCCCAGAAGCATCAGCAGCCAGGCTGCCCTGCTGCTAGCCTGGGGCCATTTCAGCTGTGACAGGCTGGAGGGGGCTAGGAGATGGTGGTTATTCCTGCCCTCGCCCACGCCAAGCCCCTGAGAGAGCCCAGCATCCCGCTGGGCTCGGGCAGACACCGGCGGCTCCTCTCCGTCCCTGTTCCATCTCTGCCTGGTTTTGCTCCTCGCTCCCCGGTGTCCTTACTTCACTTTTTGCCTCTGAACCCACAGCGTTGTGCTTGGCCGAGCCTGTCAAGCCCGCAGCCAAGGGGAAGCCATGCGGCTCTTGGCTCTGCAAGCAGCCTCCTTCCCCGGGGCCACGCAGGGGGGAGCGGGACGGAGCCGAGAAGCTGCCGTGCTCTGCTTTGGCTCTTACTGCCCTTACTGGGTGCTGCCCTCTGTGGGGTTCAGGTTGGGGTCCCCACGTGTTGTCTGGGGAGTGTCTTGGGGCTCTGTCTGCAGTGTCCCCACCCAATAGCAGGGAGGCATGGGGAGCTGCTGAAATAGAGACAGCAAAGAGGTGACGAGAGATCCCGTGATTCAGAGATTCTTCTGAGATGATTTATATCCTCTTTTTCAGAGACAGACACTCCAGGGCTCGGTGGAGGTGGGAACTCTCAGTTTTCTTCTCTTGAGAACCCCGGGCTTGCTGCAAAGACATCTTTCTTCCCACTCCTCTGCAAAAAGTGCTAGTGAAAACAGAGCGCCATGTACACCTTTCTGCCCGAAAACTTCACGCCGGTGAAGCAGAAGCCCTCCAAGGAGCTGAGGCCCATGCTGGGGGCCGTCACGCTGGGCCTCGTCCTCTTCATCGCCGCGGTGGTGGCCTGGTGCTACTACACGGTGTCCCTGCGCAAGGCGGAGCGTCTCAAGACAGAGTTGATGGACCTGCGGGCGGACGGCTTCGTCATCAGGAACCAGCACGGGGAGGTGGTCTTCCGCCTGGCCTTCCACTCAGGGAGCCTGGACCTGGAGTCGTGCTCCAAGGAGGGCGAGATCCTGAGCTGCACGCGGTCGGACCGCGGGCCGCTCAACTTCTTCATCCAGACGGTGAAGCCCAAGGACACGGTGATGTGCTACCGCGTGCGCTGGGAGGAGCTGGCGGCCGGCCCGGCGGTGGAGCACACCATGTTCTGGGAGGACGCCCACTGGTACGGGGGCTCGGAGATGAGCACGCAGCACTGGCCCATCCGCCTGGCCGGCTACCAGGAGCCCGTGCCCTACGTGACCAGCGACGTCTACTCCTTCCGCGACAGCTTTGGCGGCATCCTGGAGCGCTACTGGCTCTCCTCCAAAGCGGCGGCCATCAAGATCAACGACTCGGTGCCCTTCCACCTGGGCTTCAACGCCACCGAACGCACCCTCTTCTTCCAGGCCCGCTACAAGGACTCGCCCTACAAGCCCCCGCCGGGCCAGCAGCCCTTCCCCGAGCTGAGCTACCGCGTGTGCGTGGGCTCCGACGTCACCTCCATCCACAAGTACATGGTGCGCAGGTACTTCAACAAGCCCTCCAAGATCCCCGCCGAGAACGCCTTCCGCTACCCCATCTGGTCCACCTGGGCACTCTACAAGAATGATATTGATCAGGATAAACTCTTGAGATTTGCTGAAAAGATTAAGAAATACCGTTTTAATTGCAGCCACATTGAAATTGATGACATGTACACACAGGCCTACGGGGACTTTGACTTTGACCCCGTCAAGTTCCCCAACGTAACGGAGATGTTTGCAAAACTGAGGGAAGATGGCTTTAAGGTCACCCTGTGGACTCACCCTTTTATAAATTACAATTCCTCCAACTTTGGTGTGGGGATTGAGCGTCAGCTG
Source organism: Anser cygnoides (assembly GCF_040182565.1). Taxonomy (NCBI): domain Eukaryota; kingdom Metazoa; phylum Chordata; class Aves; order Anseriformes; family Anatidae; genus Anser; species Anser cygnoides. Next base: position 62,546,705 of record NC_089912.1, on the reverse strand, counting down.
TTCATCAAGGAGCCGTCGGGGCGGCTGCCGGCCATGGTGGAGTGGTGGAACGGCATCGGGGCCATCCTGGACTTCACCAACCCGGCAGCCCGGGACTGGTTCCAGAGCCACCTGCGCCAGCTCCGCCACAAGTACGGCATCTCCTCCTTCAAGTTTGACGCGGGTGAGACCAGCTACCTGCCCAAGCAGTTCAGCACCTTCCGGCCGCTCTCAGACCCCAGCATCTGGTCGCGGCGTTACACGGAGATGGCCATCCCCTTCTACGAGCTGGCCGAGGTGCGGGTGGGCTACCAGTCGCAGAACATCTCCTGCTTCTTCCGCATCATTGACCGCGACTCCGTGTGGGGCTATGAGCTCGGCCTCAAGTCCCTCATCCCCACGGTGCTCACCATCAGCATGCTGGGGTACCCCTTTATTTCCGCTGACATGATTGGGGGGAATTTTTTCCCAAATAAGACAGATGGTGCAGTTGAGATCCCGGACCGGGAGCTGTACGTGCGGTGGCTGGAGCTGTCGGCCTTCATGCCCTCCATGCAGTTCTCCATCCCGCCCTGGCTCTACGACAAGCAGGTGGTGGAGATCGCACAGAAGTTCACGGAGCTCCACGAGTCGCTGGTGGCCCCGCTGCTGCTGGAGCTGGCCGGGGAAGTCACCGACACGGGCGACCCCATCATCCGGCCCATCTGGTGGATCTCACCCCGCGACGAGGCCACCCACAGGATCGACTCGCAGTTCCTCATCGGCGACACCCTCATGGTGGCACCCGTTCTGGAGATGGGCAAGCAGGAGCGCGACGTCTACCTGCCGGCGGGCAAGTGGCGCAGCTACAAGGGGGAGTTGTTTGAGAAGACGCCCGTGCTGCTCACCGACTATCCCGTTGACTTGGACGAAGTCGCCTATTTCCTCTGGGTTTCGTAACAGGCTCCTCCATCAGCTTTGGGTTAACCATGCCTTACACTAGAACTTTGTATCAAATAATAATTCTAATTGCACATTTCATTTTGGACTGGGATTGCCGAAGGGAATTAAATAGACTTTATTGTCCTTGGGTTTTTTTGTTATTTGGAGAGGTGTGATCTGATTTTTTTTGTTTAATTTGGGGCAGGTGGGATGCTCTGGTTGGGTTACAGTAGGCAGAATTTTCTCTGTATAGGTGAGGAAAGAGTTGTCACGCAGTCAAAGCTAATACTTTTTCATTTCCCAAGGATTTCAAAAGGGGGAGGTTGGTTAGTGCCTTGTGGGAGCGTTTCTTGTCCCATGGGTGCACCCGGCACTCGCATGGGGGTGTGTGATGTGGGAGGGTTGCTACAGCACAGCCTGCCTTAAGTTTTCTAATATGGCAAATATATTTAAAATGACTTTTTTAAGAGCAGCAAACAAGCTAGATTATATATATACACATACATACACAGATTTATTTCCACCCCTTTATTATGGGACTGGACTAACTCTTTCCCCATGCTCCCCTTTTCCCGGGTACCAGGCGGGCCAGGTTACTCGCGTGACATGCAGGTATTTCAGCTGTACGAACTGCGTATCGCTTGCTGGAGCAGCTACATCTCCCCTCCTCACTCATCCAACACCTGCTGCAAGACTTTTCCCAGTGTGTTTTGCCTCGGGTGTCAACACTGCCTCTTCTAGAGCAGCGCCGTCCCTACCAGTGTGCCCAATCAGTCTTTTTAACACATTTATGGTCCTGTTCTGTTACACGATAGTCCTGCAGATATCATCTTTTTTTTATTTTATTTTTTAAGGACAGATGAGCTTTCAGGTTTGTTGCTGGCAGAAGGACTGCCTGAAGCAAAGCAGATCTCTAAGGGTCTGTGTGCTGCTTCCCCGGGAACAGCGGGTTCCCGGAAGCGGCACGCGTCGTGGATGGATGTAATGTTTCGCTGCTAGCCGGCTTGCCGGTGGGTGGAAAACACCGGCTTTTGCACTGATGGTTTTGTGCCAGTGGGTGTTCTCGCTGCACCCAAGGAAATGTTCTCATGTACCGTGAAATTAAGCTAATAGCCATCTTCATCTCGGGTTGGAGTTAGAGAGATGATGGTGTTGTGTAGGGCTTTTTGGTGCGGCCCTCCTCTCTCTCCCGTAGATGCAGGGGTCTTCTTCAGAGTTTGGGCTTGCTGTTGGAGGCTTCTGGAGAGGACACAGGGTGACGTGTTCCTGCACCCCTAATTCCCAGCACTAGGATGGGCAAGACCTCAGCTCAGGTCCCTCCCATGGCCTCAGAGGAGATTTTCTTTGCATTTCTCCCCCTCCTTTTTCCGGATGCTTTTCCAGCTTTCGCATTCGGTTTTGTGGGGGAGGAAGCACTTACAGAGACACGGGCAGTCTCCACTCCAGGAAACCACTAGCAGGACTGCAGTCTGGCAGCCGTGCTCCCCAGGGCAGGACTTTCCCGGCCATGCTCTGGGTGCCGGCACCCCTCAGCCCGTTAATTTTTAAAAAGTTTGCACAGAACTGGGCTGTGTTAGCTGGGAAGGCTTGGGGCAAGGAGAGCACAGCGGCTGCAGGATTTCTTACGGGATTGCATCCAGGCGTGAGTCCGCCACCCTGGGAGATGGAGCAGCATTTTGGGCAGGGTTTGATACCTGTGATGGTCTTTCTCCAAGCCCATCTCCTGCTCTGGGCTTGCAGGAGGAAGCAAAGGAGCTGTACCTGTGGCTTGTGGTGGTGTCCAGGAGTAAACCCAGGTGCTTGGGGCAATATCTAAAGTGCTTTTATGGTTAGGAAGGAAAGGAGGAAGTTCAGTTTGATGGACTCCCTCCTCCGAGATCCTCAAAAGCCACCTGGACATGGCCCTGAGCAACCTGCTTGGGGTGGCCCTGCTTGAGCAGGGGTTGGACCAGAAGGTCCCAGAGGTCCCTTCCAACCTCAACTCCCCTGTGAGTCTCTGACTCTTTGGAACTGACCCTGAGGTCTGGCTGGATCTGCCCTGTGTAATTTGGTGGTTTGGCCTCAAAACGAGACAGGTCCCTGCCCAGTGGGAGCACAAGCATGTCCCAGGCTCAGCTCCCAAGCCTGTTTCTTGTGGCTTTCAGCTGTGGAGGGCTCAGGTTTGCTCCCTGGCCCTGGTGCAAGTAGTGGTGCTTTTCCAAGCTACAGACACACTGGCTGGGAGCTGATCAGTTCTCGCATTAGGATCCCTTTGTTGTGAACGTGATGGGAGTAACTGGATTAGTGTCTTGGTCCCCTCGCAGGGGTCAAGAAAACCCATTGTGCTTCGCCTGGGAGCAGGTGAGGAGAGCTTGCACCCTCTGCTACCATCCCTCATTTCAGGGGGTTGGGTGCCGACTGCTTGCATCCAAAAAAAGCCAGCACCCGGTGCTGCAGCTGGGCTTTTCAGGCTCTGGTGGCAAGCTAGGACATTCCTGTGAGGTACGGGATCATAAAAGTCCAGTGTGGCCAGACTTTGTGCCAGGAAAGCACCAAAATTCAACAGGGCACTGTCAGGAAGCTCATGGAGGAAAAATCTCCGCTAGACATGCCATTCTTCCCCTTCCCTCAAAAGAAAGAGTTTTATTGTCAAAGGTTTTTCTTAACTTGTTGTAAACGACTGAGGTTATAAAGTATCCTTATTTTTCTAAATGCTGTGGTTAGGGTAAAGCTGGGAGGATGTAAGGGATGAAGCTGAGGAGCGGGTGGCTGCCTGAGGGTCCGTGTGGGTGGCTGTCCATGGCACCGAGTCGTCCTCACATTTTGGAGACAGGCTCAGCAGTGCTGCCTCAAGCTATCCGTAGCTTCTAGGTACCCTCTCCATCAAGCTTTTTACCGAAACCACTATTTCTGACACTGTGCTGTAGCCCTGCAGCCCAGCTGGAGCATCCCTAGCACCTCACAGACCACAAGCGCTCCGTGCACAGACACTTTGGGAACCTCCACCTGGGGATATCTCTCTGGCTTACCCAAGGGTCGCTGTCCAAAACCAGTTTGACTCAGCCAAGGAAAAGCCCCAAAACAGGTCTTGGGGTTGGTTCAGCCTCTTCCAGTTGGCTCTGGCAGGTTGTGTCTGAGCAGCAGGTCAACGTGACACCTGTGGGACTGGACTTGGAAGCTCGCATCGTCGTGTGTTGGCTGAGTGGGTGCTTGGGTTTCACACACCTTCCTGAGTCAGACCGCAATGCCGGTGGGGTTGTTTTTAACCACTTTTCTAACTCTTAATTGTTATGAAAACGGGACTGTAACATCAATTGCCTTGATTGATATAAAACTTTGGAAAACAAAAAGAAGTTTAACTTGTCTGTCTGTATGTGGGGCCAGTGGTTCAGGCAGATCTGGGGCTTTTTTCACCCCAGGCTTTACTGAAATTAGAACTGAGGCTGCTGAACTTGTGGTCTGAAGCTTTGATGTGTATTTTGAAGGGAGGGGCTGCCTACAACCACAACCACCCTCCCTTTCTGTTTGCTGCAGTAACAGATGGGGCTAAAAGTGCCCCCTCCTGCAGCACAGGCTGGGATGGGTCACAAATCGCCCTCCCTGGCATCCCCATGGCAGGGGAAGAACTGTGGCTTGGGACTGGCCTAGAAAAGGCCATGTCCAGGTGACTCCTGCTGCTGCATCAGACCAGTTGTGACACCTGTTCTGCTGATTCTTTCCCCAAAATTGCCCTTCAATGCCAACCTGGGGGGTTGCTGGTCCATGGTGACACAGAAGACACATGGTTCAAAACTGTGTGCAAGTACTGAAGACGACAAGGCTGCTTGCAGCTTCCCACAGAGGCTCCAGAAATTCACTTGGGGCACTGCCTGTCCCTGCTGTCCCCAGGTTCCCTTCCCACACTGCTCTGGCAGGGTAGAGGGGTAGTGTGGATGGTTTTGGCCACGGGAGCACCAGAAACAGCTCATGAAACTTACACGACTCAGCTGATGGGATGAGGGGGACTTTGATTTGCTGCTTTTGCAACAGAAGACGTTTTCCCAACTCTTCTCCTTTGCCTTTTCCCCTGGTTGCAAGCAGCATCCGTGCACCAGGCTGATGCTCACCCATGGGAGGTGAAGCTGGGACAGGCTGGAGACCTGGGACAGGCTGGAGCTACCTTCCAGCACCTGCAGCAGCCCTCAGTAATGCACGAGTCCTCCCCGGAGTTGTTGGGGTTATAGTTGGATTGGTGTCATTTTTTTGTTGTTGTTTTGGGGTGGGTCTTTTTGCATCCTCCTGAAAGCTGGAGCTGTGTCCAGGAAGGATGCAGGAGGCTTACATGGGATCTGTGCCACGCTAGGTCCCAGCAAAATGGGAGCTGGACCCAACCGATCATGGGGTGATGCTAAACCACGCATTAGGCAGGGCTCAAAAATACATCCAGGGCTGTGCACACAGCATAGGGAGGAGTGTTCATGGCCACATCCAGACCCAGAGAGGCTACGGCCAAAGCCCAACTCATTTCAAACCAGGTTGCAGAGGTGCCCCCGGGTGCCAGCGGGGCAGTGACTGCTGAGCCACGGGGTCCTGGCTGGGAGTGGGTCCAGCCCTGCCTGAGATCACAGCTGTTATTAAAAGAGAAAAAAACGGCAAAAAACAGCATACATCTGGGAAGAGCCGTGGTGAAAGGACAAGCTGACAGCAACAGATCCCTTTCAGGCATGCAGCCAGTCTGGCAACCTTAGGAAAAAACAACCTCTTCCATCACAGACAGTCCTGGAGTCCAGGAAAGCCATAATGCTGGGCTGGGCCATGCAAAATCCCGCAGCCGAGCAGAGAAAGGCAGGGACTGGTTTTTGTTTGTTCGCTTTTAATACATTTCTTTATTTTTTGCCAGTGGGGATGGGTGATTTGTAGCTCAGTGATCACCAAAGATTAAGGATAATAACCACCCCCCTCCAAAAAAACATAAAGGCAGCCTGGAGTGAGCGATGTTCCCACGTCACCAGCCCCTCCAGCAAGCACAGCACTTGCTCAGAGCTGGGATTGCTAAAAAACAACCGTGACTAAAGCTCAGCAAGGCAAACCAGATGTTCCTCCAGCAGCGTGCAGCCCCGCCAGGGAGAGGCAGAGAGGGAGAGAGCAGGTAGGGATGGAGATCTGGGGAGGGATTTTTGCAGCCATATGGACTTGACCTCTCCTTTCCCTGGGGGAATCTGCTAGGATCGGGCAGCCCGTACCATCCCCAGTAGGTGCAGAAGGTCTTGGAGGTGCATTTGTCCCCCTCATGCAGGAGGACAGCAGAACCATGACTGTGCACATGGATTATGGGGTAGAGATGCTGCATGATGGGGCTGGAGATTGGTTCCCCACTACAACCAGCAGGGTTTGGGTGAGCACCACAGGCAGCCTTAGCTTTTTAGAAAGCTTTTTTTCCTGCTGAAGCAACAGCCAAGGAGCTTTGCTGGGGCCCACTGGGACACTTTGGTCCCCAGAGCCCATGGGAGGAAACCAAGGACCCCGAACATCACCATGACACTGAGCAGTGGCTCCCCTTCACACCCCTGGATTGAGGGAGGTTTGGTGGGCTGTTCTTCCCCATCGCCACACCGCCAGCATCACTGGGGCTGAGGCTACTTTCTCACCTTGCTTTCAGGGGCATCTAGAGACCATCCTGGCTCGTCCTCTCTTGTGCAGTTGTGACCACACAGGGTCCCTATAGCTTAATGGACACACTGGTGGGACTGCGTAGACCGAGCACCAAACCAGATCTGGAGTGACCGTGATGTTCTCAAGCCCCCATATACTCATGATATGGACCAGCTCTGGGGTAAACCCCTAAAGAAAGGGGTTTTCTCCTGGTTTGGGCCATGCATAGCTTTACCTCCCAGGTGCCACCAGCAGCCTGCTGGGGGAAGAGAAGGAATCAGTCTCTTGCTTTGGGAAGAGGCGTCACAGCCCAGAGAACTCAGGACTCTCCTAAACTCCACAGTCACATCACCTTTAAACTTATCTTAGTTTAGAAACAGGAAATATTGGACCGAGAGTGGAGAACATTTCAGAGCTAGCCCACTTTTCCCAAACCCACAGGTGCTGTTGAGATGCCTTCACCCAGGAGAAGTCATGTCCATAGGCAGAAGTGTGCCAACTGATGGACATCAGCACAGCTGTGGCATGGGAGGACATTTTCCAGGGGGAAACTGAGGCAGGGGGGCATTTGGGCTGGTTTTTTATTTATCCAAGCTCTCTCAGGAAGACAATTGAGAGTCTTCCCTGGGATCTCTGAGGTGGACGAATGTACTCTTGCTCCTAAATATGGACCCAAACCATGAATGGATCCCATTAGTGGTCCTCACCCATGCATGACTTGCTGCGAGGTTTTAGTCTTGACTGTCAGTGAGATGCCACTAGATGCTTACAGGCTTGGCTGGCTCCACACCAGGGAGATGTTTCTCAATACTTTCTTCCATTAAAAGGGGAGGAATGTTTACCGCAGCGTTACTAAGTGATAAAGCATCTCTTTGCTTGCTTGGATAACTCAGTCGATGGGAAATGCAAACACTCCTTGCTATACTGCATCAGCACCCATCCGATGTACAGGCTGAAAATTTGGTGCTGCTCTCTTTAGATTAGTTACAGATTGTTTTCTGATTTATTTTTAGTTTGAGAAAGTACTCTGCTCCAACTGCTTCCTTCACGAAGCAAACGAAAGATATAAAAATCTCAGGAGATCGGCTGCAGTACAACTGGGTAACAATGGAGTCCATGTAATTATTATTATTTTATATAAAACAGAAGTGTGCATGGTATTTCTTGATGAGAAGAGATTAGGAGTGGAGAATCTGTTTCTATACATTGTATTAGTCATACTAAAAGAGCCAAGACATTCATCCAATACATTTTAATAAGTTATTCTACAGCAATTGCCACACAAAATAGAGGTCACAGTATTTTCTTTGACTTCATGCTAATGTATTTCTACTTCAAAAGCTATAAAAATTCCCAGGTCAATAAAGTCATGGGTTCATAACTTGCTGAGACCATGGCAAAGCTGATGGAGGAGCCTGTTACGAAACCTGATGGAAATAGGCGACTTCATCCAAGTCAACGGAATAGTCGGTGAGCAGCACGGGCGTCTTCTCAAACAACTCCCCCTTGTAGCTGCGCCACTTGCCCGCCGGCAGGTAGACGTCGCGCTCCTGCTTGCCCATCTCCAGGACGGGTGCCACCATGAGGGTGTCGCCGATGAGGAACTGCGAGTCGATCCTGTGGGTGGCCTCGTCGCGGGGTGAGATCCACCAGATGGGCCGGATGATGGGGTCGCCCGTGTCGGTGACCTCCCCGGCCAGCTCCAGCAGCAGCGGGGCCACCAGCGACTCGTGGAGCTCCGTGAACTTCTGCGCGATCTCCACCACCTGCTTGTCGTAGAGCCAGGGCGGGATGGAGAACTGCATGGAGGGCATGAAGGCCGACAGCTCCAGCCACCGCACGTACAGCTCCCGGTCCGGGATCTCAACTGCACCATCTGTCTTGTTGGGGAGGAAGTTTCCTCCGATCATATCTGGCAGCACAAAGGGGTACCCCAGCATGCTGATGGTGAGCACCGTGGGGATGAGGGACTTGAGGCCGAGCTCATAGCCCCACACGGAGTCGCGGTCAATGATGCGGAAGAAGCAGGAGATGTTCTGCGACTGGTAGCCCACCCGCACCTCGGCCAGCTCGTAGAAGGGGATGGCCATCTCCGTGTAACGCCGCGACCAGATGCTGGGGTCTGAGAGCGGCCGGAAGGTGCTGAACTGCTTGGGCAGGTAGCTGGTCTCACCCGCGTCAAACTTGAAGGAGGAGATGCCGTACTTGTGGCGGAGCTGGCGCAGGTGGCTCTGGAACCAGTCCCGGGCTGCCGGGTTGGTGAAGTCCAGGATGGCCCCGATGCCGTTCCACCACTCCACCATGGCCGGCAGCCACCCCGACGGCTCCTTGATGAACAGCTGACGCTCAATCCCCACACCAAAGTTGGAGGAATCTGTGTGTATGAATGGGTGAATCCACAGGGTGACCTTAAAGCCATCTTCCCTCAGTTTTGCAAACATCTCCGTTACGTTGGGGAACTTGACAGGGTCAAAGTCAAAGTCCCCGTAGGCCTGTGTGTACATGTCATCAATTTCAATGTGGCTGCAATTAAAATTGTACTTCTTTATGTTTCTTGCAAAATCCAAGACTTTATCCTGGTCAATATCTTTTTTGTAGAGTGCCCAGGTGGACCAGATGGGGTAGCGGAAAGCGTTCTCGGCGGGGATCTTGGAGGGCTTGTTGAAGTACCTGCGCACCATGTACTTGTGGATGGAGGTGACGTCGGAGCCCACGCACACGCGGTAGCTCAGCTCGGGGAAGGGCTGCTGGCCCGGCGGGGGCTTGTAGGGCGAGTCCTTGTAGCGGGCCTGGAAGAAGAGGGTGCGTTCGGTGGCGTTGAAGCCCAGGTGGAAGGGCACCGAGTCGTTGATCTTGATGGCCGCCGCTTTGGAGGAGAGCCAGTAGCGCTCCAGGATGCCGCCAAAGCTGTCGCGGAAGGAGTAGACGTCGCTGGTCACGTAGGGCACGGGCTCCTGGTAGCCGGCCAGGCGGATGGGCCAGTGCTGCGTGCTCATCTCCGAGCCCCCGTACCAGTGGGCGTCCTCCCAGAACATGGTGTGCTCCACCGCCGGGCCGGCCGCCAGCTCCTCCCAGCGCACGCGGTAGCACATCACCGTGTCCTTGGGCTTCACCGTCTGGATGAAGAAGTTGAGCGGCCCGCGGTCCGACTGCGTGCAGCTCAGGATCTCGCCCTCCTTGGAGCACGACTCCAGGTCCAGGCTCCCCGAGTGGAAGGCCAGGCGGAAGACCACCTCCCCGTGCTGGTTCCTGATGATGAAGCCGTCCGCCCGCAGGTCCATCAGCTCTGTCTTGAGCTGCTCCGCCTTGCGCAGGGACACCGTGTAGTAGCACCAGGCCACCACCGCAGCGATGAACAGGACGAGGCCCAGCGTGACGGCCCCCAGCATGGGCCTCAGCTCCTTGGAGGGCTTCTGCTTCACGAAGCTTTTGGGTAAATGGGTTTCTTTGACGTCTCCCTTTTGCGCGTTTCCATGTTTATCTGCCCTGTGAGTAATCTGACTTTCCATGACTCCTTGGTAATGTCACCGTCTGGTTAGAAACTTTGCTGCTTTTTTTTTCTTCAACTTGTTGACAGAAAAGCCCAGATACTGTGTGAAAGTGGTTACGGTCTTCTTTCCAAAGCCTGGTCACTCACACCTGCAGTGTCATTTTATGAAACAGAGGGTTATAAACAGTGAAAATAGCAATTAAATCTTCTGAACCGCCCTCGATCCTCCTGGATCTGTCTCTGCAGCTCTGGATTGCTTTGCTCTGTGCTGCTGCAGCCTGATCTCTGGAAGCTGAGCTGAGCTTTTTTGGAGCAGGGCAATGCCAGGATTCCTGTGACCGTCCTTTGGCTGCAGCCGCGCTGTGTCCCGCTGGAACACAGAGCAGAACGGGGCCAGAGAGAGGGGCTGGTACCTGGGGACTCAGGCAATTTGGTCAGGATTTTGTTGTTTTTATATCAGTTGTTTGCCCTGACAGATTTCCCTACCTGTCCATGGCTTCTCTGCACTGAATGCAGGTAGGGAAATGCTGTGCCGAAGTGTCCAGCCTCTGCTGCAGCTCCCTGCCACCCCTGGGGATGCAGCCTGGCGAGCAGAAGTTTTATCTCCCTGCACTTTGCTCCTTTCCTGAGCTGCAGGAGGGACACGGGGACGTGGGGACACATGGGCTTTGAGGCTGGCAGCGGCCTGCACTGCACTGTGTCAGGGTGCTTGCCAGAGCCCTCCTTTCCCATGGATATCTCCAAGCTGTCCTGCCCTGGCTGGGGAAAAGAAGGATATTTCTCTCCATCCAATTCTCCATTTTCATGTCCTAACTCAAGTCCTGTAACTCCCAGGGTGCACATCTGCCCCACATCAGGCCAGAGGCTATGCTGCGACAGGGGTGGAAGATATTCAGGCATAGAGTTTGGAGTTAGGCTGTTAAACTGGAATTCTTGCAAGACCAGGAGCATGTTAAAGCAGAAAATCTTGTTTTGCTGGGAAATGCGCAGCACTGCCGTACACATCCCAGCTGCATCATGAGCAGGAAAGTCAGCCAGTGCAGTGCAGCTCCCAGCACCTGAAAGAGCATCCAGTGCCAATAAAAACGGCAGAAGATGAAGCAGGCAGCATGAGGCAATGGGGCTGACCCCTGCCTGGGGATCTGTGTGGTCTGATGCATTCCCAAGACCCAAAATTTGTAGAAGCAGCCTGTCTGGAGGGAAAGACAAAAAAAAATACATCTTGCTTAGCCCAGCCATGCCCAGCAATACATGCCTGGTGTATTTACCCACGCTGCCATGACATCAGTATCTAAGTATACAAAGATGATAAGCTGCCCGGGGAGCCATTAAAAATACCAGAAGTCACCGCATTTGGTATTGATCGCAGCAGCCTCCCAGCCAGCAAAATTAGCCGCCGTGCTATTTTTTGAGTGAGCTGTCAGGGAGAGCAAGACTTTGCCCCTGAAAAAGAGCCAGAATGGATAAAAGCATCCTGGACAAACATCACTTCTGCGGAGCCCAACTCGCAGGAACCCACTGGTGTTGGGGAAGGGGCTTAGGAAGTAGAGGGTAGGGAGAAAAAAGGTCACTGGCGCCCCAAGGAGATGGTGCCCTGGTCCCAGTGTGGGCCAGGGACAGTTCGGGTGCAGGTTGGGTTACACACGCACTCAGAGCTGGCAGCTTCCCCGCAGCTGGCCCGGCTCCCGGCCCTGCTTGGCGGCTCCAGCTCGGGTCGTTTCCAGCGAAACCCTGGTGTTTTTGAAAAACAAGCTCTTCGCTTTGAAGATGTTTTTATGTGCTTGGTCGGCTCCTGAGTTGCCGCCCTCGAGTTTTCCTCCTTCTTCTTCCTTCCTCCTTTTGCCCTCCTGGTCAGCCTGGAAACAGGGCTTTTCTTTAAGATGAGCCCCACCATTTTCCAGAGTGAGAAAATGAAAAAAAAGAAAAAAGAAAAAAAAAAAAAAGAAAAAAAAAAGAAAAAAAAAAAGGGAGAGGGAAATATTTTTTGCATTTTTTCAGGACTTATGCATTTTTTTTTTTTTAATATTATAAAAAAACACATTAAAAAAAAATGCAGGGAAGTCAGGGCTCCACAATCCCTACAAGAATAAAGGACATTCTGAAGTTTTCCCAAATTCTGTGCACACACACACGGTTTTTCTCCCAGGCAATCTCTTTGAACCCCTCCATTAGACAGAGGGACAGAAGCTCAGCTACAGAAAGATGGCACATGGGGGAACCGGGACCCCTGTGTCCTGCAGCCTTTTGGGGTTTCCTCCCCAAAGGAGGATGCTGTGCTGCTCTGGTACCTGCTTATCCCCCGAGGGGCCAAATCCTGTGTGGGAGATGCAGACACAGGGCATGGTTGTGTTTTATTTGGGCTGGTTTATCGGGTACTGATCTGGTGCTGGTCCTGCCCCATCAGTTAGCAGACTTTGCTCCAAAAGGAGCCTGGATTCCTCACTCCGAGGATCTGAGCAGCCCTTAGCCTGCACAGATTAAATATTGACATACCTGCCACCTTTGCATGCAGAAAACAAGCCAGGACTTTAGACCCTCTTAGAGTTAAACGGGAGCTAAGGAAGGGTTGCAGGGGATGAATCTCATGTCAGACGGAGAGAAGGGGAGCTATGTGCCCAAACCCCTTGGTGCACCTACCCTGAGAGCCTCCCCCAGGTCACATCTGCCCCCAGCACCTCAGCTGAGTGCTTTGCATATGTGGAACGAGTTTGACAGGGCTCAGTCCTTTTCCCAGATGTGTGATACCTAAACTCTCAGGCTTTTTGGGCTCACAGTGTGGGGCAGGAGCTTTCAACCGTGTTTGCCTGTCCCTGGTACAGAGTGCAGTGGCAGAGCATCACCTGCGGAACAACCCACAGGAAAGCAATCCTGTCTTTAAATAAAGGGAGCGGTCTTTCCATGAAGACTCCTTTTATAGCAGGTTATAAGACACTTAGGGGTTGCTATCAGGCTCTCACAGGTGGGTACACGACAAGTTCTGGCCGAAAGCACCATAGGTAGCTATAAGTCATGGCCATAAACAAACCATTGCTCTGTCAGGCTCTGCAAGAAGAGATTAATCATTTACCAGCCCCTTGCCAACCGTTGGAGGTGGGACTTTTTCACAGCAAACACACCCAAAGCTGAAAGCAGCTCCCCTCAGCTCCCATTTCCCGTGGCCGCCTGGCACACAGCTGCCTCTGCGCGAGATTCACAGCTCACCGCGGCCGGGGGCCTGTCCCCACTCCCTGTGTGCCTCCATACCGTAAGGAAAAAGGTTCCTGCTGTCACTGCAGACAAGGAGGAGCAAAGGAGGGACGAGGTTGTCGCGCTGCCTGTCACAGATTAGCTACAAAGCCAACAGGGCTTAATGCAGGGGGGGAATCACCCAGGGACCCAGACGTGTCCAAGGGCTCTCTGAGGTCTGGGCATGGGGACAAGGACACTGATGTCCCTGCCCCGCTCCCCACTGCTCCTGGTGCCCAGAGGGTTTATAGCTCATCTCGGTGAGATCTCTGCTGGCTTGTGCCTTTACAAAGCACTGCCGCAAATCTGGTTTTCCCGTGCAAGCTCAGGGGCTGCCAGAGCCATGCGAGAGCAGCTCAGGTCTGGAGCAGGAATATTTCCTGGGGTTTTTCCTTCTTCAGAGGATCCCAGCCCTCCCATTACCTGGAACGAAGCAGCGTTTACTGCACAGGCCTTCAGTCCTAGCTGAAGTGGAAAGTCCCGCTTATTTACACACACACACAAAAAAAAAACCTCCTCCTTCTCCATCTGGAAGAAAAGAAAATGCAAAAAACAGCTCCTTCCCCATCCCAGCCCTCACACAAGGACCACGCACTGCTCCGAGCTGCTTGTATCAGCCGAGGCAGGGTCTGAGCACGGCGTCCGGCTGCATCCTTGGGAAGCAGCTCCATCTGCCGAGACAGCCCGGGCTGGAGGCCGGCGATGCTGCAGGGAGCAGCTCCACCAGGCTGGCCCCGGGGCTGCGGGGTGAGCGGTCCCCGCACCGCTGCTCATCCCCCAGGGCTTGTCTGGGACTCTGGGGATCTCCGAAGGTGCCCAAGGAGGTGGGAAATGAGCCAAGAGCTCTGTAAATAGAGGAAAAAAAAAAGGGGGTGCGGATAAAGAGGTGCTGTCATATCAGGCTGCTCTGAACAACCTCTGGGATGGTGCTGGGTGAAGGAATGAACCAGGGAGGGACCTGGGTCTGAGCAGGGCTTTCCACCACCAGGGCTGTGAGGACCATCAGAACTCAGCCTGGCCACTCACAAGAGACTTTCCTGAGATTTTTAGAAATTTCCCAGCAGGGCTGAAGTTGATTTTTCACAAGCACTTTGAACCAGGCACCCAGACAGACGTGCTTATCACTTCACCCTGATTAACTCAAACGAGAGCTGCAAAATGAAGAGGAAAATGCAAAGCACCCAACAAACTGGTGATGGAGCCAAGAACAAGGCTGTTCCAGGAGACACAGGTCAGCAAAGACTAACAGGACATTTAAATTATGTGACTAGGAGCTAGCAATTTTAGGACTATCCTGCTCCATGTGGGAGAGACCACAGCTGGAAATTCACTTGCTCCCTCTTAGGGCAGCCTAAGAAAAGCTGTGAAAATGACTGGGAGAGGCATCTCTATGCAAGAGGCAAAGCCATGCCATCAGCCGTCCAGTGCACCGTGGAAGAACAGGCTCAGGAGCAACAGTGTGATCTTATATGCTTTCCTGCATGTATAACAAATAAGGCCAAAGTGGTGTCTGGGTTTTGTGAAAGGAGGCGGGCTTTTAAAACGCACTGGAGCAGAATGATGCTGTTCTCCACGTGAGTTTGTTCAACAGCGAGAAGAGTGATCCGCTTTCCTGAGACCCAGAAGATCTCAGTGGCTGATGTTAAGCTGGCTCGTTTTGGTCTGTGCTGGCATGCGTGCATTTAGACTGGCCACTTTCTGCAGAGCTCACAAATGCCATGGGTTTCTGGGTTAGGCTCTCCTCAATCCAGTGCTAGACAAACAAAAGTGAACTCAGCTGCTTTCCTGGGGGGACACGAAGGGAGGTGCAGGAGTCCTCATCCCTGGAGGTGTTTAGGAGCCGTGTAGACGTGGCACTAAGGGACGTGGTTTAGTGATGGGACTCGGTAGATCAGGCTGATGGTTGGACTTGGTGATCTTGAAGGTCTTTTCCAACCTAGGTGACTCTGTGATTCTATGATTTGTGAAGTTCGCAGGGGCTAGCTGAGGCACTGCAAAGCTGAACACACTCGGACTGGGAATCCAGCTGAAAATGGCAGGAAAAGAGGTGGGACACGTGCATCCTATTTTTCACTCTACAGACATTCTGAGTCCTCACTGGATTCAGATCTGGGGACTGCCCCAGCATGGTCCCAACTACATTAAAGCTCCATGCATGGCAGAAGAAGGACTCCTTCCTGGCATGGATCAGGAAGGGCTTTCTGGGTGTTAGAAAGCAACAGTGATCCAGTGGGTTGGGAGAAATTCGGGATTCAGGAGCTCAGAGACAGACTTCCTGGCTTTGGGCAGACCGCAGCCACTCTGTGCCTCAGTTTCCCTGTGTAAAATAGACTGATGAGCCAGGAGGAGAAAAACAGGTGAAGTACCTGTTCCAGGGGAAGGAGTGGTAACATGATTTGTGGTAGAAGAGGGAGCAGCCTCTCCTCCAGGACATTTGATGTAATGCTCTCCATCTGCCTGGAGTGTACTGCCATCCCCAGGAAGGGAATCTTCCATCTGCTCCTCCTGCAGGAGAGACACGTTCAGCAAACGCAGCGGAGAGCGTTCACATTTTCAACCCCAGAAGCAAAGCAGTAATGTGGATGAGAGTTTAACATATGTGCTTTTTAAAAATAAAAATCTCTGGTATTTAGTGCAACTTGGCACGTTGTCATGGGAAAATCCAGTAATCCCATTTCTGCAGCGCCTTCCTTGAGTGCAGCGCCACGGCCAGGCAGGAGCAGCTCTCCAAGTGACTCCTGGTCTCATGGCAGAGCTGGGAGGTTTGATGCCGGTGCCATCCTGGGCTGGACCCCTAAAAGAAACGTGAAGCCATCATTTTTATGTGTTTTGATGCGAGAGGCACCTCTGGGGTTAATGATGGATCCAGCTGGGAAAGATCTCAGCAGGCAGGTGGGACAGGCAAACGTAGCGAGGATGTGGCTGAGTGAGAGCAAAATTATTTCTTAGGCCTCCCCTGCTGCTCTTTCACCCGACAGCCTTCACTGCTGCCCCGTGGGGAGGAATGTGGGGTTTCAGCGCTGTGCAGAGCCCGTACTGCTCCGTACAAAAACTTATCCCTAAAGGGACGACGACCCAGTGACAGCCGCTGCCCCAGCACAGGGTTTGGGCAGATGCATCCCACGCCCCTCCGAACTTTGCCTTTCCTCGCCGGGCAAGCCCTGCATCCTCCCCCAGTCCCAGCCCCGCCGAGGCAGCCCGCCAGCCTCCTTAGCATGCGGTGCTCATTGCCGGGGAGCGCCGAGGAGCCGAGGTCAGAGGCTGTGAGCGCGCTGGTCCAGCATCCCCGCCAGCCCAGCTCACCGCGGGACAACTCCTAAGGGATAACCTCCAAGGGGGCTGCGTCTGCACACCGATCCTTTGCTGATAAGCCCGTTGCCAAGTCTCCAGCGCTAGGACAAAAGAGGAGTTTTTGCTTCCTGGCAGGTTTTTCTGCTTTGAATGACAGAGAAGGCTCTGGAGGCTCCTTCCCTCCCTGAGCTGGGACACAATGGAGCTTTTCAGGCTGAGTCTGAGTTGCATTTGCCTCCTGCCTTGGCTTGAGGGTAAGTTTCTCCTCCTTCGGGGTAGCCAGAAAGAGGAAAGCGAGCTGCCTTCCAGATTTTAACCCGGTTTTCTGCTGAAATGTTGCTTTGGCTGCAAAGCTGTGAACCCACCGGCTGTAAAACAAGTGCTTTGCGGGTGCATTTCAGGCAGAATTTAAAATAGGATTAAACACAGGTGCCCAGGAGACAGGCTGGCCAGGCACTGGGACAGCTTGTCCACGGACGCTGTGGCATCATCCTGGCCGATTTTAAAAGCAGGTCAGACAAAATGCAAAGAAGAGAGGGTGAATTAACCTGTTTGGGAGCAGAGGTGACACCGAGCTACCCCTGGGTGCTGTGTTCACTGCCCCAGCATCAGTAGAGTGCGGTGGGAAGGGAGACAGGACCCCACGGTGCTGGTCCTGTTCCCATGGTGGTTAGGGGGGAGCAGGACGTGCTGGGGAGCCTGAGGTACTCGGCATCATAGTGGGTCATCTTTGGCCAAGATCGCTTGAATCCTGCATCCTGCAGGGCGCAGGAGGATTTGGAAGCCAGGCAGCCTGGTGTTTGATGTGCATGGGTGAAGGAGGAAAGCAGAAATCCTGGCAGGCAGCATCTTGCAGATCCAGAGCTGTGATCCCCAGGAATAGCCCCGCTATCTCTCCCACCCCATCACAGGCAGTGGGCTGCAGAGCCCCTGAGATAATAAATAATTCCCCTTTTATTTTGCTCTTCTGCCTGAGGATGCAGGTTATCGGAAGGGACTCACCGAAACAAATCCCTGAAGTGCTTCAGGGCTCATTCAGTCCCTGAAGCTGCAAGGACAACAGACCTGCAGTTTCGCAGGTTATGTGCTCAGAGATTTTCAGGCTGTCTCTACCAGGGGACAACAACAATTTTGACTGCGCAGCTGGGATGTTCATTCCCTAAAGACAAACCTCAGACTGGCAACTGTTTTTTCGAACCGTAAATCTTACCAGCTAAAGTAAATCCACTGAATTCAATCTCTCTCACAGTCCCAGACTGAGTGCGTGAATTTCGTTGTGCTAGTGAGGAGTGAGGATGTACGTGCATCTTCTAGAAGTTACAGTGGATCGGGTTAGGAGCTGGTGCGCTGTCGGGGCAGCAGTACAGCCTTAGGGGTCTTTCTTTTTCTCTTTGCTCTAAAAATGATCTTGCCCAGTGTTAGAAGATGGTAGTGCTGTACTGTTGTCACACAACAGGAGCCCCACGGCTATGTTTTATTGGTAAATTAAGGAGGGTCGCAGGATGTTTCCCAGCAAACCTCCTTTCCAGTGAAATGCATTTGATGCAATCACACAATCAGCTGCTGCATTTCCGCTAGACTGCTAATAAAGCCACAGGTGTTCTGCAAGAAAGGAGTTCATCTCAGCAGTGTCTGGCAATTCCCAGACACTTGCAGAGCAGAGAGCAAACGTTCTTTGTTTGTGGGGCCGATCTCCTCCTGCAGCCTCTCCCCATTCCATCCTGCCTGGGGCTGCAGTCTTAAGGCAGTGGGCAGGACAGAGGTGCTTGCCCTTGACAGACGTCAGAGGGTTGGTTTATTTTCCTGCTGGAAAATGGAAATCCTGGAATTGCCCAAGCTGTTTCTGAGATTGGTTACTTCAGAAACTCCCTGCAAGTAGTGGGGGGGAGCTGAAGCGTTGAAGCCTTATGCTGCCCCAGCACGGTACGATGTGCTGTGGGAACCAAGCCTCGGGCACAAGCAGAGTCCGTGCGCTTACAGGCAGACAGAAACTGCTGAAATAATGCCACATTTAACACTGATGGATGAAATAACACTCCAAGGAGGCTGAATGCAATGGCCACACAGAAGAAGACCTCTCAATTCTCATGCATTATCCCTGGGGGGCTGCTCTCCTCCTGGCTACAAGCGATGCTGGCTGCTCCCTGACCCCTCGCACTCTGCTCCCCTGCAGCAACCCTAAGCCATGTACGTGGAAGAGGCAAAAAGACCAAATGTATCTGGAACTTCTCCTAATTCGTATATTTTTCCAGCCTCCAAATATTTTCTTGGGGGATTTCCTGACCATGGTGCGTTTAATTATATTCATTGGCTACCAGATCTCTTCCCTCTGCCTGCATGGTGGCAAGGATGGATGGCTGCTGCATGCAGAGCCACCTCCTCCTGCACGCTGTGAGCCTTCCCCTGGCACCCCGTCCCATCTGGGACCAGTCCCTGACCAGTCAGCCCCCTGCTGTCCTCTCCAGACCTCTCTGGATTGTGCAGATCTCTGCCATATCCCCCTCAGGGACTGGTTTTCCCCACATGCATCAGTTTCATGGCAGCCTCACTGACCTCCTCTGCTTCCCATCACTTATCCATGGGTTTTTCCGTGCTAAAACTTTCATTTTTTTCCTATGAATGCTCTGCTCTCTTTGAAGACTATGCTGAGATACGTGGTCAAAAGTAGCCCTTGTATCAATAGGGAGAGCTCTGAAGCCTTGTTGGCCAACCAAAAGTGAGATTTTCCTAAGAGAAAAACAGCAGTGATTGGGAAAAAAAATAAAAAAGAACAAATAAAATAAAATAAAATAAATAATAATAATTAAAAAAAAAAAACACAGGCCAATGTGGTTGCCAGAAGCTACAGCTGGAAAATAGTATTGGATTACCATTTTACTGGAAAGTAGTCTGAGTGCAGACCAAGAAATATTTGCTCTCAGGTGCTTGCACTGACAAGCCATTCACCAGCTAATTACTGGCATTACCTGCAGAGTTTGTTGACTTTTCTATAAAAATGACATGGCTCGATGAGAGCTGATCTGTTGTCTGAAGTGATGGAAATAGTGCGCCATAAACCTGGAGTTGCCAGGTAGCTGCTCACCCAGCTCCAGGTCTGCCTGTTATCCATCTTACAAAAAGGTGATTTTAAATAATGACAAAGATTTCCAAAACTTCCCCAGATGTTAATTTCCACCAAGGAATGTCCTATTATTCAAAGGACAAAAGTTCTCAAAACTTTGGAGTTGTCACCCTAGGGTAAACGTGAGGGATCATGGGGGAAAAGCAATAGTAAAAATTAAATCAGTGCAAATGATGATCTAATCACAGCTCCACAAATCAACGACCTGGCTTGGCAGTTGGGCAACATGAGCAACATCTTAATCCTATGTGGAAATTGAAGACCCCTGCTACTAAAATAAGTAATGAAGGATGTATTGATCTGCGGCGCTAGAGGAGAAACCTACACCCTGAAACATCCTGACATCTGCATGTTTCTAAGAGACCCCTCGAGAGCAACAGTCTTGATTTGCCTTTTGTTAGTGGAAGCCATGGAGTGGAGGATGAATCCAGAAAGTAACTGGAAAATCAGCTAGGTGGATTTTCAAACTGTCATACAAAAAGAGACAGGAAGCTCTGTTGCTTTCACCTCTTTACCACATTGCAGTTTGTTTGTTTGCTGGGGGCCCAAATCTCAGCTATAGCTGATGGGATAATTTTTTCTCAGCCAAAATACTTTAAAAACAAAACAACCCTTCCTTCGGGAACACCTGGCCCTGCCCTATTTTTTTGGCAAACAGTCTGTTCAGACCTTTTTTTACACTCCAGTTTTAGGAAGTTCCCACAGGCAGTTATGAGAAGAGCCGTGCTGTAAAATCATTACTAGCCTCCCAACATCCTCTTGGGTTGAGTTCTTAGTCCATGCCTTGCTGACTGCTGTGGGCTGGGCCTTCACCTGCATAAACACGCAGGCTTTCTGTGGAGCTATAATGATTTGAACAACCGTCAGATTTCGGCCAGTAATTCAAGTCTTTTCTACACCCTAACATGACCGCAAAAAAAGGAGGCATTTCTAGAAAAAGTATGCCTTGAATTCATGGGATGGCCACTTTTCCTCCTTCCTCACATCTGTCTCTACAGTGGGTTATGGACCCTACTTTGCTGCAAGGGTGGTACGAGGCTGGAACTGGGCCCATGGCAGGATTATAGCTGCCTTCACTCCCTCGGCGAAGCTCACGTCATTGTCACTGGGGTGTAAATGAAACCATGTTTCATACTTTAGGAGAGAGCCTTAGCAAAATCCTGTTCTGGCTTTGAGGAAGGATCTAATTTGGTGTGTAAACTGCTGGGGAGGAATTAATGTTTGCTATGTGTCCACTTTCTCACTATCACAGCAAGCTCTTTACAGTCCTGATCTGGCTTCTCCACAAACACTAAAGAAACAGTGCCAGTCTCAGCACTTCCCTGTGTGCATCTGGGCTTCCTGCCTTTGACCAAATGCATCTGGGTCATCACATCACTCTTATGACAGCAAGTGTTCGTAATTTCCTCATCCCATGACCCTGGCATGGTCTCCTGTGTTGCTGGGACTCGCTCCCTTGTGTGGAGGGAGATCTTTTCATAAGAAGGAGCTATTGCTGGCTTGCATTCAAGTCTTATGCTCACTAATTTATGTTTGCCCATAAATTGCCGCACCTCAAGCTGCTTATTTGAGTTAAATTAAATATGATGTTCCTGTGAGTGATCTCACAGGGCAATGCCTTGCACTGAGCTCCATCTGCAGGGGACCCTCCTGCCTTCATTGGAGCTTCCCTCCTTCTGCTACTGCACCTTCTCATTTCTATCAAGCCCAGGCCCTCTGCAGCAGATGGAAATAACCTACCGGTGCCCAGCACAGCACAGAAACAGATTCCTGTTCAGAAGAGACACTGGGCTGTGGTTTTGCTCGTGGTGGGATATGACAACCTCAGGCCATCGCAGCAAATTGCGCCTGCTGCTGTGGTTAGTCACGTTTAAGTCCCTTCTGCCTTCATTCAACATCTTTTTAGACCGCCTGGTCTTGCAGATGTGCTACAAGGAGTCAGTAGGAAAGCCCCTTTTTACATTTAGTCCTGAATTTGAATCCTGATAAGGGATCAGGGGTCTGGATAGAAAAGGGTGGTAGCTCTGCAATACCAGCATCGGGCACTGGTACAGGTGCCAGCAACGAGGGCAGGAGAGTGGCGAGGTCAGATGCTGTGCTTGTCTGGAGGAAGAGGGTCAGGTACCCCTGATACTGGGACAGGGAGTGGTGTTGTCCCCACCACCACGATGTCTGAGCAGCTAAAGATCTCTTTCCCTGCATCCTCTGGTTATTTTTTTCTTCTTTTGGGCTGGGACCATTTCTGATAGGAGCAGGAGCCCTCACAGATGTGCTTAGAACAAGGACAGAGACCAAAACTGCTGGCTGGGCTACTTGAGAGGATGGGGGTCTTCCAAACCCTTATCCCACCTGATGCCGTGGGAGATCCCCGTGAAGCAGGCTGTACAGGAGATGCTGTGGTTGCCCCAGGTGGACGCCTGCCTTCCAGGACAGGTAAAGGCAGGAGGAGGTGAATTCCTGAGTGTGACTCAGTAGTCACTTCCTCTCTACTGAAAACAGCCACTTGGCAGGAGAAATCAAGCTAATTGAAGCATTCTGTAAGAGTTAGGAACAAGACTGGGGAGGGCAGAAGAGGCCAAAGCTAATGCTGATGTTCCCCAGTCACCCGGAGTGTTTTGGGAACTTGTGCTTGCTCAGCTCCGACTTACCCCTTGCCTCTGCAGAGCCTTTAAAGTGAGCCACCCAGCCCCAAATTGTGTGAAAAATGGCTTTGATCAAGCCACTGCAGGCACTGCTTAGAAAGAACAGACGTTTTTCCAGCCAGACTGGGGCTACTGCTAACTAAGGTTCTCCTGGTGGCATTACCTTAATTAGGATGGGAACATTGCATGGGTTTTGCTACTAGTCCTACATGGAACAGCATGTCCCAAGGGTGGTCATGCCACAGAGAGGCAGGGGACTGTATTTGCTTTTTTTTTCTTTCTTGCGACCAGACAGAGTGACAGTATCATAGGACAAACAAGTTGGCTTCAAGTGCCTTTGCTAGAAATTGTTTATTTTGTTCCTAAAAATACAAGGAGGCCAAAATGTTCAAGCATGAGCAGCTCAAAGCATGCATCTATTCCAGCTCCACGAGTAAGGCTGGCATTTTCCAGAGACACTGAGCTCACATCCCCAGGGTGTAAGCTGAATGCCATGCTCTGCTTGCTCCAGGTTAACATTTCCAAAATGTTAGAGCTGATGGCCTTATTTGCAGGTCTTCTGGGACTTGGCAGTGTTGGGAAAAAAAAAAAAAAAAAAAAAGTCATTTTGCTTCCTGACCAGGGAGTCTCAGTGCCTGATGTGTATCCCAGGGTGGAAAAGCTTCTGCCTTCTTTGTGGCTATACTGCTTATGGCCTGTGGGGCAGGCACAAGGGTCTGCCTGTTACCTCTGTCTAACTATGAGTGACTCACTTAGCTAGCAATGTGTCAACCTCAGGAAAGCAATAAGGTACAGGTAGTGGATGGTGAACCCATACAATGGACACAGGCTCGCATCTTTGCAGGGATCACATGAATCATAGAATCACAGAATCATTTAAGTTGGGAAAGACCTTCAAGATCATCAAGTCCAACAGGATAATAGGGAAAATCCTGCTGTTGATAGCCAGCTTTACAGCGATCAATGTCACGAGAAGCAACACCATCTGTAGGGAAGTTGCTTGGACCAAGGTTTCTGAACCTTCTCTGAATCTTTCTTCTGAATACTTCTCTGGAAGGATTGTGGTGCCAGCTTTGCTAAACCAAGCAGAGTTTAGCTAGACCTCTGCTCCTGAGCTATATAGTGGTGATTATACTTTTGGACATGAGATACAGTGTGAAGATAGAAATCTATTAATAACTTGGTATCATATGCTACTGGGGAGCTATACAAATCTTAAAGGAAAGCACATGGGTTGCAGTGCTGAAATTCCCTAGCTCACATGTATTTCCCTGGCAGACAGACTGCTCTGGATTTTCAGTGGGGTGAGTCTCTGAAAACTGAGACCTGCATAAGACAAAGCAAGCAGGTAGAAAGGGAAAGACACTGGTAGAGAACGAGGGGGTATGAAGTGATCGCTGGTAATGTGCTGGTAGCGTGGTGATCCTTTCAGAGGGAACATACACTACCAGCGACTGCAGACATAGAACAAAACACAAATCTGTTGGATAGGTTAAAGAGTAATGCTATTCAAAATTAAAATTAAAAAAATGAAAGTTTCAAATGGACTGCCATTACCAAGCAAGGAAAAGAAAATAAATTACACCCATGCCAGCACGTTTAGTAATAAAACCTGAACTAAAACACATGAGAAAAAGACTTAGAAGGGCAACCTAGAGAGAGCATAAAAAACTACTAACAGACACTTTCAAGTATGCGAAATAGGACCTTGGTGGTGCCAGCAGGCCAATAACCGATATAAATGTAAGAAGGAGGGCGGCCGTGAAGTGGGGTAAAGAGGACTGAACTCCTGAGCTACTCACTGACCTCCCAAAAATTTCATTTCCATTTAGGCACATGAATTTGGCAGGAATTTCCTGGATCAGTGGCTATCACAGGTCTGTGAAGCACAATATGCCAGCATGGACACATCCATCCTCTTCTTGGAGCAGGTGCAGGAGCTGTACCATGATTTCTGGTTGCCTCTCCCTGTGCATTTGAACCTGACCAGAAAGCCAAAGGCTTTTTCTGATTTAGCAACCCAGCAGCGCTATTAATCTAGCAGACCCCTAGAATTTCCTGAAAGAAAACACAGGAGCTCTTTTAAGCTATTGTTCCTACGCTTGTTATTGTGTATTGGCTCCTGTTTACACTGTCATTACATTTTTCAAGTAGCGAGCAAAATACATGCTGCCAGAGCAAAGTATTGTTCCTTGCTTTGTGAGGGGAAATTCTGCAGAAATAGATGTTTAGATAAACCTCATTGTTCTCATCTGATATTGTTTATCAGTCTCCTCTTTATACTCAATATTAAATGCTGATGGGGTTTTTAAAACTGTGATTCCTGGGGAAAAGATGAAAAAATGTCACTGCAGGAGCTGAATGTTACCATTTGTTAACTGCAGTTAAACTAAAATATCTCTCAGAACATGTAAAAAGCTGAAACATTTTTTTCTATCCCTCTACCTGCAAAAAATATAGGCATAAAATACACAACGGGAGGGAGGTACATCTGTGTCAGTGACATATGGTTTTGCATTTAACATTTTGCTCAGGATGTTCACAGGCCACACCAGTTGATTTTGTGCTGAAAATGGATGTGATTGTCCAGTTAACAGGATGATATCCATCTCAAATCATCAGAGATGTTGCGACGTGTTGCTATTAAAAGCAAGAAGCAACTACTGAAACTGCTTCAAATTGCACGTCTGTTTTGGGATGGCTGCAATGTCTCTCACAAAGGGATCTTTAAAAAGAATAAATTGGTGTCCGGGGAGCACAGACCAGTGTCAGGTGTGCTAAATCCAAGTTTACTTCAATACTTTTGTGAGTTGTTTCAGCCACGTACTTCCAGACTTCTGATGGGGTATGGTTTTATCCCAATGTTGCGGTAATATCACAAGAAACCACTTAATGGAAACAGTAGCCCGATATGGCCTAAATGGCCTCAGATGAACAGCATTTGGGGGTTTCGGGGGTTTCAATTGCTTTTTTTTCATAAGAAAAATTTGAATCAGATAGAAACAAACAAACAAAAAAAAAACCCACATTCATTTATTTTGGAAGGAGGGAAAGAAGGGTAACTATCTGAAGCTATAACCAGTCGAAATATTGAATTAAATGTATATAGAAGATATCTCATAAAACTAGTTTCCCAAGGACAGTGAGTTTCCCCCCATTATTTATATGGGAATTAACTACATTGTCTTATCATTCTTGTTTCCCTCTAGTATTGCTCCCTGCTACTTGTACACTCTGAATTTAAAAGAAATGTCATTCTGGGGAATTAGGAGGCTGGTGGGATGGTTTATCTAGTCAAGCCCCTCTGGGAAAGGACCGGTGGGTTACATCTCCCTTCTCCAGGACATTGTTAATGTCTGATGCTCAGGAGATGTGTTTGCCTTGGAGATGTACCATACTAAACCATGCTCTGATTGTACCACAGTAGCAGAGGGACAAGGCTTCCTCATAAGGAACACCCGGCTGGAAAAGTGCATCCACGTCTCCCACCACAAGACCGATGGCATCGGCCTGACCGACTGCAAGCCACGCTCCCTGCAGCAGCAGTGGAGCTGGGACCCTGCCACCAGGACCATCACCAGCCTCCAAACGAAGCAGTGCTTGTCGGCCCACAGGGCGCGGGAGCACGCCCTGGCCACGCTGGAGCCCTGCGGGAACTGGGAACACCAGGCCTGGGCCTGCAGCAAGAAGGGGCACTTGACTCTGCAAAGCTTGGGCTTCCACCTCAGCACCAAGGAAGGAGGCCACAAGGTCTTCGTCTCGAGGGAGAAGGA
Organism: Anser cygnoides; assembly: GCF_040182565.1. Taxonomy (NCBI): domain Eukaryota; kingdom Metazoa; phylum Chordata; class Aves; order Anseriformes; family Anatidae; genus Anser; species Anser cygnoides. The sequence continues at coordinate 62,520,653 of NC_089912.1, read as the reverse complement.
CAAATTCAGCAGGTGGAAGACTTTAGCAGATGAAACCATCTGTGCTGCTGCCCAGACGGCAGCTCTGAGGCCTGGCGAAGCAATGCGAGAAGCTGTAGACACCCGGGTGTGGATATACGAAAGTAAGATGAGGTAGATTTAGCAGCAGATAGCAGCTAACCTTAGGCATCATCTAAGACATCTAACACCAGGCTTGCATCCATCATTCTAACTCATGGTAACGTCAGCCCCACCTGGAGAGGTACCAAACGCCCCGCAGTCGGCCCAGCTGTACTCCACCACCATTTTCCAGTAGTTGCTGTTGAGCGTTTTCCAGAAAGCATGCGACACCCTACAGGATCAGGCCTGTAAACCTCAGCTGCATTTCTGATGACAGCCAGAAGTCAAGTATTTTGGAAAGTTCACCTGAATTGGTGCCCAGAGCTAAGAATAGCTTGAATTGTTTGAGCCTCCCAGGTCCAAAACAGCAGTCAAAGTCCCATGAAAGTCAAGTGTTTAACGCTTTGACAGGGCTTTTGGTACTTTGTATTTGGGGATGTCATTTTTAGTAATAAGAAAACTGGAGGCAGCTGAAAACCTCTTTTAAACTTGCATGAATTATTGAGGAGCTGCTGTATTTGAAATGAGAAATTGTTGCTTTGGTTTCTCAGCAACACATTGCAGTTGTCTCCCGCCAGACCCTGACAGTGCTCCTGTTGCTAATGAAACCACAGCTCTAACCTTCATACCATGTTCTCGTGATCCTCAAACGTGAGCCTTGCTCCTGATGCCTCATGTAACCTGAAAGAGACTAGTGAATGCAGCAAATGGTGGGAAGCAGTTAAAATGCTGCCCTTCCTTTGCATTAAGAAAGCCCAAAACATAACACCAAAATATCATTAGAAAATATCATTTTTATCAGTTTTGTGGCCTTGGCCTCTGCTAAAATGAGTCTAATCTCTGCCTTCTTGAGTGTTCACTACCCTCTACTTAGGCTAGACAGAAAAAGGGCAGAAATACTGGTCTTGCCCTAGTTTTAGGTAAAGATCCAGGCTGGCAGACATCAGACATGGTCATTGCACCCAGGTGGGACTGTCATCATTTGTCAGATTGCCAGTGAACCCCTTTGCAGACCAGAGATAATTTGCGATCCAGTTAGATTTCCTATTTTGTTTACTCCCTTATGCAAAGGAACATGTTTTCAGGTCTTCTCTAGTGCAGTGGTGTGCAGATCTGAGACCTGAAAAATCACACTCAATTCCTCCTTCTGTCCTACCCTCCCTCCTTCCACTGCAGGGACCAGAAGAGAGATGGTGTTTTTAATGAATTTTCCGTGTTTGTCCACTCTGTGGATGACAAGGTTCCCAACCTTCCTCAAGGGAAATTATTTCTCTTGTACGAAGGTTAGACAGCCTAAGTGAGATTTTCAGCTTTGCAGAAATGAGTAAAGAAAAAATGTGCTGAATTTGGTAGGCATAACCAAATGGATTACGAGTATAAACTTCTGACTCTGAGAGGTTATATCTAATTGGAAATAGGAAGAGCTGTAGTAGCTTTTTGGCTGTCATGTAGACAAAATGGCCTTTTTACTGAGGTTTTTAATTAGCCAACTAGTAGGTTAACATGTAATTATCATAGACCAGTAGCCACAAGCGTTAATGTTTGTTTAGCATGAAGGTAAATATAGCAAATAAAAATTAAATACCATAATAGGCTAGTTAAATATAGGCTAGGAAGTGCGTAGAACATTTAAGATATGGGAAAAAGGCATGTGAAAAGAGCATTTGCATTCCCCAAGGCAATGTTCCTGGCAGTCCATGGCTGCCTTGGATCCAGGCTCCCCAAATAAGGCTGCAAGGGTAAACATAGAGCAGGCTTTGAATCAGGTTGTGCCAGTTAGCTTGTCTTGTGCAAACTGACAGTTTTCCTACCAACCCCACGGTTCAGAGTCTACCAGAGTGAACCTCTGACAAGTCAATAACAATTTCAAAGTCCTAAGTGTTTATTTAGGCCTTTCTTATCCACGATTTCAGTTGACCATCAACAGACAACTTTTACTTTGCCATGTAATTTGCTCAGGATATTACACCCACGTACAATCTCCCTTTTTCATCCAGATTTTTTGCAGGTAGAGCTCACCCTCCATTCAGAGAAAGAAGCTGTGTCCTAACCAGGGCATCAATTCTGGTCTAAGCCAGCTCGAGGCTCCCCAGCAGAACCAGGCAGAGCTGCATTTTGCTGCCCCATGTGTGGTGGGGCGAGGGCTGGATGCTCGTGCTGTGGGAAGGGAAGAGGTTGGGAAAAGCAGGAGGGGAACCCTGCAGACCTGTCTTTCTTCACTTTGCTGCATGCATCAGTGCAGAAGAGGGGTGATTACTGCTGCCATAAGATGTCCCACAACCTCCCCTCTAGCACTAGTTGCTATCCCACACCCTACTTCTGCAGTAAGCCTAGCAAGTCAAATGCCCCTGGCAGCTTGCTGCCTTATAGAGGTGCCTGCCTTGGCCAGATCTTATTCTGCATGTTCAGATCCTCTGCAGTTCTTCAGAGTCTAGCTTTGGGCATTGCAGCAGCACTGTCTGCAAATAGCAGTTTCAGTGCAAACCCACCTGAGACAGGTATTCTCCCCCCCCCCCCCCCCCCTTCATTTGCACTACAACAATATCTAGAGCAAAGCAGGGCTCTCTAACCTCCTCAGAAGACACAGGATGGTCTGCCAGCTGTGACCTTCTCAGCCAGCCTAAATAACTGTTTGGTATCTAGATTTCTCAAGCACTCAATCAACAACATTTTATAGCTGAAATCATACCTACCTCACTCACTTGCAAGAGATACAGACCACTTGTCTCCCTCTTAATCCCATTTCTTCATCTGTTGTGTTGGTTAAACCCATGATGCTCTATAGTTCTGCTTGCTTCTTCTTACCTCATCCTTTAACTTCTGGTGTTGCATACATGCTTTCTAGATTAATGACCTTATTCCCCACCAGAAAATAAACTCTGTTCTGGCTTTGAATTCAGTCTTGAGAAATTCATTTACTCTTTGAAATCCATGAGAACTGAAGGAGATGATCGCTATTGCACTGCATCCCATTTGTCTTGCAGGTTGAGGACTAATACGGCAGGGCTGGGTTCCTTTCCCTTGCTGTGCACTGAGCGTATTCATGTTTCTGTACAAAAATAAATGATACCCACCCCCACCTTTGCTTTATTTTCTTCCAAGCTAAAACCATCGATTCATCAAAGACTGATTCCATGGACAAGGGATCTTCCGTGGACTTGACTGACCCACTTCTGGTTAACAGCTTTAACAGCACAGTGTCTCCAGTGAAGACCAACCAGGCATACCTCCCAGCAAACGAGGGTGAGCACATTTCTTTTCTGAATGCATACACGAGAACAGCAGGAGTGTGGGCAGCATCTAGGGATTACTCCATGTATATTACTGAGTAGTTTGAGGCTTTGCTCTCATATGGTATGTTGAGATGTTTGCCTTGGCAAGTAGTTCAGTGTTATTGCCATAACCTTAACCTGATGGCACAGCCATGACATGTGTCAGGAGTTAAAAAAAAAAAAAAAAAAAAACTGTGGCTGGGGAAAACTGAGGAACAAGCGTTTTTCCCTTCTGTCTCTATACAAGGGGTTATGATTCAGCCCCAGGAGGAAACCAGAGCTTCCCCTAATTCAAATCTCTCCACTTCTTCCCCCAGATTTGTCCCACAATCACTCCAAAAAGCACCATGGAAATCGAGGGAAAACTGCTGGGGCCAGGCTTTCAGGTAAGTCCAGAGATCAGGCAGAGGAGGAAGAGACCAGGTGGATGGAGGTTCGTCAGTGCCCTTGACCTTCCCATCGGTTGCAGAGTTACATTTCCCTGGATCCCACTGTGGATGCTTAGTAGGGAACAAGGTCACCAAATTATCCATCAGAAAAACTCCCTTGAAAGTAAATCCCCCAAGGCCTAGAGTACAAAATTGAGTGAAAACGTGCAACTACTTTGTCCCAGTTCATCACAAGAAATATAGACACTCGTTAGCATGAGTGCCTTCCCCCAGCCCTTCTTATCAGAGAGCTGCACAGTGGGAAAGCATGAATGGTCGTCACCTTCCAAGCAATAAATAAAACCTTTCCTTGGTGAATTTCAACAGAAGGATGCTGTGCAGTGTGAAGCAGTTGTATGGTCTGGATGTAATAAACAATACAGTTTTCATTATCTGCTAGTCTGCAGGGGCATTAGATATTCTTGTTTGTTGGTTTTGTGGCAACAGAGGCTATTGCACAAGCATGGGGATAGGCATGGTATGATTGTTCTCTATTATATCCTCTCAGGCACCAACTGGAAGACAGCCATGCTCGTCCTCAGCCCCTTGGCATTCATACTGGGATTAATAATATTGACACTCAATGTGCATTACAACAAGTAAGTGAGAATAAGTTTCTTTCAGTCTGTTACCTCCTGCTTTGGTGTTTCAGAACAGGACTCCTGATCTCAGCACCCTTCCCAGCCCCACACCTGAAGCACTGGGCTTTGAGCAGAAGGCTGTGCTCACCCATGATGCCACGCTTGATGATTTTTCCCCTGTGCCATCCCGTTTCTCCTTCCCACTCACTATTCCATACAAATCCTGCTGCTAATGTTGGCTCCTTCTTCCCTACATACCTGACATGATCCCTGAAGATTCAGGGAATTTGGGCATGATGGGTGCTGATCCATTTCATGTGGAGAAGCAGCCAAGTGACAGGCAGGTGCAACCACATGCTATCCCTCTCTTCTCCTAGGAAGAAGAAAATCCTCTCTGCTCTGAAGAACCCTGCAGCCAGCAGCAGCAGAGCTGACTTACGGGAGCCATCTCCCTTACGAAGAGGCCCCCAGCCATACCTTCCACCATCTCGCTCCCCTTCCTTGCGGCACGGAGAGATCCTCATCGAGTGGAAAGACGGGACGGTCACTCCACTTTTTGACAATGCCAATTACCAAGTGGACTAGCTCCGAAAACAATGGAGCTGTTGTTTGATCCCTTGTCACCCACCACCCTCCTCACCTGGAAGAAGGGTGCCTCCGTAGTGATCCTGCTCCCAGGCCTTACCGTTTTGGTAGGGAGTTGTAAGCGCTGTTGTTTTGTGGTGATTTTTTTTTCTACTTTTGTTTTAGACACTCGAGAACAATCACCTTACGCAGCACAAGGTTGAAGCAAGCAGAGCAGATTGTTGTGTTTTTTTTTTTTTTTTTTTGTGTAGGCACTCACTGCTTAGCTTTTCCAGAATGGATTTAACAGATAACAAAGCCCAGGTTTAGCAAAGTAAAGCCAGTATCTTGCCAGCTGCAGCTGTCCATTGCCCTGAATTTCTAGTTACTGAGAAGATGAGAAAGTAAATCCTTGGAGACAAGGTATAAGGAGAAAACACAAGTCCTGGTGATCTTTACACCCTGTTTAAGTTAAAGCTAGCTGCCAACAGACACAGAAGGCTGTCAGTTACTTTGTCAATGTGTGAACATCACTAATAAGCACTGCCTTTGGGACTTGAAGATGAAAGAGGCTCCACCAGATTATCTGCCAAAATATTCCCTCCACTAAGTTATCACTTAAGTAACAGCTAGTCATTTTTTCTAAATTAAAAAGTTGCACTCCATCATTCCTCTATGTATCACTGCAAGAGCCCTGCTGAGAGAGTGTTTCCTAAAATATTTATGTGTTTAAGATTTATTAAATCTTATTATAACACACCCTTTCTTTATGTAGAATGATAACAGTTGTGCTCAGCGGGGATATTATCTAGCCATTTCAAATCAGTTTCAGTCTGATTTCCTCTAGCCACAATGAACAGACATACTGCCCCCAACTAGAGCAGTAATATATAGTGGTGGGTTTTGTTGTTGTTGTTTTCATAGAAAGAAGGCACTATTTTCAACTTTTATACTTCTTCTATGAGCATAATTATCTGTGACCTGTCACACTCAATCCTGATCTTTTCTCAGAGAAACTTGCAATGTCCTAGTACCTTCCTAATATTCGTGACTTTATGCCTTCCTTCTTGTGGATCATGTGATGCTGTAAGCCGTAATCACAGCTATAAATCAGGAATTATCTGAGAAAGAAATATTAACACCAGGAAATTACAAGTATAAGCTGCATCGGTGTATTTTGGCAGTGCAAGTGAAACTTCTTTCTTATTCAAACAACACTTTTCACTTTACCTAAATGAAATTATGCAATTTCAGTGGAGCTTTAACTTCACAGACTCAGAATGGCTGAGATGGGCAGGACCTTTGGGTCCGCCTGGTCTAACCCCCTGCTCTAGCAGAGACACCCCAAGCATGTTGCCCAGGACCAGTCCAGGTGGCATTTGAAGATCTCCAAGGAGGGAGACCCCACAGCCTCTCTGGGCCACTTGTGCCAGTGCTCTGCCACCTGCACAGTGTAGCAGTGCTTCCTGGTGGTGATAAGGGGGAACCTCCTGTGCTCCAGCGTCTCATTTCCTGGTACTGGGCACCGTAAGAGAAGCCCGGTTCCATCATCTTTGAACTTCTTTACAGTTTGATTTTATTTACTTCTTCTACAGCAGAATCAAGTTCTCCAGGAAATTTCACATCTCCAATATTTTTAATCTTTTTTTTTTTTTTTTTTTTAAACATAGACCACAGCCTGGAAAAAAAGTTAACTGCCACAAGATATTATTACGACCAAGAACTTAGCTGGTCTCAAGAAAGAAAATACAAACCTTATTAGTTCAGGGCATAAACCCACAGGGTTGGAAATAAATGTCTTCCCTAAGCACATCATTCAATAATTATTTACTAGGGGTTTTCCCAGACACACCTTGGGAAAATACTTTAGTAACAGACATGGGCAGAGGAAGAACTCTTTCTTCACCGGTGACCAGCAAACATAAATGACATTCAGAAATACATTCTGACTTTTTAGTGCTTACACTTTAAAACAAATCCAAAGACTCTGTGTATAACTTTGGGACAGGTTTCCAAATGTGTAAGCATCATTTTACACAAAACAATTTGTGGGAATATGCTCTGTACACAAATTGCTCAAAATGTGTGCGCAGTACCTCACCAATTTACATTCCTCTTACCTTTACCTCCCTTTTTGTAGTTAAGACACCCAACTTTGTAATTTTCTCCAGGGAGCACATTACCTTACTGTACACAGCACTTGTTATCCTTCAAAATGTTGATGCACTTTGGGAACTGCATGCTTAGCAGTGCCATTAAAATGCAAATACTTACTCAGAGTTCAGCTAGTGTTGTGCTTTCCAGAGCAGCAAGTGCTTACATTCATTACTGCTGAATGTGCAGAACAGATGACTTGTTAACGACTCTCTATAATTCATACTAAATATGCAAATCTTTCCCATAAACACGAAGGCAGTAACACAATTGTTTACATAGCAGTGATTAAATGGTAGCTCCCACGATAATGAAAAAATATGACTGCATAAAATATAAACAAAATATAAACAGCACAAGCATTTAACTATTTTCCACCCCTCTCCTTTGCTGGTTATCCTTTAGTTATTCTCACCTGTTTACTTCGATTAGATGCTAGAGAACAAGTTTTCCAAGGTACAGACAGAGGAACTGAAAGTATAGCTCCTCATCGTCAGAGGTCTTGAAAAGCATATTAGCCAAATTTCCATCAGAAAAGAGACTGAAATAGCTGATTCTCCTCTGGGGATGGGGATGGACCAGGTGATAGTGGGAGACACCTCCCACCCCCTGCTTCCAACCACTTGCTGAGAAACACTCACAGCAATTGCACAACCTGTGTGCTGCTCGCTCTTTGCCAACGCCTGAATGCAATGCTTTCAAACAGTGCTCATAATCAAAATAAAACTTACTGTAAAGTGGAGTAGCACTGGATTTTTTTATCTTATATATAAATATATATAAAAGAATGCACTTTGAGGAGGCTTTTGTAAACCGCTCTACAGGAAGATTACAGAGTGATAAGCAAGACAACACTGCCACAGTGGTGCTAACATTAATATTCGCTGTGCCAAAGCACAAGCACTGCATCCCTGGAGAATATCATAATACTAAACTGCAGCCTGTATTTCTCAGCTCGCTTATGCTGCATCTCTGGTATTGCAGGTCTTCTCCAGGGCTGATGTGATGCTCTTGATCATCTCTTCACTCCTGCAGCAAGGAGAAAGGCAGAGTGGAAGTATAACCCTGTTCCTCACACACTTATTTGCCTTGTAATTTACATGTGCTTAGGCAGCTAGAGCTACATCAAGGGATAGGGAAAAAGGAACATGTTTTTAGCCTCTGTGGGAATAAAAATGTTGTTTTTGCACAGAGTTACATTGTTTAAGGGTAAGGAGTGTGGTATTGAAATATGCTTGCAGTGATAAGACAGCTTAGCAGGCCACCTTGTAGAACGCAGATAACCAGACTCCTTAGAGCAATTAGGCGAAAATCACGGTGCCAAGTCAAGTCAGACAAGTGAAGAAACATTACCACTCCAAGCAGTAAAAAAGTCAAAAGAAATTTGAAAATTAACAGGCCGGCAACTGAAGGCCATGCATTGTCTGTGAAGCATGGGAGAGGTTTTGAACCTGGATTACCCGGTCAATGGGGAAACAGGGGAGGGTCCTGGTCATAGGTAACCATGCAGCTTGCCTCTCACGGCAGGGTGTGAGTGCTACCCGGCATCTGGGAGAATTTCCTTGTGCACGAGGACCTTGAACGCTACCAAGGACTTGATGGGAAACTGCTCAAGACTTGAGATCCCCAGGGCAGATCTGTGGTGGTACTGTGGAGGGAAGATCTTACGGTCCACCCTACCATCTAATTGGGGAGGCACTTGTGCACTTGTTCAATTAGCTCTACCCTTCACCCTAGCATTTGAAAAAGAAACATCACATGTATCCAGAAGAAGTAAAAGAAGCTTAGGAGTATCATTCGATGATAGAGTGTACATAGATTCTACTGGGGTGCCTAGAGGAGTTCCCAATGAACATAAAGCCAGGAATCAGATTGCTGAAGGGTTTGAGTCACTGTTCTGGTGGGTAACAATCAGTAAGAATGTGGATTGGATTAATTATATTTATTATAATCAGCAGAGATTCATAAATTATACAAGGGATGTGATAAGAGGAATCGCTGAACAACTAGATGCCACCAGCAAAATGGCTTGGGAAAACAGAATAGCATTAGGTATGATGCTCGCGGAGAAAGGAGGTGTGTGCGTGATACTGAGCAACCACTGTTGCAGCCTCCCATGGTTCCCTGGGATTCAGAAAACTCCTCACCCTAAAATTTAACAATGTCATCATGTGTTTTTGGTATTACTGTACCAAACCACCCAGAAGATCCTGAACCATTACTAACAGCTCATTCATGAGTATACAACATGCTAACAACATCACTTCCCACTGGTGTCAATGACAAAAGAGATTCACAGGAAAGATGACGCAGGTGAAGATGCAGCAATCAGTCCCACCACATCATGTAGTCATCCAACGTGGGTACTCACAGCTCAGCACTGGCAGTGCACATAACACTGCTGCCCACAGGTGGACACAGCCTGCAGCCCCAGAAACACCGATGCTGTCAAAGAGATGCAAGGTTGCACGTTAGTTTAGATATTTTGTGGAAAAAAAAAGCTGCATTAGGCAGCCATAGGTCTCCCCCTCCCAACCCCTTGAATAATGTATGGCCAAGGTGTCTGTTATGGAGCACAAAGAAAGAGATAAAAAAAGAACTTCAAATTTACCATTTAAATATTGTATGTCAACAGTTTATTAAGACTCCTTGGATGGCAACTATTTTCATAACAGTGCATTAGTGATGTACATAAATTCATGATACAAACAAACAAGACCTGAAATGATTTGACAAGCAATCACAGCATATCAGTGGAGGAGTTTGGGAACAGAATTACTGCTGCCCCATTTGAAATGCAAGGTGCAACTTCTGCAGTACACATTTTGTTATTAAAAATCTCCATATGCTCATTTTTACAACGCTATAGATCTGCACCAGCAAGTCAAGAAATACCAAGTGTTTGATTTTCAATGAGATTCATGACTGCTCACCACTTCAAGAAAAAATAAAAAAAGAAAAAGACAGGAACACAAGAAGCCTTTGTTAGTTCTGGGTTTCAATTCAGACATCTCTGGCTCCTGGTTCAGTCAGACCATGCTTTTTTCCATTCGTTAGGGGAGAAAAAAGTGCAAATTATTTCAAAGCTCCAAGTATCTTTACTGAGTTTGTACAGATTTATAAAAGGAAATCTCTATTTCTGCAGCCAAAATTAAAATCAGGCCGTGTCCTTCAAAAAGCCCCCTTATCCTTCACAAAAGTATTTATTCCTTAGAGCAGAGAAACCGATGCACATCTTTCAGCGTTGCTTGCATGTCCTCATATTCAGCAAATTTGCAAGCATCTTCCAGCTTCAGCCAGCGGAAAGCTTGGTGCTCCTCCGAGAGCTTGATTTCCGTGTTACAATCCTTCACCTCTGCCAGCCAGTAAACAACGGTCTTGGGTTTGCCACGGACAGGATAGTGCAGTTCTTTCTTGTACCCCTCCACAAGGGTGAGCTGGCTGGCCTGAAGACCTGCCTCCTCCTGCGTTTCCCGGAAGGCTGTCTGCAGGTCATCCTCTCCTGGGTCCACGTGGCCTGTCAAGAATGTGAAAATGTAAGTCTCCAAGACGGAAACTCAGACTTTGTTTATGCAGTTGGCAACTGGGAAACATTGGGAGGACACCATAGCTGATACAGAACTGAAAATGGAGAACAGACATTGCTTGTCAAACATTCCTCTCTTGATTTCTCTTTTGTGCCATTTATGCTTGTTTACACTGCATTTTCTGAAACTATCAGTGGCCTGTTAGCATGAGAAATCTTCCCAGTCCTCCACTTGTCTTCTGAAGCACTCTGTACCTGTAATGCTCCACTTTAGATCACACTTCAGGCTAAGGACTGAGCACCTTAGGAATACTTTTCCTTTAGCCACTAAGAGAGAGGACTGCAGATCTGCAAGAGTCTGCTCTCTCTCAACCCTTCCCTCCCAGAGAAGCTTAAGGCTGGGTTCTGCAAAACTCTTACTCATGCCAACAGCACAGAAACAATGGGACCAGACACCAACAAATGCCAATTGAAAGATGGGTTTCAAAAAAAGAAAAAAAAAAGCTTTCACTCACTTGATTCACAGCTTAGGACAATATTATGAAGGTGACAGAACACTGGAACAGGTTGCCCAGGGAGGCTGTGAAGTCTCCTTCTCTAGAGACATTTAAAACCTGCCTGGACGCGTTCCGCTGTGACGTGATCTAGGTGTTCCTGAGCCGGTAGGAGAATTGGACTAGATGATCTTTCAAGGTCCCTTACAATCCCTAACATTCTGTGATTTTAAGCACTACAAAAAGTTCAACATATTTTTATATTAAAAAAAACAAAACTGTGAAAGTTGCCAAACAGAACCAAAGTAGCTTCCTGCAACTCCTGCTTGTTCCAGCACATCCTAAACCACCACGAAGTCAATCATGAAATCACTTCAACTGGAAAAGCAGAATGAATCACACAGGGGATTAAAAAAAAACTTCTCCAAGCACACAGTTAAAAGGTGGTTGCACCACAATGGTAGATCAGATGCTTATGATCCACCCCAGAATCATATGGATGCAGTTATCACGTGAAAGAGACCACCAATATTTTCTCCTACACTGAGATATGCGGCAGTTATGGGTATTTTTAATTTCTCTCACATATTCCCCCCTGATATACAGCACACCTAAACGCTAGCCCTGTCGACAGCTGGTCTTCTCGGACACCCTGTTTGTTTCATGTTGCTTAGAATGAGAGGTGCCATTACAAACAAAGGATAAATATAACATTTCCCCAGCTGTTTGTACTTTTGTTGAGAAATGTCAGATTTGGTTTTCTCATGAAAGATCCAGACAAGACCATAAATAGAACAAGCCAAGCAAGATCTCAAAAAAGCTACTTAACAGGAGTTGGGAGGCTTCAAAAAAAGGGGCGGGGAGTGGTGTTTAAGCTTTATTTTGCCACTGGTGTCGCTCTGTTTTCTACTTAGGTGTCTGCAAATAGCCACAATTTCATCACAGAAATGAGTATTCTCTCAGGTCCCAGGTACCCAAAGTAACCCTTTAGTACTCCAAGTGGGATACATGGGGAGCTCATGTTGCTCTGCCCACAGGTCTCACTCACTTCTTTGTGTATCAGAAGCTTAACCACCCTCTTACAACGCGACATCATCTCAAATGCAAAATACACTTCTATTTCAAAAAGAAACTGTGCAGAAAACAGCATCTGATGTCTTAGATATTTGAGATCAAATACGCTGAGGCTTTAAGTAGAAATATTTTCTCAGCACTGCAAGTCAAGCTATCTCCTTTTTGAGGATAAACTTATTTTCATCTTGTACATATACAAAGCTGGGACTTTGAGCAACAGAATCCACCCGGCCTCGAACAGCTGGATTCCTTTTATAGCATCCACAGTAAATGCCCACAGAACATCCACCAACAGCCAGTAACCAGTTCCTTTTATGATAATCATGATCCAGTTACCAAACATGCAATGAGCTGAGGTAGCAAAAAAGCTGGAGACCAGGGTTCAGTTTCAACCCACAGGACACAAATGCTACCTCCTGCCTACCGGCACAGGGAGAGGCAATCACCTCACCCCACTGACTGTTGCTAACCTCGAGTCTAAGCTCAGTAAGTTTCCACTTTGTGCAATACACTCTACCCACCAGGAACAAAAAGGACCACTGGCACCACGTTCCAGCTCCTCAAAGCCATTTGCACCAGTAAACAAGCCCTGCATCCCCTGCCCATCAGACTCGACTTGCGCAGTCACAGTTCTAGGAGCAGGGATCAGGCTGATGAAGTTTGTGTAGGGGGGACCCAAGCAATACAGTTTAATCCCATAAAGGCTGGAGGTGCTGAGGGAACTTTAAAAATATCAAAGTATAGCTGTAGCTCTGCGTGGGCTTGCCTCCTCTGTGCTCCTGGAGAGGTGATTATAAGTTCTCATTCTGGCTCCTCCCACATTAAATCTAGGTCTGCACCGCATACAAGTTATATTATTGCACCACATAGCCTGGGGCTGCCTTTGAAGACCACTCAAATTGCAGAGAATATATAATGTAATAGCACCTCCATTTATTGTCCTCAGATCTGTACCAAGCTACTAGTAAAGGCTGCCATCAGATTGTGGTTTCTGATCTACAAAACCTTCAACGATATGATCTGAGTGTGTGAGACACATACCTGAGTCATTTCACTTGCTATTGTGCTGGCTTGTCCTGAATTACTGTGTTTCCAGTGAACCTTTCCGCATGGATCTCTCCTCTCACAACAGTCATGTCCCAGCTCATGGTTTTTTGCTTTCCAAAGGCTGCAAACTCTTCTCCACTAGGCTTTTGGTGAAGTGGAGGGAGGGAGAGGTTTGGAAAGTTCTGTTCTTTCCATTGATAGGAGAGCACAGCTGATTTTGTTACTAGCTTTTTTTTTTTTTTTTTCCAATTTACAAACTCCTGTTTACAAACTGCTCATGTGCTATGCTTTAAGAACACTACTTTGTAAAATCAGAAATACAAATTAGCGGAAAGAAATCGCAGAGGATAAGAAAAAGCATTTAGGGAGATCTACAACGAACCTGAAATATCCCCGTTGTGCTGCTCCCGGTACCGGGGCTGGGACAGCGTACTACCCGATACCAGCTCTGCCACACAGCTCCCCTTCCAGCTGCCCAAAAGGCACTATCAGCTGCTACTGCCAGCTGATAACCACCCCCAGAGCTGACCTCAGCAGCGCCCAGCAGACCTCAGGCTGCAATCTCCCCTGCTCCTGACGCGAGCGGCACAGCCGTGGGATATCGGAACAAACATCACCTTTGGGTGGCGTCCAGTGGTGGGTCCCGTAAGACGTCTGCAGGAGGAGGTATTCGATGCCGTCAGCGGGCTTGGAGGACGCCGCTGGCTGCAGCCTCCTGTAGATGATCAAGCCACAGGCTCTGACCGCCATGTCCCCGCTCCCTGCAGGGGGCAAGCAGAAATGACGTGGGGCTCGGGCAGGTCGGGATAAAAGTCCATCCCTTCGCAGCTACCGTGCAATTAAACCCTGTCTTAATAACAACCCGTGAGGTGCGACAATGGAGCCCTTTCCTTTTCAAATTGGGAAGGAGGAGCCTACATAAAAACCCTTAAATATATATATATGTATGCATGCATTAAGAGGCACGGAATGTGACTTGTGTGCTGTTTCTTTACAGCTGATACATTACACAGCACACCGCAGGGACAGAATATGATGAAGAACCAGGAAAGCCGGACATTTAACGCTCTGATTTTCGCTGCAGAAGCCCTCGGGCTCCGTGCACAGATAACGCCGGGGCTCCGCCCACGGGGCCCCCGGGCTGGGGCTGGGGCTGGGGACCCCGCCGCCCCCGGAACCCCCCCGCAGCCCCCCGCGGTTCCCCCCGGACCCCTGAGCGCGGCGCACGCCCCACTCCCTGCCCTCACCTTCGCTCCCGGATCGGGAAAAGAGGAGGCGGGACCAACGCGCGGCTGACAGCCCCCTCAACCAATCGCAGCGCCTTCTCCCCCCCTTCTCTTATTCCCTTAACCCCGCCTCCCTCCGTCTGATTGGTTCCTCCCTAGCGAGCCGCGCGCGCCACCGTTTGAAGCGGGCGAGGCGTTGTTGCCATGGAGACGCGGCCTGGGCGCCGCTCCCGGAGCCTCCGCGCCCGCTGAGGGGACCGGGGGCCGGGGGAGGGGGGGTGGCGGTGCCCGGCCCGGCGCTGCAGGGTACGTACGGACACCGGGAGCACGGCCCCGGCGGGCTCCGGGCGGGTTTTCTCTCAGCTGAACGCGTGGGGAGGCGCGGAGGCTTCTTTTGGGGGCGAAACTGGGAAGAAAACGGTAAAAGTTCATCCGGGACCGAGCCCCGGGGCTAAACGCGTCCCCTCCGAGTCCTGAAGCGTAACCCCCGAGGCGCGGCAGCTCGCTGGGCTCTAATTATAAAATAAATGTTAGAAGCCAGCTGTTAAACCCTGACGGCAAGAGAGGCTGGGGCGCAGTTTTCGAATAATCAGCACCCCGATATAGCTGCCGGGTGATTTTCTGGGCGTGTGGCTGAGTATTAGACGCTTCCCCTTCCCCTGCAGCTGCTGCTGGGAGCAGTTGTCGGGATCAGCTGCGGGATGGAGCCGCTCCTGCTGAGCTCACCAGCCTATGTTTAGTGTGGAAGAATGATAATGGTAACTAGCATCTCAGTGCTCCGTTGGAAAACAAGCAGTTCATTTAGTTGTCATTTTTAAGTCCGTTTCAAATATCACTGAAATTAATCCGCTTTGCACAACCTTCACGTTTCTCTGCTTTCTGGGTCAGGAGGAGATCAACAGGGAACCAAAGGCGGAAGAACCTTGTACGCTTGGACAGAAGGGCTGGGTTCGCAAGGAGGTGAGTGCCATCCAGCCAGGCATGCTGCCCCATGCTCAGCCCTGCCCAGGCCACGCAGTGTGCCCGCCATCACTCTATGCACGCTGATAACGGTTCTCATTCTGCTTATGGAAAATTGGGAGCAACAACATCGGACCTGTCGTTTTCCAGTCTTCATCATGAGGGTGATGAAGGGAGCGGAGCATCTCCTTTACGAGGAAAGGCTGAGGGAGCTGGGTCTCATTAGCTTGGAGAAGAGGAGACTGAGGGGTGACCTTACTAATGCTTATAAATATGTAAAGGGCAAGTGTCAGGAGCATGGAGCCAGGCTCTTCTCTGTGACATCCAATGATAGTGCAAGGGGCAATGGGTGCAAGCTGGAACGCAGGAGGTTCCACTTAAATACGAGACAAAACTTTTTTATGGTGACAGTGACAGAGCACTAGAACAGCCTGCCCAGGGGGACTGTGAAGTCTCCTTCTCTGAAGACATTCAAAACCCTCCTGGACGCGTTCCTGCGTGACGTGATTTAGGCGTTCCTGCTCTGGCAGGGGGATTGGACTAGGGGATCTTTCAAGGTCCCTTCCAATCCCTAACATTCTGTGATTCTGTAATCGTAGCTATAGTAAGCAACTCGGGTATGTTAGGAGCAAAGAAAGAAGTGTTGGTGCTGGGAGAAGGCCTGCATCCTGGTCCAACTATAAAATAGCTGTCAGTTAACAATGAACATGTTCCTTTCTTTCTACTTTTATTACACGGAAACTATAGGTGGTTTTCTGTGGGTATTTTTCAGCTTTCTTCCGCATATTTTCAAAACAGACTGCTACAACATTTGTTCCAACTAATGTCAGAACATTTATTACCTCTGTGTATGTGTTCAGGGGCTTCCGTAGCATGATCCTGCGATCTGATGAATGGATCTGCGGCAGTGATCTGTAAATATTTGAATTGGAGCTTCGTAGCTCCCTGTCTACTTCATTAGACTAAAATTACGAACTTGTTTTGCAGTAGAGATTATCTCTTACTGTGGAGCTTGTGCTTATAGAAGTGCAACCACACCGTGGCTGTTTCTTCACAGGAATGCCTTAGTGTCCAAGGGGTGGGATCAGAATGATTAAAGGTAAAGCATTTGATGTGGTTCCCTGGAAAAGCAAATTAGCCGTTTGTTTCTGGAGGGTTTAATCAGATTTCGCTTTGGATAACAGATACAAAAGAGCTTCGTGTTCAGATGAATAAAAAATAACAGTGTATGACTGGTAACATGAGTTAACAAGTCTCCCTTTTCTCTGTTGTAGGTTTGTCAGTAAAAATTGGCTTCCTTCTGGTCTTCTGCTCTGTACCTCAAAAACCAACGAACACCTTGGCACAGCACCTGAAGACGTGTTTGGGGTAATGTGCTTTAAAGTAATGAGAACGTACCCTGGTGTAGTTGTGGTTGGAAGAGGAAACATACCTACCTGCTACATGTGTTTACAGATCTTTAGAAGTTCTTAACATCTGTTTTTTATATGCAGTTTGTAAACTGGAATGATTTACACAATAGACAATTTACACAATTATTACCTGATATCCATGAGAATTGTTTCTAATAAGAATATTTAATGATCAGACTGCAGCTTATGGTTTAGAATAATTATGTTAGATTACTTACAGAATTAAATGTATAGATGCATTAATTTACATTTGTAAGATTAGGAGTGCCACATAAGGTTTCTTCACTTGTTCATGACTTGATTTCCTTAGTTTAAAATTGAGGTATAGTGATAGTAGTGCTATGTCTCAGAGGTGACAATAAGGAGTATCAGAGGAAGTCAACTAAAATTGTCGGGTAAATATGAGTGAGCCACAGTGGGATAACAAGGATAACACTTGAATGTTACTCAAGTGAGCGGTGCACTGAGATCTTTAATATAATGGAGTTTAATGAGGATCCAGGTATATTGGCCTAAGGCTGCTTTATTCTTAATATAGTTTATGTAGGGATTTTGTGAGATTTATGTTATGCAGAGTGACTGACACTCACAGAGTGAGTATCTGAAGGCCAGTCTTCAGTTAGAAAAGTGTGTTGAGAATGAAAACATGTCTAAAAGCTGATTAATAATTGAAAGCATTTTAAAATTGTGGATCGGATCCTGGAGCATAACTTTGTGGTACATTGATTTCCTTCACAATACATAAAATGTCATCACTGGTTTCCACTATTTATACTTGACATGTTCCCCATCTCTGTAGCCTTTAAAAACCTTCGAACACGGAAACAGTTCTTCTCTGATGAACTTATTCTGTGCTTTGAGTTGGTCCCTCTGTATAAAATTCTAGCACGTCGTTACAATAAGTACTCACCTATTACCAGCATCTAGCAGACTTTCAAGATTTATGTAAAACTTCTTTGCAAAAGAAGTAAGTTGTAGAGGCCTCAGGTTTGCCACACAAAGATGGTGGGCTGACTGGTCCCTTCCCCTGTCTGACCTTAGAACTAAGTGCTTGCAGAGAATTATGCCTCCAGACTCCCTTCTTTCTCAAAACAGTTATCACTTCCAACTACTTTAAGAAGTCTTAGGCTTTTGTCTTAGTCCAGTTTTCAGGGAAGTGACTCAGAGCTTCAGGACTCAGCTGGGCTTTAATATTAAACTACTGCTTTGAAAAATGTTCTGTTTTTCTGCAGCAAAAAACAGCGCTGTCTCACGTGTACAAATTAAGTTAGATTCTGACACTAGCTGAGAGAATGCTGGCTGTTACTCACTTTAGAAAAATAAAGGTCTTCTCTCTTTTTGCCAGAAGATGGCATTACCATTAACAATTTAGGATTCTTGGAAACATGCCAATACTGCCCTTACTTCTTTACAAAGTTATTGTGAAAAATGATGTGTCAGTTTTAGAAACACTGTCTTCGGACACAATCTACAATGTTGGACGAATCAAGGTATTCTTTTTATGGGGATACAGGCACCCCATTCTTTCAGAGCACTGATGATTAGAAGGCCAGAAAGGTTTCATTGTGATCATCTGTTCTGACAACTATAATTCCCCTGAATTCTTTCTTGTGTGAACCAGACTAAATTTTCTAAAAATAGTCTACTTTGAGCTTTGAAATGATCCGAAATGCTAGAGCCATGACCTTGGCTTAATTTTTTTCCATAGTTAATTAATTTGTTATTCCTTTATTAGTCAATGTTGAGTTTTCCTGGGTTGTGTAATAGCTGTTCTACGGATGAAGAGACACTGGAGTTATCTCCTGGAACCACTTAGATCCAGCAGAATTTATTATATCTGGGGAAGCAAGGCAGTTATATTACTTTCAGGACCATCGATAAGACGTACTGAGCTGCTTACGTGTCTCAGAATTAACCTTCTTGTATGTTCTGCAGTACCTATATTACTTGGATTTTCCATATTTTGAGAGTCTTAGTCCCTCGTTACCCCAGATAATGGAAGTCTGGCTGCACAGTTATTTCTAGCTGTTTAAATATATTTTGTTTAATTTTTGGTTAGAACCTTGAGTTTGAAATTCTTAATTCTCTCCCCATGTCTGTTGCTCTTTTTTGGGAAGTGTTTCCATTTTTTTTCCCTTTTTTTCCTTCTTAAAACTGTGCCCAACATTATCACCCAAATAGACATTAATACAGAAGTAGTTCTTGCACTAGTTTTTGGCCAGTCTGTATTTAACATAAGCATATGTAAAGATGTAAGTATAATCTAAGATACAAGAATGGGAATAGACAAATCTGCTGGATTGTTTTCATCTTTAACAGGGAGATTGGTGTCTCAGATTTGTCTTTTGTTTGATGAAAGGAGATGCTAAAAGAGCTTTCCCATGGCAGCGCATACAGACAGACAGGACCTGGTCTGGTTTTATATTTGGAACTACCTTATGTAAGACAGGCATTTTTCGAGAACTTGACTCTCCCTGAAATGAAGTCTGAAGTTCCTGTGGCGTTGATCTGTTAGAGAACTTAGGGAAATTGTGAATGCTTACGAAAGACTTTGTACATGTGTCTAAGTTAAACCCAAGAATCCGTACAGACTCTGCTCTGTCAATTTTGATTTTCCCTAGAAATTTGTCAATTTTTGATTTTCAATTTTTGATTTTCCCTAGATCCTAGGATCTAATAATCTCAGCAGTGGCATGGCTTTACTTCAAGACTCAGAGCCACATCACATATGCATTTGTGAGAAAAATCTCAATAATTTTCTTCATACTGGGTCTTCTGTGAAGTTATTTTATTCGCGATTGCCATGGCGGGCGTCCTGCAAGCAGGAGCACACAGTAACAGTTCATCATCACCTTACATTCCCTACTGCCCGACACCTGATTCCTCCCCTGTTTCCTCACTGGCTGAGTACTGCAGGTTCACAAATGTCTCGATGCCTTTCTATACCACATACATACAATTTTATTTGACCAACTGTTAATTTCTCCTTTTCCTTTTTTTTCCCGCTCTCGTGACTAGAGGGCCCGTGATTTTTGTTTTTACTGATTTTGTATTACTCGTCCTGTTTTCCTTAGCTATCCTTCTCATTTTGGGACAGTGGGACCTTCCCCTTATCTGCTTAACATATTCCCCACTGCTGTGCTGTACAGTCCCTTTTGAATATGCAACGTTAGTGGAACGTTCCACTGCACAAACACCTTCTATTGCAAAAACACAACTTTGTTTCTCACGTATTAAATAAGTCTGCCTACACACCTCTGGCTCTGTCTTGAAGCTTGTTACTGCTGAATCACATAATTTCATTATGGCTAAGTACTCTCCATAACTTAGACTTTAACTTCCAAGTTGCTTTAGACGTCTTCTACTGTACCTTTTGGCCTCTCTATTATCCTACACAATCAGCAATTTAACAGAATCTTTTTTTCCTTTGTTGTTATTGTAACTTAATGTGTTAACTAATTTTTATGCTGTTGGATCAAATTTGGGGGTGATATTTAGTGGCCGTATTTTCTTTTAAAATGTTATTGTAGAAATGCGTGTAAATCATTCCAAAGAACTTTCCTTGAATTACAGGGCGAAATATTTAGTCTTAAACAAATTGGTTTTGTTGGCTATTACTGTAACTTTCAAAAGTTAGAAAGATCTGTGTTTGCTAAGATCCTAGACTAAACAAAGACATAAGAAGGCAGCAGGCAACAGATACTTGAGGGGCTATCCTTTTCCCATTTTATGGAACAAGTAAAAATATCTGCAGATATTAATCCATCTGGATAGAGACAGCTGCACAATGTATTGCTCGAGAGACGTGAGTTAAGGAGCTGAGGGTTTTTTGGCATACCTTTCAGTGATGCATGTTGCTTTTTTGGGTTTCCCAAGAATGCAAGTATGGCGTTCCAGTAGCATATATAGATTTAGAGAAATTCTGTGTTTCAGATTTCACGTAATGTTTCAGCTAATGTTCAAGAACGCCTAGCAAATGCTCACAAGATTCATGAAATACAAAAGAAAGTTACACAACAAAACTACAACTTTGCAATAGTTCATCTATAAGATGAGCAATCCTCATTTTTCAACATGAGGTGATGACAAATGCAGTTTCTTCTCCTTTGATTAGTTGACCAGGGGTAGCTGAACCGCATTAGACCACGTGCTCTGATATTAAATTGGGTATCTAAAATTAGGCATTTTACATTCTGTAAGCTTGAGGACCGGGTTTCAGTAGCTGCGGCATTCGTTGAGTAGACATCAGGCATGTAGGAGCTCTGCAGCAGTAAGTAACACTGCAGCAAGTGTTTCTTACCCATTATTGTCTATCAAGTATGATTTTAAAATAGTTTCATAGGTAAAATATTTGCTTCATAATTAGTTTATCTTTATTATTGCTATATTCTATATTGTTTGGCGTTCCAGTGTATTGTAACGATCTTCTAACATAACTGCAGGTGATGGCATTTGGGGAAATGTGTGGTTTCTTCATTAGTATCTTGGTCCCCTGGGACGTTTCATATAACTCAAATATTTGTCTTGTTTGATTTCTTGTAGACATTAGCTTGGAGATGGCGTCGTGCCTTTATGAATGCCTTTGTGAGGCAGAACTTGAAAAATATTATCCCCATTTTGCTGCCTTTGGCCTTCAGAAGATTGATGAGCTTGCCAAGGTTTCCATGAAAGATTATACCAAACTAGGGGTACACGACATGAATGATCGCAAACGACTCTTTCAGCTCATTAGAATAATCAAAATTATGCAAGAAGATGAAACTGTAAGAGACTTGGGCAAGCAAGACTTCCAACCAAGTGGCCTTTTCATTCAGCCTCAGGTGACCAGATCGGGTCCCCGTAGACAGCTGCGTTTTGAGACCTTCTTTGAGGAAAATGACAGAACAGTTAAAGACTCTGGGCCGGAATCATATGGGCCATCTGATTTCAGTGCCAATGAGGAGAAGAACAGTCTTGTGGAGCTGTTGGGACACACTCAGCCACATGATTCAGAGATGATCAGATTAACCAGAAGAGACGTAAATACTCCTGGAATATGCACAAAAAGTGAACTGAGCTGTACAACAGTTTCTGATGATATTGCTCCTCTCCTGGGGGATTCTGAAACTCCCATCATCCAGAGAGTAACTCACATTTCAGGGTATAATTATGGACTACCTCATTCCTGTATCAGGTAATAATCAGTTACCTTTATTTTACTATATTTCAAGTTAGTCATAATTAATTCTTTCTTCACTGGGGATGAGAATCTGCCTTCATGGCTTCCGAACAAGCAATACTACCACTACAAAAGCTGCACAGAGCAATACAAAATTTTACAGAGAGATATTAATAAGCGCTTGCAACTCTCCAAGTCTGGTAGAAGGAATCAGTTGAATTCACCAGCTGCTACTCACCAAGGTTGTCTAAGAATAGTCTTATCTTTCAGGATATAAGGCTTTGTTTTCCTTGTGCTTTGGCCAGTCTTTCTGTTTTTCTTTCCTTAAGACTATTTTGCAAAATACTATTTTTTCAGAATCATATGTTGCCTGTTGGTAAGTTCATCATGTTTATCCCAGTAAAAATGATGCATGCTGTGAACTATCTTTGTTCATAAAGAAATTTCTGAACTGGAGCTTTAAAAAGAACCAATGAGTATAATTGGGTCAGGATACAGACATGGGGAGAGGGATGCCTTGCAGCTGCTCCATGAGCACAGGATTTGTAGCATTCATGCATTTTCCAGTGTTTTGTAATGGGGGGGACTACTGTTGTCTGAACCCCTGGTAAATCTAAAGCATGAAGTAACTTTTATTGGCTTATACTGGGCAGATAAGCACTGTGTAAACTGCCTGAGTTAAAAAACATCATCTAAAAAGACTCAAATCAGCTATCACTACATCCAAAAGCATCCGAACTCTGTAGGTGTCTCCCGGGATTGGTTATTTAGATGTCTAGGGATATACCGCTATGTCAGAGCACCATCAGGCTTCTGTTTGGAAGTTGCCTGGGATCCAGGCACTAGCTGTTTCTGCAGTGAGCCTTCTGAAGATTCTAGTTCAGGAGGCAAAAGCACGTAGCTCCCTGCAGCCATACCACCAGAATCTAGCTTGTTGCCATGCTGTTATGGCAGGGTTTGAAATGATAACTTTGTGCAGTGGTTTGTGCAGAGAGAGATGCTGTCACCACAGTGGAAAAGTACTGAGGTGGCACAGTGGTTTGAGAGAGTGCTTAAACTGTGAGATGAAAGATCTGGGTTTATAACTCCACTTTGCTGGAAAGAAGTAATTCCTACCATTCCCACCTTCCAGAGGAGTGCACTAACCTCCTGAATGTATTGGTATCTTAGTGCGTTCTCTGTCTCCTCTGGAACCTGAGGCAAAGTGAACAAAGAGGGCAGGATTCATGGTGCTGGAAAGTAAAAAGTGAAGAAATATAACCTCTCTGTTCAGCTAGAGGAGTTCAGGATCTTGAATCCTGTGATAGAGCTGTGTTTTCCATTGTTCTCACTTTCTTCCCTTGTTCTCTTTTTTCCTGAGCACATTCTTCTCTGCCCAGTGTTACGGCTCATCTCGTGGCCTTTCTGCATCCTGCTCCTGACACGCCTGAGTTCCTTCTCTTTTGACCACAGAGTGCATGTTCTGCATTCCAGGCCTGGGGCTGCTCTGCTGACACTTGGGTTTCTGATTCCTGTTTTAAAAGTGCCCAACTCCTTCCGTGAACCCACGCCCATGTCACCTTGTGATTTGCCCACTGTCTAGTCTCATCTATAAGAAACACTAGAAAATAGTGTTAGATTGATGTTGATAGATTGATAGGTTGATGATGTTAGATTGTGGAAAGATAAAGAGCTCTTATAATATGTTTAATAATTTTTCACTTGCCCACAGCAAATAACTTGATTTTGATGGTAGCAGACAGGACACAGTGATTCTTCTGACCTATTGTTTAATCTCATTCTTAATGATCTGTTTTGAGATTATTGTTTTTTCTAATAATAAAGTAGAAATCGTATTTTATAACGGTGTTTTTAAGAAAGGTTAATAGCAAATCTAAACTTGAGGTTCATCATATAAAATTAAAATACATTCTGTTCCCATACAAAATATATTCAATTAAAGGTACCTCATAGAAAGAATCTATGCCTCTCCTATCAGAACCTCCAAGCATTCATGATTTCTTTTCTCCAAATCCTGCACTGCAATCTGTCCTTTCTCCTTCATGCTTGTAGTTAAAAAAAAAAAAAAACAAAAACAAACAAACAAAAAAAAAACACAGCTCTTTCTGGAGATCTCCAAGTCCAGACTCTGGTGACAAGAGAATGAAACTTCAGAGCCTCTGATCCTTTGATGGACAACATCTGGTGCCTACTGATATCCATAAGCTCTCACTAAATTATGTAGCATCTTATTTCAAGTATCATGGCCTTTCTTTTGAGAGGAAGGAATTTTCCATCTAAGTTAATGATCCTGGTCTGCATAGGAAAGCCATACTAAAATTAATGGGACTCCAGTTACCATAAAGATTTCTTGTGTGTAGTCTTTGAAGACCACATCTTAAGATCTATATCTGCATGTTGTATGCTTCTGGGGAGTCATGCAATGGAACAGGAATGATATTATGAGCTTATAGGTGTAATGAGACATCGAGTAACTTGTACTCTTGCTGCATTTTTGGTTTTCATTTACCAGGCAGCTATTATATGTTAGTTTTCCTTTGCTGCGTTAGGAGATTTTGGAAGGGCATTTGAATAGCATGGCAGAAACACTGTTTTGGGGCAACTAAGGGCTCAATTAAAATGACTTTTTTCCTAACAAACGAATGTTCAAGTCCAGGCTGAAAATTGTTACTCGCTTGTCTGAAGACAGCTGGAAAAAGAGAAAGGCAGAATTAATATGTTTTGGTTAGATTCAAGCATATTGCATATGCTGCATTGCAAAATGCTTTACACAGCAGGTTAACCAACGAAACACTAAATGACCTTACGCTTCGAAGGTGTCTGGAAGCGAGCTGAAGTAGACTTGCCAAAACACAAGAAGAGAACTTTGCCAGGGGTTTGAAACCATGTAATTTTTTTATGATAGAAGGAACAAATTGGATAGAAGACCAAAGGGGAGATAATGAAGAGATCAATATTTCAAATTGTCTTTGAGCTGAGCAGGAACACTGTGATACTGTCTTGTTTCTTATTTTGAGCCATATACTCATAACCTGTTTGACAGAGTGAAACAGAAAGAATAAATATTAGAGGAAAAGTAACTGAATATAATGCAACTTCCCTCTCAAGATGTGTTCCTACTTTTATCTGTACATAAATGACTATGCGTGACTGCAAATAATTTCAGCAAGATTAAGTTAACTTCGATATTATGCCAGCTTGAATCAGATGTTTGTGGGCAACTGAAAATATGCCAGTTCTGCAACAAGCTTAGGAATGTAGCTGTATAAACACAACTGTTCTTTTAACAGAAATGCACAAGAGGTATTAGTCTATTTAGCAAAAAAACAGCAGAAACTTCACTAGGTAACAATGAGAGCTTTTCCTGATACGCCTTTAAAGACAGAAACTTTTATCTGGTAAAGCTAAGAAATCAACTCAAATTTATGTGTATTCTAGATTCTGTTGTTGTCTGGTTTTAAAGTGCAAAGCTACAATTTTGTTGTAGATCCAGTACCTCAGAGAAAGAGACTCCGTGGACAGAGAGTGAGAAAATCAGAGTGTGTGTCCGAAAACGTCCCCTAGGCCTAAGAGAAGAGCGACGCGGGGAGGTTAATATCATCACGGTGAAAGATAAAGAAACCCTACTTCTTCATGAGAAGAAGGAGGCAGTTGATCTCACCCAATATATCTTACAGGTAACGTACTCCACCTGCACTTTGTGTTTATGGGTCACTTGCGTGATGGGGTAAAGCAGATTGTACTTGGAATTTCAATAAGGGGAAACTGAAAAGGGCTTTTCCCTTATTGAAAAGGGTGTTTCTTGCATCGAACTGGATGGTGGGCTCTTCTATCAGCTCCCCATCGCTATGTTTGAATTGCTCCTGACTTATGCCAGCCTGTGGCAGAAAACCTGAGCCCAGAATTTTAATCCCTCAAAAGCACATCTCTTGCAGCTTTCTTTGCATGTGGCAAAATAAAACCCTCTGCTACATGCTGTTGCTGCAGGAGAATTGCCTGCTGCTGAGTCTCCTCTTCAGTGAGGAGTTCCCTTTTCACTACCGCTGCACTGTAATTCTGTTTTAAATTAATCACATATACCCTCATCCCCTCCCTCTCTTTGTTCTCAAATGCTTTTGAAAATTAAGTTCCCCTCTGGTCTTTGTTTCCAAATCCCGAATACCTTGTGCTGTCATAGCTCAAATTCCTAGTTTTGACTGACAGCACCAGGAACAGAGCGATTTCTAGAGAGCTGCAAGCCGTGCTCACTCTGCTGGGTGTTATTTTTGCAGCCTGGCTCCTGGGAACAACTGTTCAGAGTATCCAGTAAAAAATGAGTTTGCAGCTCTCTCAGGCCCGGTTTATGTACCACCTTTTACGGTGTGACACATGCAGCAATTCCACCCCACTCCCTCAATGGGAGCAACAGTATTTGGCATCTGGGCAGTGCTTATTGCCTTAGTATCTCAGGGCTGAAATAACTGCTAACTAATTTTGTTCTCTCAGTAATAACAAATGCCATTTTGCTATAAATCAATATAGTCCGAACAAAAATACGCTGTGGTGAAGGCTGTTCTGTTCCAAGGGACCCAGGAGAACTTCCCTGCTTCCAAATCTGGCTGCTCACCCTGCCTCCAGCTCCTGTAGATGGGAAGCCAAGGGCTGCAGACCAGATGGGAGGTGGGGCACGCTCCAGCTCCACAGCCAGGGGAACCAAGCTGCAGGCCTTTCAGAGAGCTCACCCGACCTGTGAGACTTCCCAGTTTAACCTGCACACGTGCTAGCGTGGCTAGTTTGTGCATCATTACAGTAACTGTCACTCAGAGGGATCTACTACCTTAATTTACATCGCCGTATATCATTAGAGCACAATATTAAACGCCAGCCTATGGAGGCTCTTTTGAAAATGTGGTGTTTGTTTGTTACTGTCCCTACAAATGCCATTCTTAACCTCAGAGAAGCCCATAATGAACGCACTTGCAGTCTTTCTAGAGACCCTGCTGCTTTGGGTCAGCTCTAGAGTGTGGGAAGTTTTGGAGTTTTTTGCCCCCTTCTGAGATAATACAATCTGGCTTTGCTTCTGTCTTCTCTGGCACAAAAAAGATTTTAAGTCTGGAGAACAGACCCAGTCACAACTGAGGGCTAATTTTTGAGTTCTTCTTACTCTTGTAGTCTTACTATACAACTGTAGGCTGATTCATTTCAGGAATAGGTGAGAGTTTCTTTTAATTAACATTTTTTTTCCTTTCTTTTTTTCTTTTCCTTTTTTTTCAGACAGCTGCTGTATGTTCTGCTTCAAAATGATAGGAAATTAAGGCATCTTTGTTTCCCTTTTCCTTTCCTACCCTTAGTCTCCTCATTAGTTGTAATGGTCCATGTATGTCATGTTGCATGTTAAATGTGCTAGATTGTTTTGGACCTGATCCAAACCCATACAAAGTCACTGGAAAGACTTCTGTTATTTAAATTTGCCTTTGAATGGGGGCGAAGGGGAAGTGAAACATATTCATTTTCATGTAAAGATCACGTTTATTTTTCAGCATGTTTTTTATTTTGATGAAGTCTTTGGGGAGTCATGTACCAATCACGATGTGTATATGAAGACAGCTCATCCTCTCATTCAGCATATTTTTAACGGGTAGGGCATCAGTGCTTACATTTGTTATTTTCTCACTTTTTTGTTTTCCAATTTCATATACTGCTTTAATTTTCCTTTTTCTGCTTTCATCTTTTGAAAAAATACATTCATTTCACCCTTTCCACGTGCCTTCTCCCTTTTAGAATGTCTTTGCAATTGTGACAAAGTAAATCAGGGGAGACTTTTATCACAGTCAGTGAGAAATCTAAACCACAGAGGAAATTAAAACCGGGCCTCTGTTGTAACAAAGACACTGTGACCAACCTAGAACAAAAAGTGGGTGCCAGCATTTCTGACATCTAATCTCCACTCTAACAAAGACTTCTGTGTTGTATAGTGTGGGTATTTATTATTCTATTACAGGGCAATAGAAATTTATTAATAACCTTGTGATTTATTTTTATTTTATTGATTTGTATAATAGAAAATATTAATAACCTTGCATTTTATTTTTATTTTATCGATTTGTATTTGTTTAGGGGGTTAATTGTAATTACATACTTCCTGATTAATGGGAAATTGATGGTGGCTATACATGGGTGATCTTATTTTCCTGCAAAGTAACAAGCTTGAATATAATTACATTTTTGAATCTTTGAAGGAAAGGATTATGTATCCATGTTGAAAAGTAACAAAATGGAGCATACTGGTACTGAAAATCACCAAGTATCATCAGCAGAAACAGAGTATCAAGCTCTTGAGAAAAGGAAAGTGAAAAAGCAGAATAAGGCTTATATCTTGCTGCATAATAATAATCACTAAAAGCAGATTTCACATTACAGCTAATCCAGTAATGCTACCAGAAAAACCGTGCTGTTTTTTCTTAAATTTCCATAACTTTTCTATTCGTTCTGCTACATCCTCCTCACTGATACTCGTCTGACCCCACAGTGAGCTAATTCTGCAATCTAAGCTGCCAAGAAATTGTTCACCCATTGCAGTCCTACATTTTTACCCAATTCTCTGCATCCAGGAAGTACTGAGTCAGCTAAAAAGTCTTTTTTCAGAGTATGGGGGAGAATAAATCATTTGTTATGTAGCATTTCTTTTTTGGTTGATTCAGCTCTGAGTCTGTTAACCTCATACTTTTGGGTCCAATGCTTGTACAAGAGCCAGGATGGGGAAATAGGCAAGCGGTAACCTCAACAGAGATGAACATGAAGTGCTGCAGAGCTGTATCCTGAGACCTACTTGACATTTTACGTGCATTGCCATTATAATGTTAAGGTGATATGATGACAAAGATGCAGCAATCTGGAAAAAGCCAAGGTTGTTGTTACACTGGCTGGAGCGAGTGTCAGCTCAAACAGCTCTGTGCCACTGGAAGATGCTGATCCTCTTCCTTCCCCCTCTACTGGGCACATTCCCATAGGTCACGTGAAGCCAATTTGAGCATATTTTATGATCCTCTGTGAGATACTTTACTCCACTGAAATGGCAGAAAATTAGCCTGCAAAGAAAATGAGAAGCTTTCTGTTGTGTCAATGCAGTAAAGTCAAACATCAGAGCCAGCACAGAGGAAGAGTAGGTCAGTGGGGCAGGTCACACAGCTGGGAGCAGGGGAATGGAAAATCAAGACCTTCCCGTCAGCAGCAACAAGCTATTAGATTGACTTAGCTGCATGCAGGACTGCAGTCCAAGACAAACTAATCTCACTCAGTAAATTAATCATAGTGCTGGGCTGCAAATCTTCATCAAGTACAACGTGTGTTGATACAAAACCTGACTTGTGGCTGATTTGCACCTCATGTCACAGGCCTTTTTCTCCATGATTCATAAGCAGTAGGATTCCCATTCATAATCCTACAATACTTTTGCAGCATCTAAACAGCTGGAAGAATAATACTGAATTCTTAGCTTCCTTAAACGTATTTTTGGCATCTGGAAAAAAAAGAATAGAGCCAGCACTCCGTGACACAGCAGCTCTCCATAGGACATGCTTGGGAATCACTGTTAAGTGTTTTGTAGTTTCCTAGGTGGGGAAGCAAACCAAACCTCCTTGCTAAGAGCCTGCTATATAGAGAGAGAGATTGACATTGCAGAATTTCTTTTAATAGACTTGAATAAATCAGATGTGGCACTAAAAATATAGGTTATCTTTACAGAGGCAATGCAACCTGCTTTGCATATGGGCAGACTGGTGCTGGCAAGACTTACACTATGATAGGTACTCACCGGAACCCAGGACTCTACGCCTTGGCTGCCAAGGACATCTTCAGACACCTGGAAGCGTCACAGTCAAGGAAGGACCTACTTGTTTTGATCAGCTTTTATGAAATCTACTGTGGACAGCTTTATGACCTGCTAAATGGAAGGAAGAGGTATTGAAATAAAAAGATGTATTGCTATAAACCCAGGGTTATGAATCAGTTGGTTACTGTTTATAAATCAGTTTGTTATTGTTTCATGCGATTACCTTTAGCATATTACCATGTATGATAAATTGTTATGTATTTAATTAGGGTTGTTCTTAGGAAATACTTACAGGAAGGCAGAAACTGGCACTAAATGCTGTTGCATTGACAGGACACCTGGTTTGTATTGCTTTGAGACAAAAGCAAGTAAGAATAAGGACCTATGACTGGGATATGAACTCATGGTTTTGCTTACACTACAGTAATATAA
The DNA here is from genome assembly GCF_040182565.1 of Anser cygnoides. Classification (NCBI taxonomy): domain Eukaryota; kingdom Metazoa; phylum Chordata; class Aves; order Anseriformes; family Anatidae; genus Anser; species Anser cygnoides. Next base: position 62,490,416 of record NC_089912.1, on the reverse strand, counting down.
CAGCTGAACATCCCATAGGTAGAAAAAGAGCCTTCTTGTGACCAGAAGTTCTGATGCTAGCCATTGTGGAGTCCATATCTCTCCCTGCTCAAACATAACCTCTGCCTCTTCCTCTTGCTGTGCCAGTGGGGCTGCAGTTCCAGGCACTGCCGTCTCGGAATGTGCTGTCAATGTCCCACTTGTGCTTGACACTGCAGAGCCCTTTACTGAGCTCCTTTACTGAGAGCACCTCTGCAGGTGATGCTGTCACCACCCTCAGCAGTAGCACCTCAGCCCCAGATTTGTTCAGATGGATGCATGCTCCCTTAGAGGAGCTTCATCTGGAATGGAAACCAGGACAATTCAGTACATGCTCGGTGTAAAAAAAAGCACTGTGGGCTGAAAACTCTAAATACAACAACAGTCAGTTAAGACTTTTGCAGTGAAATCTTTTCAGAGTGGTCTTGAAGGAACATTCCCTGTCATCTGGAGGCCTTTAGCATCCTTCAAAGCAGTATCGTGAGAGCACACTGGCAGGCTCAAGAGGGAGGCTTTCTGCCTCAGGGTGTGAGCATCTATTCAAGTTCTCAAAATTTTTGCACAAGATTTTAAAGCAGCTCCACAGAGTCAGAGTAAGCTAGCTATACTACATGTCATTGAAAGAGGAGATTAAGCTTCCTTCCCTGAGCCTCGTGCCTGTATCCTTCCAGTATACTGTACCACTTCTGTGTGATTCACAGCAGAGTTGCTCTGGACTCAGACTCTACAGCTATGGGAGCTGCTTCAAATTCCTGTGCAAGAATCTTGGAAACTTGAACAGAGCATGACTTGTACAGTCTGAACTTCCTACAGAAGGTCTGAGTTGCAGTTCAATGAGATACAGGAATTCTAAAACGTAGACGTGGTAATTTACTTCTCTGCTTGATTATATTCCTGAACTGGCAGAAATGCAGTGCTTGTGTCTGTTTAACAGTGAAGTTTCAGTGGTGCATACTGAAAATGAAATAGCTCTTTAGGTCTGAAATTAAATGAATGATTGTGATACTTCTCCTCTAATCAGTAGTCTTGATTGTTTTTTTATACAACGTCATAGTACTGGAGTGTATTTTCATTGCTGCTATTTGGGAGTTCAGAAATCTCATTTCTGTGATATTTCATTTTCAGACTTTTTGCAAGAGAAGATAGCAAACATGTTGTTCAAATAGTTGGACTCCGGGAGGTCCAGGTGGACTCTGTAGACCTACTGTTGGAGGTAACCTCCGTATTTGTCATTATTTTGTCTTCTACAGCCTGATTAATGGATTTGTGAGATAAGTCATTTGCAGAGAGAATTGTTAATTGTTGTGTCATACATGTGGATGCTTCTTTTTAAGGTTCTGAAGTTAGTAACCTCAAGCAGAACACGGAGGAGCACTGTTAATATTTCCTTAATAAGTAAGCATGGTGGGTCAGCGTGACTTGTGTTAGAGACACACAAGCTGTTGATCTGCAGCTGTTGCTTCTGCTGCCACTCCTTATGGAAAGATCTTTGCCAAGAAACAGACTGCTGTCACTATTCCAGAAATTAAATAGCATTCCAGCAAGGGATGCAGTAAGGTGGATCTGTGTATTTCTCCCAGTGTGACTTCTTTAGCTTCTGTGAACATTTCTATATAAAAGATACACAGGAGTGGGACAAAAGATATAAATTTGAAAAGTAATAGAACTAAAAATCAGAAAATACTTAAGAAATATTGAGCTGAACGAGGATTTAGACAATGCTTAGAAAATGGTGGGTAATAGCAGCCATGTAAAATTAGGATGTTTAAACAGTAGCTGACATTCAGTGCAAGCAAAGCTTTGGATTTTCTTCCTTGCCTGGCTGAGCCCAGCAAGAGTACTGGGAAATTTTCTGCACTGTCCTGCAGCAAGCAATCCAGTTAAATCTGTCTTCTGTTTAGCTTAACTTTGAATAGCTTAATTCCTTTCTCAGTAAGGAACTGTAAATTACAAGCGCCTGATAGTGTAATTGACTCATTAAAATTGGCACGGTGTTCTCACTTATATTCCATTTAACTTTGTTCTTTATCCTCATTAACTCCAAGCTTCAGGACATGCTGGCAATGCTTCTGTAAATTAGAGAGTAAATCTGCTATGAGGTTGATTAACACATTCCTCTGTATTATCACATCGCACACAGAGAAGAGCTATTAAATGACTTTATTCTCACAGGTATCTCATCAAAAAACTGATTTTATATTGTCCATAGGCCCTTTTGAACACAGAAATGTCACTAGCTTGACTCAGAGCTTCTGAATTGTCTGCAACAGATATATGGGAAGAGTCTTGAATACATCCCTAGTTATTAAATATTCATTGATGTTGGCCTTGGTTCAGAAATTAGCTGCATTTAGCACTAACGTAATGCTTGGGAGCTGCAGCAGTTGGTTAGGTTACTGTTTGAGAACTGGCCACTGAAAGGCATGAATAATGCACATCTGTCAACTGAGAATGTATTGATTTTGGTAGATAATATTTAAATTTGTTCTTAAAACTAGAAGCAAAATTAATTACTTCGTTTTATGAATGTCCTGGTGCAGCTGGTGCTAGACTTCTAGCAACAGTCCTTAAAAGTTTGCAAAAGTGAATTATCCAGAGTTAGAACTTGAAGGAGCCTTTTGCTCTTTTGCTCTTGATCTTTTAACTTCGTTCCTTGCTCCTGTAGTATAATTTATTTTAGTTATTGAGATTGAGAAAGGTTTTGGTGTTTTGTGTATAATTTTCTGAATAGCAGTACCCATCTATTAAATGAGAAAGTGAGGGGGGGGAACTTGCCAATCCCACAAATCTCTTAGATTATCTCTGCAATCTTTTTCTTTTCTTCCATACATTTGTTTTTGATATTATAGTCTAGATATTTTGCAAATCAGAGTGAGCGTGCAATGCAACAATTTCTTATCTGCATTATTCTTTCTAAGTTCCATAGTATCACTGCAAACAAATCCATACCCAAAGTTCTGACAGAAACATTGGAAGGGATCCAGTCTTACTTAACATCTCCCTTGCACCAAAATTTCAAGGCTGTAATGAAGCATTGCTCCTAGTATAACTTCATTTTATGAGGGGAAAATCTCTTTCTGAGAAACTGTTTTTATTTACCTCTTGCTTGGATTTTGTCCCCCGTATTTTGCAGGTGATTTTGAAGGGGGGGAAAGAACGTAGCACAGGAGCTACTGGAGTCAACTCGGATTCCTCTCGATCTCATGCTATCATCCAAATCCAAATTAAAGACACAGCCAACAGGACATTTGGAAGGTAAGACTAGAACTGGGACTGCTCAGGACTGATGAGGAGATCAACCTCAGGGACATCAGGGAGGCAGACTAAGAGGAGGTATTGAGTTTGTGGGCATCTGTGAGTTAAATCAGGAGATAGAATTCAAAGGAAATATATGAAGTTTCATAGTCCTTTCTCTGCTCGAAGGGGTTGTGCTTAACTCACAGCTGTGAGAGGATTGTCAAACTTGCTTGTAAAAATTTCCAGTGAAGAAATTCGTCAATCAAATCCAGCCCTTCATCTTCAGCGTTAAAATCCTTTTCCTGTCTGGGGCGTTAATCTGCCCAAAGGTAGATGTCTGCAATGGAGACATCCACGTATGAGGTCATCAGCTTTGAACTCGGTGAAAGGAAAGTAATTTCTGGGATCCAGTTCATCCCTTTCTGCAAAGTCGCCAAAAACAGAGGCAAATCCATCTGCCATAAAAGCACTTCTCTCCTGTAATTGACTACAAAGGGAGCCTGGGGTGACTAGCCCAGGTGGAGATGGTTCCATTACAGATGTCTACCTTTGGTCAGAGGAATACTAGTACCTCATCTAACCCTCTGTTAATGTGAGAATGTGACTCTGATGCCATCTGCACCAGACAAAAAGAGCAGCTTACTTCCTTTTGTAGCGGCTATTAAGACTGCAATTGTGTCTCTTCTCAGTCATCATTTTTCCAGACTAAATAACCCCAAGAAATAGGTCTGAGGATAGAGACCTAGAGAAATAGGTCTAGGTATCGATGCTGAGTGTCAAAAAATATGTTGACACACCCCTCCAGCAACTACAATGCAGTCTTGCTTCCCAGGATCTTATTTTAAATACAAGGCAAAATGGAAGAGCCACAAATAGTGAAGAGAGGAAAAGGCAGAACAGGCAGTTTAGAAATAGAAGCGTATGTGGTTATGTAGGTGTGGCATGTGTGGATTTTTTTTTGTTGTTGTACTGAAAATGAGGTGGAACTGGAGTGGGGAAGGGATCTCAAAATATGTCTGTAAGAGAAGTCAGAGCTCTTCCAGAAAAGGGAGGACAAAAATGAAGATACGGTGCAACAGTCAGTTCAGTAGCTGGCACCCAGAGCTAGTGAATGTGAGAAGGATTAATGGAGTTTTGGGGAAGAAAGGGAAAAGGAGCACGGAAAGCTGCATTTGCTACACCAGCAATCTCTGTTTTTATTGCCCTGAATTCCCATTTGACATGGCAGTTGTCTGTTTTCCTCGGGGAAAAAAAATCAATAAATTTACATTTTTTTTAAACTGTAGTAGTTTTAAACTTTAAACTTCTTGGGAAGCTACAAACAGAGTGATTATCCAGAATAATGAATGTGTTACACTTTAAAGACCTTATCTATTAAACTGTCAAGCACATTCATCACATGCAATTTTACTTTCTGTTATGATTGTGCTAGTGCCAGAATTCTCTGACACTGTCCTGCTGCTATGCTTGTTTTGATGCTTCAGATACTTCCAGTGGGTGTTTCTCTTTGTTCAAAGGTAGTTATTGCTAATCATTCTTCTGATTTCAAGTGTTGCTTCTCTGTGGTTTAAAAAAAGAAAAAAAGAAAAAAAAAAGGAAAAGGAAATAGGAAAAAAAAAAGAAGCCCCTAAGATAAATGCAACTTTGTGTTTTGTTTTTTTTTTCTAGGATATCATTCATTGACTTGGCTGGCAGTGAAAGGGCAGCTGATGCCAGAGACTCAGATCGACAAACAAAAATGGAAGGAGCAGAAATAAACCAAAGTCTTTTAGCAGTAAGCTACTAGCATGTCTGGAGGAGGTTTTGTAATTAATTGATTTTTGGATAAAAATGAACCATAGAATAATATGTATATGGATTTAATGGAGGGCAAAAAATATCCAGAGCGCTAAGTTTTTCCAGTTTAATTTGTCTCATGCCTGAAAGACAATTTAAGAGGGGAAAGATTTTGTGATGAAAATAAAGTCTTTTTGACTGATTCTTACAGCCAGTTGGGTAAACACAGTGTAGAAAATGTTACTTATAGTATGCCAAGTGTCTCATATTTTATGTAGAAAGTTTGTCCCTTTTCCTTCCAGAGAATATTGGCTTGGGATTGCCATATATGTTTCATAAAAGCACATCTGTTCCTTTTGCTTATTTCGCCACTTGAACTCAGACTTCTCTGTCAAATCAGGAGCAAAGGGCTTAAATACTCAAGAGCCCAGGAACTAGCATGCACATGTGGGAGAAAAAGGAACAGGAAGAAATGCATTCTTAACGCAACCCATCTTTTCTTATAAATATACACAGTTATGTTAAGAGGGACAAGGAGCAGAAAAATGCTATTTAATATACCACAGAAGCACCTCTAAGTATAAATTGTGCATAAGACTTTGCAGCTCCTTTAATTCAAAAGAACAAAGCTCACTGATGACTGAGGGCTTCTTAAGTGAGATGAAGGTGATTTGCAATCAGTGAGTATGAGTCAGCAGTGCAGAAGTTGCTGTACACAACCATACCTTGTAGACGCTCTTAGCACGCAGTAAATAGGTGGCTCGCTCTGTTTTGAGGATGGAGGAAAGCTTTTCTTGCACAAAGACCATCCTGCTGTGGAATATTGTTAGCACTCAAACTGGGAGATAGCTTGTAAAGTGAATGTGTTTGCATACTTCGTGCTTTTTTTTTTGCTGATGAGTAACAGTTGTGGGGAATCAGGACCTGAACAAAAATTATTCCTGAGGACTGAGGTTTAATGTGGGTTTGTGAGACTGTTTTAAAAGGAACTTTAAAATCAGTGTGTACACTTTTGCAGAGTAAGTACCTAGGCAATCTAGAAGTAGTGACTGCATTAACTACAAAAGGCATCATTGGGTAAATCTGCAGCCTGTGAAACCTAGCTCTGTCTTTCATGATCGTAGTGTTCTCTTCTAGCCTTAAAATACATAAAGTTTGTATTTTGCTACTAGTTTAAATATTTGTGGTGATTTCAGGTAGAAGATACTCAGATACTGCAATTATGAGAAGCAGGATTAAACATTAGAATAGTTTGATCTTGCTAGAGGTGTGATTTTTAATAAAATTTGTAAAAGAAAGAAATAGATGTAATTTCAAGTGGGTGTTGTTCCTTTAAATGTAGGAAGGCTGCTTCATGGTAGTATCAGTATCACCATGACAATATTGTCATCTCCTTATTTTTCCCATGATAAATCTTGTAAATGACTTGTCTTGTGGCTATACAGTCCACTTCTGCTGGTATTAGAGAGCATCTAGGTTTGATATGCAGTGTGATGTTACTCTGCTTATTCCAGTGGAAACAGGGTAAAAAAAGCGTAAACCTCTGTTTGAAAATGACATCTTTTTCCAAGGCTGGTAATAAAATGAGATATTTCTTCGGGAATACCAGCTACCTCTGTTGATGACTGCTAACAAGAACATCTGATGTGTTTTGTGACAGGCATGGGTGTAGCTAGCTGCACATGTTCTGCTAGTTTTAATTGAAGTTCTGTGTATATTTCTTAATTATTAGCCTCTCAAAGGCCACGTTGAAGTGTTTATATAGACAGGCTGCATCTGTACTGCCTTCTGAGCACGGCCTTAAACTGGGCTTGAACCCATCTCCGCCCACAGCTAACTGGTGCTGGTTCATGTTCTTCCTGCTGGTGGGGTGTGGGGCTTTGCACCGGTGTGAGGAGGAAAGAGATCATCTGCCTTCTGACAGAGCGCAGTGTACCCGCACTCGCAGTGTACACGGGTGGAACATCTAGACTGCAGATTAGAATCAGTATGGGGAGGAATATGCCTTTGTTTAGCTCATATGAAAAAGCTCTGGTATGAAATATTCGATATTGTCAGTGGCATAAGAAATTTGCACTGCTGTTGTCCGAACAGCAGTGCTTTGTTACTTTTCAGAAGGGAGAGAATTTCTTTTAGAAGAAAGGAATTTATGAGAGATAAAGCTCAGAAAGCTGTGTTCCTAGGATGTTACAGGTCTATGAATCCAGTGTACACCTGCCATGCAAGCTGCAGCCTAGTCTGGTGTACACCCAATCTGACTAAAAACGAGTTAGTTATGGTGAGGGCAGCAGTAGGCCCACAGTAGCGTGGAGCTCTGTGTGTGCTGAACATTCGTGTATTTACACAGACTTTTAGACATTTTTTATATAGCCCACTGAACCTGCAGGCTGGTTTAGGGATGCTCTGTGCTGCAGTTTTGCTCTCTGAACGCAGCTAAACTGCTGCCAATGCCTGAACTAGCTGAAGCTGGCCATTCATTGCTGTGGCAACAACAAATTCCACTTGTGAGGGACACCGTAGGAATTAAAGTGCATGAGGGAAATAGTAAATTCATAGGTAAGATTTGATGCAATTCAGTTCAGTGTTACTGTCAGTGTGTCACTGAAATATTTTTCCCTTTTTTTCTTTTCTTTTATAGCTAAAGGAATGCATTCGGGCCTTGGATCAGGAGCACGCGCATACACCTTTCCGGCAAAGCAAATTAACTCAGGTAAAAGGGGCAGAAAGGCAACAGTAGTAGATACTCCACTGGTGAGGACAAAATGTAAATTAAAAAAAACTCATGATTCAGTAACTGCTTTTAAATACTTGGGGGAAAAAAAAAAAAAAAGAAAAAAAAAGAGAACAATGCATAGCTCTTCCAAAAAATAATGTTAAAGATAATCACAGGGTTGAGGCCAACTGCCAGCTCACCCAGTCAGTCCTGGGAACTAGCATGGTAGTTAAAAACAAGCAAAAAAACAAACAGAAATCTAGCAAAAGTGCCCTAGCTCCCAAATTCTGGGATTGAGTCTTCATTGTCCTGTGTGAATTTTTATATGAAGAACCCTATGGACTAGTCATAATCGGATATTCATGTTGTGTATAACTCCAGAAACAGACTCTTTCAGAGTTCCATCCATTTCCACCCACTCCATAACCAGTCTTGCATCTTCTGTGCAGTAACAGTCACAGGAGTTTTGATCAACGTTTCTTCGCTGCAGTTGTAACATATGTTTTGAGGAATAAAGCATATGGGCACCCTTGTGACACCTGTCTTGTTCAGAGCACTGATTAACACTCATAGTGTTTTTAAATTGTAAACAAAGAATGGCAAGATGAATTGAGACAAGAGAAATACACTTTAAAAAAAAAAAGAGGCAGTTACCATGCATCACCTACCTGGGTTGTAAAACTGTCTCTGTACCCATCGTTAATTTACAGGAAATGCAAGATAGCTTAGCCCAACTTTTCATAAGTTCTGAGGTAAAGTAAATCACTTACATAGAATCATAGAATGGTTTGGGTTGGAAGGGACCTTGATGATGACCTAATTCCAACCCCCTTCATATTTTGTGTAACATAAGAGCAAGCATGTGTTTAAGAAAATATATGAATTGCTAGGAATCTTAAACTTATTTTTCCTTCTAATCCTAGGTACTAAAGGATTCTTTCATTGGCAATTCCAAGACATGTATGATAGCCAATGTATCACCTAGCCACATAGCTACAGAGCATACCCTGAACACTTTACGATATGCTGACAGGTAGGTGATGAATCTCAATCTTGCCAAAAAAGTATGGTTTAATGTTTGTGGTTGTATTGGAAATGTTGACTTAAGTAGGAAATGCAATTTTCACAAAGCAATAAAATCCTTACCTGTTCCACTCTTACACTGGGTCCTGAAATTCTCTGGGTCTGTAAATCCTTTCTGATAACAGCTTTTAGTGGTGAAAATATCACTGTGCTCCCTTTAACTGCAGCATTGCTAACCTCATCACTCAAACACTTTGTTTGTTTTGTATTGTAGTTCTGCCTCAAACACGCTCAAGTCCTTCGCCCTCCCTCCTACACAGGAGGACATAGATTGCAGGCTGTGCAGTGCTGGGGTTAAGAGGACAAGAGATGCTTAAGGAGAAGAGGAATAAAGGAAACAATTGAGGGGACAGGGTGATGCCAGTTAAGCAGCCCTTTACAGTTGCACTGATGAGTCTGATCCAGACACAGCGTAGCGCTGTATACGTGTCACGTGAGCTAATTAGCTCCACTGCGACCACTTCCAAAAGCTCTAGTTTGTGTCTTGTGGGACTATATGATGTGCTGTGGAGAGTACTGGTTTGTCTTGAGGTAGTGCTGCACCATGCAGCATTATAAAGCATGGAAATGAAACCCACTTCCACTGAAAGAGGCTGTCTTCACTCCTTTGACCTGTTACGCGCTGTTCGAGGAAGCACTTCAAAGTACTGCCACAGGCCTTTCCAGAAGTTCAGGCATTTTGACAGAGGTGTTCTGATGCCTGCCTGGATCACGGATAATTAAAAGAGAAATCATGACATTGAATTCAGTGTTTAGTTTGTATTAGTCTGTTCTGAAGACCTGTTATTTATCTGAAAGCATGACATCTATGCCAATCTCATTTACAGGGTGAAAGAGCTGAAGAAAGGGATTAAGTGTTCTACCCCTGTCACAAACAGACGTCGAACAGCTGGAAACGTATCTCCAAAACGTGTCCAAAACTCTCCCTCCTTGCCACCTGGAGAAAAGAGCTCTCCAAAGAAAGTGAAGCTAGGTCTCCAGCACCCTTCGAGTGCTACAAAAGCAAAGGCGTGTTCTCCAGCACTCCAGCCACCCAGTGTCCCTTTTACCTCTACCCCCAGGGGAGTCAACAAAGGACATGCCTACAAAGGAAGTCCCAGCTCACTATGGTTCCACCACACTAGTCCAATTAAGGGATTCTTACGGATAGGACATCCCTTGAAGAAGAAAACCGATGATCTGTCCCCCTACTCTGAGAAGAACGCCACTGCGAAGGATTTTGTCATCAAAAACGCTGCCGCGGCAGAAACAAAAGAGAGTGGCCAAAGAGATAAGTACATGCAAGACAGACCACCTGTCCAGTGCCTAAAAGTCCAGACAGTGCAACCTGTGCAGAAACAGCTTGTTTCTAGAGATGATTTTTCCTTTGGAGATGGAAATCTGCCTTCCGACAGCAGACAGGAATGGGGAAACACCTTTGCTAAACAGTGCGTTGAAAGCTGGACAAATCTGTCTCCATTTCAGAAGGAAAGGGAGGAGCATTTACGCCTTTATCACCAGCAATTTCAGCAGCCACCTATTCTACAGCACAAACTGAACTACCAGCCTCTCGAGAGGTTTTTAACACAGTATAAGCCCCAGGAGATTGAAGTGAAGCAGGAGCTGAGCCTTACACCCACAGAAGCACAGAGCAAAGAGGGGATGCAGCTGGAAGATCTTGATGACAGTGATTTTAGTGAAGATTCTTTCTCACCTGTCTGCAGTCAAAAGAATGTGAAGAGAAGAAACACCAACAAATGCAGTAAACACTCATTTTTCCTTCATCAAAGAGAACAAGGAACTGAGGAAGAGCAAAAAGGCCAAAAGCGACAGGATTTATTTTTTAAATATGCATTACACTCACAAGAACACGAACTAGATGACAGCTGGGATTGTAGCGAGGGCAGCCCAAAGATGGAGGAATCCATTAAAAATGGAGGCTGCAGCAAAACGCCGTCAGACTGGAGCTATGACTTAGCTATGGAGTCCTCCTCAAGCAACACTGCGGAAAAACCTTGCTGCTTACAAGAAGATCCTGCTTGTAACTGGAAAAATAGCCAAGATTTCCTGGCTGATGACAAACAGTACAAATCCAAACACAGGTGTCCAGTTTACTCCAGTGAAGTCACCTTGACTCCAGAAAAGGATACTTCAAACTCATATTCTTCTCCTCTATTGAAATCGGGAACACCAGAGTGCAAAGAGATTCTTCTCCAGCATGAGGAGAAGGAAGAATCTACTCTGGATGGACAGGCTGCCCTTGCAGGAGACATTAAATGGAAAGCTAGAAAAAATGATGTTAACTGTTGTGGATCTTCCAGTTGTTCCTCAGAATTCACACCTGAGCTTGTGGCCCCTGTCCCGATACCCCTTCTTGACTATGAGGAAACAACGGATGCAGAGAACGTTTCTTCTAACCAAGAAAAGTCCCCCCGTGTGAAGCAGATGTTGGGCAGGAGCATACACAGGTCCCAGAAGAGGTTTGAGGAGGAGGCCTGGCAGTGCACCAGAAGCAGAGCTCTGACAGACAGCATGCTGGAGCTGGGCGAGCAAGCGCGTCGTGGTGGAAGACACTGCGCCCTGCAGCGCTGCCCACAGGCAGGGGACAGGTGGCTCTCTCCCAGGTGCTGTGATGTGAAACCGTGCTGCTGCCTTCTGGGCTCAGGTTCGTCAAATCCAGGAGTCGTTCCCAGCTCCCTCGATGGAAATAACCTGGCAGAAGCATCCACAGCTGAATGCACGGAATCCAGGGGAGAGAGAGAGGGTGCTTTGTTTCTCAGTAACAAAAAGTGCAAGGAGTACTCAGACGGCAGACAGTCTGACGCTGATGTTAAAGGGAATACCATTAATTCAGGGAAATCTAACTCAAATCAAGGACTGAACGTTGAGCCTTGGGAAACAAATGCTGAGATACCTGAAAAGAGCTTTTTTTCGGGTGCATCATGTTTACTCACTGTGGGAAATACGGATTATGCAGTCCAGCCCCCCTCTCAGGAAAGCAGCCTGCTGCAGCCGAAGTCAGGACTGAGAAACGAGGACCTCAGTCGTTCTGAAGAGCCAGCCAAGTCATCGTTCAGCAGTGAGGAAATGGGGTTGCTTAAGAGCAAATTGATGCAGACTATTTTTACACAAGAGGCTTTTGTTGCAGATTCAGGATCTGCAACCAAAGATACTAAGCCATTAGCGAATGCAAACAGTCCCTCCAACGTCAGCTCTCTGAGTGGTGTATCTGAGGTGGGAAAATGGCAGAAGGAGGCCCTAGAAAAGGCACAGTAAGTCTTGCTCTTCGCTAAAGTTTGTCATGAAGCTTAGAAAATCTAATCATACTTGGTAGATCTGCCCTTATTTGTGTGTCATGCCCATATGCGCTTTAAAAACTGATGGGAATTCAATCTATGAAATAATTATTTAATAAGATAAATGGTGATATATACTCATCATCTTGTATAAATATATGATTGCCTGTTATTTAGTGATATTTTAAAATCTCACAGGAAGCCAATTATTCTATTAGAGTTTCCTAAGATGATGTTACAGGAATGAATATTATATCATAAGCTGAAATTCTCAGTAACTAATTGGTTCCTGTAAGCTGTAAAGTACCTAAAATATATCAGACCCTCTCATCAAAAAGCAGGTGATAGCTGTTGCATCCCTGCAGAAAGAAGAACAGCTAGGGCAGCTAGTCAGGCACTGAAGATCTGGATGTAGAGCTGCCTCTGTCAGCTCCTGAGGACTGGACTGCATTCACATGTCAGAAAATACAATGTTGGCCAGAGAAACTTACAGAGAGGAACAGGAGCACTACCTTCCCACTGTGCCTCTTTTTCACCAAAATGACTTACAACCTCATGGTCTTACCAGACATCTTTTGCTGCTCCATTTCTCTGTGGTAAAAAGCAGCACCAAGATGCACTCCTCAGTCAGCAAGGCCTTCCCAGAACCAGTGCAGTCCACTGCTCTTCAGGGAACACTGGTGTGCACTTCATAGAATCCCAGGATGGTTTGGGTTGGAAGGGACCTTAAAGACCATCTCCTTCCACCCCCTGCCATGGGCAGGGACCCCTCCCACCAGCCCAGGCTGCCCAAAGCCCCATCCAGCCTGGCCTTGGGCACTGCCAGGGATGGGGCAGCCACAGCTGCTCTGGGCAGCCTGGGCCAGGGCCTCGCCACCCTCTGAGGGAAGAATTTCCTCCTAATCGAATCTAAATCTCCCCTCTCTTAGTTTCAAGCCATTCCCCCTTGTCCTGTCACTGCACCCCCTGACACAGGGTCCCTCCCAGCTCTCCTGCAGCCCCCTTTAGGCTGCTTTAAGATTACCCCGGAGCCTTCTCTCCTCCAGGCTGAACACCCCCAGCCCCTCAGCCTGTCCCCACAGCAGAGGTGCTCCAGCCCTCTGAGCATCCTCAGGGCCATCTTTAGTTTTGCTCTAACAGCTCCGTGTCCTTATCCTGGGAGCCCCAGAGCTGAACACAGTGCCTCAGGTGGGGTCTCATGAGAATCAAAGGATCGCTGAGGTTGGGAAAGACATCTAAGGTCATCTAGTCCAACCTTTAAGCTTGTATTAACGTTCGCCAGTAATCCAAGTTCTGAACGTGCACGTTTCTTCAAGACCTCCAGGGGTGGTGACTCAACCATGTCCCTGGGCAGCCTATTCCAATGCCACCCAACCCTTTCAGTAAAGAATTTTCTTCTCATCTCCAGCCTAACCCTGCCCGCCCCCACCCCCCCCACCCCCCCGGTGCAACTTGAGGCCATTTCCCCTCATCTTAGTACTTGGAGAGCAGAGTAAAGGGGAGAATCACCTCACTTACTTCCTGAACGCCAAGGACCACAGGCTTACTCTGGGTTTTAAGCAAGGCTTACTCTGGGTTTTCCTCCTTCTTAAAAGCTAATTGGAGCTTGATAGCAATTAAAGGTAGCGCAGCAGGCTGTGTAACCAAGGATATATTTTATCTTAACCAGACAGGCTATGATTCGGGCCCATCGGCAGCAGCTGGATGAAATGGCATCCTTGTGCTTCAAGGAAGAGTGCTTGATAAATCAGATGTCGGCAACAGTAAGTGGTTTAGACGAAGATTTCATTGCCAGTTGAACTTGCATAAATTGATTTTAGAGATCATTAACTTGAATTAGTGAAGTGACATGCCTGGTCAGTTCCTCCACTCATTCCCTGGTGCCTTCCTGAGTCCTAGCAGAGGCCGCTTACTTCCAGTACCTGACGTGTCTTTGCCAGCCTCCACAGTGCCTGGTTCCTGGGGGAGAAGGAGGCTGATGGCTCAGCTCTGAACTGCTCGTCTCTGATAAGACAGCTTTGCCTTAGCTTGGGGTGTTGGTGCCAGACCATACCCACCCGGGCACCTCGCCAGGTGGAGTTTTTCTCCTTACAGGCTGGACCAAGTAAGTCAATACAGGAGAAGACAGCACACCTGTGAAGCATGACGCTGGGATGGCACAGCTGGTGGTGTCATGCCACAAGGCCTCTTCCTCCTGGGAGTCCCTTGCTTATCATCCTGCAGCTGTGCCTGGCCCCACTCCCTCTGGTGCTCTAACTGCTGTGACTTGTGCCCCTCACAGGCTCTTGATTTCTGTCACTCAAGTGTTCCTTGGCTTGTCTGTGTCTTGGATCACACTAGTAGAGGCTGGACCTCAAGCCTGGCACCTGCATGGCCTCACCACCAGCCAGTTCTCAGTTTCTCCTGCATCCTAATAGATGCGCGTCACAGCTGTGTGACAAGTCTTATCTCTCACCCAGCTCATCTCAGTGAGCACCTCCTGCCTTCCCTGTTCCCTCATCTTATCAATAAAGCCAAATTACATTACCGCATTACATTATCACAACCGCCTTAATTGCTGTCACAGTTCAGATTTGCAGTACAGCTACTGGGACTCTTGCCTCAGGGAATTCAGACTGGAGCCACCCCGTGGTTTATCTGCTGTGATTCCCAGCTGCACGCGCTGTATTGCCAGATAACGCACAAGTTCACAAAGCAGTATAAGAGTCATAAGATGCATTAGTTTTGTGGCAGAGAATGCTATGATAAGAAGCAACCTTTTTTTTTTTTTTAAATTCTTATTTTATTGTATCTGAGATTTTTTCTTGCTAATTGTTGGTCATACCCTTCCACTATTTGCCCCTTGTAGCAAGCAATCATTTTCTGGCCAGCAGAATTCTGACAATCATGCCAGGCCTCCCAGCAGTGGGTGAATAACTTAACGCTACTGGGTATATTTCACAGCATGACCTTTCTTTAGGCAATGCAGTTAGCTTGGACTTCCCATATCAGTTTCTCTCCTTCCACTTTCAGATGGCTGCAACTTCTCCAGCCATGAAACTGTGGCTGCGGGAGAGATTCCTGCCAAGACCAGCCACACACTGAGCCACACAGTGTTTAAAGTGCTTAAGAAACATAGGCTAGGGCAGCTGGGCTAGCCTTCATTAGTGCTGATGTCCATGCAGGACAAAGATACAATGCACGAGATAGCTGGAGTTCTGCCAAATGAACCTGTGAATGATTAATTTTAGTGTGGTAGCAGCTGCAGCCCCTAGCCCCAAGGATACTGACACCTCCCAACTTCTTAGATACTGACCTGGGAATAAATGCACCGAGTTCTGCTCTCAGCTGGAGACAGAGCAATTATTAACACAAGACCTACTTAAAAATAACTGCATCCATTTCATTTTAATCAGAATTTTGGATCACATTTTATCCAACGGTGTGGCAGGTCGCGATGGAAGGTGAGGTTCCACTTGGCCTGGGCTACACACCACTGCTGTTTCTCCTGTGCAATCTGGCAGACCTGTAGCCAGGCAGCAGTTGGACAAGCCCTGTGAGCTGATGTGAAATAATCCCTTCCCTCTCATTTCTCCATAAAATGGGCTATTATGTCGATCAGTGAGGTGCCCAGCTCACCATTTATCTTCATGACTGTTAAATGCAACACAAGAAGTGTCTGGAACACAGCTCAGTACGTTGTAAAACTGTACATCAGATCACCAGTCTCTATATCTAACCCTTAAAAAGCTAACCTGTGTAGAAAGGTGACAGCAGGAACCTTCTACATTTTTATTTTCTGAAACCAGTATAGTAGCTGTAATTTTACCAACAGAAGGAAAAAAAAAAAAAGGAGAGGACTAACTTAACCTCAGTATTTAGCGGTATTGAGCTTTGCTGCCTGTAAGGGTCAGGGCTTCAAGAAGGAAACACTGATTAAATGTACGGTAGCTTGGAAAACATGTTTTTTTTTTGTACCGCTGCAGTATATAAAATATGCTGAACGTCTCCAACCTGCTGTTCCTGTTGTTCCCTAAACTTTCCTTTTGCCTTCCTTCACAGGATTTTCAGAATTTCGTCACCAAGCTAGATGAAATCCTGGTACTGAAGTCGAAATGTATCCAAACCATGCGAGCCCAGCTTCAGCTCTATTTAGCCTCTCCTAGCGCTGACACATCCCTGCAAACACCTCCACCAGTTTAGACCTGCTGTGCTTAAACATGCACAAGAACAGTTTTGGAAACAGCCAGCTAGTGTTTCACCACACTTGGTGCTGCAGAGCGTGGGTGGGAAGGGGCTAGCTTTTGGTTTGATGGTTTGTGATGAGTGCATATTTTAGCTAACGATGGAGAGAATTCTGAGTAAATAACAGATGATTACTTGGCAACATGAGATTTGTATTTTCTTAATACCAGTAAGCCACATTCTTAAGAATAACAACTCAGCAGTGCTTAAATATCTCACCAAGCGGCAGGCAGTCCTGTCCACAGTATTCACAGCAGCTTCTCACATGTTAGAGGCACTTCTGTGCTGCTAAGAAAATGAAGGGGAAAAAATAAAAAACACAACACTTTGAAGTCAGACTCAGGTCTGAACAGAAATGTTCAAAAGCTATCCAGAAAAGTGTTTGCAAACAGAAGTGAAGAAACAGCTTAAGTACACTAAAGTAACTAGACCAAAAGTAAATTAAAATCAAGGCAGGATACGAAGTTCTGGGCTTTCAGAAGGAAGGCTACTGGAGCATTTGTTCTTTGCGTGGGACTGGGACTAACACTCCAGACCTGCTGAAAGAGATCACTGAAGTCACAAGTAACGAGTGGTTGAGTAGGAGGCTTATGTACAAGGGACTTTGTACCACAGGTTCATTTAGCGTGTTAATAAGCACATTGCTTTCGCTGGTGCCTAGAGAAAGAAGACAAAAGCTCGCCTTCTACAAGCCATGTCTGAGCTCCGCTCAGCTGCAGCGTGCTCGTGGTCTGGGTTGACAACTGATTCGTCACATCAGAAGAGTGCAGTTATAGGCAGTGGGATTTAAGAAGCTGACAGTGCCGTTACACCAAGCTGGTATTTGAGTCAAGAACTACAGAACAATGAGCTGGAACCCTGCAAAAATCTCTGCTGCTGCATGCACCACAGAATAAGGCCACTTGCTGATGCCACAAGCGACCATGAAACACACTCGGCTAAAACAACACTCTGCAAGTGCTCCCACTCCAAAATTTGGTCTGCCACAGCATATTCAGCCATCTCAGTGGTTCCTCAGTAATGGCCGTAGTAGCTCAATAGCTGTAAATGCTAAGGGTAAGGGAACGCTGCTGTCTGACCAGCTGCGAATTTCACCGCCTGCTTCTACAGCTACCCCCAGGAGCCAGGTTTGGCAGCAGCAGCGCAGTGGTCGCAGTTACACAGCTCTCTGGGTTGTGTATTTGATGCAAGGAACGTCACACAGCATAGCCCTGGGGAACAGGAGTGCAAGGGAAGGCGTGACGGTTGTAACTGAGGAAGAAAGTCCTACATCAGGGCCCTGATCTTTGAGGGGGGGTATTTAGTCCCTCTTGATCCTGACATGCAACCAGCCTCTGAGTTTAGGGACCTCAAGATGGTTCCTGTGTCCCGGCTCCAGGCGACCAGCAAGTCACAGCTGAAGCAAGGCCTCCCAGTCCCATTTTAAGAAGCCTTCCTTGGTTAGAGAAATGAGGCATTCAGGAGCAACGCTCTTCAGCCTCAGTGCCTCATCTCCTGGAGACAGGGATAGCTTTCCCGTGCATAAGGTGAGGAGAACACATGGCAGCTGATTAGTCCTCATACCTTCTGAAAGCAAAACTGGATGTGAGCACTTGCAGTAGTTCCCAAAGCCCTTGCTCAGTGAGCGCACAGAAGTGAGGCAATCACAGAGCTGCTGAGCACTTTCACAAATTAGCTTGGAGCTGAGGAAAAGGTGGGACTGCAGGATGTGTGCACAGGTCACGAGAAAGTGAGAGGTCCTGCCAGCAGCGCAGCGCTAGCTGGGTGGAAAGAGAGGGAAAACTTTCCCTCCGTGTACTTTGACATTTGGGAGGGGGGAGCGATTGTACTTTAACCCAGTAGAGGACTTATTTAAAGAGGAGCTCAGCAAAAGGACCTTCAGTCTTTCCCCATCTCTTACCCAAGCCAGTCATCCCTAAACTGGCACGACGGGAGAACCGTTCACACACCACCAGAGTGCCATGTCCTAACCTCAGTGCTTTCAGAGGAGCTGTAACAAGACAGACGAATGACCAAGAATTTCCATCAGCAGAGGAAATCTGAGTTAACCCAGCTAACAAACTGAAGCCACCCGTGCAGTTCCTGTTGGTCTGCCCTAAAAAACATGAGCAAGCCTGGCACATCTGAGCCCCAGTGCAAGTCCCCAGAGCAGGAACTACTTGCTCCCTCACAGAATGGCTAGAAACACCAAAAACCATCAATTTGAAACAAGAAGTCTTTTATAAACTGGAGCCGTCCAGGTAACCCATGAAGTTGTACCTTGTTTGATACAAGATTCTATCGTCGATCTGTTCTCAGAACAGTGTATCCCCTGCTGCACGTGAGGCTCTGCTAAAATAAAAGCAGCTCCGGCTGTGAAAATTCACCCACCCTTAGCAGTAACAGGCTACTGACAGCGTTGAACTGCTGCATGCCCAGGAGATACCAAAACTGGGCTCGCAGCATGCAACAGAAACAACCAGCGCTGTTATTGAAAGGGGTAGCATTTTTCTCTCCACTTTTAGGGTTATTACCTGCACGCTGCTTTAACTCCTGTGTGAAGGTGTGCTAACAGTGTTTGAAAGTGTCATCCCCTCCCAGGTGTTTGCACTGATGCCTGAAACAAATGGTTTTCTTTTCAACGTGAAGAATGTATGTGAATTTTGTGTTGTTGTTACAGCAGTCTTTTCAGAAGATTTTTGAGGAACTGGCCCTGTACAATCAAATAAATACAGAAGTAAAGTGGATTCATTTTTGTATGCAAGTGCAACAAAGACTATTAACGTTCATGGCAGAAGCTTGATGTTTTATTTGAATAGTTTACGTTATTTAAAATAAAATTCAATTTACTACAGAACTGTGGTGAAATCTCTTCTAAAATAAATGTGATGAAAACAACTAAATGTTTGATTGTAAAAGATCAGCTAGGGTTGGGAATCTGCACAAGATGCCCCTGGCCTGTTGTTCCACATTTCAGCAGCTCGCCCTCCAGCTCCCAGGTGCACACAGGGCCTGGCAGAGCCCAGCAGGCAGCAGTTTGGGCTTTGCCTCTACACCCCTCATCCTGACACCCAGATCTCAGCATTGAGCAGCAGCCAGCACAGAGGCAGAACAGCCTCTGACAAAGCTAAGGCAGCTGAGTGCCACCTACCAGGTACCTACGTCAGGCTGCTGATTTGAGAACCTAAGGGAAAGCAAAGGTCTCAGGACTGACCAGGAACATTTGTCTTCTCACCACCCAGAAGGAGAGGAGAACCCCAGCCTCATCCCCAAACAAAAATTAACACACATTAACCAAAGAGATGATTTTATTCAGAGGTTTGGTCTAAGTAGTTTTGCTTTTTCGCCGGCAAGACTCCTTGCCTGTTCAGGACTGCCGAGTACCGGACAGGAACGTGTTTGGGTATTAACTCTGAGAAACCAGAGACAAGCAACACAACTAAACGCGCACAGCAGTAACAGTAAAGCAGGTTTATTGTAGTTTTCCAGCTTTTCTGACTGATCAGAACTCCATTTCCTTGTTTCAAACTGTCACATTTCTCACCGGGGAAGGAAAGCTGGGCACCTGATTAACCTGAGCCCCCAGAGGCAGCCCAAACTTGATATTAATTGCTGACCATCCGCTGGTGAATGTCCTTGGACAAGTTTTTCTCAGCCCCAGCACTAGAAGCTGGTGAAGCTCGGTGCTACAGGATACAACACAAAGAAGTCTGCCCTGGTCCCGCTCATCATTCTTCTCCAGATCTCTTCGACACTTACAGGTGCATCTCTCCTCAACATCATTTTGTTTTAAATAAAGGTATGTAATTAACATTGTCGTCCTCCTCACAGAATTCCCGGAGTTAACAGCGGCCCCAGAGGTGATGCTTTGGCTGTACGAAGTTAATAGCGTAACGGAGACTGATGCCATCTCCTTCAGGGTCCTGATGAACTACAAAACCTCCTACTGAAAATCTGACCCAAGGCAAGGAGCCGAGCTGTTTTCCCCTCCCAAAGTCCGATGCTCCCAGCTCCATGCTCTAACATGAGTTTGGATCCCTAGGCTTGGTTTTTTTGTAATAATAAAAAAAAAACACAGCAAAAAAAGCAACACCTTCCAGCACTGCAGCCACCTGCCTGGAGACCTCGGGTAGCTCTGCCCAACGCAGACCATGTTCGTGCATGCCCACAGGAGTGGGCAGCACCTGGGCTTGCAGGATCCAGCAAGTTCTTCATCTGCTGAAGCCAAAGAGCATGAGAGATGGGAACCATGACACTGGGAGTTACATTTGAGGGTTTTATTAGTTGTTCTTCTGCAGAATCAAAATATTTAGCAAATTACTTTAAAGATTCCTCAAGACTGATGATATTTTATGTATTTAGAACTTGAACAATGTACAACGTAATACTTGGTACTATCAAAAACAACCCAAAACCTGATTTCTAGTACTAGATGTTATTATGTAATTCTACAGCAGTGTGGAAAATGGAACTAATGCAGTGAGTATATTTGTTTTAAAGAAGGTGCTTGAAAGAAACCTCCTGCATCACACTGAGTATTATTTAAAACAAAAGATAGTTGATTTCCTAGCAGAACATTTTCTTAAATATCCTATAAGCCTGGGGGATTACGAATACTGAGCCCCAGCTCTGTGCCTTCGGGTTCAAGAACCAACAGAAGTTGCAGGTCCAGGTCGAGTTCACAGCTTACCTGCTCCAAGCAAACTTACACACCGCTCAGCATTGGACGCTCGTGTCTGGCAGAAGTGTTGGATGCATGGGTTAAAAGAACACAAGAGGAACAGCTTCTCTTTATGCATAGCGACAGTTTCTGAACCAGTGTTTTTACTAAGTTATAGGCTTACTTTCAACCAAGAAATAAAATTCCATTGCACTAAAGGTCAAATTTAACCAGTTAATCTGGACTGTGACACAGTCAAATAATTCAGTACAAGCAGACACCATGAAAGCAGCTTCAAAGAACCAAAGCATCCTATGTTTCAGAACCAACTTCGTATTCTTCTGTCCAACTCCAGTGCAACAGTGGGGGCAACCACACCAGTCTCTGCCTATGTACAATTCCAGTAGCGGCTGGGCAGTTTAAACTCTCCGTGGCCAAGCTGGAAAAAAGGAAACTTAGGAAAGGACACTTAAAAAATTTAATTTAAGAAAGAAAGTTGGCTCCCAGTGGAAAGAGAAATGCTGGAGTGATGCACGCAGGTAGGCTTGCTCAGTCACTCTCCCATGTGTGTGAAAAGCCGGACTCCTTCCTGCCGAGAGCAAGTCACATTGGATGCAAAGGTGGCGGGGCTAGTCCTGCTCCGTGGCACGCCGAGATCCCAGGAATGTGTTTTCAGCTGGCTCCTGCACGGGCCATTAGATCTTCCAAAGCATTGTGTTGGTCATTGTTATGTAATAATAAGACCTCCTTAATGTCTTTTAGTTCAAAGCCCATTTCCTTAAACTGACTCATTAGTTGGAGAAGTTCTGTGATCTGAAAGAGACAGACGATTATTTGCAAGAGAAAAGAAAAATCGGTGCTCAGTCTTACTCAGAGCTGGGGTTTAGCACAGAGACAGTCTTCAGAGACCGGGCACCCCACGGGTACAATCCCACTCCCGTGCACAGCCCACACACGCTCGGTTTGAAGCAAATCCACTCCACCAAGAGTCATCAGGGCTCTGCATGCAGCAGCCCTTGGACCTCACTTTCAGTTCCCAGCATTTGCAGCCCTGCATCTCCCAAACCCTCTTCAGTGAACGCACCGAAGCTTAGTCTGTGGTAGTATCTCTCTCAGTAGAAATTAATCAGTCTGGCCCCATTCAGACTCCCAGAAAGGCTGATTAATATCACTTTGCTCCCACATTCAGCCGCCTCGGAAGTTTTTTCAAGTTACTTTGACTTTGGGAACAGTACAATAGCCCTCACTATCAAATGACTCTTCAGATCCAGGGCAAAACAGGGGTATGACAAAAAACCCTACTGGACATTTGTACTGGGTCTGGCTGGGATAGAGTTAACGTTCCCCGCAGTGACCCACACAGTGCTCTGCTCTGCAAGAACAGCGATGGTATCACACCAGTGTTGCGTCTGCTGCTGAGCAGTGCTGGCACAGCACCAGGACTCCCTCCAAGGCCCCCAAAGCCAGTAGGATGGGGGTGGGCAAGAGGTGGGGAGGGAACATTACATAGCTGATCCAAACCAAAGGGATATCCTATAGCACGTGATGTCATGCAGCAATAAAAGCTGGGAAAGGGGAAGGATACTTTCTTCTCCCCCTCTTCTTTTGAGGAGGGGGAGTGTGAGTGCTGTTGTGGTGGCGTTCAGCTGCCCAGCAGGGTAAATCCACCACAGCACCGCGTGCTGTGCTACCAACATCACATAAATCCTTCCAGAGCTCTGAAAAAACAGTGACAACTAGTAAATCAACTCAAACATTTACGAACCCTCTGCTGCTTACAGTGCCTCCACTCCAGAGGGGAAAAACAGGTTAGAACAGACAACCAGGAGATCAGTCATTTCCAATTTGGGGGTTAAGCCACTAGCAAGTGTTGTTTCCAAAACACTGTCACTTCCCTTATCTTCACGGTGTTGTTCCTCTGTTTGCAAGCTCACCACTAGCTGTATGTGTATGTCGGGGGGAGGGTGGGTGGACGGCACCTCCAAAGATTTCCCATTATAACTCAGCACACAACAGGCTGGCATACACTAAAGAGCACTTCTGCTGTCCTCTGCTCCTGCCTCTGTACCTTTGGTGCTGGCAAAGCAGCCACACCATAAACCAGGCCCACAAAAGCTGTATGTACCAGATTTTTTTTCCAGACAGAGCCCTAACCGAATTTGCCAGGCAGATGCATTTTTTGCACAGTGGAGAAAATTTACAGCCAGGGCAAGCTGGAAGGGTTTTGATGATAATTTGTTGCTTCTGAAGTTAACTCTCTGTGTACCGAGCACCTTGCCCAAAAGAAGGCACTGTAGTTGGAACGTTGCCATCAAACTAAGCAGGGTCTTTGAAACATAAGCTTGTTCCCATAAAACTGCATGCGAATAAGGGTAATAAAGCAAATGCAGACATCTGTTTTAACACATTCCCTTTATCACCACAAGGATGTTCTTTGGCAGCCAGTTTTGACAACAAGGCAGCATTACCGTGGAGCTAGAATTACACCAACCACTTCATAGAGGAACTGCTGCTGGAATTCCCCTTCGTGGTGCATTCTCACTATTGCAGAGCACACGGCACCCTTACCTTCTCCTCTGAACACTGATGCATTTCCAAAGCTGCTTCAACAAGAAGTGGATCAAAGCCCTTCTCACAAAGCTGTCCATGTGCAAACAGGTAATCCAAAACCTGCAGGGAACGAAATAAAGAAGTTTGCAGAGCTGCATTCACAGCACACAGCCGCACACCTCTGTATGTGCAGAGGAACTGAGCACAACTCCATCCCAGGCTTCACGAGGAACCGAGACAAAGCTCTTCCTGCTCAATCTTGAGACCCTCTTTGTGCAAGAGCTTAATCAAAAAAAAAAAAGCAAACAAGTCCTTCTGTCTTCGTGCTCTCCCATCAGCTTCATTTTTCACTACAGTCAAGCAGCCTTCCTTCTCTACCCTTCCGTTCTGAATCACTGAGGAGGCAGAAATTTAAGATTAACAGTGTTTTTCAGTCAAAGGGGTACCGTAGGTCCAGCAATCAAGCTACATCAGCTTTTACTTTCCTCTCAGCCAGAAGAGGTAATGCAATCTGAAAGCGGTCAGCTTCTTAAGATCACCTCAGCATACTGCTGAGCAAGCTGCAGATCCCAGCTCACGTGCCCAGAAACTGGTGCCACATTTCTTACTCCTCAGCTTTGAGAGGTAGGGGTGAAACTCTGACAGGTAGGAGAAAGGTAGTGCTAGGAACGAGATAGAAAGAAGCATGCAAATACTGCAGGACTTGAACCTGCCCTCCGAAGGGACATTCCTTCTGTTTGGCACTACAGCTCCTCACACAGCTTCAATGCTCTTGATTTATAGGCAGGGGGCAAGCAGAGCAGCTCTACCAGCAGCCAAATCCTACACACCACAGGAGCTACCAGGGCGCTCCTCCTGCCGAGGCAACGCTCTGCACAGCGCACAGGGAGCGTGGGGCCAGCACAGAAAGCCTGGCCACGCTCCTCTGGCTTCAAAACGTCACTTTGTTTGAAGCTGATCCAAGACCCAGAGCCACGCTTCACCCCAGCACGCTTTATGCTCTGTGACCTGGTTTTAGCGAGCATTTGAAACAACACATGGCAGGAAGCACCACAGTCAGAGCACGCAAAAAGTCGGTCACTGGTGCCTCGCGAGCCTTTCATGGCTGTAGTAAGCCCGCAGGGGCCCATCTCTCTGCAGGGAGAGGCATCAGCAGAGTAACCCCTTGTGCTCAGAACAGGGAAGGTGCTTTGCTTTTTGGTCACGCAGCACTAAAGGCGTGGATCCGTGCCAAGCTTCCCAAGGATTGTTTTGTGGCTCCTAAGAAGACTGTGCTGCCTCAAGCAGCTTAACAGAAACTTGTGCAGATGCTCTTTGGTTTGGGGAGCCTTTTCTGCCAGGTGAAAACTTCTGGGGCAGTTCTGCAACCCACTGTCAGAATAAAGTGCCCTCCTCCTCCATTTTGCAAAGCCAAGGCTGTTTCCTCAGCAGAATCAGCGCCCACTCAGAGGTTTCTCTCTTCCAGCAAAAGCTCTTACCTGGTCTATGTTCTCTCCCTTCTTCTTCATGGCTTTCAGGACGTTCTCAGGCGAGTACCCCATGTTGACGACGGTCTCTATGCACTGCCTCTCGCCGGCAGAGAGGGCCTGCTGTACGTCAGGAGCAGGGCCACCCGACCGCTTTGCGCAGCTGGTGTTGTTGGGCACTTGAGACGCTGGGAAATTTTGGTGCATTACCTACAAGGGAAAACCCAGAGGCTTAGGTGGCGGTCGTCTTTTGCATCTGTGTCCCCATTTCTGGCTACTGCAGAACTAGGACACCCTGCAAAATTAGGTAACTGGAGACTTCCAAGGCTGTGCTGGGGAAGCTGCTCACTGCTAGGATGAAACCAAGCACTTCATGCAGTCTGACGCCCACCACACCCTTTTTACCCTCAACAAAACATTTGATTACACAGATTTTTTGCCATATACTCCCTCTTACTGGCAGGACTGAAACCTTCTCACACCCAACCTTTCCAACAGTAAAGGTCCTTATGACATGGGAAAACACGACCTTGGAGGAAGCAAGGGATTGCTTCCCTCACCCTGCAGTTCACTCATCCCCTAAGATTTTCTGTACTCAGAGGAATGTTACCTCTGCAAACACCCCAGCAGCTTTTTACAAACGCCACGCAGTACAAGCACACGGGAATGTGGGAACTTACCATATGCATTTCTGTTTCCTTGTTGTCTGGGTGTACCTGTTGGACAGCACAGGAATAAGGTGATGAACGTTGCACACAAGCAGAGTTTGCTACATTTGGGGGAAAAGGTTTCAGGGAAGACATCGGGGACTGTGTCTACTGTGCTGGAGAGACCTGTGGCCTGATCAGTAATCCGTGAGATGCAGAAGTTATGCAGCTGTGTGTAGTTTTAAGATAGTCATCATAAGGATTGTTTGTTCTGCTCTCAAAGCATTGCATTTCACATGCTGTATATAAACAAAACAGCACACTGGCTAAACACACGTGGTTTTCCACCAGCATCCAACATTGACCCATCCCCAGCACAGGGATAACAACACCTGTCTTTGTAAAACTTTGTGCTTTCCCTTAGTAAATTTTTTGCTGGGTTGAAAAGGAGCCAACTGCTCTTACTTCAAGAGGAATCTTAAAGTAGCCACCTCAAAGGCTTAAAGTAGCCACCTCAAAGGGCTGCTTCCCATCACTCATATCAAACTAGGACTGTTAAATTATTAAAAAAATAGCTGGCAGGAGAAAAATAAGCAATGGGGAGCAGCCCCCACTTTGGGAAGCTCCAGCCAGACAGCACAGAAGTTACCCACTTTCAGTAGCACGCCTAGTTCAGAGAGGCCTCCCCTGTCCTGCCTGTTCAGTCTCCAATACAGCCTGGCAAGGGAACCCACCTGTGTCAGGGCTGTACACCCGCTCCACTTCTGCAGAAGTGGTCTGCCAAGGGGCACAACCAACCAACAGCTCTATTTCACTTTGCCCAAGGTCTGCACATTTCAATTAATCCATTTAAAATAGAGGAAAACTTAAATAGAGTTAGAAGAAGCTGCAAGAAATCACTTTTCACCAAAACCCTCAGGATTTCTTAATACTGTTTCAGCCAGCATCAATTGCTTGAAAGCTTTCCCACTTCTTTCAGAAAGTCCTTCTCTGGGCCCCAGGAAGGACTGGGGGAGGTGAGGGGTTTTTTCTACATTGCCACTCAATTTTTCTTCTAGGACACAAAACCTGAGAAATCACATGCAGCCTGATGGACTGGTTTACCTAAGAACCTGTCCTCCTGGTGGTAACAGAGGTTGAAAGCTCCTCAAATTACACCCTTCTCCAGACTCTTTTGGCAGAGCATAAAGCACTAGAATATGGGATACAGTGAAATAGCGGGTCTAAAATCAGCTGGCTATCAAATTCCCCGAATGAATGATGTTCTGTTATTAATGCAACAGCGAGAAGAACCCAAACTGTTTCTGACACCAGGGATTCAAGTCATGGAAAAGCAGCTCCTCAATCTACGTGAGCCTGATAACCTGTGCTCATGATCAAAGGACTTCCAGTGGAGGAGGGAATCACCCAGAAGAATTGCACAAGACAGAGCTGGCCACTCAGAGGCTGTACTCCCTTAAGTCTCAAGCCTGCATTTCAGTGCCTTTCGAGAAGGCGTGCAGTGCTTTCAGCCCACGCTTGCACACTGTTCCTGCTTTTAGGGACTTTGTACACAAGCTGGGAGCTTCACCTGCAGGCTGCTGTGCTTAGCACTTCGTGTTAATGCAGCAGTACATTCGGAATGGTCCACCAGGTCCATCCATCCACCCTCCCATAACCAGGTATTTCCACAAATAGGACATACCATACAAATTCAGGTCTCTAAACAATTCTGTTTAATTTCAACTGGTTGTCTTCACTAGTCATTTATTCCTCTGCCAAAGCTGCAAAAAGCAAACCCGCGAGCTTCACGAAACACCGAGAGGAAAAAGGGAACCACCCAGGCCAGAATCAGTGCAGCAGAGAAATCACAAATTTATTTGCATCCAAAAAACCTTAGATCCAATTCACTGGTAAAACATGCTCCAGTGGTAACTCCAAATCCAAAGTTATGATTTCTGAACTTGTGAGGGGAAAAATGTGTGTAAACAGCACTGTGCAACACACTGGGACAGAAGTGTATTGCAGCTTTATAAAATCGCCAGGCCTCTTCTCGTGCAATCCTGCAGTAGAAGAATTGCGTCCTTCTGGTGGCCACATGGGTTACTCTGACTTGCCTCTCTATCCTTTTCATACTCTGAGGATTTTTGTTACTTCAACTTCTTGTAACTGCTGTCCTTTTCCAGCCACTGGAACCTTATCGTGGAAATAGGGAACAATCATATTCAGAAGCCTTGGAACTTCAATAGAAAGAACTAGTTCTGTCAACGCACCTATTTCTTGGCTTGGTTGGTACTTCCAAAACACAGTTTCAAGTGATGATCTTTATTATGTTTCTTAGTAAGTCTATTTGTTAATTCCTTTTTTAGTTTTTAAAACGTTTTGTACCTTCCCTTACAGCGTTCTCGAAAACACACCTCCCCTCTCAGTCTTCAATAGGATTTAATCTAGCAGAGATTTAAACACCTTGAGTGAGAATTTGGCTATCTTAAAGCCCACCTGTCTAGTTGTGAGTGATCTTTCGCGTTAATCCCTAGAGATGTCATGCTTCAAGGTTTCACCTGAGCCACATACAATGACACGACCTCCCCTCAAACCTGTAATGTGTAGCAGCAAGCACTTGCTCAGCACACCGCTGCTCCTGCCAAAGCTTACTGGGTTGCATTTGGTTTAGCAGTTGATGAACACCTATTCTGCTGTGCTCTGAGGGATACACTTGTTGCCAGAACATTGTATTTCTCAAATAACACTGCATTTACTTAAGCCTGAAAAGAGATGAGAGAAGAGTGGGAAGAGAAGGGCCGTCACTGTTTTTAGAGCACATGGTGTCACAAAAACCTACAGTACACCAGCAAGAACACAGAACGACCTGCACAGACAGAAGAAGCCTTCCAAATCTTGGATTTTAGAGCCAATTAGAAGATTTGGCTATGCAGTTTCCATTAGAATTCATGAGTATTGGTGTCCAGATCTTAGGTTCTTTGGAAAAAAGTGCCCAATTTTACTCAAGCCTGGACTCCTACTCACAAAGCCACAACAGATGGCGTGAAGTCCCCAAAGTATTCTCAGAACTTGCTACAAGTTGGAAGCAGTGAAGCTTCAAACTCCTGTCTCAGAGCTGTACAGCAACCAAAATCCGTAAGTCTGAGATGATCTTCAAAATTGCTTTTGGTATCCAAAAAGCAATCCTCCCACCCTCACAGGTAAGAAATCATGGAAGAAATCTTATACATAACTGCATGCCTTTTGAGCTAACTGTAACTATGAACAACAAGAGCTGAGAAGCTGAAAAAAAGTCACCAGAATTGGTTGCAAGTTAAGAGATGTGGGGGAGCAGGGTGAAGAAGCCTGGGAGTAGCAGTCTAAGGTTCACAACTGTCAGCATAAGACCTGTTGGGCTGATGATTTTGCCACATAAAAGAATTACTGTACATGATCTGTCCTATCTACACACCACACATCAAATGAAGCTAAAAAAACAAAGCCACGGGACATTTAGAATCAACATTTGCCTCCACACCTCCACATCTCCCCCACAAACCCAGTTTTAATCCACCGCGTGTTTACCGTGGTCACTGTGCTTTGAGACGATTCTTCTTCCGTACAAACAGTTGACACAGCCAGGGAAGGCAGCCTGGTCGAAGAGGATAACGTTGATGTCTCCATGCCACTGTCCTCGTTTAAAGCAGACAGACCAACCACATGGTGTCCGTTCAGTTCGCTAGCTTTAGTCTGAGCACAGGCCTGCAAAGAGCTGAGGAAAGTGCCGTTGCGGAGACAGGTAGTGCTGTGGAAAGTGCTCATGAGCTTTGATGATTTTTGATCACTCTCATCGGAGTCGAGTTTAGGAAAGGATAGGGATTTGATATTGCTCACTGAAGTGATGGGGGACAGGGACACTTTGGAAGACAAGGACATCTTTTCACAGTTTCCCAACTGCGGCAAAGTGATAAAGCCATTGGGTTTGTGAAGGGGCTTGAAGTCCAACGTGGCCCTTTCTATGGATGCCAGAACCTCCTGATCTTGCAGCACAGACTCAGACCCTCCTTTGGGCAAACTGCTATCTAACAGCTGGGCAACAACCGGCCCAGTAGTACCCACGTGGATTTCCAGAATGTTTTTTAACTCCTCCTTATCATCGATAGTTTTTAATTCCAGTTTGTCAAATGGGTCTTCTTCACATTCAAAATCAGCTGGGTTGAAGTCTGCTTTGGGGCGAGGTGGACTAAGAACTTTCTGCTTCACAGCACTGCTGTCGGCTGGCGTGGGCGTAAGAATGTTATTGTGCTGCAGACTAGCAAGGATGGGGTTGATAGGAGGAGGCATGGCCTCAGGGCAAGGTCCCTCTGAGAACCCCATTCTGTTGCTGTCCTCTGGGGCTGCTTTTGAGTTTGCTATTGCTTCTTCTGCTTTGCGTTCAGCTTCTTTCTGGGCAGCTTGAATTTTTTTGACGTCTTCAGCCCACTCGATTGTTTTCTTTTCCAGGGAGAAGTCATACTGACCGGAGATAGAGAGGGAAAGAGGGAAAAAAATAAAGACAAGTTATAAGAATCATAGCTACTACCTTACAGCATGAGTAATACAAGTAACACAGAGCAAGAACTACATGAATCATCATGGAAGAATTTTTTTCCACAGCATCTCCTGTAACCTGCAGAAAGGCAGAAGTAGGAGACGCCAGCTTCGTTTTACCTCTAGCAGCAAAATCTGGCTATAGTCTGGACCAGAATCTCATATTTTGTGTCCATCCTACATTTAGTTTTGTTTAGAGCTACTGATAATCACAAGATCACTTTCACAACTCTCTCCCCCTCTTCCAACAAGAAAATAGATGCAGTCAGTGGAAGCCTGAAGTGTCAGTGACATCGATGTCACGCATGATGGACAGTCACACCCAGATCTGGCACCACTGAACTAGGATTCAAGACTACAGCGGAGTAATTTTTGCATCCAAAAAGCAATAAGGTATTTATCAGTTCCCCCTAAAAGATTGCTAAGGGACCTGACACTAGTTTTAGACCCACTGGTTGGAGAGGTACAAGCATTCTCATACCTGTGCTAATGGCTCTCCAGGCAAAGGGGATGTGCTGGCTACTCTGACAACAACTTCCTGTAGTAGTAGATTTTGCCACTGTTACTGGCATGACTGGGACCCACAAGCTTTTCTCATTTGACATCAGCTCCTTCAGGGTTGGGTTAGCACTCAAGACATTTACATAAGCTACTCACTAACAAACAGCGCACAGGCCACTGTGGTGGCTTGACTGAGAGGACAAAATTCTGAACACAATAAATATATGTCAAGCTTTAGTACCTTACAAGGACCAAACGCCCTTACTGCCCTCCATACCATGACAAAACATTCAGAGAATACAGCCTACAAAGCCAAGTCCAGGGTGTAACCTACCTGTGACTCACAAGAATTACAGCCTGCCTGCCAGGATGATGTCACATAACCAAACAGCTAATACGACATCCTACCTCTGAGGAGCAACAAGCCAGGAAGGTTTGCTACACCTCTGCTGGGCTTTTGTGGGACTCATACTGTGCTATCCATCCCACAGCAGGCTCCAAAGAGAACCTCAAGACCCATCTCAACTCTATATGAAGTAGTTTTCCCTTCCCTTAGCTCTAAGTCTCTAAGAGATGGGATACACAATTTATCAATGAGGTGATTTTGAAACACAACTCACTGGCAGAAATGCTGGGCACTATCTGTTCCAAATTTTGCCATCTGAGCAGAGCTATCATAGCTGCATACACACAACACCACGTGTTTATACCCATGAAATAACAAGTACATGGCTTTGGTCAGTATAGCCTCCATGTACTTTTACCATTTTGAATAGCTCCCACCACAGCTGTAAAAAAGCCAAAGAGTACCGTGCAAGGCATAGCCTACACGATCACATCATATTATTCAAGGCATTGCACTCCAACCAGGCGTACTGTATTTGAACCCCAGCTTGGCTGGAAAACAGACACATAACACAGCAAGGCCTGCACAGGACATTAGAGCCTCCTGCAGCACTCCAACTCAAGCTTAACTAGGTGGAAGCGTGTGTACTGGGACAGTCAGTCAGGCAACCACTTGACTGTTATAATAACAAGCCATGATGTCAGGAAATTTGGATATTCAGCTCTGCAGCAGATAGGTTGCAGGGCAGAAAAAAGCAGACCTGTCCACAGCAATCTGTCACAGCTGATGCTGAAATCAACAAACTGGGCAGCCCAAGGAGAATCGCAGATTCAAATGAGAAAAATATAGTTCAATTGTATTTCCTGTATCACAACCTGCATTTGGAGACTGGATTTATGGTAAAGCGATTGATTTTGTGCTACCAAAAGTTTACAGCCAGAGCCATGTGCTTCAGAGACCTGGAAGCAATCCATACCAAGCAGCAACTTCTCCAGCCATGTAGCGAAGATCTCCCACTCAGTACCGCACAGAAAGTAAGAACTAGAAATTTATTTCTTCACCCCATTACCATGATAATACACAGAATACGGTCATACTTGTAGAACCCTGTTTGAGGGTACGCCATAGCATGGGTGTTTCACTTCTTACCATCCTTAAAAATACGATTTTAGATTAGCAATGTCAGGGTAGTCTTTAAATCTTTAACTGTTAAACAAAAACACTTTTTTTTGGAGTAGATACATGAAAATAAATGCCATCAGGCTTTTTATGGTGGTAAGTAGAAACTTTCTGCATGGCTTACAATATTTATCATCTTCCTCTACATTCTAGCAGACTGTGAAGTAACAATATAGCACACTGAAGACTAACACCTGAAGAAAAATATAGTTCACAGCATCACACGTTGAAGACCTGCGGTGGCAGAGGAAAGAGCAGAAGTGCACAAACCGTCCTTACCTGTGCTTCTCTGACAAGCTGAGAAGAATCAGGCAGGCAGAAACCAATGGGTAATCCAACCTTCGCAGGGGTTTTAAATTTGTCTCCTATCTTAAACGGGACATCATCGAGATAACTGAAAGGCCCTAAGATCAAAAGAAGAAATTGTATTAAAAACCCTACAAATTTAATGCATTCAGTTAAGCCTCATGTTTCTGTATTTGGCAGCTACTCTTTCTCTGCTGCCCCAACCACACAATGTGACCCAATACAAAGGAAGTTGTGAGGTAAGAAACACATTGAATATGCCCGGACTCCATTGCTTCAGTTTTGTTCTTTTAAAAAGAATATTCTAGCCCGTAACTACATTTTACAACGCCGCAATAGCTGAACAGATTTTGAAGTTAAAATCCCAGCATCTTAGCTTCCCTCATGACAACACCATGCCTACACAACCAGAATCTGAAGCTCTCCTGAATGTTGTGTTCTGTTATGCCCCTATAGAAGAAGCCATTGGTTTATCGTATTCAAAACAAGTTTTAAAATGGTCCAGCTCTAGAGCAGCTAAGGGAGAGGAACAACAAAAAAGAACAGTTTTGGCATACAAGTGGAAAGTAACATTTGGATAGAAATGGTCACAAGGACAAAGTAGCCCAAAGCCCAGATCTGCTTTAACCAAAACAGTGGAATAGCTCAAGAACATTCAGAATAGCAATTCTGACTTTTTAAACATGGCAATCTAACCAGATCCAGTCTTACTTGTTTGTGATCGCTCCAGTGAGAGGCCACAGACTCCTCATGGTCCTCCATTTGTGCTTTACATTTATCATTTACATGTAGCATTTATAAAGTGGTTTAGGACAAAAGCTCTTCAGGCACCCTGCAAACTCACTAGGCAGAACCACCAACAACTCAAGCTCCACTGAGAAGCCAGACTAAAGGTTTGTTTTCCATGAGCTGCTCTGAAGAAGTGTGAGAAAATCCATAACATAAATTGTAGTTTCTAGAAGAACTGGTCTAAGCTTTTGGATTTACAGGCAAGGTTTTTGACTGTGTATAACAGCAATTTCAAGTGTTTGTCTGGTAATCGTTTGTAACTTTGCTCCGAATGCTACAGATCCGACAAGACATTAGTGGCAATGTGAGATGTTTGGTGACTAACCTCTTGCTCAGTGAGCTGTGACTTGCCATTTTTATGTGACCCATTTTCATACTTGGATGACAGTTTAAGTACTATTTGTGCTCCTTCACTGTTGACTCATCTACAACAACGCAGCCACAAGCTTCAAGAGGACAAGCAGCTCTTGAAAACAGGAATATCCTGTTAATTTGGAGTCAAATGTTTATGTGCTGTCATCAGTTGAGCTCTCATACTATGCACTGTGTTGGCTGGTCCCAGAGCCCTGTTGGGACACAGAGGGCATTTTCTCTAGCCCCAACACCCTCAGGCTGAACAACCTACACGGCACCCATACTAACAAAACAAAAGAGCGCTCCAGGCAGAATATAATAGTATTTTCACTGGTCCTTACTAAGAAGCAGTACAAAGCACAGCATCCAAACTGCACCTCGCTGTCCACCAACACCATGACATCCAAACAGTATTTGAGCTGGCAGTGTGAGAACTTGGACACAACAGTCTGTGCTTATGCAGAAGTAGCAATTGTGGCAGCCTTTGTGCTTACACTTACATCACAGCCAGGTCAGAGACAGCCTTATCACCTAAATGCTCAGAGTCCAGCTTGACTGCTGCTGCTGCCATACCCCGGTTAGTCCCACTAGTACGAGTCCTGCTCTAACTGGGATGATCCAAGCATGCAAGCCAAGCACGATTACCTCTTTGCACCATTCTCACAGCCCAAATTGCTCAGTACACAAATACTTGTCTTATTAGACCTACTGACACAGTAAGTGGGAGACACCTCCCCTTCCACAGCCTTCTTGTTTGCCTGAAATACACACTAGCCATAGAGCACACACTGCAGTATTTATAGAGCAACATTCCTCGTTTTGGGACAGTAAAAAACTAAGCACACCCAGACTAGATGAGCTGAACTGACGGCTGTCAGTTTAACCTCAGCATCTAGACTAAGGAATAAAAACCTTCTTGTTTCTTCCCAGTTATGATAATTTTCTAATACACTGCTATAACCTCATCTCGAATACAATCCTGCTACAAAAACACCAAGCATGTGTTAAGAGACACCAACTGTTTTAGGACAGTTAAAAAGTGTTTCTGAAGCGAAACATGGATGGTCATAGCATTCAGCCCAATCACAGCAGTACTAGTCCATGAAAACTTAAAAACTGACCCAGAAACTAAAGAATCCTTCACTTTTTTTAAATGCATGAACTTACTGCCTGAATAGTCAAATAGATAAAGACTCATTGTCTTCTAACAGTAAATTCAATATAAAAAGCAACACCAACATATACAAACTAACAGCCAACCCACTGTTTCAATGGTACCATGTTTAAGCAAAGCAATTAAAGGTTTTCTGTTATTTAATACACTGATTTTTAGAAATTTCATTTGAGCCACCCATCATAGCTTTAATTGATAACTCATTTTAAGAATCTACACACAAAAAAAAGAGCTTCAAGGAAATAAGTCCTCTCACATTTATACCCCATTTTCTAAAAGAAACATGCGTTGCAGCACATAATTCTTATGACACCAGCCATCTGCATGACATTACACATCTTAGATGTAAGAGATCACTCGCCTGTTAGCTACTAAGCCAGGTAAGTCCAATTTAGGAATAAATTCATTGCTGAGCAAAAAGCAACCCATTGATATATTAAAAGCTTGACTTGCAATCCAGCTTCTCACCTGACCTTCATAGGAAAAGGCTGCAGATCTAGCATCTGCTTCAGCAAGCATGACATAAGCACCAAAACTGCAATTCAGCTTTGATTTTGAAGGGGGTTGCTGGGGAGGTATTATCCTGCCATGAGTGAGGGGCAGGGATGATGGGAGAATAGTCAAAGGCTTAAACTTCATTTTAACTAGAGAATGAGCACAACATCAGCAAGCAACTATGCAAGAAGGAAGCCAAGGCACTTTGTTCCTAACAAAAAAGCCAGTCGGGCTGAACAGACTAGTCTCGATGGTCGGGACATTACTCAGCAGCAACAGTAAGATTCATCCTATTGAAAGGACAAGGATACCAAATTCCACTTACCATGAGAGTCGGATCCCAACTTCTTAGAAGCCATTTAGAACCTGAAAAACATTTTAAGATACATTTAGCAACTTAATACATATAGCATTGCATAAGTCTATGTGGTTCCACAGTCTTATCTCTGTCGTACGGGACACGTTGCTGACACTTGCTATGTTTATCCTGTTGCAAAGACAGACAGCAAAATGGATTTTATAGCACCAAGAATTGATGGAGTGAATAAATAACTTTGCTCAGGGTCTGACAATCCAAGTGGCCAAGAAAATAAAACCACAAATAGCCAAGAAGCAGCCAGGCTGATTAGAAAGACCAGGTTGTAGATCACAGCACTCTGAGTCTGCTCCTTCCCAGCCCACATCCTGCCTCCCCTGGCATCAATAGCCCTTCCTACTGGAAATACCACACTGATCCTCTTCAGTTTAATCCCCGTTGCTCTAAAAAGGGATACTATGATATTGGGTATGCACAGCCAGCATGGCACTTGTCTAGACGTGCTGGGTAGTACACAGATAACAATACACAATGCTGGTACACAGTGACTGGTAGGAAGACCTCAAGATTTCGGATATGCACAAGGAAACAATGCTAACCAGAGTCTTCATCCAGCAACCACAGAATTCAATCATCAACTTTTTTTTTTTTTAATTTGAGAAGTTAGTGCAAATCCTACATGGCTAAGATGTTAAACACACAATTATTCAGGCAGCTTTTAACACAGAGGGCCTTCTCAGGGTTATCCTGAGAAGAGAGCTGTTTTGAAACTAGAGCGAGCTACGGAGTATTTGTTGAGCAGTCAGCTGAAACCCCACTCCAGGATGCTTGTGGCATGTTCAGTAGCCTTGTCTAGCAGCTAAAGCAGATACAAGAGCATCATAAGATCTTCCTTAAAACACCACAGCACATTTCCCTCATTAACTCCATCTATAAGCCCCCCTTTGACATTATGCATAACAAAACCTCAGAGTTGCCCTTTGTTTCTGAAGCCCTCCAGCTGGTAGCCTGCCCTGCCCAACAGGCAATCTTCAAACCCATGAAATTATCTGCTACACCCCCACCTGCAGCTGTCAGTGCTCAAAGCACAATTTGGAGCAGATCTAACTTCCAAACCCATCACTCCCCAAATGAGGTCTCATTCTTCAGCCTCAGCGTTTCTGTTACGGATTCCAGCTGCAAATGTCACCTTCAAGGAAGGGTCTCCAGAGCCTAGGACCACACAGACAGCTTCACTGTCCCTCCCGGCAGCAGCTGACGTGTTGGGGATCAGGAAGAGATGGTTTCAAGTACTTTTGGAAACTACCTTTTTCTAGGCAAAGGTCCCTTTCAACATTACATCGCAGTCAATAGCTCAATCAACACCAGCGGCTACTGGGAATTAACACAGACAAAGCTGCAAGATTTACCCGGATGCAGCCCAACTTCCTGAAGCAAAGCAAGCAGACGCTAGGCTGTGGGGAAGTGAGTCATGCTGGGCAGCTCCAGCTGCACACCGCTCTGCTTGGCGTTTGTCAGGTTCCTTGCTGCACACCTCACTCTCTCTCTCAGTATTGTCCTTATGCCCCACAGCGCTGCTCTTGGCCAGCAAGCTGGCTTTGGCACCAGCCGACAGCTGCTTCTTGGACAGAAACAACACATGGAGCCTTCAAAGAGGGAAGGAGATGAAACAGTGCTGAGTTTGCCTCTCAAAGGGCATTTGAGAAGGCCAAGGGCAAAGCCACAAGACCAGCCGGTACAGTTGTACATGAACTACTGGAGCTGAAAGGGTTTCACTGGTCACAGCACTGCCGAGGGGATCAGACTACAGAGCATGAAACCACCTGCACCTTTCGGGCCCGGATCACAGGGTCAGGCAAGCTGCTGCTCCATCAGATCTCTGTGGATTAGCAATTAAGATGTCAACTTTATCTGCTGCTACTGAGACAGCCAGGCCACCTGTGAAGCCACACAGTCTTCATGTACTGCAAGCATGTGCCGCGTCCAGCCGTCATCCACAGCGAACTGGGGACAGGTCTCTACGCACTTCCTTGCATTCCTCCCAACTCTGCTTTCTTCTAGCTGCTACCTCAGACTGAAAGCCAAGTGCTCCTTTACAAAAGGAGTTTAAAACTTGTGATGCAGAGAGAGGAAGTAGCTTCCTCACTCAGTTACCCAAAGGCAGTACAGTTTACGCTGCCTGCCTCTTTTATCAGAAGCAATTCACTCCAGAATGTACGAATATAAGGAACAATGAAAGGAAAATCCCAAGGGATCATTTTTTAAAGTGAAAATTGATATCCCCTCTTCAGCAGGCTGCTGCAAGGACATAGTAAGTTTCCCACACGCTGATCTTAGCTAACTGAACACCGGGTTAGCGCGATGTTATCAGTTCACTCCAGGGACATGAACAGCAGCGTGTACAAGTCCCACAGAACCAAAGATGCGCAGCTCTAGCATTCAGGGAGTTTCGCAGTCGTATCAGGCTGGGGCTACATAAAGCCTTGGATGTGCCCTGTATGCAGAAATACCCACATAAGCACTAAGTATCTTTCTTTTGTTGGCAGTCCTGTAGTAAAATCCTAGAGGAGACCAAGCACCTGGCATTAGCTTCAAAGTGCAGCAGGAAAAACAATTATTCTGCCACATGCAACACCTTATTTTTGAGCTATAGAACTAGCTAGGGCACATTAACAGCAAGCTATCATAAAACTGCACTATCCACAGAGATACAGTCACACTTTAGATTCAAGTAGCATTCCAGTTTAAATCTCACTAGCTCTTCCTAATGCACCATGAGCGAATACTCAGCCAGAGGCCATTCCCCGAGCCCGCACCGTCAGCGAACAGCCTTGTGGAACACTGCAGGCAGGAATGCTGGCACAGGCTGCCAGCCACATTTCGTCACCTCCTTTCTAAAGGGGGTTAATTAAACCAGTGTCTTCTGAGTAATGAGATTTGATAGGCTATTCAGGCTGGGTCAAAGCTGTTACAGTGGACAGTAATGGCTTGCTCACCTTTGGGGCTGCTCTTTTGGAGATTTGAAGGGTTTGCTCCTAAAGCCATCCTCCAAACCAGCTCAGGGGTGCCTGCAGCCCTTGGATCTCCAGACACCAGAACAAGATGCTAAAGGGCATTTGTGCTTTGATGCTTCACTGTGCATTTTAAACTGGCAGAAAGCCTACTCTACGTAGAGTTTTTCAACACCCTTCCTGGACTAGAGAAACAACCTGGTTCCATATTTCTAGGTCTTCTTGCAGCCACCTCCAAGCTTTCTTCTGTAATCACAGACCTCCTTAGCCCCGTCCCCTAATTCGTGGTTCTGGCTAACCCTTTGGAAAGGGGATTAGGGCTAGGGGTGCCTGAAAGTTGTAAGTAATTTTAACATCAGCAGCCTAGTATGAACATACAGGGAGGAGAGTAAAAGCCCACCTTTTACTTAATTACCCTGAGACAACAGTCTTAAAGCCATACAACCAGAGACACAGTGTAGTAGAGCCCAGAGACTGAGGGACAGAAGGAGAAATAAGCAGAGAAAACAGGAAGATGCAGAAGCAAAGAAGTGCCAAGCCAAAACTGATGACAGAAGCAACCAGCACAAAGAGATGGTGCCAAGCTGAATAGGATTGAAGGGACAGCACTGAGATGCTTTGAAGAACAAGATGAAAGAAAAGGCACAACTGGCCCTGGAACATTTGGAAGTGATGATACCAAGAGGCTCCGCGCATCACTTCAGACCCAGACCCTGTAATAAGAGCCAATAAACACAAGCTCAGCCTCTGAAGTTACATGCACCTGAACCATCTTCACAACCAGTCTCTGAGGTATTGATATTACCCAAGTTAAGGCAATCCACCTGCTGCCATTTACCATATCTGACCACAAACAATCAGGACATCTTCAGGTTTTGAAGAGAAACTATAAAAAGACAAAGATCAAAAAGATCACTTTTATTCTGCATAGATCACTTTGATCAGCTCAGCAGTGATTTTACACTGAGAAAGCAAAAAGTTTGATTAAAGTGACTGGCATATCGATGTTACATAAGACGCCAGTTTTAGACAACATTTTAAAAGTTGTACTGCACCTACTAATTTCAGCACAAGGGAAAGGCTACGACCAATGTCAGGACTCTCCATATAGCCGTCCACAGCACATACACACAGAGGCTGTGCCTGTTGCCAGGACAGAACAAGATCTGAGTATTAGAGTAAAAACTGACCTGCTGTTCAGCACAGCACACAACAGGTCCTGTTTTCAGGCACTGCAGTCTCCAAAGAGATGACATCACCCCAAATCCACAGCAAGTGTTTTTGCTTTGCCCCTCTAACAGCTCTGCAAACCACGAGCCCAGCAGGCTGCAGAGAAGTGCTCCCTTTTTATGAAGTATAAGGGCATCAAGCTGCTAGTGACAGCTCTTTGGATAAATTCACTGTAAAACTGGATTTGACATATCATAACCACATCCCCTACGGTTAAAAAAAAAGCGTCACTTTTACTAGTCTTAATGGAAGGAAACTCTGAAGCATATCAACAGTAATTCCTTCAAGTGCTACTTGAAGCCAGGCGATAAGGTACATTACAGTTCTTGTTCTATTTTAAAATCATTGAGCACAAACCAGACCCTCCTTGAAGCAAACGCAAACTCCATCCCGGTGTTTGATTTTCAATGGCCATGATTTAAAACAAAGCTAATGACTTACTGGATACAAGTGGCCGTCCTGCAGCTAACGAAAGGCAAAGCAGGGATTGCAACGACCGCAGTAGGAGGTGTAGGGAGGCAGGGATGAGACAGCCATGCTGCGTACACACCCAAGCACTCTGAAGAGAGATCTACGTTTTGAAAGACAGCCCATAACATCAAATTAATTCCGTTTGCTATTTTCAGTGCCGTGATTGAGGGGCAGAGGGACAGGAGCCAATAGGGCAGGGCTTTCAGAACACATTTCCCATAAATGGGAAGGACGGGCAGAAAAGATCCCCCGAGGAGCAGGGCTATCCGCACATCGCATCGCCGAATTACCAGACAAGGCTCTTTAGCGATGGCAGTAACATCCATTAAGGGGCTCCACATACAGCTGTGGAACGATATCTTCCTAGCAGGGACAGACACTAGGAGAAATTGATTCTTCAAGCTGTGCACTTGTTTAATGTGACAGAGCGTGCAATTAGACCTTCTGCTTCAGCATGCATCAATCAACGGGAAGTTAAAGCGGAAGACAATTGTGTGATTTCCACACGCTGCAGCTCCCATTTGTTGCCCCATATGGATTCGTTGCATTAATGTCAGACAGCTGTAGTTATGTGGCTCTCCTCATGGAGTGTCCCACTTCGCTCATTAAACACACTGCACTCGATAGAAGCGCATACTGTTTGAACTGGTTAAGGATTTAATGCTCTTACCTGATAACAGACAGTCCTACTCTTCTGTTAACATCCTGATCTTACTTCGCCACATAGCAATCTGCCCTAAATTTCACCCAAAAACAAGAGAAAACCCTACAACGGCTGAGGAGATGCAGTACACTGATGCACTAGTTTTTCCCATCACCGAATTGCTTATCAGCCACACAAGTTTCCAGCCAAGTTGAGGCTCGCAAACCCCACAAGCCTCTACAACAGCCGGTTTCATTAGCAAGAGCATAAGAAAACTAAAAATGCCTTATGTACAGCCCTGTGGTGAAAGCAGATCAGCACAAGCTTTTCCTTTGGCCAGAGTGTTTTGCCAAAGAAGTGTATGGGAAATGCACCAATTCTAAGTTCATATTTAACTACGCAAACAAACAGGTGACCTTTTTAAAATGGACTCTTTCCCAAAGAGCCTGCCACAAGAAAAAGCCATCTGCAAACAACAGGCGGGCCTGACTACCAACCCGGGCAGTAAGGGGACAGTTCAGGTTCCATCCAGGCCAAGAGCAGATGGGAACTCGAGTGTAGCTCCTACTTCTGACTTGACGATCATCTAAACAGTAAAGCATAGAAAAAGGGGTTATTTCTGTTATTGTTGGTTCTTTAGAAGGTCAGCCTCACTAATCTGGAGAGGTTGCGATATCACCAGGAAAAAGGCAGTAAACTAGAAAGAGAAGGGCCATCTTCCCCTCCTCAAGACACAACAGAAACAAGACTAACATTTGCAGATGTGCACCGGCAGCCCAGCAAGCCAGCCGTGTCCTGGGCTACACCAACACAGCGTGGGCAGCAGGGCAGGGAGGGGATTGTCCCCCTCTGCTCTGCTCTCGTGGGACCCCACCTGGAGCCCCGCACCCAGCTCTGGGGCCCCAGCACAAGAAGGACACGGAGCTGTTGGAGCAGATCCAGAGGCCACGATGATGCTCAGAGGGCTGGAGCACCTCTGCTGTGGGGATGGGCTGAGGGGGCTGGGGGTGTTCAGCCTGGAGGAGAGAAGGCTCCGGGGAAACCTTACAGCGGCCTGCCAGTGCCTAAAGGGGGCTGCAGGAGAGCTGGGAGGGACTCTGTGTCAGGGGGTGCAGTGACAGGACAAGGGGGAATGGCTTGAAACTAAGAGAGGGGAGATTTAGATTCGATTAGGAGGAAATTCTTCCCTCAGAGGGTGGCGAGGCCCTGGCCCAGGCTGCCCAGAGCAGCTGTGGCTGCCCCATCCCTGGCAGTGCCCAAGGCCAGGCTGGATGGGGCTTTGGGCAGCCTGGGCTGGTGGGAGGGGTCCCTGCCCATGGCAGGGGGTGGAAGGAGAGGGTCTTTAAGGTCCCTTCCAACCCAAACCATCCTGG
This sequence comes from Anser cygnoides, assembly GCF_040182565.1. NCBI lineage: Eukaryota > Metazoa > Chordata > Aves > Anseriformes > Anatidae > Anser > Anser cygnoides. The sequence continues at coordinate 62,448,049 of NC_089912.1, read as the reverse complement.
GATTCTGTGATATATCTCAAGTTTTGGACAGCATTTTTAAGTATGGATATTAACTTTTGATGCTAACTTACTGGAGAAGAAAGACTGCTTATATTGAAATATTTGCTAAGTTAAGAAGAGTAACCAGAAAGCAAGCTACCAGCTTCACCAAAATGCCCCACTTCTGCTCTTTTGGTAAAGGCGCATGAAAAAAAAATCTGGAGCGCCCTACATGTTTAAAATGCACGTCTGGAACCCAGAGCAGCTTAAGCTAATTAAAATGCTGCTGTCCTTGTTGCAATGAGATTTCAATATGCAACAAGCCAACTATGAAGTACTTGAGTATTATTAATACTGCAGACTCTTCCCAGTTATGAATGAAGAGAGCTAGACAAACATTGCCAACATGCTGCCAACATCACAGAGCATAATAGCTTTTGTCATTAAACAGATGTCCCTTTTTAATCAAAAAAGTGCAGTTTCAAGCTTTCTTCTTATGTTCTTTGATCAAGAGAGATAGAAAAGTAGTTGGTCTTATATAATCTAAAAAAAAGTTCAATGCTGTGGACAATACAAATACAAAACCTACTCTCAGAACTGACACAAGAATTCTGGCCAATATTTCATTGCAGAAGTAACTTGTGTTCTTTTAGCAGAACATGAATTACTCTTTTTTTAACATTAACTAGAATGTAAGACATTTTTACCACTACAGCAATTAAATGACTACTTAAAAATCTATTTCAAATAAAGCTATGTAACTGTTACCTTCTCCTTGTTAAACCATTTTTCTTCTGAGCTTTAATTTATTGCTGGTTATGGTCCTGGTTAATTTGGGGAAACAAATTCTTATGGAGTTACTGAAAGCGGACAAAAAAATCCAGCAAGAAATCAAGTTGGACACAAATTTTAAAGCCAAAACGTGCAATCTGCTAGCAGGTCAAACAGCAGTTGCCGTTTCTTATATTCAAACTGAGCCAAAATACATGTGTATTGTGCTGTACAAGAATAACGGGAACGGTGTTAGGCTACTAGAGAGCATAAGGATTAAAATCGGTAACTCAAGTCACATGCACTACCCACCCATACCACACACTCAGCATCTTCCCAACAAAACTCAGTATGGTACTGACAAAAAGCACAGTCTTAAATGAACCATTCCACCTACAAATGACTCTGCCTGGCCCGTAGCATGTGGGCTAAAACTTCAAACTCAGTGTGGAGCCACTGCTTCAAATCCTGACTGCACCTTCAGCCCGAGCAGTTTCAACACGTCAGGCCACCAGAAGCCTTCTCCCACTCCCTACAGGGTCTCTCTCATGTTTAACACTGCTGAACATTCCCAGGCACCTGACATCCCTCTCTTCCACTAACACACCTCACTTCTCTCAGCTAGAAGAGCCATGTCCTGAGGACACAACTTCCCTGTAATTTAGAAGCCAGCATTTTAAGATGCCACCAAGCTCTGCACTGTCTGTTTTTGAAGAAACACTTGTACTCACCACTGGGACGCAAGTTTTTCTTTCACCAAATGTGCACTTGGAGATGCACAAGAGCAGAAGTTCTGAAAGTTTCCCATTACTGAAGCACCTAAGAGCTTGTCGCAGGTTACCTGGCAGAGCGTGCTTACCAAAGCACTTTTCTGCCAAGTGACTGCACAGAACTGACATCATGCCAAACCTGCCTGATTTTCAAAACACACCTCATTAGTGCTATCAAGACGCCAGCAAGCTAAGCTTACGAGAGAAACGTGAACTCCAATTCTACAGGTGTGACATTCTTTACACAGTGACTTGACTTTTTTGGGTTTTCGTCACTTCTTCCACACATCAGCATGTCAGTGGCACAGCTTCATCTCTCAGTTAGCTCATAGGTACCTGTCTTCATATCCATATTCATATCCTTCATGTTCAAACAGGGCTGAATGACAGTTTAAAAAGTGGTCCAGAATAGAAATATCATCAGTAGTCAACACTGAATTAAGTTCTGCTCCCAGAAGTCATCTTTTAAAGAAGTTCCACTAGTTTCAATTAAAAATGGAATAGGTGCATAACTGAGCATACCGAACAGGAAATAGTTTTAAAGTGAGCACTTACACCTTAATTGTTTCTTGAAAAGGCTTTTTAGCTTCAGGGAAGACTGAAATTCATAGTGAACATTCAGTCTTGCTCTTTAAAAACCCACAGGGACGAGAGTATTATCAGCTGGTATCAAAAATACATACTCTTGGCATATGAAAACAGCAGCAGACTCCAGAACAGGCTCAGCAAAGTGGTGGTGCCCACACTTCTGGAACTGAATTAACTGGGAACAGACCACAGGAAGTTGTCTTTCGCAAGCTTGTCTAGCATAGAGAAGTAGAAATCTAGCTTTACACAGCCAAACTGAGCTTGCCCTCAGCGACAGTGGTCAGTTTAATTACAAAAATAGAATATGACAAGTCAAAGGGCTGCTTGCTGTGTATCAGAAAACTTCATTGGCCTAAGCTCCCTGAAGGCATCGTGCTCCAGTCCTGAAACAGAAACTTCTTCCTTGCAGTCTCCTGATTTGGAGTTCCCAAACAGCAAAGGCCACTCTATTTAGGGCTGTTTAAATGGCAATAAGGCTTAGCCTGTAGTCCAACAATGAACTACAGAGCTCAGGAAAGGAAGCCACGAGCAAGAGGCAAAGAGTGAGTACATCTGTTAAACAAGGTTCCCTCTATGTATGCGACTGCCACAGCTGAGCTTGCTCACAGCTAAGACGTACACACATGCAAACAGCCCTCAGCCTCTGAGAAAAAGCAGAGCAACTACCTAAACCCCAGACATTTTTCAGTGATGCTCCAGTCACTGAACTCACCTTCACACGCTGCTTCAGAAAGACTTTCCAAACCACAGGTGTAATCCCTCCCTCTCTGCTGCAGAAAATTCACCTGCTACATTCAGGAAAAAATACCCAGCACATCCCTAAGCAACATAAAATAACCTGTATCCACATGACACTCATCTAATACAGAAACAACTGGAGTTAAGGCAAGATTTACATTTCTTCACTTAAAAACCAACTTGGAGAGGTCTGCTTTCTCTCTAAGACAATAATTCAATTTGCCCTCTCAGCACTGCAGCTTGAACAGATGAGTTTAACGCTTACCATGGGCCCACACCTCACTGCAAATGCACAATCATCCTTCAGTCGTAAATATGCAAAGCAAAATCCAGAAGCCCATAATGTACTGGAAGTGAGAAATGTGCAATTACAAGCCTCCCAGTGACAAGAGCACACATGAAGACCAAACAAGAATTTCATGCTCACCTGAAATGAGAAATGGAGAGGAACCCATAACCCCAGAAATACTCTGCTTTCAGGCAAAGCCTGAAGGGCTCTGGGGCATTCACACCACCACCAGCTGAACACATTTTTACAAACAGCTCTCATTCACAACTTTTATCCTGAGCAAAAATCCATTTTGCCAAAATTCCCCTAAACCACCAGCACAGCTTAGTTCTTGCACAACACTTCAAAAACAGTTTTCAAGACACTTGCCACAGAGCAAAATCCATCCCAGTTTTGCAGGTGAGGAACAAGGCACAAAGACAAAACTATATGCCCACAGTCATCCAGCTCAGCCAACAACAAAGCCAGAGCAGAACTTGTATTTCCTGATTCCCAAATCCACAGCTATCCCGAGAATCTCACTGCATTCTCTCTGGTTTGGTCCAATATCTCTGATCGACAATTTTCTGTATCCAATCTCTCCTACTCAGTTTTCCACCTTACTACAAAAGCCTTAAGGATATTCTTCCGGATTGATATCATTAAACTATATTTACTCCAAACTTTATTTCTAAGTTGCTATTTCCAACTCATTTAAGCCTGCAGTTTGGTTACACACCATCTCCAGTCTTGCTCAGTGGTATAAACTTTTTTTCCAGTCTATTAGACATTTCTTCAGAAGCATTGCTAATGAGCACAACCCCTGAAACACTTAAAGCAAGGAGTAACTAAACAGAAACAGCTCATTTTACATGCAAAAGGAGTCTTCGGAGATGCATTAGCTCCATTTTCTCAGGACATTTTGACAGATCTGAGTCAGCTCCAGCAATCTAGCCTCACTTCTACATAACTAGATTGGAGTAGGTTGCTGGATGAGACTGCCACATGCCCATCCAACAGCAGTGCCCTCAGCTTTTCTCCTCCAAAGGTCTACCAGACCTGCAACAATATGGGACACACAGATCTATCTCTTTGGACCATCGCTACCATTACAAAGCAGCAAGATTTCCTGTAAAAAAAAAAAAGTGAAAAGACTTTGTGTTGACTGTTCCTCTACTGGGATGTTAGATATCCTCCCATCACCTGAGAATCAGCCTCAGCCTCTTCTCTAACCTTTGTCTGATTCAACACAGCTTTAGAAGATACATCCAGTGCTGCCTAATGACAGAACAGAAGCATCATGTTCACATTCCTGCAGTAACAGCAAATTACAGGAGAAATGCGCCTTGAAGAAGGCTTGTAATAAAACAGATAAACAAGCTCTGTCCCAGCTTGCAGGAGAAGAGAGAAGACCTTTACATTACTAGGCGGAGTCAGTTTATACAGAGTACAGCCAAATCCCTGCACTAAATACTGCCTATTTCAAGCATTTGTTTCCTTGAGGGAGTAGGCAGAAGCAGAATTTCTTCCTCAGTCCAATACCATAAGACCCAAAGAATACCTCCTTACGCTTCTTGCAAGTGCAATGTGCACGTTCAGGTATGAAAAGGATGGTGTTAGCACGTCACACGAGTAGATGCGTCACAGCCACTGCGTCACCCAAAGGCACATTTCTGGAGTTCATCCCCAGCTCCAAAAGCAGCTTAGACCACACAGCTGCTTGTGACACCACCAGCTTCTTCACATTTGTCTTCATTTACCTTGTATCTCATCATATACTTGTGGGTTCTTTAAGCTGCAGTTAAGGCTTTTCCAATTGAAGACCATCAGTTTGAAAAGATTATGGAACACTGAGCATCGCTTTTATGTCCTCACTTGAATTTGTTAGCTTTCCCTTTGCACATAAAGAGAAATAGAACAGCATTATTTAAAAGCAACGAGCTTTTTACCATTTCTATTGGTACTTGCTTTGCAAAAAATGCACATCAATAAGCCCAGGCATTCAACAGTCTGGAAATATATTATGGGCATTCATGGGCTTTTTACCAGCTATCCAAAGAACTCCAGGTAAGTTACAGACATTATGCATTAAATTCCCTTCTACAGACAAGAAAAAAGCCTCTAACTGCAGATACTGAGAGCTGCCCTCTGTCAAGACACCAACTAGCATCTAGCAGCTGCTCTTTTACAGACCATTCACTGGAAAGTAATGCAAAGTAATTGCATTTTGCATCCCACCATCTCCTAGCACTTCTGAGCCAGACATTTTTGCTAGTTTTGCTGTAGCATGAGACTCTCTATCAGTTGTAGGAATCCTGAAATGCACCTCCCCTCACTCCAAAGTCTGACAGTTACTCCTATCAAAATGGCAACACAAATATTGGCTGATTAAAACTTGATACAGAATTTTCTTCCCCAAACATTTTCTTAAAATTATTCCTCAGGATATTATCTTGAAGATTATCTAGAAAATTACACTTCAAATATTTAAGTGCTTAGTTGCAAAAGTAATTGCAGGTATAGAGCCCTGACAGTCCATGACCGCTGACAGAACTACAGCTTGATTAATAACTACTCTTGGTTTATCAGGAACTCGCCGATTTCATAAACATATAATAAATACAGAAATCTGCTCCCCACAATATTTATGGCTCATGACTCCTCCCAAAGTGCAGAGTGATTTTGAATTACTTTTCCATCCATTTTTGTTCATAAAACCCCAACTCAACTTGGGGTACATCAACTCCCTTCCTCATAAAGGACCTTAAGGTACTTTCTGAAAATCACATTTTTAAAAAAATACACTATCTTGAACATAGTAAGCAAAATGAAAGTCAATAACCTTTTTTTTTTTCTTTTAAAGAAGTCAGACTGGCAGCAAACTGCTTGTGGTGACCTAATAATTATGAGATTAAGAACACATGCTTTTCTCAGACTGTGTTACAGCATAAAGCTTTTCTATCCTTTTTCACCATGAAGTTTTATTCCAGATAATTAAGTGATTTTACATATATAAATACCATCCCCTACAAGTACTGCCTATATTTCTACTTCAAAGTATTATAGGTTACTGTGCAAGGACACCACATGACAGTATTAGTCACTAGGGTGGAACCCAGGATACCTTTGCTGTATTAGATAAGGAAATACATATCCTTTAACTACTTCACAGAGCATTTACAAACTAAGAACCTAATTTTATTTTAGAGCCCAGAGCTGATGAAGCAAATCAAATCCAACATAAAAGCACATCTCGATGTCTAGATTAAGCACAGCACTTACACTTGACGCAGCACAACTGGCAACAGACTCTTAGAAATCCAGCCTCCAAAGCTCAGGGAATAAATCTCACCAGTCATGACTTCATCTGCAGCTACCCCAGAGATGTCAAACTGTACAAGCACAAATACAAACATTAGGAAAGGGCTTAAGTCAACTCTTTCACATGACCTAGTAGACAGCCGTGATGAACGCTGACCTCCAGCAACACAGACCAGACTAACTGGGATCTCACGACTAGCTGAATCATTTACTCTATTACTAGTTTCCATAATATCAACCACAGTTGGCTAAGTAGCCTAAGTAATCCTTAACAGTAGCTTAAGTACATACACATAAGACCATCTTCCAGCTGAAGAATGGACTGCTTCTTGAACAAGACTCCTGCTCTGTGATTTGCCCAGGTGAAACATTACACCTGTGTCAGTGTTTCTGACAAAATGCAGCTAAGAGAATTACAGGCTGAGAACTTCCATTTGAACTCTGCTGGTTAGATAGAAACTGTGACGTTGCTCAAGCAACGTGGCGTTTTAACCTACCTTCTTTCCCTTCTAGAGAAGATTGAAACCTAAGTCGGAGCAATGATATGCTGTTCCCCCTTTGATACACTCCAGGGTTTCAAGTAAGCTGGAAAGAGCTTTTAGCCTTTTGAATACAAAACACAACTAAGTCTGGACACAGAAGCTGTTCTTTCAAAATTCTCAAGTACAGGAAAGAATATTTCTTAACATTTAAGAGAACGCTTTGCTCAGTTTGATTTTTGAAAGATTTGGAATAACTCTGATCATTTAAGAGATTAAGAGTGAAAAACAGCATTGTTCAGATTCTTTTAGACGACCTCAATCAAGACTACACTGGCTGCAAAAGGTCGTTAGGGACACAGAAACCAAGCTTATTTGACCCAAGTCAGAAGGTCAACGCACTAAGCAACGCACTAGCATACCAGAGAGGATTACCCACCTAGGCAGTTAACACAGAAAAACCGTGAGCTCAGGCTTGTATCGACCAGCTGCAATCCCAGTGATTGATCGCAGAGTGGTACATGCTACAAGATCATTAGCAATGCCTTCCTTGTTATCAGAGCAAGCAGACAACGCAGGGAGTACAGCTCAATCTAGCAGACCTACTTTTTCAAACAAGAAGAATATTTATAGTCTGTAAACAACCCTTTTCCTCTAATCAACAATTTTCAGAAACATCTTCCAGAATTTTTCAGTTACAGCTCCACTAGACCTCCTTCACACCGTCATTGATTTGCATTACAGCGATCAATTTTAAATAGACAGTAATGCCTTTCGGTAAAGATCCTTCAGGGAAAGATTCTGTAGCTTCAGCCCTGGAATTCATGGCAGAAGAGACTGACACTGATTATGTTAGAAACATAATGCCAGAAAAGGCTGGACAGAAGCTCCTGTCTAATAAGTACAACTGAATTTCTCACACATCAGTTTATCAGAACATTCAAAAAATAAGAACAAGGTGGTGACAAACACTTATGATATAGTGACTGGATATTTTCAAGAATATTTAATGACTTGAATTATCAATCCCTAAAGTTTGTGGGAGCAACACAACACCATAAGCTTATAGAATGAAAACCTGGAGTACGAGTAAGGTGATGCCTGCTGTGGCATTACAGCACTTGTGCCACCAGCAAAAACAGTTCTGGCTGCCACTGTGACAGCATTAGATGACATGGTCTGCTGGATTGGTCCAGAAACCTAACTCCTGTTCTCCTAACTAGAAGTTTTTGTCTCTAGGATAAGCAGTACCGCAAGGCACCACCTGAACAAAGGAGATGGAGCAATTCTGCACAGTTTTGATAATTTTTAATCCTTAAGATTTTTGCTAGCCATCAGCATAAACTAAAAAAAAAATAATCTCCCAGCTAATCAGCTGGGCAATATACTCTCTAAAACATTCTGAAAATTGAAGTTCAATTCATTAAAGAGAAACTAATATTTATTCCTTAATCATTCATATACCTTATACCTAAGATTTCTTTGCTTTCACTTCAAAGTCCAGATAATTTCATTTCAGCTTTCATGTGACATACCTTGAGCCTTTGCTCTTAGTAGAAGCAACTTCTTTCCAGATTCCTTTCCTCCACAGTACACTCACAGAAAAAAAGCGTACCAAGCTTGCAGGCCAGATCCAGCAGATTACAGGAGAAAGATGCAATCACTTTCAGTTTTGTTTGAGACCAAAACCATGAGCCAGCAAAAACAAAGTTGAAAGATTACATGTTTTCTTTCCCCAATCCTGAAAATTAAAATTTTGCCTAAAAGGTTTAAGTCACCCGATTGCAACGGTGACCTAAAGTACCACCGTCACTTGCAAATTACAGCCCTGTGTACAGAAAACTGAAGTCATTAGGCAGCAGCACCACCACGGTTCTGCAGAGCACAGATACTCACCCAAAGCCGTACTGCATAAGGCCTGGCACACATTAGCCCAGCTCTACTGAGCAGCTACCACACATACCTTCTCAGCCCTGTTCCCTTCCCTGTGGCAGCACTATGCAAGTAGCTCTGTTCTGTAGGGAGAAAAGAAAGGACACAGCCAAAAATGTTTCCCCCCCGCTGAAATAAACGTTGAAACTCAGAGATGCCAGATCTGCAGGGTCAGCCCTAGGAAGCAAGATGCTGCAGGAGTGTCAGCACCGGGACAGAAAGTCCCACAATCCAAGGATGACCAGGGAAGGAAGGAGAGGAAGAGGTCTGGCTGACTGCAGAACCGCCTCTTCTTCTTTTTCCTTAACGCCCTTCATCACAAGTTGGAGCAAGATTCCTCCCCAGTAAACTCCCACAAAAGCCTCTCGACCACTGAACAGTTTCCAAGGTGCTGATGCTTTCTGTCGTTAGCACAAAGTTACATCACCAGTCACAACTGAGCTGTTCTGTAACTTGACAGTACTTGTCATTTAGGAATATCCACCTCAAAGTACTTATACTTGACATTAATACATTTTTACTGACTCCCGGACAACAGCTACAGTAGTTGTACAGCCAAGAGCCAGAGTCCACCTACGTAGCTCTGCTCTAATGAGACAGTAATCATAAGAATTCTGTAAGACTTCACTTTTTTTTAATCCTGTCTTGACTTTTTAAATAATAGAAAGAATAAAAACACTTGATAAAGTGATGACTCACTTCCACCCATTATAATTTCTTTTACTTCTTTTTAAAAAAATCCTAACTTCCCCTTAACATGGCAGATTTGGGGCTAATCAAAAATCAGAAAGACAGCCCTTGAATTATATTAAATACTCGCATAGTAGAGTTCAATGTTTTACTCCTAGAGGGCAGTGAGCTAAGAGAACAGAAGGCACGAGAAGTTAGAAGCTACAAAAATAAAGCATTCTTACACCAGGATACACATCCATGGCAGGTCTGTATCTCAGATGCAGAAGACACGATCCTCTTCCAGATTCGAAAGGAGAATAGTTAAGTAGAAAAAGAGCTAGATATAAGCGATAAGCATAAAGAGATGCGGAGGGCTACCACCCATAGAGCGAAGACGACTTTGGCTCCCCAGCGCGTAACGACTCGAAGTAATACATTGGAAATGCAAAATCAGGAGGGGGATGGGGAAGAGGAAGCCACGCACCGACCTCCAACCCCCCAGAACAGAACCTGGGGGCTCCCCGGCGAGGATTTGGGCGCTGGAGGAAGGAAGATTGCTCCTCTTCGCCGGGATCTGGGAGCTTCCGAGGCGGCCAGCTCCCCTGGGGCCGAGCACACGCAGCGCCTCGCCGCCCCGCTGCCCTCCCTCCACCACAGGCCCCCGACAGCCCCCCGCGGCCTCCCCTCGGCTGCTGAATCACAGCGGGGCCGCCGGGCCAAACCCCCCCCGGCCCATAACGGCGCCGGATCCCCGCCGTTCCCCCCCACCTCCCCTCAGCCTTCCCCGTTACCTCGCGGCCCACAGCCGGCGCCCGCGGCCGCTCCCCGCCGCCACCCCCGGCCCCTAGGCCAGCCGCGCCCCGCCGCCGCCGCCAGCCCCGCCGCCGGGCGCCGCCATCTTGTCCGCCTGCCCGCCTCCTCCTCGCCGCCCCGGCGACGCCCTGACGTCACGCCGCACGCTCACCGGCACCCCCCCCCCTCCCCGCACACACACACCCGGCCGCCCAATCGGCTGGGGCTCGCCGGTGACGTCAGCGGGCGGGGAGGGAGGGAGGGAGGGGGTGTAATGGCGGCCGGGGGGGGGATGGGACCTCCTGAGGGGGGCGCCGAGGAGGGGGGAGGGGCTGGGTGTTTTCGGTGGAGGCACGGCAGAAAGCGCAGATAACAAAAAAACACATCCACCTCGGTTCTAATAAAGGAAGGAGTAAACGCAAATAGCTCCCTCTGCCCCTTGGTTGCCCTGAAATGAGGAAGTTTGGTGACAGCACAGGGCACCTCCAAGCGCCTCGTCCCCGAGGCTCTGTAGTCAGGGACCGCCGGTGGGATCAGCTAAGCCACCTGCTAATTAATTAAAAGGGTTTCACAAGGTGGGTCGTGGGACAGAGTTGTGCAAAGCTGAGCTGATGGCAGATGTGAGCCCCTCTAGGTCACGATGGACATGGAGGAGCATGCAGAGGGCGCGCTCGATGCTTGTGAGCTGTTCCGGTGCCTCACCACTCTCTGAAATCCTTCACACAGAGGGTGTCGAGGCCCTGGTGCAGGCTGCCTGGAGAGGCTGGGGATGCCCCATCCCTGGAGGTGGTCAAGACCAGACTGGATGGGGCCCTGGGCAGCCTGGGCTGGTGGGAGGTGTCCCTGCCCATGGCAGGGGGGGTGGAACTGGCTGGTCTTTAAGGTCCCTTCCAATCCAAACCATCCTGGGATTCTGTGATTTTCTCACAGAAGGGACTTAAGTATAAATCGTGCGTGTTACAGTCACAGGTAATGCTCTTGCAGGCTAATTCCAAAGGGATGCATGTGGATCTGAAATCAACTCCATGTATTCTGCTGTTCAAGCTACCAGAGTACTCTTCCTGCATTCCTCCAGCACAGTGGGGTCAACCTACTCCGCTCTTACCCTCAGGACTAGGGTATAAAGCCTGCCTTTTGTGTCACACCAGCAGCATGGGCATGGCCTGCCAAAAAGATTCATGTCCCTGCCCTCTAGGTATTGCCCAGCAAGTCACAGATGCTCAAAAATAAAGAAAACAGTTCACCTGTGCCTTACCTATGCTTAAATTAACACATTTGTATTAGAGCATATCCATTCCTGTTTTATAGCATATCCATTCCACACAAAATAAAAATGTCTATTTAGTATTTTTGTTAGATTTATCAGAACTTCAAAGATGTACTTAATCTATACCAGAAAGCAGATTGTTCTTTCCACTTCTTAGAAGAGAAACACAAACAATGTCCTCCAACTTAGTCTTGTAATAGAATCAAAAGCCAAAAGTGAAGAAAAACACCCACACACCCACACAAAGACACTGGGTTGTTGGATAAAGTGCAATAGCTATCTTTATTTATAGGATCCCAAAGGACAAATATATATGAGATTGTAAATATCTGACCATCTTTGCTTTTGATGCACGTGTGATTTGTCTTTGATCTCTAGTCTTGAACAGATGGATGGAGATGCCACTGAAGTTAGACAATTTAAAACACAAATCCCTGTTTTTCTTCTCATCTCTGTGGCTGTCTCATTTTAGTGTTAAGGCATTTGAAGTGTACAGCATGAAAGCATGTTTTGGTATGCCCACCTGTAAAAACAGGAGATTGATGACCTGTTTTCCAGGATGGTGAAAGTATCTTGAAATCCGAAGCAAGCACCGATGACAGGTTGACACGGAAAAAGCTGCTCACTTCACGCTCCCACAGCTGCACGGACGTCGCTTGGGGTGATACGCAGAACACGGTGCTCTGCAGATATGCCCATGGACAGCGTGGGGAGCCAGCCCACGTGGCAGGCGCTGCATCCCCGGTATGTGGCATGTGTTATTCCTTGCTCTGGTGAAAATACAGGTGTGATGTAGGGGAGTCAAGGCACAGCTGCTGTTGTGAGGAAGACTGCAGACTGACCTGACCCGAGTGGCTGAGGGAACTGAGGTTGTTCAGTCTGGAGAAGAGGAGGCTCAGGTCAGAGCTTATGGCTCTCTACAACTGCCTGAAAGGAAGGTGTGGGGAGCTGGGGGTCGGCCTCTTCTCACAGGTAACTAGTGATAGGACGAGAGGGAATGGCCTCGAGTAGCACCAGGGGAGGTTCAGGTTGGAAATGAGGAGGCATTTCTTCTCAGAAAGAGCAGTCAGGCGTTGGGATGGGTTGCCCAGGGAGGTGGTGGAGTCACCATCCCTGGGGGTGTTCAAGGAAAGGTTGGACGTGGTGCTTAGGGACAGGGCTTAGTGGGTGACAGTGGTGGTTGGGGGATGGTTGGAGGAGATGATCTTGGAGGTTCTTTTTCAACTTTAACGATTTTGTGATTCTATGATTTTTTTTAAGCGTTAGGCTCTTTTGCCAGGCTGAACACAGGGAGGCACCCCATTGACACAGAGGAATCCCAGAAGGTGCCATGCCAAGGGATAGCTGCAATACAGGAGGAAAAGGGAGAACAAGAGGATGCCAGAGACTAATGCAGAGCAGCGAGGGGGTGGCAGAGCAGGGCATGTGAGAGCACTTGGTGCAGCTTCTGGCAGCGCCCCCGGGTAGAAATGGCAACCCCGACTGCATGGTGACAGCACAGGCGGTGAGGAACGCAGGCTGTTTGCCTCCACAGATGGGGAATTTCAGGTTCCGAGCCAGGGAAAGAGACCACTTGGACTTATCCGGGGAACGCACACCGAGAGAGAACCGCACCCGAGCAGCGGGTGCCCGCCCACCCCATCCCCAACCACCGCGGGGGGGCGCCGCTCCGCCCTGACGGCGCGCGTTGCCTAGCAACCCCCGGCGGGCGGGGGCCGGGAGGGCGGTGCTAGGAAACCGCGGGGCCGCCGTCAAGCGGCGCCGCGACCGTCGCAAAGAGGTCGGGGGCAATGTCGTGAGGCGCGGCCCGGCCCGGCCCGGCTCCCTCACGCTTATGCCCCCAGCCCTGGCGGCCGCCTGCTCCATGTGGGGCCCGGGCCGGGCTCTCGGCTTCTCTTTTTCCCCTTCCTTCTACTATGGCCCGGAAAACAGTTAGCAGGAAGCGGAAAGCGGCGGCGGCGACCGCCGCGGGGCCCGGCGGGCTCCATGGGGAGCAGGTAGGCCGGGGGGGTGGGGCGGGGGTGGGGGGCGGTGTGAGGTGGGTGGGGGGGCACCGGGATATGGGGAGGGCGGCGGCCGTGGTGTGCGGGTGCCCTGCTGGGGGGTGTCCTGCGGGTGGGGGCCCCCTCAGCTTTGGGTTCGGCCCCCCGAGCCTTGGGTTCGGCCCCCCCCCTTTAGGTTCTGTCCCCCCCCCCTTTGGGTTCTGCCCCCCCCGGTTCCGTTGGGTGCCGCCGTTCGTCCGGTAACCGCCGTGCCCGCCGCCCCCAGCCCCGCAGCCATGCACCGGGCCGACCCCAAGGCCGGCCGCAGGAGACACACGGCCCCCCCTCCGGTCGGTCCCCAGCTCCCCCCCCTCTCCTGTCACCCCAAAACGGCGGGGCTGGGGCCGCGGGGGTGGTTGGGGGCGGCCCTCGCCTGTTTAAGCTGTGTTTATTTTTTTCCCTCTTTTCTCCCGTTTCTGTAAGCAGCGGTGTTGGCGAGTCAGCGTGGAGCGATTGGGGCATCGCTGTGGCGTTGCTTCCGTAGCAAATATTTGTTTAATTCTATAATCTTACTGAGGCCGGCAGCTCCGAGCTAATCGGGTGTGGTATTCGTAAGGGTAGCCAGGCGGACTTCAGCGTTTTGAATTTTCAAGGGCGCTGCTTTAAGTTCCTCTAACTTCCGCGTTTGTTTTTCACAGTACGGGTGGGATCACTCGGTTCACAAAAGGAAAAGGCTCCCCCCGGTGAAGCGGTCCCTGGTGTACTACCTGAAAGGTAGAGAGGTGCGGATGCAGAATGAGTCCAGCTATCACCGCCTGTTGCATGGATATGCAGCCCAGCAGCTTCCCAGCCTCCTCAAGGAGAGAGAGTTTCACTTTGGAACCCTTAATAAAGTGTTTGCCTCCCAGTGGCTGAACCACCGACAAGTGGTGTGCGGGACAAAATGCAACACAGTAAGTGCCACCTCTCTCACTCCTCTTTCACTTGCGTGTTAATTTCTCCCTCTTCCCTTTGTCCATAACCCAAGCATGTGGGCTGCCAAGGAAAACGTTAGGAAGTAATTACTAGCAGAGTCAAAATTATACATGATGAATTTCGAATAAATGTATTATTTAGCTGTGACTTATTCTCATCTGAAAGTGTGGTTCTGTACGGGTGGCTGTGGACCAGACCGTGAGGCTTGTGCCTGTGCTTAGCATCTCTAATCTGCACAGGGCAATTGACTTTTTTTTGGGATGGAGTGCAACAGGGGGGGTTGAATCTTCTTGCCTTGCAAACAGGGAGTTAGTGACTGTCCCTGTGATTTCTCATAATATAAATATAATGTCAGACAGAATTTGTTAAAAATACTTTTTTTTTTTTTTTTTTCTTAATCATCATCCTCGGTCTGTTTGGTTTTATGCGGAGTTCTGTCCTGGTGTTCAGGTAACTTGCCGTGTTCATGTACTGTTATATCCTTTTACAAACACTGAAATCACAGGGTCTTAAACTAATGTTTTGTGTTTGGAAAGTTATAGGGGAATATTAAAATAGTGTCTTATGTGATTAGTAGCTGGAGGAGGTCATACAAACAGGTAAATCTTTTCTCCTGGAGCTGGTGGTCTGGCCTCCTTGGCTAAGGCTGCAATTTCACATATTTAATTCTGATTGAATTAGTGCAAAATCCAGCATTCATTCTTTGCAGGTTGGTTAGTCCTGCTGAAATGAGCCGAGCGTTGTAAGGAACGTATAGATCCAGCAGCTTATAATCCTCAAAGTATGTGAGTCGATGGGATTGTTTCTTTGCTTTCATGACTTCTGAACAGAAGCTGTGCTCTGCGGTCTGACTTGCAAGGGAAAGAGACTTTTTTTCTTTTAATTTATTTTGGACGTTCTATAATTATTCATAGTTACACAGCAGGAGTCTTTCATGTAGCAACTTTAAGAAGCAAGGCCTAGCTGTATAAACAAAACAGCCTTATAACAGGAATCTAACGAAGCAGAATCTCTCTGCCTTCTTTCTCCGCACGTGCTCGTTACCTCAGCTGGTCAGCAGCCAGCACCCTTCGTGGAACAGCTTCCGGAAGACAAACTCCTGCTGAAACACCAGCTCTCAAAATCCTGCTTGCCCTAGTGAGATCATTGCAGGCTTTGTAGCGCCGCAGCAGTTTTGCTGTGTCCTGTAACTTCCCTAGTTCCACAGCAGCTGTGGTGAAGATAAATGGGCAAGTGTGTTGTTAACGCAACCTTGCAGAAATTGTTGGTGACCAAACAATCAGGCAGCTGAAGAGGGATTCAAGCACATTGTTGTTAGCTCTGCGTACGCTGCAGGGAGGTATATGCTGCTGCAGCTAGGCTTACGTTACAGATGGACGTTGTCTTTTGTTAGGCGAAACGTAATGATGGCAAAAATCGACTTCATGGTGAAACATATATGAATTAGGAATACTGTAGTAGCTTTAGCTCGCTTGCTTTGCGCTCACATTTGAGTAGAGAGTTAAACAACATTTTAATTACAAGAGTTTCTCTCTCATCTCCTGACCAAGCAACCTAATAAGGATGAATTCTTTTGCCTATTCTCCTGCACCGAAGTTGTGGCATTTAAATTGGGAGTGAATCTAAAACAACTTGTCTAATTTTAATGGAGTTCACTGAACTGGTGTTGCATATAATTACAGTTAATGCAACAGAAAAATATAAACGAAAGCATTTGCTTTAATCAAGCTTAAACATGGCACGGGGAGCTTTGAGCAGTTCATTTATAAATTGCCTTTGGCTATGCTGTGCCAGAAGTATTCACTATTTTTAATAACAAAACAAAAACATGTTCTCGTCATAAGAGGAGGAGCTTTGCTTTTAGTCACCTCACAGTACTGGTCACCATAAATGTTGAAGAGAATATGAAGCTCTCAGTCAGTAGTTCACTTTTAACGAGTGTTATAACTTGTTGCATTATTTTGGGGCAACTTTCTATCCTAGAAAATATCCCCAGGTATGCTTGTTTATATAAAATAACATTATTGTCTCTAGTAAATCGTGCTGCTTGCAGTTGGCCAGCTGTAAATAAAATATTTGGGTTTCTTACAGGCACATGCTTTTTTCCTGGATTTGTAATTATGGAACCTATCTGAGCATTCAAGTGTCTAAAAATTCAAACATGATCAGCTGGGGTTTTCTGAGGCGGGATTCACATTTGCAAGGACTTTGTTGATACAGTGGGCTGCTTAGAGGTACTGAAAAACAAATGAAGGAACAAGCAAATCTGTGAGGTGCAGGTATTTAGACTGTGGCAGCAGGGCATTGAAGTTACCAAAGGCTGAAGGAAGAGGAAGATGTCTTAGAAGAAAATACTGTCTGTAATCAGTGTGTTGTGTTCAGGAATTGTACAGAAACTTTGAGACTATGCAGGAAACAAGCTTGTGGCAAAAGAAACCACTGAACACTGGATTACTGAACTACTCATTCTCTTTTTTTATGCTATTTTTCAGGAAGCGGTGAGGGATAAAGCGGCTTCTGAAAAAAGTTCAAATCACCATCTTGCAGCTTCTTCTGATCCCTTAGTCCTGTATACATGTTCAGGACATAATTCTTTTGTTGATTGTGAAGTTAAGCAAGTAGAAATACCAGAGCTGTAAATCATTCCATAAATACAAAACACTTATTAGTTTCCAGTTGCTTTGGAATCTAATTGCCTGGAATCTAATATTCTTTTTTTTTTGTTGTTTTTTTGTTTCCCAGGCAGGCCTGATAGATATGTTTGTCTTTCTAAACACACAACTTTCTTACTGAACGTTCTCTTCTGGTTTCTCAGGAGGCTTTTCCAAGTCACCAAGGGTTGCTTTCTGGTGGCCAGCTGGTACCTCTTCTCACCTTGGTAGATTTGCATGTTGCCTTGGATGCCCTGCTGTAAACGCCCAGCTCTTGTTTCTGCTTAGAGCTTTTTAATTAGTTCAGGAGATCCCTCGTCTGTTCAGTGCACCTCATACAATTATAAACAAGTCTGGCAGTTGTGGGTTAGCAGTGGTGAGAATACAACACGTAGTTCCTCTTCCAGCTGTGAATATGGAATGTCTGTGGGGAAAATGATTTCCATTTGCTTTGCGAGGTAATGCTTGCTGTGGTTTTGCCAGCATTGTGAGGAGCCAGGAAGACTGCTTGTTTCCTGCTCCCAGGGAGGGAGGGGGAAGTAGTGTCACCGCAGTTCATAACTGCTCAGAGTCCGCTGAACGCCGTACTTTGGTCACTGTAAACAAACCTCTGACACTTGTAAGCGACACCTCCGTTCACCTTGCCTTCAGTGCCTTGTAAGTAGAGAGTCAGGTGTTGTTCCTCGTCTCTCGGGAGGATTTGGTTTTCTGTCAAGTGCATGTGATGCCTGTGTCTGCCTTAAGGGTCTGCTGGTTTCCTTGCCAGGCATGGCGTAGGCGGCCCAGATGCCCTTTAGCAGACCAAGTCTCTCACTTCTCCGTCCTTTGCCATCTGCTGACACACGTTAGCTGTCTGCCAGCCTCCTGAAACTAAGCGCAGAGGGCAGGACGCAAATAAAAACTGACAAATGGGGCTTTTTGGCAGTGAGCATGTTCAGTGACATCAGATGTGCATACCCATGAGCTGGAAGGGCTTCATAGCAAGGTGAGGTGCTTGATTGCAGTGCCTTGTTTCTGGAAATGTGGATTCAGAGTCAACTCACTGGTTTCTTTTGCTGCTGCTCGCTTCTCTGATCTTCCTTTATGTTCCTCCCCCTTTGGACCCTTTCAAGGAGGATGTGTAAAGCCATTCCTCTTGTGCAGTACAGAGTACAAGCAGCACAACCTGTAAGTGGGTCTTGTACTAAGATTAGTGCATGTTCCGAGCTCTGCTGGAAAGGAGTCCTACCAGTCTGAGAACTAAGTCTTTAAGGATTCAGCATTTCTTTGGGGCTTGGCACATAGCAGTGAATCTGCATTGCCATGGAACTGGAGAGCCTGATGCCAAGCATTCTATGAACTTAGAAAATAGAGAAGTTGGCAATCTGGATAAAAGAAGAGACTGAGAAATGGGGAGAAAAATCAAACAGTGCTACTCAGTGCAACCAGCAATGGTATTAGTGTAATGACCCTGGAAGCATTGTATTAGTTCTGTTGTTCTGATAGTGAGATACGATCTGGAGAACAGCGATGTCGTTTTCCAGCTTGGCTGAGGGTGAAACTTCGGTGATCAGCTTCAGTCTGGAGCTGTGCCGGTGCAGAATGGGATGTTCCCGCCTGCTCGTTCCTGGTGTTCACGTGGCTGGGGAGGCAGCTGGGCCAGCTCGCTGCTTTGTGTGCAGGCAGGTTTTTGTGTAGGAGTAATCCTCTCTGGAGGTAGAGAGGTTGTGTGGCTGACCTGGAAGCTACCTGGGCACCACTTGTTGCCACGAAGGCGGTGAGACAGGGTGGGTGGGGAAGCAGTGGGTGGATTCTCAAAGACTGGCTTAATCCAGTTGTGAAACTCCATCCCAGCTTATTCTCTTGGTGACTCTTTTTAGCAAGGCAATATGTTTATTTCGGGTTATTTCAAATGTTAAAACAAATGATAAGAATGCTTCTGGGACTTGAGGGCAGTGTGTGAAGAGCAGGGGTGCAGAATGTAGCACATGTACCTGCCTGAAGAATAAGCAGTCTTTTGTGCAAGTTCTGGGTGCCTTGTGAATCCAGGTCCATCCTGTTTGTGTAATAAAAACATGGTGTAGCTCAGGGTGGCACGCTTTGGTTTTGTTCAAACTGGTCTGTACAATCAACTAAAAGATAGGGTAACATGTTCCCTGCTGTTCCACATGCAGGGCCAGCAGCAGAGGACACAAGGTAGTCTTTATGTGCTGTTGTGAAATAGCATTTCTTTCACCAATTTTCTAAGCTTGTTGTCCACATGAAGATTAGGCTTTACAAACTTTTTCTCACCAAAACAAATATGATCAGAATGTTTCCCAAAGTGGTCACGGCTAAATCAGATGTGATGTTACAGTGGCGTATGTGAAAACATCACCTGCTGCTTTGCTTAGTAGAATTCTTTCAGTTACAGATGCGTGGGAAGGACAGTTAGATGTAATGAACGGGTCGCTTTGCCCCCCCATCCCTCCCCCCAACTGTTGGCTCTTAAAGGTAGGTCAAAAAATGAAGTAGACTCGATGGAAGAGCTTGACACACTGCTCTGCTCTCAGTACTGCATGGAAGAGAAGGATGGGCTTTGCAGTTCAGAGTGTTGTCTTCCGATAAGTTGATTCTGTGCCAGAGTCTTTACTTCTGGCAAACTGATTAATGAAGTTCCTTACTTAATGAAGCGGGACGGTTTCCTGATGAACTTCACGGTAAGCAGCTTGACAAGGGAGCCAAGTTGTACAGGAGCCACTGGCCCAAAGAACTTCTCACCGTTCTGCAGAACAAAATAAAACCAGGCATACAGTTAGTAATTTCATGGGGTGTGAAAAGTACGGCCAGATCCTAAAAAGTCGTGACTGTGGCAAATGTAGTATGTGGCCATGCCGCTCTGCCACGGTCCTTGAACGATGGCATTGTTGCAGGCTGTACATCTGAACTGCTTTATTTCAAAAAAACAAAACAAAACAAAAAAAAAACCATACAACAGGAGGGGAGATGGATTTCTGTCACATCATTCTTCAACCTGTTTCCTTGTCAGAATAATGGCCTCCTGCGGAGAACAAGATAGCTGACCCTGCTTCATTCCTCACAAACGAAGTGTGGTCCTGGGACTTCTGGCAGCCGGCCAGAGAAACCCTTGCTTGAGGTCCTGACTGTCAAGTTACTGGGCATGCTAACGCCTGACATGCACACACACTTCACTGGTAGAGGAACCAAATTTTGTATAAAACAGAATCAAGGGACAGGTACTTCATTGTTTGGTTGCAGGGAGTTTGCATCTGATTTTTGAGGCTGTTTTTTAGCTTTTATGTAATGAATAAATAACTGAAAAAGAAATTCTTATTCCCACTTGGTAGGAAGGGGCTTAAAAAAGTATAATACAGCTATCAGCTCTTTGTTAATAATCTTAGAGGGCTGCTTTGGAGTTGTTTGCAGTTGTGCTTATTTCAACAGCAGTGATGGTACCAGTTTGCTTGGAAAAAGCAGGTTAACTTGTTTTCTTCAGATTTAAGTAACTGCATGGTGGAGTTTCAGCTGAACTCACTTAAAAGGTCAGGTATTTTGTACTTTATTTCCTGTCGTGTCCTAAATTCATAAAATAGTGCTCAATTTTCAGCATTCTTAGCTGGGTGCCTGTCTTGCTAGACACTTTTAAAGCCCGAAAGGGGGAAATATTAACAACGTCTGTTTGGCTTTTGACTTCTGTTTGCTGGATTTACAGGGAAAGATTTCCTGGCATTCAGTGTGAGTTCGGCTTGCAAGTGTGAGCTGCTGTCTTCCTGCCCTTCCCCAGGTGATGCAGTAGTCATAGCACATGCAGGCAGTACTTGCTTATTTTGTTCTTGGGTTGTTGTTTCTAAACTGCCTGCAACTAGTTCCTTACTAACCCAAACTGGTCCCTTACTAAGCAAGGGGAGTAGTTCCTGCTTAGAGCTTAACAGCTGAAACAACGAAGCCAGTCTCCTAACTATGTCAGGTTTCATGCTCTAAGAGCAGTTGCAGCTCTGGTTAACGTAATGCTGTAAAATTGGAGGAGAAAAGTGAGAAAATGACAGAGCAGTTCAAGGGCTGAGGATGGGTTGGAGTGGGGTGGGAGCAGGTGAAAGCACTGCGAGAAGTACGTCCTGGTACTTCTAAGGATGTCTTCGTTTGGAAACTTGTTACAAGAAAATGAGGCTGAAGATCTAGAACAGAAGTGTGAGGGTCCGTGATACTTCAGCATGGTGTATTTCCAAGTTCTTTAACTTCAGCCCAGTAAGTTCACAGCTTATTAAATAAATTTCATATTAAAGTCTTGTTATTTATTTATTAGCCTGGTGTCAAACACAGGTGTGCAGTGGTGATGTTAGACTGGAGAATGCGAAGGGTTTTTAATTTCAGTCCTAATATCTAGTGAGGTTCTCTCTGAAGTGTGCATCTCTAACAGCTGAAATATGGCTTTCCCGAATCTGGGCCTCGTGAGATTTAGATGCATTTTCCTAGTTAGCATGTCTGATGCTAGCTTTAGGACCTTCGGGTGACGCTTGCAATCCTGAACCTTAGGTACTTAAAAGTTGATTTCTTTTTTTTTTTTTTCCTCTCAGTAGTTGAAGGAGGATGGGGAGGGAATTGTGAATTTCTACTGGAAGGAAATACTAAGGAAGAAAAGAAGATAAAAGTTCACAGGGGAGGATGAGTGGTCCTGTTCCTGTAGTGCAGGTATTAATTCTCAGGGATGAGGTTAGGGCTGCTGCATGCATTCTGATTTCACCGCTTGTCTTGGGAAGTGAGCCGTGTTGCGAGGCTGGGCAGAAGCGAGCAGTGCCTCCTTCCTGCTCAGCTATGCTTCGGCTGCTGCCTGTCCCCCTGACACCTGCATACAAAATAAAGAACCGAACGTAAAAATTCAGTCACTGTAGGAACCATGATCTGTTTGTGCAATACTGCTGACTACAGGGGAAGATCAGTTGTGGGTTGAGGATGGTGTATAAGTTTATGTACAAGGTATAAATAGTGTTGAATAGGTCATGGCTTTCTCTGCAGAATGAGTTTAACATACCATACTTCAACAAATTTTGATTTGATATTAATATTCTGCTAGCTCAGTACATCAGAAGTAACAGGCTACTATATCTTGTTTAAATTTTGCTTCTTATTAAAGAGCAGAAATCAAGTCTGTGAGTTCCCCCAAAAATGTTGGGCTGTGATTTTTTTTTACATCACTTTCCTTAGTGCCAAGTCAGCTTCAGTTACTCCATTTCCTTGCTTCTCATTCATCTTCCCTCACAAGGTATTGTCCCTTAGTTACACCAACGTGGCTGTTAGTGCAGCTGCACTCTGAACACCTGTGGAAACAATCCAGTGCAGGAGCCTCCCAGATGAAAGTGAGCTTTGGCAGACAGTGTAAACCATAGTTTGCTGAAACTAATTTAAACTTTACCATTATAGTAAACTATAGTTTAAGTAAAGTGAGTTTACCATTATCATAAAGTATAGTTGTATGCATTGGAACGGATTTAACTTGGTATGCAGTGATGTCTGAAGATTTGCAAGGCTTTATAACTGATCTTTCTGCTAAGGAAACGGTGACATTGAGCTACAACTTCTAGTCTTCTTGCAGGCTGATGAACGTAGCTAGATATCTTTTTCTTTTTTAGGTATTCACACTGGCAGTACTGTGTTTAGTCACTGTTCTGTGCATCACTAGAAAATAAGTTCTAATTAAATAAACTTCTAAGGTGTCAGTTTGTCAAAGCCAAAACTTCATGGTAAGTGTCCTTATCTGGGCTGCAGGAGACTTGTGCCCAGTGCTCTTGGGCTTACTCACTTTTTGGAGGTGGGTCTGTCTTTCTCCTTGGTGTTAAGAGAAACTGGAAAACAATTTTGTTTTGTCACAGTAACGAACAGTAATAAACTTCAGATTTGAGGGCTTGGTTAAATGGGAAACATGCCATGACAACATTTTCTCCTTTCTCTTCCATTGCATTCAAAACCAAATGGGGTCATTGAAATAAAACCCACTGTAAATTAAGTCAGTCTACTAGTTTTAAGAAGTAAATTATACAATTTTTTTTCAGTCAACTTGCAGGATTTATGGAGAAAAAGAAATTCATAATAGAGCGCATCTTTGACCATCTTGTTTTTCTGATCTTTGTTCAGCAATGACTTGCATCTGCTGTTGTTTTTTTTTTGCAGTTATTTGTGGTAGATGTCCAGACTGGTCAAATTACCAAGATTCCTATTCTGAAAGACCGCGAACCTGGCATGGTGAACCAGCAGGGCTGTGGTATTCACGCCATTGAGCTCAACCCTTCAAGGACCCTTCTGGCCACAGGTGGAGACAACCCCAACAGTCTTGCAATTTATCGTCTGCCTACACTTGATCCTGTCTGTGTGGGAGATGTAAGTGGGAATATTTGGGGAAGGCTTATTCTGCCACTTAAAAGAATTACTACTTTGAAGTGCCTAAGGTCAGAGCGAGGTTAGATTTGGGAGTCTTGTGGTGAAGAGTGAAGAATTTCTGAAAGGTTTAAAACATTCCTGATAAAGTGGTCTTTCATGACAAGATACCTTAAATATAAGTGAGGGCATTAACAAGTGAGATGGTTCTGAGTCAGATTTCCTCTTCCTTGCCCTCATTCAGGTCCACTTAGATTACTTTTAAGTATTGAAAATATAACAACATCCTAAATGTTGGTCTAATTGTGATGATGAAGGCTGAAACTGAGACACACAGCTAGTTTTAGTGAAAAAGCTCTTGTGAGAAATTGAAAAGATGATGCAAGTTATTCAAGTTTTCCCCTTCTCCAGCGCAGCTTTATGTATGCATTATCCCAGAGGCAGAACTCGTCTTTGAGGATCAGTTCTAACCCCGTGACTTATGGCACTTTGATATAAGCAGCACCAGAGTCTATTTCTGAAATGTCCTCATGCTTTTTTAAAATAGCCAGTCTTAAAAAGAAAAGGGCTGAAAGGAATACAGTGGTGTCCCAGAAGCCCTTCTCTCATTTCTCCTTCCTTTTGACTCAGGCCTTAGACGTTACTGACAACGGCAGAGGTCAGAGTTCTGCAGCTGGCTATCTGCTGCTGCTGAAAAGGCTTGACTGAAGATCTGCATGACTTGCTATTCACTTGCATGCTGCTGTGACTGTGCAGCTTTTCAAACAGAACTACAGGCTTAGGGATCCCCCCCAGGTTTCTTTAAATGCCAAAGAAAAGGTTCTTGAAGTAGTAGTCTTGAAAAATTATTCTGTAGCTTATCTATTGCAAACATCATGTTTTAGTTACCATTTATAGTAGGGACCGTTGTTTGAGGAAGCGTGTGGCTATTCTGCAAAAAACACTGCTTTCAAAATGGAAAATCCAAGTTCTTAGATTTGAGATCAATTTGTCTTTGGTTTAAAGCCTGTTTTTCCATCACTTAATAGCTCTCTAACTATTACTTTTATGCGCTAAGTTTAATAAAACTAAAAAAAAAAAGTTTAAATTGCTGCTGGTTACTTAAACTACTCCAGATTGATACTGGAATTTCACCTGTATAATGTTACTAACATAGGTCTGTCCTTTTTGTGCTTGTACTAAAACTCAAAGTGAAGAATACTTGTCTGCTTTGAGAGACTAATCTAGAATACAATGGCACAGCAAATCTGACTTTTTTTTTTCCCTTTTAGGATGGACATAAGGACTGGATATTTTCAATTGCGTGGATCAGTGATACCATGGCTGTTTCTGGTAATCTTCTTTGTCATTATTTTACTATACTGATGTACAGCACTTGATAAGTCTTAGGGAATCACTTTTATCAAGACATAAAGATAACACAGTATTTGTAACAGTGTCAATAATCAGTATTCTTGTTTCAAGTGCTCTGTTCCTGATTTTCTGCAGGTGTGTGTGTGGGGGGGGATAAAAGGCTCCAAACCCAACACTTTGTAATACTCCAGTCTGATATAACTGGCATTTTGTAATGATTGGACTTGAAGTGTAGGCTGGGCCTGTATGGAGCCTGCTTTGAGGGCTATCTAGTAGTTATCCTTATGTCCAGCAGTTCAGAGTCATTGCAATCAACTGTGTCAGTTGAATTCACTCAATGTAGGAGCCAAGAGCCTGATTACCTTTGCTCCTTTCAGTTAGTGGAAGTAAAGAAGTCCCTTGAAAGAGGTTTCAGCCAACCCACGGTCTGAATTTCTTCTTTCTACTGTTTGAAGGGAGTTTAATTTGACAGCTTAAGTCTTTGGTTTATCTGAACCCAGGTGTCTTGAGCAATATAACATAAGTACTAAACCATTTTCTTAAATGTTTCTCACTGTTCCAGAAAGTGCCTTTAAACCCAGTTAAAACAAATGTTTGTTTTTTTGAGGCATGCCTGGTACTGTAAGTAGACCTTCCCATTGTAGAAATAACTGATAGGAGCCCCCTTGGGACTTTGAATAAAAATCGTCCTGGGGATGAGAAGCAAAATTTCCAAGAACCTGTTCCAGTACATGACCTTCAGTTCAGACCTTTCAAGTTCTTATTTTTGAGCTTTAAATTATATTTAATCTTCATATAGCTCTTCAGTGTCTGAGATTCTTCTCTGTTTAAAAGAGGTCAGTAGGGTCTGGCTTGGGTACTGCTACAGTGAAAACCACTTGGAAGTAACTACCTTGGTTATTTAAACTACTCTTGGTTTTCATATGGTCCTTAAATTATAAGTTTTTCTAATATCAGGGATTTCACTGTCTTTCCAATAGGCACTGCCATGAGAGGGTCTCTAAACAGTGAGTTACAGGGAAGGATTTTACACGAGGAATAACTTCAATAATTTCATGCTATGAGTTAATAACTTTGGAATACAGCAGAGCAACATCATTTACCTGAAATCCTGTGAAGACTCTTTTTAATGAAAACTCAGTTTCTGTTATCAAGCTGTTTAGTAGTTGCTGCTATATGTGTGCATACACACGTGTGCAGTTAAGATGGAAGCTGGTAAGAGAAAAGGTCAGTTACTGACTTTTTAGTAACTGGTTGGATAACTAGTGTAACTTCATACAGTATTACTTAAGTGAAGGCAACAGTACCAGTGTTCTAGTGCATTAATTTAGTAGTTTACTGTGTTTCTGTGGTGACAGTGAATATAGTGTTCCATACATGGGTGTCAGACTGCAGATGACAGAAAACTGTGTCCCATAACAATTCAAATATTTGATTTTTATAATTTGCTTAGCTATTTAAAAAAAAAATAAAGCTAATCCTGGAATTTGGTTTTGAAACTAATACTTATGCTGATCCTTGTGAGGCTCCAACCTAAAAATCTGCACTACAAAAATCATTGTAAAGTCTGAGGAGAACAGCAAAGATGATTCCAGATATCCAGTGGTGAGATAAGGACCCAGTGAGGCCCAACATGTGACGCTGAACTGTTGCTCTTAACGTTTTCTGCATGCTCAGGAGTGGATGTGTGAGTAGAAGGAAGGTTGCCATGTCCTCTGTTGCATGAAACTTGTAGCAGGATGTATGCTCTAGTCTCCGGATGTGAGACACCAGGGAAAACTTTTTAAAAGCAATTAGCAAGAGAGAACTTCACGGATCTAGTTGGGGGAAAAAAAGACGACTGACCTCTGACATTTGTTTTAATCATACATATGTTGTTGCAATCTGTAACTGAAACTACAAAGCAGAAACATTTGAACAGCAGATATTGAGGAATTAGTAATTACTTCTGTCTGAGTTGAGAATCAAAGTGGACAACTCTTGTTAACTTTCCTTTGGGCAGGTTAAATGCCACAGGAAGAAAGAGGTGGGCATTTTTTTCCCATAACAGACAATAGCACTTTCATACAGCTCAAGGTTAGAGCTTCAGCAGTACATTTTCTCATTGCTGTCAAAAATGTTGAGAGAGTGCAGAGTGGGCCATACGCTTGATTATTCTCGCCTGTGTTAGCTTCAATAAGAACTAGGCAAAGGTTTGCCTCTAAAACAGGCAGCAGTGTATTTCAGTAGTCAATAAGCATAAAACGAAACATCTTGACTGAGGGAGAATGCAACAATTGCTGTACTGACTAGGTAAAGATTTCCATGCTAAAAGTTCCAAACTAAGATGAATAATTCCCAGGATGAGCCTAGGGTAACCGATGATACTCTCCTTGGCTTCAGGGCCAACCAGTTAAATGCCATACATTGTCTTTTCCCCCTGTTAGGGCTATTAAAAGGGACAGCTTCCTCCTAAAGTCTGTCAAGATGTTTAGAAATTCTACTGCTGAGCATTCAGCCTCCGTAACAAGATTGGGTGCCATTAGAAGCCATCAGCATGTAAATTGAGTAGCAGGATGTAATGGCGCATGCTGCCTGCTGCTGTGCAGTGCCATTAGGAAGCTCCTTTTGTATTTGTCTGCTGGTTGATGGTGGCAAATTGACTGAATCAGTCTGTGAGGGGGCAAAGCCATCTCTGCTGTGCTGCACCATTAGTACTACAGCACGATGCACTGGTATTCAACACTACTTCAACAAGATGTTTTGCTTATGCGTCTTTGCGGCTTCTTCTTTATGATGTACCAAAGTCTGTACGTAGGCTGATGTAGATATTTAGTCTTCTCTAGCATCTTCAAGACATTAAATACATCTTATGCTTTCCCTGTGAGAGAAGGGATGTGTTTTTTGTAGTGCAGGGAAGAAAGAGGTACATGTCAAGTCTGTAAGAGCTGACTTAGATGGAACTGAGTTGTCTAAACACCAGAAGGGATGGGCATGGGGCTTTGGCTAAGTCTGCATTGATCAGTGAAGTAAAGTAGTTCAGCTTTCTTTGCCTACTCTTTTTGTTTCATATTTTGGCTTAATATTGTGACAAAAATCTCAAATAATTTTCTTCAGACAGGATCTTCTCTGAAGCTATTTTATTCGCAATTGCAATGGTGGGCATCCTGCCAATTAGGAGCACATTTTAGTAAACAAATCATAACCTTTTACTCACTATTATGCGACACCTGATCACCTCCCCTGTTTCCTCATTGGCTGAGTACTACAGGCTCACAAGCTACTCGACGCTCCTCTATACCACATATGTACAATTTTTTTGATCAACCCTTTAATTTCTCCTTCTTCCTTTTTTTCTCCTGTCTTACATTTTGAGAACGTGTGATCCTTGTTTTACCGTTCTCACATGGCTCATCCTGTTCTTCTCAACCTTCTACCTTATTTTGGAACAGTGAGGCCTTCTACTGTCCACTTATCTACTTAGCATTTCTCCTTGTTATGACTACACAACTACCTTGGAACACAGAAAATTAGTTCTCTACAAAAACACAACCTAGTTTCTCACAGTATCTCCAAATTCAATAGAAAAATGGGGGTTTTTGCTTGTTCAGCTTCAGTTCCTTTTGTTTTTTAAACAAGAAATTGTGCAGTTTTCTATGCAGTATATGCTGGGATACTGGCAGAAATCAAATGACCCAAAATCTGCATAAACCTAACAAAATTTTCTCAGAGGTTTCTGCAGTGGCTTAGCAGACACAGTTGATCTCAGCCATGGTAAGCTGGGCTAAATGTGTTGGCTTTTCTGTCACCTCTGAGTGTATTCCATGTGTGAATCTCTAATGGTGATTGTTTTTTTTTGATGGTCAGTTTGAAAACAGATTCAATGCTTAGAAACCATACAGGAAAAAAAACACTTGACAATGAGGTCACAGTATTACTAACTTTGTAGCTGAGAAAGATCATGTTGTTAATCCTAATTGATGACGCCCAGCAGTGTGTTCAGTTTAACTAATAGCAATAGTATCCTTTCCTGTTTCCAGCCTCTATTGTTTATTGCAGTTCCTTCTTTAAAAAAGGTCAATTATGTCTATGTGAAATGCTGTTATGGGCTATTCATCCAGGTTCTCGGGATGGCTCGATGGGTCTCTGGGAAGTCACAGAGGATGTGCTGTCTAAAAGCGATGCCAGGCACAACCTGTCTCAAGTTCCTGTCTATGCCCACATAACACACAGGGCTCTGAAGGATATCCCCAAGGAGAACACCAATCCTGACAATTGCAAAGTCCGAGCACTGGCTTTCAACAATAAAAACAAGGTGAGTAAGGTACTCAAGACAGATGAGAAGTCCTAAAACTGTCCAGACTTACCAGAAAAAAATAATCTAAATCAAATATATTGGAGAGAGGCAGCCTGACATATTTTTCCCTGATCCTTTTGTGTCCTTCTCATATGAAATGGTCGTCTTCATCTGCTGTGTCTACCTCAGCCCTCAAGTGAATTCAGAAAAGCTGGAGGCGGGGAATTCATGTATTTTTCTGAAAAGGAACAATTTGACTGTAGGATTGGTGTTTAGACTTGCACCCAGAGGGAGCAAGGGAGAATGTTTGCAAGAAACAGAGAAAGTACCAGAACACCCCTTGCATCTTGAATCCCACTCTTTGGTGCGGTTGTTGCTTTCCTTCACCCTTAATGAAGACCAGCTGACATTCAGGTAGTTCCTGTTTTGATGGCTGAGTTGTTACTGGATTGCTCAGTAAGCGAGGTAACTGACACACAGGGCAGGCACCAGTGCTTGCTCCGGTGTTATTTTGTTGGCATTTGACAAACAGAAAACATTAACCTCCCCCCCATGCTGATCTCTCGCTATTACTAGAGATGAAAGCTACTGTAGCAAGTAGGAGTAGCAATTCATCCTCCACTGCTTTTGTTTCTGTCCTCACAGAACAGAGGAGGTCTGAAGCCAAAGCAGGCGTGCTCTCAGCAACACAGTGCTCCTGTTGGCTTTATTTTTCACCATGTTAATCACTCCTCTGCAATGAAGACTTCATACAGCTTTTTCCTATAGAGTAGTGCCTGGAAATAAATGGTTACTTTGGGGTCAGAATCACTGTGGGAGCTGCTAGTTGCTAACTAGCTTGTACTGTCTAATAAGTTATTATTTGCTTGTCTAACAAGATCTATACTTTGAAAGTTATTTTTGGTTATTTAATTCTTATTCTATCTGGCACCTTTGTGCTATATTGCGTTCTCTCAAGATCAATGTGAAATGAAAGGCTATCTTGATAAGGACGTACAGGATTACAGATGAGCTCAATCTGGAGGGTGTAGCCTGCCTAGTAGAGTGTGAGGTTTATAAGGGCATTTATAATACAGAAACTAATTTTTTTTTTTTTTTTTAAATCTTAACAGGAGCTGGGAGCTGTGTCCCTAGATGGGTATTTTCATCTTTGGAAAGCAGAGCACACGCTATCAAAGGTGCTTTTCTCTTTTGGCTTTAAACTTGGAAAATTGCCTAGCATTTATTGCTGTTCACTATTTCTTCATCTCCTTTAAATGCTTGAAGAAAACAACAGGTTATAAAACGTAAGCTTTGTATAAAATGTACTAAAAATAAAACTTGAGGAGAGAAACTCACTACTCTTAACTTTCTGCCAGCTCTGCATGAGTTGAGTGTCCTGTTGCATAGAGCGTGGGTAGTTTTGTAGCAGGGTTCATCAAAGAAGCTGTACTTGTTGAAGTGTAATTGCAGATTAAAATTCGGCATATCTCTGCTGGTGTATGAGGTAAGCTTTTTCAGGGAGCTGATGCCGTTACACCTGCGAAGTGGTAACAGCAGCTTAAAAAAAAAAAACTAAAACAATTTGCCAAAAATGTCCTTTGTTCTTCAAATAATACTTCAGCCTTTAGCATTCCAGTTTGGTTTGATAAGGCATCCCATCTCTTCCATGGCTTTTTTTTTTTCTGTGGGTCAGGTTGTTGGTTTTCTCCTTAAGTTCTGTTTTTGTGATGAATTATTTTAGCTGCTTTTTTTCCCCACTGCAATTTACACTGAACTTAGCTTTAACAGAAGAATTCTGTAACATGTTGCTCTTTTATTGTAATGTGTTTTGTTTTTTTTGTCTTTCCTCTGTTTCCAGTTACTCTCCACAAAGTTGCCATACTGCAGGGAGAATGTGTGTTTGGCTTACGGTCAGGAGTGGTCAGTGTATGCCGTAGGATCACAGGCGCACGTCTCCTTTCTGGATCCGAGGCAGCCGTCTCACAATGTTAAATCCGTCTGTTCCAAAGAACGAGGCAGTGGTAAGAAACTTGACAGAGTGCTTCAACCTGTTTGCTTTCAGAAGTAGCAATGTAAGATAAGCTTCTTAAACAAATAAGAGATTTTTCATGTGATGTGTTAAATCATTAACAGTATATGTAGGTTTTGGTTTTAGGCCACTTGTCTTGGCATAAGAGAAGCTAAAAGCAACACTGAAACTAGATGATTTCTTAAGAGCAACTGCATTGTGTACCATCCAAATAGTAATGAACACTATGAAGTCTACATCTTCAACTTTTTAAATGTATTTCTCTATTGTACTTCATCTCATAGCAAAACCAGTTATCATACCACCACTAATACTGCCTAGTCTTGCAGTTTTCTCTGGGACTGGAAGAAAAACGCATGTTTCTGCTGTTTGCTGTCACATTTGGAGTCTGTGCTGTGAGTGAATGCTTACTCTGACGTTGAAGATGAGTGAGATTTCTGACTTTCAGTGTGTATTTGTTTAAATACAAAAGCTCACTCAAAAAAAGAAAGTAACAATAGTAGTCAGAATGATTATAGACATGAGTACTGTTTTTTTCTTCTGCAGTCTCTTCAACTGAACCTTATGCCAGGGCCAAGTGTAAGCATTGTCAGGGTGCATGATCCTATATGCTTCTTCCCATGTCCTTTATTTTGAAGCATGAGAAGGAAGCATTGTGTTAAGATTTTCCATCTTAAAACACATTAATCCAAGGCTAGAAAGTTGCAGTCCTTGTTTAGCTCAGCTCTGAGCATCAGTCTCTTCATTGGGCAAGTTATCAAAAGAGGATTTGTGTAAATAAAACCTCCCTAGCCCTTGTCTGCATTTACTGGAGTTTGTGGGGTGCTGCCCAGATAAATGTCAGGGTCTGTTTCTTTGAGATATGGGAGAGTTTTCTTTAGGGTGGGAAATAATGGTTCACCAGCCCTGAACAGCTGTCCGCACCAGCCTTTGCCCTGAATCACAGCCAGCCAGGGCTCTGTGGAGGTCCTCTGAGGCTGCTACTCTCCAGTATCATAGGGAAGAGGTACTAAGACACAGGAGCGTATTGCCCAATGGTGGCTGGAAGTTTCTGCCCTGAGTATGTGATCCTGCTGGACGTGATCTGTGTGTAGGTAGCTTTTCTGAGACACTGGCTTGAGCCTGGGGAAAGCCTTTGTTCAGCACCATTTTCTGTTCTGCGTAGTGGGCAGATCTCTTATGGCACTGTTGGGGGCACTGAGGTAATATTGCTTCCCAAGGTGCTGAGTGCTTCAGCTTTCTATTGATCCCCCTGGGACTTGGTGTGTGGGGCAGCACAGGCTTCAGAAAGAAGAAAAAAAAGAAAAGGAAGGCTGTTTGGTTTGTGGACTAAAATTTGGGTTGACTTGCAAGTTCTCTGAATGTGCTGTCAGCTTCCAAAATGCACCCAGTGAATGTGGGAAGTTCACACCAACTTCAGATTATTACTGTTGTGTGCATATAAACAGGCTAGAGAGAGCACCATTTTCAGTCTTACCAAGTTAGAATCTGTTTTTTACCCAGTGTAACCATAGCTGCTGTACATCAGAAGACAATTATGCTTTTTAGTGTTCTTGTAAGTGTTGCTTTTCTTAGCAGCTGTACAGGAATATGTAGGGCCCTGTACTCTAGTTCCTGATCAGCAGAAACTGCTTTCTGCTTGGCTAGCATGTAGCGAATTGTTTTATGCCCTTGACTTCAGACCCTGAGGACAACAATGTTAACGTAGTGGACAGAGCTTGTGCAGCACAGACTCTGTGCTTGCTCTTTGCTTAGGACGTGCTACTGCATCTTCATTTACTTCTGCAGTATGTCGGGCCTCCCTCTCTCTCAGGAGTAAAACTCAATTTGCTGACCCAAATATTCCATAGTGTAGCGTTGGGAATGTTAGAGAGCTTGCCTTGATCAGTTCTAGGCACAGGTTGTGCTGCTAGTTTGTGGATAATCTGAGGTGGTACTTCAGGAGCCAATGTGAAGTGCTGTTCTTCAAAGTGTGTTCTAAATATCTTAGTAATGGATATGCCACTGGTTCCTTCAGCTATTTTTTTTATTAGAGAAGGGTCCACATTTCTGCATTTCATTGCTTTTTTTATTCATAGTACTGAAAAGTATGCCATGTGCACTGATACTCCACCTGTTTCTGTAAGTGTTCTGCTGGGTTGCTTGTCAAGAGCACTTTTATAACACAAACAGGAGGATGTCTCCTCTTGTGCCCGTCTCCCCTTACTCAAGTGGCTGCTCTTGCTGATTGAAGAGGGTTTAAAGCCTTCTGAATGTATCCTATGCATATGGAGCTCTGAATTAAATTGGAGGTTCTTGTATGCATCTGGGAAATCTAATGTAGCAAGTGTGAGACTTGCACAGTGGTTTCCCACCTACTAAGACAGTAGCCATGACTTCACCTCACATCAGAAGCACAGCGGTGTTGCCTGCTCTGAGCATGTGTCACAGATGCACGTGGCTGTGAAGGTAACGGCAGGGTGTGGAGGTGGAAGGATGAGGATGTGTTTCTAGTTGGGATTCTGTACAAAGGGCAAGGGGAAAACTCCCTGGCTGCATCCACATCATCTGGATGCCTGCTGTCACGTGTCCCACTGAACATATTCCAGCACGGTACAAGTTTCATGACTTCCAGTCCCACGTGGTATAGTGACAGCAGTTGGAATGTGGATGTAGCTGGCGTAACTCTCTTCCCTTCCTGTTTGGATGCTTGCTTAGGCTGGAATTAGAAGGTACCTTAAATAGGGTTTAAGAGCACGCCTTGAGTTTATAACCCAGTATCATGTTGTGCGGGAAGAAAAAGTATAAAAGCGGTGGGATTTCTTCCATGTGGAACAGTAGCTTAGGGTAGAGTGCTTACACAGAACAAAGCTTTGGCACAATGGAGAGCGGATGACAGGACATCTAGCGATCTGTAAATTCCTACATGCAGAATCTCCCTGAGACTGCTCCTGAGGAATGTGGTGTCGCTTGGGTTGTACGATGCCTGCTGTTTTCACTGCTGAATGAAGTGCTAAAGATGCCAGCTGTAAAGAATAAGGTGTTTGTGTGAGACTACTCAAGTAATGATAACTTAAAGAAACATCACAATCTTAAATTATTTAGTATCAAAGCGATTAGTGATGATTGTAGTTGCACACAATTACTCTTGCTGTTGATCAGCAAAATGTGTGTGGTGGAAGCAGAGTAATTTTTCTCATTGGCTCTTTCTCACAGCTTGGCAGGTAGCTAGATAAGGGTGAGCTCGTGGGAGACACCAATATGCATCCTTTCTACTACGTGCTGCCATGCACTCGCTCCTCCTGGTTCACTTAGAGGCTGATTGCAGACAGAACATGCTTGCTCTTGATCTTAAATGTCTTAGATCTTTGCTTATCTGGCATAGCTGGGGCCTACTGAGAATGAAGCTTCCTGCTGTGCACCGTCAGTGGAGCAGATGGCCTCAGAGAAGGGGAATAGTGTGTGTGTATACACACATACATACAATTTTACATATGTATATTACGTTACATATACAATTGAACCTGCTGCTTCAGTAGTATAAATGGGATTTATCTACACTGCTCCATAGAAATGGGAAAACTGATGTGGAGAAAGCTGGTAGGTAGTTTTTGTTGAAGACAGCATTAGACATCAAGCAGCAGCACTGCAGAGCCAAAGCGTGCCTGGTCCTCACTGGATTGATTTTATGTCCTTTCTCTGTTCGTCAGGTATTCGATCAGTGAGCTTCTACGAACACATCATCACAGTGGGAACAGGGCATGGCTCCTTACTGTTCTATGATATCAGAGCCCAGAGGTTCCTGGATGAAAAGCCCCCACGTGCCTGCTATGGACAGAAGCAGAAATTAGGAGGAAGTGAAATTTTGAAGTTGACTACAGGGAAAGGTTGGCTGGTGAGTAGTAGCTTGTAGCTATAAGGCTTGAACGAGTTGTTTTTACAGTAATGGGAGTTACCTGTAATGATGAATATCAAGAAATGCTGCAAGATTGTTTTCACAAAGGTATTGAGTGGCCAGCTGCTTGAATTTAAGGCGTACTGACTACTCTGCTTATGCACTGATCCATAAATTAACTAGTTCTTCTTCCTCTTGATTGTAGTCTATCTTCTAGTTGTTAGTACATTGAACAAGTTATGTTGTCTACCTTAAAAGCACGATAATTTAATGTGGTACTCTGAGAGATTTAGTTTAGCTTTATACAGCTTTAGAAACTCTGGTTTCCTGAAATAATGCCACGGCAGGCACTTCAGTTCAATGTCCTGTGTGTTACTATAAAGCAGTTAATGGCTATGTCTGACTTCTCTCCATTATCTTTCTTATCGTTGTGATGCAACTTTAAAAATTAATGGGACTTGCTATCTTCCCTACCCTTCACCCTCCCCACCTCCACTGTTTGGTGCAAACCTCCTCAGAAAAAGCTTCAGGAAGGCTCTGGTATCTTCTAATTCAAGTTGTTCTGTCTGAAGCTTCAGGGAACAGAGGAAAAGATCCCTCTTAGGCTCTGGAAACTACATTCTGCTTCTGTGAAACAAGGCTTTCTGTTTGTTTGGCATCAGTAACAGTCTGAACTTTCCTTTAACAGAATCATGATGAAACCTGGAGGAATTATTTTTCTGAAATTAATTTCTTCCCAAATGCTGTTTACACCCACTGCTACGACTCGTCTGGAACAAAACTCTTTGTGGCAGGAGGCCCCCTTCCATCAGGACTTCATGGGAATTACGCTGGTCTCTGGAGCTAATGATAACTCTTTACAAATGCTGATCTTTACACAGATTTCCAATTTTATTTTTTGTTTTCTTTTTTTTTGTAACAATTAAATTGTGTGATGCCACTGAGTTCTGATTTAAATGCAAGTTATTTTTCGCAGAGTTTTCTGTTGGTCTCCAACAGTTTTTTACATCTTTTTGAACCAGTTTTTGCTTTAACCTTCTCGATCCTTTTTATGAAGGCTTTTTGAAATCCCTTTTTATTATATTTGCTCCAAATGACTTTTCCCTTGCATTTATGCTATCTTGGCCATGTGCCCCCTCCCCTACTTTGCTGTGAGGTAGGATTCCTTTCTACTAGAGTGGTTGCTCCTGGGCTTTCTGTGAAAGTGTAGGGGCTGCGTGTGTGCAGGTACTTTGTGTCAGTTACATTACCTGGAGCGAGGACTACTTGTAATTAAAAAATATTAAAAATATTTATAAGAGATAAGCTACTACTTTATCTGCAGAGCCTGGCCCTGGCCTGGGTTGATCTTATTTTTTAAAAGTACAAGTCTAATGACACTGTTTATATGTAGAGGAATACAGTAATTTTAAGCTGTACTCATTGGAGCCCCGGGACAGATTCCCCAGGGTATTGCCCATCACGCTCAAACTGCAAAAGCACAGGAGTTCTCAAAAGTGCGTTTGCATTTTAATGGTAGTTTTCAGCAGTGCCAGGAAGAAAAAAAACAAGTCTTTTGTTCCTTTTCTGCCTGTCCCAGGTATCAGCTTGTACAGCTGGAGTTTGAGTTGGCTGTCCTGCAGCAAGGCAGGGTGACGTTACACTGAGGGCCTGCAGAGGTGATGAAAGGAAAACGGGGAGGGGGGCTAGGGACGTGAGTTTTTTTTCTTTTTAAAAAATGAACTGTATCTAACCATTTTGCAGGTGAGACAAGGTTCCCGGGTATGCTGCTGTGGTAGCTCATGGGTTCTTTGTAGACTGCCTAAAACCCAGGATCTCTTTTGTCTCAGATTGTGGAAACTTTTTCCTTTTTTTTTTTTTTTAGCTGTTCAGGTTGTTAGCCATCTGCTTTGATAAGCCACTGGTATAAAAAAACAATTTTTTTCTGTAAGGATAAAGAGTTTGTCTCAGACTTGTCTAATGCAGGCTAAAAGATTACCACGTAGCAAGATAACTTGCTGTTAGCTCGTGTTGCATTAGCATCCACCATCGTCTAGCTTGCTGTAGGAGATGCTCAATCTTTCCCTGGAGCCCCCTGCTGCCTTTTCCATTTGAACTCCCCGTGGGACTGTGGTTGGGGAGGATAGGTCTGATGCCTTTCGGGTCTACCTGTGAAGCGTGTGCATTCCACTGTACCGGTCCTCTCTGCCACTTGGCTAAAATGCAGGGCTCTGGGGTGCTCCTCCTGGTCTTTTGGCAGCACCAGGAACTCTTGCCTTGTTACCGATGCCTCTGTCCTCTGCCGGGATGAATGCCTGCCCCCTGCCCTCGTCGCCGCCGGAGCAGCGTGCGCCTGGACTTTGCTGCTGTGGTGCCAAACGAGCACTTGGTTGAAGCTGAGGAGAAAAGACAAGGCTGGGACATGCTCTGTTCTCCTGTCTCTGCTGGAGATGACAGCACCGCAGGAGAGTAGCTCTGGTCGCTGAAGCTGTTCCCGCCAGGCTGACCAGAGCTAGTCTGGCAGTGTCCTTACGGTCTCTCGTCTTTGTGCACGGTGTCTTCATCAATAACGCCGAGCAGTGAGGCCCTGGCTTACGTGTTTGACTGATGGGATTACACAGTGTAACAGGCTGTTCCTGAAGGGGAGCAGACCCTGCTTTATCTCACATCAGGCACCTGAAGGAGAGAAAATAACTAATTGTAACAGACCTTCAGACCTTTTGTTCCTGCTGTTTGACCTTTCAGGAACATGGGATCTTGTGCTGCTAGTGAGTGTAGGAAGCTGTTTATTTTACCCCTCTACTTTAGAGTAGACTACCTTATTAATTCGGGTATTACATTTCCCATATTCATTCTTACATGCAATCGAACCAGTGACTTAATTACTGGTTCAGTACTACCCAGCTTGTACGTGCTGGGTAGCAACCCCTCGATAACAATCGGGTGTTACGTGATGGACGTTCCCGAGGAAGCAGAAGCTACAGAGCAGTGTTAGCTTGAGCGTGGCGGTGGGGGTGGTGCTCAGCCTCTTGCCCAAACTCCTCGTTCCTGGTAGCTGCTCCAGCCTTCCTCCTTGGACAGTCAGCTCAGCCAAGGAGAATTGCTGCTGCTCTCCCCAGGTGCTTCCTGGGACTGTTGTAAAGAAGCGAGTCCACTTGTTTGGTTCCCTCATCAGTGCTGCTGATGTTGGTCCAAGGTGAGTAAATTACCAAAGAATAGTTTCATAGGTGTTTGTTCCTAGTCTCAGTTGTTCATTTTTCCCCCTAGATCCATTTTAAGATGCTTTGCAATAGTGCCCAGATAGCTGACTGTATTTAGTCTGTCCACAAAAGTTATGTTCGCGTTGTGCGTGACTCTTGTGACTCCCTTAGTGAGGGAGACTCTTGAATGTCTTTATGGGGATATCTTTGCTGCCTCCATTTCAAGTCTTTGGCAGCATTTTTGTATCTTAAGGATTAAGATACTTCTGTATCAGTCACTCTTCTCTAGAATTTCATTCCCTTCCTTCAACTAAGCACTTGCTTTGTATATAGCTTGCAGCTGCAGAGCTACAAGATTAAAGTTGTGATCCAGCTATGTTAAGTGGTGGTTTGGTGTCTTAATTTCTGCCCCTCAGCTGAGAGGCACTAACTGACCTTGTGAATGGATGTCCCTCACCTGGTGCAGCTGTGAAATAAAGCAGGCTTGCCTAGACTGCTTTTTGGAGGTTGCCTGCTTTGTTTGATTGCAAGAAACCAAGAACAGATTGTCCACAAGTCGCTGCAGCTCAGCAGTGCAGCAGCATCTTACAGCAGCCAGGTGGGAGCTCTGAGATCTATTTGTGGTGGTCTGATACCCTTATTTTCCGTAAACTCACTTCTTCAAGGTGTCGGAGAGGTTCTTAATTAGTTGATGTTGCAACTGCTGCTATAACTCAGTCACTGAGCTTGGGTACAGCTCATCTGTAGGGATGGTGTTGCAGGGCTGCATGTGATGCAGGCGGAGCAGATTCTCCAGCCAGTCTGTGCTGAGCCCTGGACCGCCGCGCTCCATGCTCTCTGGCTTGAAGTCAAGTGAAAATTCCCCTTTGTGCACTGCTGGTCACGCTGCAGCCCCAACCCATGGTGTGACCTCAACTTAAAATGCATTTCTGAGTGTTGCAGTGCCTTCAGTAGCTTATCTTAAGGTCTCTGAAGCACAGACACCAGGAATTTGTCCGTATTGCAGACAAGAGGGTGGAAGGAATACTGCCATGTCTCGTCTGAAGGGAACTCCTCTGTGCTTTCCCCTGCCTCTGCAAGCAGTCGTTTCACGGTGGTGAGGATGGGCAAGGGAGCACGAGGGGGGAAAAAAAGGTGAAAGCCCAGCCAACTGGTTGGTATTGGTCTCAGAACACCTGAGGAGCTTAAAAACACAGAGGGGATGCTTATTCATTGCTCAGGAGGTACTTGTAAAAGGGCTTAATCAGAAATGTTTTCAGAGGTCAAGTAGATGTCCCTTTCATTCTTGGTTTTTCCATGTTAATTTTTAAGGATTTAAATTAGGAAGTATCTTTTTTCCTGTGATGCTTGCCGGCTTTATCAGAACCATGTGGTGCTTGGCTAATTAAAAACAAATGCTTTTGACAGAAAAGAATCTTCCCAATTAAAAACTGAATGCCATTTTCTAACAGCTTTTCCCTCTTGTGACCTGCTGGGAGCAGAACAGTCTAAGAAAGTGCACACAGACCTAACACAGGGTGCCAGGGCTGTTGGAGCTGGGAAAGCGGCTGCCGCTTCTGGACTGAAAAATCACCAAGCAAAACACTTGATTCCGTACAAATTCATGGTCTCAGTCTAATGGCCAGAGAGGGGTGTATATAAAAGCACTTGCGGCATATAAGGAGATGTCTCTAGTCCTAGATGTTGATTCTTTGACCTCAGAACAAAAATCTAGGAGTCAATACTTGGTTTTCTTAGGAACTGCTTTTTTAGATTCCCTTATTAAAAGGGAAAATTCAGGTGCTGAATCTTAATCTCATTAAACTTGTACTTTTTATTTGCCCATTCTCCTGGTCTCCTTTCCTTTTCAAGGCCTCCCACAGTCTCAGGGTATATAAATCACTGACTCATCCAAATAATACCGAAATGGACCAACCAGAGGTTAACGTGCCTTTCTCTTCTGGTACCTTGATCTTTGTAAAGTTATCTCACCAACTCGTCACTGTCTTAGGGCTGGGTACGTGCATTGTCTTTTTCTAAGATGTATGTGTTGAAGTTGCAACAGGTTTGTACTGTTAATTGTGACTCGTTTTATTTGTTTTAGGATGTGGTGTAGACGCAAATCAACGCACTGGTTTGTCTTGGGATCGGTCTCACCCGTGACACCTACCAGTGCTTGCTTGTTTGTTAATGTGTACACAAATGCTGGATCTTCCCCATCACCTCTGATGTACTTGTATATGATGCACAAACTACACAAGGTGTTTTTAAAATGTGTGGTGATCACAACTTGTTGCCTGAGGGTAGCATGTCCTACAGTGAACTGTTTTTAATGTTTTTTTCCCCCAAATGTATTTAAAGATCCAAAGCCAGGGAGGGGTGGGGATCAGCACTCACTGACACTTGCTGGCTTTTGTTCTGAATCCAGGTTCTGATGTTAACAACTCCTGCAATTCCACCCATTTAACAGAGCCTTTCTCAGCTCGCTGTTTCCGTCATGAGCTGTGTTGGAACAGCACCGGATCCTGAACTATCACAGAAGCTGGCAAGTGAAGCAGTAACAGCTCTTTTCAAATGTTATAGTGCATGTTTTTAACTGTAAGGTAAAACTGTTTAAAGTTTTTAATGCAGCTCGCAAATGGAACAGTGGGAAACTGCCGATAGTAAGCAAAACTACCCTGTCTGCACGTGAAGCTCAGCGTTCAGAGCTACCTTGTGAACTTTTTCCTCTGAAAAGTGATTTTTTTTCTTCCCAAGACAAAGACATGACATGTTAACTTTGTCTTCTGAATTGGCAAATGGTATATTTTGGTTTTCAAACTGACACCTGGAGTTTGGGCCAGGTTTCTGCCTCTTCTGCAGGTAGAGGATGGTATGACGGATAGAGTGTGTCCATTCCCAGTTGTTGAGCTTAATCTGTTTGTCAGAGCATGGAAACAGGAATGCTTGTTCGCTTCCTGTTGCCCTAAAAGGGCTTGTATATCCATTACTAACTGAAGTTAAGTACTGAATTGATCCGTGAGGCTACCTTTGTCTTTAGAAGCAGCATCGCTAGTCATCAAGCTATTGGCATTGATACGTTGCCAAGGAGCACTGAGGTTAGTGTATCTCCTGTTCTAGCTGTGTGTGTTCTTGGAACCGCAGTGCGTATTTAAACTGGAGTTCTTTTTGTTCTTGTCAAGTTTCTTGATATCTAGTAAGGTCCCATTTTTATCATGGTCACTTTGCAGAGTAGAACAGATTGGTCTGTCTACTTTGTTATCTTCAGCACTTTACCCATATCCCATTTCTTCCCAGTTCACTTTTAAAAATTGGTTCAAAGCTGCTTGCCTAGTCTGAAAAATACCAAGTCATAATGAAAAGAAAACCCATGTCCCGCTGTTCTTTCACCATAAACTTCAGTTTCTGGCTGGCTGACTCGGATGTGGAGACTCCACTTCTGCAAAGCCTGAAATTCTCACATATCTGCGTTGTTCAGTGGATGTCAGCAGATCACGAAGTGGAGGTGCCCAGCACCAGCACCTGTTTCATTTGGTTAAGACTGATCCAGTGGTGTGTTAGTCAACCAGAGAATTGTCATCCTTGGCCAATCAACAATTGAATAACATCCTTGTTATTCAGCATCACAGCTAAAAATCCTTTGAGGCAAAGGCAGGAAGGTGCATCACTGACTTACTGCTGACTTTTAATCCCATTTGGAGCCTTTCTCCACGTACTCTGTCATATGCATTTGATGGATTGTGGAAAAAACTGTGCTATGCTATGAGCTGAACTCTAGCCCTGTGCTCAGAAGGCAACAGCTGTTATTAGCTTTAGCTAGCAGTAATACCAAGGGCTGGCTACATGCAGATGAGCTGATGTTTGAGCAATGGAAGCCCTGAGGTTTTGCTTTGTGCTTTTAAGACTGCAGAACTGGTCCCAGAACTTGTGAGACTGCTGGTCATCCACCTCAGGATGAGCTGTGAAGATGGCATGGGGAACAACCAGTGGTCAGTCACCCTCTCCCTCATCGACGAAGGTTACCAGTGCACTTGTCTTTGTTTTCATGGCTGACTACAAACACTGTGCTTTGCTGCCACCAGCCACCTCCGTGGGCTTCCTGCTGGGATGGAGCCTGCAGCTTCATCTACCTGGTCGCTTGCTCAGTCAGCGTGAGCTGTATGTGCAGGGTGTGCCAGGCCAGCTGGGTGTTACAGCTTCAGTTGACTGCTCTGGGTTTCTCTTACAACACAGGTGATATAGGACCAGTACAGAAAGGCCCGGATGAGAAACTTCTAGCAGGCTCTGTCACTCTTGTTCAAAACGCTTTGTCTCCATTCTCCCTTCATGCCACCTTCTGGCCCCTGAGACTCGAGCAAGTTCCCTGTCGTCTCATGGCTTACCAGTTCTGCCAAGTCTAGGGGTGAGCCCCGCTGCAGTCTGAGACTTCTGCACTTGCTCAGACAACCCCTTGCTGAATTGTTTGCTGTCTGCCTTTTCATTTAACTCAGCCCTGGATGTCTCCCTGAGCTGGTATCCTCCTTTCAGCCTGAAGGGCTTTGCTCCAAACTCATTCCTGTGCCATGAAGGAGTTGATTCCCATACTGCTGATTATTTCAATTGGGTGGCTTTTTTCTTACTTATTCTGGGGTTCACTGCAAATATACAGTATGTTAGTGACTTCTCAGCTCTCTCCTGAACGTGGTACAGGGGCCCACCCAGGTGAAGCATCAGAATTTTGTCTACTTGTAAGGTGCGCAGAAACAGGTCTCTCCTAAACAATTTTTTGGGAGGAAAAGCAGCTGCATACACACAAATGGAAAGGTATCTCTGTGCAGAATAGGTGAGGGAGCAGTCTAAGAATTTAAAATAGAAGAACAGATTACCTTTTTTAAAAAAATTACTTTAACAGGAGGTTTGGCTGTGTTCTAATCCACAGAAAGTTGCAATGTTAACTGGGGGTTTCTGTTCATCAATACAAAATGTGCCTCTCAACTATAATGCAAAAGTCAGTCTCTGTCTCACTTTGTTTGCAATGCAAGAAGTTTAACTGAAGACTGATTTAATTCTTGTTTCTTGCTCTTAAGTGTTATCATCCATACACCAGTCCTTGCTGGTCTTTCCCAAGCACCATACAGCACCATCCCTGTTTAAAAGCAAAAAGGGAATTGCATTGAGCAGTGGAACCTGCTGAACTCCCTTGCTTTAGAGAGACACTGGAGAGAAGAGACCAGGTTCCGCGTGTTTTAATTACAACTTTAAACCAATGCAGCTACTCTCTCAGATCAGCACCACTTCCTATTTTCCCTCTGTTAGATGGGAATACAAAAGCAAACCCAGCAATACGTGATCGAGTTGACGTGCTCGCGTGTAGAACGTGGGATCTTTGAAATACGAGGACTGAGATCTCCAGTTGTGTGGAAGAACTCAGTATGGGTGCAAGAGTTTGGATCTCTGATTACAGCTCTTCTGCCAGCTTGCTAAATGCAATCGAGTACTCTGCACTCTGCCGAAGACTGTGGTAGAAGAGCTGTGGAGGTGTAGGCTGGAACTGATCTTTTTAGGTCACCTCTGTGTTGCTTGACTACATGGACAACGTAACAGTAATTTTTACAGATTGCTTTCCATCTGTCAGTCACAACTCTTAATTTGCTGTTTGGGGTAAAACTGTTAATAGATGCGTTTCCAGATCAAACGAAGAGCCTAACTTTCCATCTTGCATTAACCGGGTTACTGTGTTCACATGCCAGAAAGATGTTGCTCTTTGAAAAAAGCATGTTAGTGTATGCGGCGATGACCCATGCACTTTTTAAATACCTAAATCTGTATATTCTCACCTGAGTATCGTTAACCATGCTGTAGTCTGACAAATGGATCTTTTACTACTGCCTTGTTATATAGATAATTGTAATTAACTGCAGTTTGTTTTTCCACTACTTGAAGTTGTGTGATCTGGAAATTGGTGAACAAAAAGTATTTGTGCATCTTACTATGGGTATCTCTAAATAAAATGTATTTGTATAGTGTGTTGGCTTTGACTGATGGTTTATTTTATTTGCTAATCCTCTCACTATGAGTAAATTCAAGCCAGTTTGTAGGCAAACAGACTTGATTTTTCGACCTTTAACAGTCCAGCCTTTGTGCTTATGTGACTGATTCAAAGAAAATAGTGAAACTTTTTTTGTTTTGTTTTTGTTCCTGACCACCACCCTTCGCCAGTGCCTGGATTTATACCCTAAGGGCAGGTTTTCAACTTGTTCCTGTTTTCCACAGTTTAAAAACCGCTCATGTTCTCTGTACAGCTGAAGTAAAACCATTTGCTTCCATAGGAAATGTATCCAATGGCAGAGTTGGAAATGTTAAGCTCTTCAAAGCCTCTCCTTTCTGTTTTCTTCTGGTACCTCATTTGTTCTGAAGCAAAGCTTTCCTTTCAACCACTATTTTTCTAAGAAGGAAATACTTAGAGGTGCTGGGAGGGAGAAATGTCCTCAAAACCTCTAAGCTTTATGTTGGGGGTTAAGACAACGTGTCTAAAAGCCTCTCATGCATTCTCTCCTTTCT
This sequence comes from Anser cygnoides, assembly GCF_040182565.1. Taxonomy (NCBI): domain Eukaryota; kingdom Metazoa; phylum Chordata; class Aves; order Anseriformes; family Anatidae; genus Anser; species Anser cygnoides. The sequence continues at coordinate 62,403,304 of NC_089912.1, read as the reverse complement.
CACACTTACCCTGAGCTGCTCATTTCCATGGAGGTTTGTCACGGACATACTGCAGCTTTAGATGCAAGCTATGAGAGCATGTTCCCAGCAGCACCATCTCTGCTCCCTGTAGTGCTGTAGTAGGCGTTCCTGAGGCTTGGGAATGCCTGAAAAAGAGAGAAAAGGAAGAGCAAAGTCCAAAAGGCGCGTGAATGCTGTCATCTTACTAAGCCTTATACCACCAAAATTGTTTGAGATCTGAGAAGAAAAAAAAAAGTTGCCTGGCCCTGGAAATACACAGGAAATTATTGGTTACACATGTGGTGGGCAGAGGCTAGAAAGCAATGTTAGCTGCACAGCTTGTGGCTCCTGGATTGCCTCCTGTCACAGCCATAGATGCAGATGAGCTGGTTCCAAGCCCTCAGTGTGGAAGTTGGAGATGACCTGCTCGTGAGCTGTGCTCTGTCCCTTGATGGCCACATTTCCGCTGGATGGTATAGAATGGGTCCACTTTTGTTTCTACAGGAAGTAGGAAAGGGAGAGAGAGTGAAGGGCATAAGTTACTTTAAGCTGTAGAGATGTTTCTGGCAATGACTGTTACCAACTCCCCAGCTGCATCTAATCCTCTGTCAAGTAGCTGCAAGCTGACATGCTGGACCAAAAAGGACGAGATGGCTGAGGACCTCAGGAAGCCCCAAAACAGTCCTCTCAGACCTCCTCCTAGGTGTGCGTCCAGCTTAGATCTCAGCAATAAACCACCCAAATCCTTCCCCAGTTGTCACATCACCTAGTTTGCAAGTCCCCTCGTCTTCCAATTCCCTGTGCAGATGGAGCAGTTTGTACCCTTCTGTAGGGCAGGTGGTCTGCATTGAACGGGCTTTTCACTGCCACTGTTTCGTGGCTGTGGTCTTCATCCCCAGCCTGAGCAGTCCAAGTTCCCTCGGTGCTTTCTCACAGAGGCCCTGCTCGACATGCCTGTGAGTGGCCATCACCATTTCTGGCTGTGGATCCAACGTGAGATCCGCTGCATTCCTTGGCCTGGAGACTGCACCGGGGCCATGCAGCTATCGATCGTGCTTTTACAGCACGCTACAAACCCTGCGGCAGCGCACGTTATCCCTCCCTTTCAACACTCAATCTGCTGCCTGCCTCCAGCTCCCAGCCCAGCTGCTGCAGGTCCGCCTGGCTGTCATCACTTTCCTGGTTGGGTGTATTTTGTTTCTGCTCCTTGTGGCTCCGGATGTCAGCTCCTGCCAGCTGGTGGCACCGCTGTCACAGAGCAAGGAAGCAAGAGCAGAATGGCACTTTGGGAATAGTTTCAAACTGGTTGTGTTTAAGTGTTTTTTTCACAGCCATATCTGTACTCATCCTGTCTGCTTCTGCGTGGAGAAGTGGGATAGCCTTTCCCAGTGCAAGGTGCTTTCAAGGTCCGGTAAATGGATTCATAAATGGAGAAATGCCAGGAACGCACTGCTTGAGGTGTTCTTGGGGCACGGGCAGCCCATTCTGTCAGAGGCTGACAATCAGCAAGTTCACAGCGTATTAAAAAACAAGTGCTTTGCCACCCACCTTCCTTGGTCCCCACCCCCAACCTCCTCATCTGGAAGAACAAGTGTCAGGAAGCCTTCAGCAAAGCTCAAGGAAACATGGAGCCAAAGTGGCATGTGGGAGCTGCCGATCAGCTGCTTGAAAGTTACGCCCCGCATGGCAGTAGCTTTCCCTCTTCATTTTGGTGCGCCATGAGCTGGCAGAGGTAAGAGAGAAGCCACGAGACTTTAAGTGTAGAGCTGTGGTCAAAAGGTCAACTTGACAGTTGCCTGGACTGTTTGTGCCAAAGACATAAACAGAGCATGGGTCATGTTCCAGGGATGCTGAAGTCTCAGCAGAAAGATTTGCAGCCACTGTAATCAGTGCCTGATTTTTATTTTTTTTTCCATCAAAAGCTTTACTGTTCCAGGGGTTTCTTCTGTCCACGGACCCACCAGTGTGACTGGTGAGTGCCAATTACAGGCACATCTCCATTTTCTGGAGTAAGGGAGGGCTGAGATCCCACTAGGCACATTAAAAATGGCTGATAAAGACAGATTCTCCATGAGCAATGCAAGATGCCCTGTGGAACATGGTGCAAGGATGGCTGAAAGTCCCTACAGGATCAGGATGTTGTTGATGTGTCAGGGACCTGAACTAGCCTGGCATCTGTGGGACACTACAGCTGAGCTAATCAGCCATTCCAGAATGAACTAGCTCTGCATGTAAACAACCGGTGTCTTTGGTTGATAAACTATGAGTTGCCTGTGACCTAACTTAGAAAAGAAACAGATAAAACAAATTAATTTACACCATTCTGCTAGAGGAACTGGTATAAGCTATAACAGCAAAAGGATTTTTTGTTTGTTTGTAATAACTTTTAACCTCTTAAAAAAACAATTTGTAGCAATTGTATTAGCCCACTTCTAGATGGTTTTAAAAGCACTAGCAGGTGAGTATAAAAGCAAAAGTGTCCCAGGAATACCTGTTCCACTAATTCCTTCTCCACTAGGAAGCACTATGCTAGTGTCGCATTGGGACAGAACGAACAGCCGGTTGTTAACTCACAGACTGACTGGTGGGCAGGAACATCTGCCTGTCAGAAATGGCGTTCTATCAGCAGCCCTACGGTGACTACACCCAAGAGCTCTTTAAGAGCTGGCCAGGGAAATGTCTGGCTTCATGGTGATAATTTTAATCTTGGGAAATTTTAAGAGGCTGGAAGCATGCCACTGTTCGAGCAGGGCACAGAGGGTGACCAGATACCTGCAGAGTACTTTCCTTGATGTCACAGGCAAAATAATGAAAAACTGATAAGGGGCTTGCTTCGTAGAGAATTCAAGGCTAGACATAAAATTAATGCCAGGCAACATGGTTGTGTGGAACATAAGTCTTGTTAAAAAAAGCCTATTTAATTCTCAGAGATCGTTTAGCTGATAAAGGTAACAGTGAGCATGTCACAGAATTAAATTGGGGAGTTTGACAGAACAAGCTCAGCACTCACCATTAGCAGAGCATGCACTGCACGGAATAACATCTGTCAACATCCTTCCCCAAAACGGGTGTTTACAGCAGAGTTCTGCAGGATCAGTATCAGGCTCGGACGTGCTGAAGTCTCCTCAGTAAGTACGAAGTCACTGCAGATGTTTTGTGAAAAATATTGGAGGAAAGGAAAGTAACAAGGGGGATAAGGCAGTTGTACTGAGCAATTCCAGAATCTCACCACATGAAAGTGCATCATCTTGTTCACGCTGCCAAATGACAAGGTAAACCTGGACAAAGGGCTGCAGGCGGCACCTACAGCAGAGGGTCTGACCAGGCACGCACCGGCTCTGGAAGGGAGATCTGGCAGTCCAGCACGAATTCCCAGGATGATGCTGAGACATGACAGAGTAATGCAGCCCATGGATGTTAGGAATTTTAATGGCCTGGGCTATATGAAGGCCAGACAATGATTTCATTACTCTTTCTTCCTTTAATGCCGTGAATCAATGAATGGCATCTATGCTAGGAGGGCTTACATCCACAACTCAAATGGCTACTCTTTCCAGTACAAGCAGTGCTGAAGCCTTGCTTCTGCATGCACTTTAACACAGTCAAATACATCACATCCCATTTCTAGACAGCATCTTTGAAGTTTCACCCCAAGTCTACGTGTACCAGCAATCTCTGGTACACCCAGGGGTAACGCATCTTGACACAACTCCACTTTGCATTCAAGACTTTCAATTGTTCTGCTACAGCCAGAGAGAATTCCTAATTCCCTGCAAACTCAACTCAAGCCTGAGTTTGGTTTCTTCACATGGAGCCTCTTCCTTACACAATCTAAGTACAACTGGATTGCACCGGCTCTCTGAGGCTACCGGAGAGCATTTTGGAGAAAGATAGTGCTGTTGATGCAGGTGTCACAGGTTAAGGCTGTAATAACAGTCTGCAGAGAAGAGCAGTATTTTTGTTAGATCAGGCGATATACCTGGGAAAAAAAGAACAGGCACAAAGGAAATACAAACTTCAGACTAAGTTGTGAAAACCTTCTCTGAACTCCAGCTCAGCTGGACTAATTGTCTGATCAGTCCAAGAGACCGGGGTAGTGTAGTGTAGAAAGTAGAAGTGAGTGTTAGCATGAGGAGGGATGGTCTGCTTGCAGTCCGAGCCCCTGAAGAATAGATGATTTTCACTTACTGTCTGTAATACAGAAGTAGAACAGACTTCTGAATCAGTAACAGGGTGATATTCTTAAGTGTTTTTTTCCCCTCCTTTCCTTTTGGCAAGTAGAATGTCAAAGCACCAAAATGGTGTTTTTCAGCCCGTGGAAAAAGGGGACTTTTTTCAGGACTGCCTATTTTAAGAAATCTGCCATAGGTGACTAAGAAAAGTAAGCCTGAAGTAAGCTTAAGCATACAGTCCGGAGGGATTTGCACCTTCACAAGATTATTCTTTAGTAGCTGGAAAACTGAAAAGGTCGCAAATCCTTAAAATGGCAGACGAAGTGCTGACATAGGCAGAGGGGAGTGAGTTAAATAGCTAAGTAGGTAAGATTTGCCTGCCAGGCCTGGTCAAAACTTTGCAGTGTTTAATGCAGGGTCTCCTCTTCCAACCCTGATGTGCTGAACATTCAGAGCAAGGGTCTCTGACTGCAGCCTCCCAAGGGAATACAATAAAGGAATTCCTTCATTCCTCTCTTCTGGAAGCTTTGGCAGTGATATACTTCATCTTCTCATTTGTATTTACTCCATGCACAGCGGAAAGAAGTCTACAATGATTTTTGTCCCAGTATCCTTGTTTAATTTTCTCTTATTCCAAATGTTCCTAGGCTGGATTCTGTGTGATATTTGGATACATCCTCCAGCTGGCACCACACCATCTGACTAGAGCATCCCAAGAGCTCTCAGCCTTTGTTGTTGCATGCTGCACATCAAACATCCATATTGATTAGCAAAGGATTGCCAAGTCGGGATGAAAGAATGCTAATAATACTGATTAAATCCGCACAGATTATGGAGCTGCAGACATGTTTGTCACAAAGCTTGTGAAACTTTGGAGTTATAATTAATTTCCTCCCCCCAGCAGTAATATAACAAAATATCAACAGTTGCCTCCGGAGAATCAACACTACCTGTGCACTCTTTGGTCTGAATTTCAATTCAGCTCCAAAGGCACCTGTATCTTATTGGGAAAAGATGGGGAATAGGGAGGTCTTGCTGCTTCCAACCTGTAGGAACTGTTGTAGCTCCTGCCATCTCTGTAATAAACAACGAGGTCAGTCCAGGATGCTGGCCACCTAAATCTGTGTACTCTAAGCTAAAAGGGCAGAAGCACAAAAAACACTGATTAATTTTCAGATATTGCTTACGGTAAAATGAGATTTGATGCTCTCTCTACTGAAGTGGAGAGTCAAGGGAGGTCAACAGACAGAGGATGAACAAACAGCAGCAAAGGAAATAAGACCACAGAAAAGAACAAAATCAGGGTACATACACATTGAGATGCCAGGGGCAGAACAAACATTCTGCCCCAGTCACCTTTACCAACCCCACCTGCTCAGCAGAAAGCCAAGCAGGGACCAATTTCCACCAGAATAAGCAAGCCCTGCCTTAATATGGCAGGCCTCAGGACAAAGGAACACCAGAAGGGTACATCTGCTACGCTTCAGGCAAGCAGAGGTGCAGTACAGAACCCAGTGGTAAAAACGCACAGCAGGATAAATTTGAAAGGAACCAATTTCTCTCTTTTCCTGGCTCAGAACCTGAAATTCCCCATCATGGGGAGTCAAACCACCTACCTTCCTTCTCACCTGTGCTGTCACCATGCAGTCGGGGTTGCCATTTCTACCCGGGGGCGCTGCCAGAAGCTGCACCAAGTGCTCTCACATGCCCTGCTCTGCCACCCACTCGCTGCTCTGCATTAGTCTCTGGCATCCTCTTGTTCTCCCTTTTCCTCCTGTATTGCAGCTATCCCTTGGCATGGCACCTTCTGGGATTCCTCTGTGTCAATGGGGTGCCTCCCTGTGTTCAGCCTGGCAAAAGAGCCTAACACTAAAAAAAAATCATAGAATCAGTAATGCTGGAAAAGAACCTCCATGATCATCTGCTCCAACCACCCCCAACCACGACTGTCACCTGTGAGAAAAATCTCAAATAATTTTCTTCAGACAGGATCTTCTGTGGAGCTATTTTATTTGCGATTGCAATGGCAGGCGTCCTGTCAATCAGGAGTGCATTTTAGTAAACAAATCGTAACCTTTTATTCCCTATCACCCAACGCTTGATCACCTCCCCTGTTTCCTCACTGGCTGAGTGCTACAGGTTCACAAGCTACCTGATGCTCCACTATACCATACATTTTTTCTTTTTTTCAACCCTTTAATTTCTCCTTTCTTACATTTTGAGAACTTGTGATCTTTGTTTTACTTTTCTCACACGGCTCGTCCTGTTCTTCTCAACCTTCTACCTCCTTTTGGAACAGTGAGGCCTTCTACTGTACACTTATCTACTTAGCACTTCTTGTTATGACTACACAACTACCTTGGAATACAGAAAAGTAATTCTCTACTGCAAAAACACAACTTTGTTTTGGAGCATCTTCCCTATGAAGAAAGGCTGAGAGACCTGGGTCTGTTCAGCAGGGAGAAAAGAAGACTGAGAGGGGATCTCATCAATGTGAATAAATACCTGAGGTGTGGGAGACAGAGGGATTTGGCCAACCTCTTTTCAGTGGTTTGTGGGGACAGGACAAGGGGTAATGGCCATAAGACGGAGCACAGGAAGTTCCACACCAACATGAGAAATAACTTCTTCACGGTGAGGGTGACGGAGCACTGGGACAGGCTGCCCAGGGAGGTTGTGGAGTCTCCTTCTCTGGAGATATTCAAGGCCCGTCTGGATGCCTACCTGGGCAGCCTGCTCTAAGGAACCTGCTTTGGCGGGGGGTTGGATCGGATGATCTTTCGAGGTCCCTTCCAACCCCTTCAATTCTGTGATTCTGTGATTCTGTTTCTCACACACCCACAAAACCTTGTCCCTAAGCACCACGTCCAGCCTTTCCATAAACAGCCCCAGGGATGGTGACTCCACCACCTCCCTGGACAACCCAATCCAACACCTGACCACTCTTTCTGCGAAGAAATGTCTCCTCATTTCCAACCTGAACCTCCCCTGGTGCTACTTGAGGCCATTCCCTCTGGTCCTATCGCTATTTAGTTGTGAGAAGAGGCCGACCCCCAGCTCCCCACACCTTCCTTTCAAGTTGCTGTAGAGAGCCACAAGCTCTGCCCCGAGCCTCCTCTTCTCCAGACTAAACACCCCCAGCTCCCTCAGCCACTCCTCATTAACATTTGTGCTCCAGGCCCTGCACCAGCTTCACAGCCCTTCTCTGGACACGCTCCAGGCCCTCGGTGTCCTCCTTGTAGTGAGGGGCCCAGAACTGAGCACAGAACTCGAGGTGCGGCCTCACCAGAGCAGAGGACAGGGGGACGATCAGCTCATCCAGCTGGGAACCAGACTGCAGGGGGATGACAGGGTTGTTGTGGCCAAAGTGCAAGACCTGGCACAGCCATGTTGAGCCTCATCCCACTGGCCTCTGCCCATCAATCCGACCTGTCCAGGTCCCTCTGCAGGGGCTTCCTACCCTGCGGCAGATCGACACTTCCCTCCAACTTGGTGTCATCTGCAAACTTTACTGAGGGTGCACTCAATTCCCTTGTCCAAATCATCCATAAACATATTAAAGAGGATGGGCCCCAACATGGACCCCTGGGGAACACCACTCGTGACCGGTTGCCAGCTGGATTTCACTCCATTGTTAACTCCACATAATACAGGTGCAATATAATGTAATATAGGTTAAACTGCATTTAACTGCAAATAATATTGTTCCAGAACTATTTCCTGTTTCTGGACTGTTTGGGCATTGCTCTCAGCAGGCATGACAAGTGACTGTAACAGAGCCCTTTGATTTTCTGATCACGAGGAGAACTTGGGACTCCAAATGGGTCTGTGGTGAAACCTCTGGGAGTGAAATAACTGGAGAAGGACCAGTAGGGCTCTGGAAAACCCTGAGCTTGTGTTGGCTTCAGGAATAGTATCAGGAATAATGCAGCCAGCAGGACCAGGGAGGTGATTGTCCCCCTGTACTCTGCTCTGGTGAGATCGCACCTTGAGTGCTGTGTTCAGCTTTGGGCCCCTCGCTACAAGGAGGACATTGAGGTGCTCGAGCGTGTCCAGAGAAGGACTGTGAAGCTGGTGAAGGGTGTGGAGCACAAGTTCTATGAGGAGTGGCTGAGGGAGCTGGGGGTGTTTAGTCTGGAGGAGGCTTGGGGCAGAGCTTGTGGCTCTCTACAGCAACTTGAAAGGAAGGTGTGGGGAGCTGGGGGTCGGCCTCTTCTCACAGGTAAGTAGTGACAGGACAAGAGGGAACGGCCTCGAGTAGCACCAGGGGAGGTTCAGGTTGGAAATGAGGAGGCATTTCTTCTCAGAAAGAGCAGTCAGGCGTTGGGACGGGTTTCCCAGGGAGGTGGTGGAGTCACCGTCCCTGGGGGCGTTCAAGGAAAGGCTGGATGTGGTGCTTAGGGACAGGGCTCAGTGGGTGACATTGGGCAGGGGAACGGTTGGAGCACGGACCCGTGAGGCGAGCACAGCCCCGCTAACGTACAGCCGTTAACCCTCAGCGACGTCTGCGCACCCCCAACCCCCTCCCCCGCCCCCCCCGTACCGGGAAGGGGCGGGGCCACCCCCTCCCTCCCTCCCTCCCTCCCTCCATGTGGGCGTGGCCACCCCTCCCCTTCCGCCGCGCGGGGTAAACGGCGCCCCGGTCACGTGAGGGGGAAGGGGCCGGCTTCCCTCGCCCTGCTCACGTGGTGCCGGGGGGAGTTAGGCGGAAGGGCCGGCGGATGGGCGCGCGCTGCTGGTGCGTGAGGGCCTTGGGGGGGGGGGGGGGGAGTGAAAAAAACAGAAGGGGAGGGGGGGGGAAAGGCGCGCGCGCGGCGTCACGTGGGGAGGGGGGGGGGGGGGGGGGGGAGCTGCCCGGCGCGCGCGTGGAGGCGAGGAGGGGGCGGTCACGTGACGGCGGTGGGCGCTGCTGCTTTGTGAGGGCAGGTACCGGCCGGGGGGGGGGCAGCGCGCGCCAACCCCCCCCCCCCCTCCTCCAGCTCCCCCCTCCCCTCCCTGTACCCGCCGGGCGGTCCGGCAGCGCTCGGCAGCGTTCGGTAACGCTCGGTAACGTTCGGTAACGTTCGGCAGCGCTCGGGCCCGGCCCGGCGGCTCTCGGCTCTTCGGGGCACAGCGGGGGCGCCGCCTCCCCCCCCCCCTTCCTCACCCCCCCCCCCCCTCCATTTTGTGCCGGGGGCGTCCCGGCGGCCTTGTGCCCGGCCTCGCCGCCCTGCCCCCGTCCCTGCTCCCCCTGCCGGGTGTCCCCGCCGTGCTGGGGGGCGGTGGTGGCACGGCGAGGTGCCCCCGAGCGCCGGGGGGGGGGGGGGGGGGTTGCCTGGGGAGGGAGCCCCCGCTCGGTGGGGGTCCCCTCCAGCTCCTCGCCTGAGGAGAGGGGGACGCCAGGGCAGGGCTTTGCCGTCAGCTGTGCTGCCGTTACGGTAAAAGGCGTTGCAGGGGGACAGCGAGCCCTTCGGGAAGGGGCTGGGGGCAGATCGGGCCTGCCGTGCCCGGTGGCGAGGGGCTCAACTCCGCAACCTGCAATAAATACCGGGGGGGAAAAAAAAAAGAAAAAAGTGCGGCGGCGCTGCTGTAATAAAGCACCTGGGGGCTGCTCGGGGGGGAGCCGGGTGCGGGGCCGGTCCCCCACAGGTGTGTGCGAGGCACGGGGCTCGCGGCGGTGCTGCCGGGAGCAGGAGCTCAGCACCAGTGCTCCCAGTTCGGGCGGGTGATGAGCGCTGGGAGCGAGCCGCCAGAGCAGGGCGATCCCCTCCGGGGCGGCTGGCGAGATGGAGGGGCCGTCCTGGCGTGAGAGCAGCTGGGTGGTGTGTTTTTTTTTTTTTTTTTTTCCCTTCAAGGAGAGAAATCGGAGCTGGATGCGAGGGAAGGGAGGGGGAGGATGTGCAGGCCCGCAGGAGCTGCACTTTCCGCTGAAATGGAGCCCTGCACAGCAAACGGCAGCAGCTCAGCTTTTCTTTTTCCTATTTACCAGGTCCCTTCAGCAGTTCCCGCAGTTGTATCGCGTTCTCCAGAGGAATCTGGGTTTGGATTCTTACCTGGCTGACTCAGTATTTATACCTCAGCCTGATCTCTCTGTGGTGGTTTGACCTAACTTGTTTAAAGAATTTATTTTTAACCTTACCCTAGGTAACTTTGGAGCAAGCTAAGCTAAGTCAGTTTGCAGCATTAATGATGTTTTGGGGCTCCTGGAGTGTTACACAGAGAAACTGGATTAGCTGGTGTAAACTGATTTTGATGTTTAGTCTGGAAAATGGGCGAGCTTTTGTGTTTTTAGCCTCAACAATCTTGGTAACTTCAAGGAGAGAGGGAGGAGTGGGAATTGGAAAAGCTCTGTTCTCCTTTGTTCTAGATGCGCTTCTATCAGTGTACTGATTAAAAAATTGTTTAATAAAAACAAAAGCAGGGAAATTCAAAAATTTAGGCAGCTTTACTTGCATTGTTTTGGCTAGGCTTTGAAAAAGCTCCTGGTGCCATGAGTTACAAAAAGATTTGACCATTCCAGATCGGAGTTAGATTTACTGCTACAACCTAGGGGAAGCTAAGAAAAATACCATCAGCAAAATCTTGCCAGTTACTAGAATCTACTGTTTCTTGTTTTTATTTTTTTAGTTCTCCTTTTTTTATTTGTCCTTTTGGAATTGTAGAAGGTAATTTTTGATGTTTTCTATTCCTTTCATGGACTTTTATGTGATGTTTTCCTTATTAAAGACCGTTTTTGCTCTGTTTTATTTTTGTTGCTGGTGTCCCCCTAGTGATAGTCATCATAGCAGAATTAAATGCTGATTAATAGTGCTTCAGAAATGTAAGTATCATGGCATATTACTATTCTGGTAATAATTAGTATTACTAGTAATACTTACTTACAATTTTGGTACTGTTTAATACCAGTGCTCGGAATAGGTTCTGTGGCAAAGAGTAAGAAAACAAATATGTACCTTTTATTTATCTTTTTATCTTTGATCTTGTTTGATAAAAGCACAGGAGCAGGACTCTGAAGAAGTGTGTCCTGCTTCCAGATTTGCAGCAGCCTCGTATGACCTTGGTAAAAGAGAAGCCCAGTGACTTGTTCCCTTCATTAGATGACAGATGAAAAGAAACTTGGTGTTATATTTGTATGCTTCAAAACTATTGAATAGAAGTTGCTAGAAGAAATACAAGTAATATCTACTTCAGTGTTGTCCTTCTGCTGGAGCTCTTACTTATTTTATTTCTCTGATGCAGGCTGCTCACTGGTAGCCCATTGTGTCCTCTTCGCTTTTCAGGGACCTAGTTTGGGCTTGTACTGTTTTTCATACAGCTTCCCTAAACAGCTTATGCTCTTTAAAGTGCTGGTTCGGATGAAAGGCTGTGAAGAAGCTCCTCTGCAATTACTTAAGGTTCACATTTTCCAAAAACTTGTACAAAAGGTTTCTCTGCTTTGCTCTAACATGAAAGGCCACACTGTTTAATTTTGGCCAACCAACTGTCAGAGCTCCCAGTCCACCTGGGGGCTCTTCCAATCTATTTCACAAGTGTGTTACCTTCATCCCTTTTTCCCCCATGACTTCTCAATACTGTGGGGAGTGAACAGTGGCTGCAGGCAGGCAGACTAAAGCTCTGATGCCTGAGATCTCATGGCTTGCTCAGCTTGCTTTTACTGCATCTTAACTTTGCTGAGCATGTTGTTTTGTTGGTGTTCTCTCCAGATGGTAGAGCTGGCAAGGTACAGGTTATGTGACCAACTTTGCGCAGCTCCCTTGGACAGAGTTGTTTGTAACTCTCAGTTGCCTTGCAGTAATTCTCTTTTGTCCTGTTGTCTTTGTGGGAGCTGCAAGATGCTGTGGCTTCTTTTGAAGAAACTTGTCAAACATTTTTCCCTTTGCTCCCCAGCTCATTAAATCAGGTCTTCCAACAGCTGAGCTTGGAGGAGTCCCTAACCTGGTTAAGCATAGCAATTTTGCATTTAAAAACAATGAAATGTTTCCCATGTTGAGGGAGCTTTGATCTTCCTCAGAACTTAAGGTTTGCCCTTAGTTGTATTTGTATGGTGAACATGTTTGTTTGTTTTTTTTCTTTATCACACAGGAAACGGTTTATTCCAGCTCTGCAGAAGATGCAGGTTTGGCAGAATTTCTGTTCCAGAATCGTTTAGTATTTAAATCCAAAGTTACTTGAAGACAACACAGATACTTTCTTCTTAACCTCCAGATCTGAGCCATCAGATTCGCACTTTTCTAACCCAGTTCAATTAAAGTTTGTCTTACTGTGTTAGGCAGCCCTGTGGTCGAAGGTGTAAAGTTCTGTAGCTGTGACCGTGTTTCTAAGTATTGTTAATGGGTAGCTGCGTAGAGAGGAAGTCGTTCTGCAGTGTTGCTGTGTGGCATAGGTGTCATCTAGAACACTTCAGTTCTACTTCCCATGACTACAATGTTGTTCCTAGAAGTAGGTATTCAGAGGGCGATTCTTTAGAGACCATATTGAGATTCCTTTTGAGAAGTGAAAACTATTTAATGACAAGTATTTTGAGAATAGTGGATATAATAATGTAGAATGGAGCATATGGCTTTTAAATCTTTTTTTCTTTGCTCTGTCTGTTTGGTTCTAAATGTTAACTGAATCACGGCTATTTTATGGTAAACACTAGACTGATATTTTGTGTTATCACACAGTGCGTGTTTCCCTGTTCTTGGAGGCAACCGCTGATTTCTTCTCTCTTTGAAATTCTGTATTTTCATTCTTAATTTTTAAAAAAGTGCCTGTTGTCTTAGATGCTGTTCTAGCAGTGTGAATGTGCGAGGAACCCCGCTGCCAAACCCTGCCCTGCTATCAGGCCGTACGTACAGGACTGTGCTTGAGAAGTTGTGCTCTGCGCTTTCGAGGGGCAGTACCCCGAGGGACAGATGTCTTCTGCTGCTGGGCTTTAATTCCAGCTTTCAGTCCCATGTTCTTCAGAGCACTGACTTGTGATCCATTTTAAGGCGAATACGAATGACTAGGCTTACAGGTGTTAACCTTGGGTGCCTGAACGTGATGAGGAGGAGCCGTGCTGTGCTTCACAACCTCGTGTTTTGCTTCCTTTCCATAGCCACTGAATGAGTTTGAGTGTTTTGAACGTGGGTGAGGTGCCAAGGGGTAGCCGTCTGAAATTGGGTGTTAAAATTGAAATCCAGTGTTACGAGCTTTGTGAAGTCAAGTTAATGAAGTTGTTTCAAGTGTTTGAGAAAAGTTTCTGGCTCCTGATATGTGTCCTCAACCTGTTGGGTTTCTTTGCTGCTTCTTGATGTTCAGATAACAGCCATACCCAGGAACTTCTCTTTGCATCTTCGGAAAAGATGCGTTATCTCTCTTGAATGGTTCTGTTACGATTGCAAATATGAAATTCCTTGCAACTGTACATGCGTACTCCACTCCAGTCTTCAGTGACTACCGTTTCATCTCTTGATGTGTTGCTGGATTAAAGTCCTAATGACTCTCGCACTGCCTGGTTTAATTGCAGAAATGATTAGGCTTTCACTTTTCTTTGTGACTGTCTGAGCAGAGTTGCTGGAGCTTAAGAGATGTCCCAAATGAAGCTGCTTGTGGGGCATTACTGATAACAGCTTTCCAGTTTTAAGACTTCCTTCCCTTTTTTGCTTCACTCGACCACAGACTGGCTGAGGTTGGCAGCAAGTGTCTGGAGATGACCTGGTCCAACCCCCTGCTGAAGCAGGTCACCTGCAGCAGGCTGGTAGGACCACGTCCAGGCAGCTTTCGAAGGTCTCCAAGCAGGGAGGCTCCAAAGCTTCTTCGGGCTACCCGTTCCAGTGCTCCAGCACCTGTGCAGTGAAAAACCATTTCATTTTGTGCAGACGGAGCCTCCTGTGTTCCAGCTTGTGCCTGTTTCCTCTTGTCCTGGCACTGAGCACAGAAAAGAGCCTGGCTCTGTCCTTGCACCATCCCTTCAGGTTTGTGTATGCAGCGATGAGATCCCCCTCGAGCTGTTGCCTTCTCCGGGTTCAACTGCTTGACAAATCCGTAGTTCTTCGGGCAAACCCAAGGCCATCTGTTCCTGCACGCCTTTGAGAAGGCGGTGGATTAGGGATGGAGTTTAGGAGGGGTGGTGGTAACAGTCATCCGTGACTCCTCGCAGGTGGAAAGTTGAGTGGGCGCTGGAGATATGTGTAGGAAAATGCTGTGAAAATGCAATAAGGTGCGTATTCTAAATCAGGGTGATTTCTTTGCTTGTAAATAAGGGGTAATTGGGTGTCTTGGTGCTAGCTGAACTGAGGTCTGTAATTTAGCAGTCCTGTGAGGGAAATGGGTCAAACATTTGATCGTCTGGGAGTGATAACATTGCCCAAGTCCCACGTATGTTCTGTCTAGGAATTGCAAGCATTGTAAATGAGGGTTTAGTGTGCACTTACCTTTTGTGAAAGGTTAGGGTGAGTTCTTTTTGTACTTCTGTATACCAAACAGTCCATTTTATGAAGCTCTGTGTGTCAACATGGTTTTTGAAATTACATTTTAATGAGAGTAAAGCTGAAACCTTCCAGAATTAGATAAGTGTAAAATAAGAGTGAACCGGATCCGCCTATTCTTCCAGTTCTTGCAAATCCAGCCCTCTTCCCCCAAACCCTAGAAACCCCCTTCAGCTGTAGACAAAGGTTAAAACAAAGTTAGATGGCTAAAAGTATTTAATAGTTCGGGATCTTGAATCTGAGAAAAGCTGGGACAGCCCTTTTTGTGCAGTCCTCTGAAATGAAACCTCAGTGAGGTTTAGTTTCTGCTAGGAAACTTACCTCAAATATTTATGATTTATCTCCCTTGCTGATTCTGTTGATTATTGGGGAGTGCTTTGAGTGCTTGCTTGAGTCATGGGAGTGAGGGAAGAGAAATATTTTTAACTTCTTTATTTCATCTCAGTAAACAAATCCATTAAAATAACTCATCAATAGAAGGCATCCTAAGTTTCTGTAGTTGTGAAGTGACCTACTTATTGGAAAATATGATCAAACATAGGGCAAGGAACCTCAGAACTCTCCCTTTTCAGGTGATTTTAATATCTAAGCAAAATTTGAGCATAAAAACACACCGAGTGACGCGTTTTACCTTGCAGGCCAGAACAAGCAAGTTTTGAACATTGAGTCAGGCTGTGGTAGCAAAAAGCTTTTCCCCCTAGCAGAGGCTAAGTGGCTGTTTGGGATGGGAACCGGCTGCAGGAGAGAACAAATGGGAGAGCGTGGCAGCTGGAGCCGTCATCGTTTCCCTCATCAGGACCCGAGGGAGAGGTGGGTGGTGGGGAACTGGTTTTGCTGTTACAGGTCCCTTTATCAACAGACCCCGACTGCAAGCTGACATGTGGCTCTTCCGCCCCTTCCAGTTGCTGCACTGTCTAAGTTGGGATCTGTCGCTGGCATGCTCTTCTGATGGTGTTTTCCCTCTGACTAAACAGGTCTTAGGGCAGCGCGTTGAGGGAGAGAGGCAACAAGCGGCCTGAGGAGTGTGGGCGAGCAGGAGGAGGATGTGGCTCGGGGTGGTTACGCGACAGGTTTGGGATGGGGGAAGAGTTTGATCGCTGATAGGATGGGTTCCTACTTTGATTTGCTCAAATTATCCAGAGCCTGGCTCCTTGCAGCAGAAACGGAGTCATTAATGCTGGGGAGCCTTAGGTGTGTCTCAGCAAACAAACAAAATTCCTGCTTTGATGAGTTGCCCTGAAAGTTTGTAATGAAATAATACGGGAATAGGGAGCCCTGCTGGCACACCCGGGCAGGAGGAAGAGGGGAAACTCTTCTCTGCGCCCCTTCGTACATTGGCCCAGTGAAATACGTGGTCCTGCAACTGTGTCTTAGAATCACAGAATCAGTAAGGTTGGAAAAGACCTCCAAGATCATCTGGTCCAACCACCCCCCTACCCCCAATGTCACCCACCGAGCCCTGTCCCTAAGCGCCACATCCAACCTTTCCTTGAACACCCCCAGGGACGGTGACGCCACCACCTCCCTGGGCAACCCGTCCCAACGCCTGACTGCTCTTTCTGAGCAGAAATGTCTCCTCATTTCCAACCTGAACCTCCCCTGGTGCAACCTGAGGCCGTTCCCTCTTGTCCTATCGCTAGTTACCTGCGAGAAGAGGCCGACCCCCAGCTCCCCACACCTTCCTTTCAGGTCGTTGCAGAGAGCAGTAAACTGGTGTTGTTCAGTTAGCATTTAGCTGTGTAGGAGCTGGGCAGCTGTAATGCCAGCTGGAAAGTTAAGGGCTTGGTTTGCACCTTATTTTTCCTGGTATTTCTGTAAGTGCATTTTTGTTCTGCTTTTATGTCTGTGTAGCACAGCATTGACAAGTTGCCTTTTTCCTAGAAGTTTGTACGTGAGCAGACATGCTGTGAAATACATCTTATATATATATTTAAGATAATCTCTTTGTTCTCTTTCGAGGGAGAAGTGTTGAAGGGGAAGGGATAAGCTCTCTCTCCTGGCATTCTTGTGGTGGGGAAAGCCGGCTCCATTTAGAGACTCACTTAGTCCCTCTGTTTACTAAGCTGAGACCTTAACCACCTCTTACATTTCCTGAAGCATCTCAACTTCAGACTTCGCAATTTCTCTGCCACGTAAAGTGACCTCACATAAGCAGAGCTCAAACTGCAAAGCTTTGCCAAAAAGCGCATCTAAACCCTACTTGCTTTACTGTAGTTGAAGCCTAAAAACATCCAGCTGAAGGCGATGCGTGAAAGACCGAAAATAGAGCTTTACACTAGGTTGTTTTTTCCAAAGGTGTGTTGGGATATATTTATACCAGTATGGGATTTGATGACTAGGGAAGAGGGGAGCTCTGCTGTCTTGAAATCTCAAAGACCAGTTGGGAAGAAGTGGCGCGCTTAGCTCTTCCAGGGCCTATTTTAAATTGGATTTCCAAGTAGTTCAGCTTCTGGCATGTATTACGTTTTGTTAAAATATTGACCCGCTGTATTTAGCATCTATTCCTTTGTTTCAGATGTTGTATTACTTTTAAAATGACCCAAATTTCAAAAAAAAAAAAAAAGTGAAAGGAAGCCATTGGTTTATTCTGTCTAAGGCTGTATAAAATGAAGATTTTATTATGCTTAGGATTGGTGTAAAAAAAAATAATCTCCATGATGCCATGAATATTTTCCAATTGTATTTAAATCCAAAACATTTCAGCTCCAAGAATCTGAAAGCTAACTAAAACATTATCATACTTTCCTGTAATGCAAACTGAAGGTAGTAAAAAAACAAAAAAACCCACAAAAAAACAACAACAAAAAAAAACAGAGCAAGTATTAAATTGTGCCTTAAAAGTGCCTATTTTTGTGATGACAAAAAGTGGTTTCTGGTAATGAGGATTAGAATTTTTTTTTTTGAATTTAAGCTCTCAAGTCCTACACAGCAATTGGATGTTTGACTGAAGATTTGGGAAGTTTGGCCAAAGAAATACTTGTTTACAGTGGAGGAACTTTAGATTGACATCAGTATACTTTAGCTTTTAAACAACAACTTGTATTTCACTATGTTGAAATCTCCACTGACAAGTGAGTCCCAGATAAACATTGGTTTATTTTTAGTCGCCTGTGAAGTAAAATTACAACCTTTTGTGGATCCACGAGCGTGTAAGGTTGATTTTTGACTCCCCAGTTTTAACCCTAGTTTTTCTTCTGACCCAATTCAGTTGCTTTCTTTGGGCTCTGTTTTACTGCTTTTTTTTTTTTTAATTTGATGGGAATTGTGACAATTCAACTGAACAAAGGTTTTTGTTCTCAAAGCTTCTTGCACATTTGAATATACACTAATGCCTAACTCATGTGGAAGGCCTTACTCTTGAAGCTTCACGTTCTGGGATTTTTCTGGCTTTTATTCATCATACGTAGAATATTGGACAACTTAAAATGATTCAAGGGAAGTTCCCTTATGTCTCTGGCTTTGGGAACGAGATAATCTATTTAAACATGCTTTTTCGTTCTTCTTTTTCCAGAAAAAAAAAAAAGCCTGGAAAGGGCGTAATGTTTCTGTTGGATGTGTTCATAACTCTTCAAATGGCTTGCATGAATAAGTGGAAGTAAAAATTGTTTCTCCCTAAAATTGCTGTTCTCAGGTCCTGTATTGAGTGACGTTTAAATGCAACGTATTGAGAGCTGCTTCATCGCGTTCTGCTGTTCTTGTATTCCATCCTGGGGAGAAATTTCCTGTGATGTAGCTGTGATCTCACAGGAACTTCCATGACAACAAATCTCAAAAACTCAAGGTTCTTTTTGGGGTATCAAAGATCTGTGCATGCTAATACCTTCTGCCCTGGAGTTTTGGAGCACAGCAGAAGGGTTGGCAAGCATTGTGGTCCAGGTTTTAGACAAGGGAAAGCGGAGGGACCAAAAGGGCAATACCTGCACGTCTGAGACCCCTGTCCTTGTGAACACCCCCAAGCCCCTGCAGATGCCCAGGTGGTAACAGTGAGCAACTTTTTAGTATTTCACTTGCTGCTGATTGCAGCTTTGGGTGAATGCTGCCCTCTTAAATAAGTGGGCTTGTCTGGGTTCTCGCTGTTAGCGGAGGAGGCATGTGAAATGGTGAGTTGAATTTTTTTTGTCTCTCGATTGTAACTTACATTCATTCACCTTATACCCATGTGTCAGCTTGTCCTTGCTAGTTTTCAAAAAGCCATGTTTTGCGCAGCGTGCTCATTGAACATGAAAATGGCCCTCATGTTAAATTGAGACCATCTTTAAAATGTTCTGCATTTTAAACTTGTCTACCATTGCTTTTTTAATTTATTTACAATGTCATAGTGGCTTTTACAGCAAGTAACAGTCCCCTGTTGTGCTAGGATTTCTGCATAACATTCCGTAAATGGCTGAAAATTATTATTGTGATTAAACAACTGTTACTTAAGCTTGTAATGCAACTTTTAAAACTTGTAATGTTTTATCTTGCTTATCCCTTGCTCATCCCTTGCTTGGCTTTCACACCCATACAGCTTTTTTGTTTTGTTAGGGCAAAATTGGTGTTTACAACTCATCTGCTGAAATGGTTTTAAAGGCTGTCACTGCCAAAGCATTTGTTCAGTGATGTTTTTATAGGTACAGTATAATCGCTAAAGCTGATACGTGTAATATTTAAATGCTGTTGCTGGAGTTGTATGCTGCAATTAACAGTGTGTGTATTCCAGATGCAATCTTGGGGCTCACGTGTGTGCTAAGGGCAAGGTGCTGCAATTAATAAAAATAAGCTAGCTGGTTCAGAAACCGAGACGTGAAGAGCCCACTTTTGTCAAAAGCGAGTGACTTGATCTTGCAGCACAGTGCTTGGTCTCTTGGATGGCTGGTGAAATAGACAAGTGGCTAATGCCTTCTGAGGATGTTCTAGAAAACACATCTTGGGCGTTTTAATGTGTTGTACAGTGAGAAGTTGGCATACCTCTGCCGAACCAGGGGCTGTTTTGTACAGCGCAGTGATAAATGACCCTGTGAAATACAAAAAGACATTTGAAATAGAAAGTAAGCTTTATGAAAACAAGTGAATAAATTAATGCAAAAACAAATTTCTTAATGGTCCGTTGATAGGAAGGATGTTTTGGAAGGAAGAAAAAAACAACACATGTTTTTGCAAAATCAAAGATTCTGTGCAGATTCTCCACCTGTATTGTAAACTGGTGTGGCTTGGGGAGGTTTGGTGCGGGGAGTGGGAGCCTCCTGCTGCAGGCAGAAACTGAGTGGCAGCCAAGCCAGGTAAAATAAATAAATAAATAGTGGGAGGCTGGAACAGTGAGTGTGGGGCTAAAAGACTCCTAAAGGTGTGTTTTTTTTTCCAGCCTGATCAAAGATCAAACAGCCATGAGTTTTCATCAAGTTTTTATGCACAGTAAAAGCTTAAGATGGTTAAGGAAGGAAACTTTCAATGCTGCCTTGAAACTATTGTTTCTTTTCTTCCTTCTGGAACTTTTTATTCCGGACAGTAAAACTTCTTATTGTTATTGTTTATTGAGTGACGTATGGTGTATGTCAGTCAAAAAAAGTTTTTATTTTGGTGGATTCTTCTCTTGCTTAAGATGAACCCTGTGAAATGTGATCTTGCGGAAGTTGCAGGAAGATATTCAGGAATATCCTGCTGTATGTATTTAAAGGATTTTTTGTCAGTGAGACTTCTGGTTTACATTGTTTTCATCAGTGTGAGTGTTCCATGAGTATCAGTCTTGCTGTTTTTTCCCCGAGGATCTAGTTCAAGGAGCAGGGTTTGGTAGAGACGTAGGAATGGTGTCTGAGCTCTTCAGTGTTGCCACCACAACTCTGAAGCCAGGCTCCAAAATCTGATATTGGGAGGTTTTAACGCCTTTTCAGTGCATTTGCTTTTATTTCACTTGTGGTTTGTAATTTAACCATTGCTTTTTGTCTGGAGCGCTGTAATGTGATCTGATGACGGTGCTGCAAGTCAGAACTGCCCCCTCCCCTTCCAGCTCGCTTCTTGGTGGCACTCCCTACTTTGTTCCTCGGCGTCCCTCGTAGCGTGGAACAACTCGGTGCCCTTTTTTTGAGGCAGTTGAGCGCGTTTCCACCAGTTTGAGGACGTCATAAATGTCTCAGCTCGTACTTGTCTATTTTTAGCCCTGCTGCTTGTATCTGTTTCTATTCAGAGAATTCCTTTGGAAGCCGTTCCGGGAGAAGCGCGGTGCAGCGACGCGGGAGGGAGCCGGAGGGGGCAGGGAGAGCACGGAGCGAGGTCGTGATTTGGCAGCACCATGCCCTGCACCCAGCGCCGCTTCCTGCACGCCACCGCGGTGATGGGAGCCTGCTCAGAGCAAACGCTGGGGTCTGCAGGGTGGTCTGGCTCTCAGCTCGTGTTAGCTGCTGCTTTCTGCTGCTTTCTGTTGCCTGGCTTTCAGCCTGAGTCTTACGGGGCTGTTTGAATGTGTAAAACGGGGTTAATCTGGGGGGGCTGTTTAGTTATGGGTGGTTATACCAGAGCAAATTGCTGCAATACGCCTTTCTTTAGTTCAGTAGCCAAAGCTGACAGTCCTGAATACTTGTCCTTTCCTCCCCTGTGGCAGTTGAGCAGCTTCTTTAGTTCTGGTACCAGTTTTAACTACGATTAACTTTCCTAGTAAGTTATGTTGTTGTTGTTGTGATTTAACGGCTGGTCTTTTGTTTTTGCTGTTTCATGAACTACTCATCTCGTGGGTACAGCTAACCTGGTGGTAATGGTAGTGATCGATAGGTAGGAGATCCACCGAAAGGTTGTTTAACTCCTGTGCCTTCCAGTTGGTGGGACTGACAGATGCAAGCCTGACGTGTCCTTGATGCGTGCTTATGGCTAGCGTTGTACGTACTTATGTAAACCACACTTAAACTGTTTTGAAAGCATCCTGCTGACATTGTTACTAGAGGTGTGGGGCACAGTGGTTTTGAGACAAGTCAGTTGCAGTTAGCAGACGAACACGCACCACGGTGCAGCTTTAGTGGTCAACACCAGTCTTATCTGAAGTGCTTTGGCTGCTTAGATATCTTTTTCCTTGCGGTATTGATAGCTTAACCAGAGCGTGACCTGAGATCGTAAGTCCTTGACATGTAGTCTTTGAAGAGAACATCCATAACTTGTTTGGTTCATGCTCTGCAGCTATCTCCTCACCTCTGTGTGTGTGTCCTGAGTTCACCCAGGCTTCTAGCTGACCCCTGAGCTCATCTCAAAGAGAACAGAAGAAAGCTGTACAAATTATTAGTCTGCAGTAAGCCGCCTTTGGTGGAAGGAGCCATGTGAAGACCTTCCAAGGCAGCCGGCCCTGTCTTTCCAGACACGTCTGTCTGGCTTGCAACCTCCTCCCCGTGCAGGGCCCGCAGCGAGTTGATGAGCTGGGGGAGGAGGCGAGCCTTTCCGAGATAGGGCTTTAGGTGGAGGAGGGATGGATGTTAGGACTGTGAAGGGGAGATGTCAAGATGACGAGCAAAAGCACTGAAAACTCAGCCCTCTGTACAGAATCATTAAAGATTGCTGGTTAAATTGCTTTAGGATAGTTTGAGTTGCTAGATTTAATGCCTGACACTGAATGGAGAAAGATACTTGTATGATGAGGGGAAAGGACTGACTTCTCGATGGATTTGCGCTCTCGTAGGCAAACTGTCCTGATGTTGGTTGGTATCTTCCATTCTCGTTGGATAGAAGCACCTCCAAAGTTTTATAAGGTCCTTCTTCACAAGAAGTGAATGCTGATGGGCGTCCAGGAGGCTGGGCACAAAGGATTGCTCCTCAGGAAAGGCGATAAACGTCTCTGTTTTCCCACCGGCAATCCAAAGACTGTATATGCTGTAAGATAGCGGTATATTCATGGTCATGCTGCTGGCAACGTCCCTTCCTGTGAATTTTTTATTTTTCAAATAGTCTACAAGGCATTTTAATGATTTTGTTGTGTGCAGAAGGCAGGATCAGGATCAAGTCTTGTTATTCAGGATCCCATGAAGACAAAATGTGAAATGTTGCTTTCTACATACGCGGTAAAGGCGTGTGGCTGCTGAGATGCACGTTCCCCCTTTCCCCGTGACCTCGTTCCCTCTCCCTCGTGTCAGATTCAGCAGTTGCATAGCCACATAGTTTTCCATTTGGTAAGCTTATTCAACTGCCCCGCTATTTTGTTTTTAGAGGGTTTAGTTTGCTCTTGGGTCAGCTCACTTTGCAGCTGCACAATCATTAGTCCGATGGAAGGGAAGTAGCAATATGTGGTTAAGGAGGAGGGAAGCAGGAGTGCCATTTCTGGAGAGGGTTTGCAGTCGCGTGGTGTTAGATGCAAGGTGAAACTTGAGTTTTAATGGTACAAATGTTTTAGGTTCTCCCTTTGCTACACGTGGAACTAATATACAACCAGTTGGGTGGAATTGTGTAGCAAAAGTAAAACTGTGGCCATGGGGTTTTGTCCCAAACTCTGCTTATCTGTCCTCAGCTTGTGTGTGACTTCAGCAAGGCTGTGTGAGTTCTCTCTGCACAGGGTAATGATTTTCAACCCTGACAAACCTGCCAGTTCAGTTTTTCCTCAGCTGCAATAAAGCTTTCCTTTTGTAAAGTACTAGTTCATTTTTTTTACCGGCCTCCCCGTAATGCATCTAATTCAATCTGAGTATTTATTGCAGGGGTTGAGGAGGATTCAATACTGTTCTGCAAGCAGCTTCCTTGCGTGAAGTTGAAGACAGTTCCCTTTTACTGGATGTTACTCAGGAAATGTTAGAGAAAACACCAAGAGGGTTTACCTTTTTATTGTTTCTTCACTGACTATTGCATTTTTTTTCTTCTGTGGGGGACAAACCCAGAGAAACAGACATAGAGATTTGTAAATACTGTTGGTTCTTCACCGCCGAACGTAGTAGCGATGGAATGAACAGTGAGTATGTTGTGCATTGATTTAGCCAGTATTTTTTTGCTATTTCCATAGCCTAAAAATAGGAGAGCAGAGGATGAATGTACAGTGTGATCAGTGAAGGAATAGACTATCTCTTTTTCCTGTAGTTTGTAGAGAGGGTTAGCATAAGAAAAGCTGTTCTTGTGATAAAGGGCAAGAAATGAGGTCCTTCCATCAAAGGTAACAGGAAGCTATTTAATTTTTTCTTCAGGTCCTAGAATACCAGGAAAGGACCTACCTTAAAATACTCCTCAGCAGAAAATCGTATTTCAGAAGTGAGCTTGCTCCTACCCCATTTAGTGGTCTGGTCTTTGGTATGGTCTGGCAAGATTATCTGGTGTGGATAGACCTGGGAGTGGTGCTTAGATGGGAAATAACATGCAATTAAGTCTTTCTGGGTCGTTTCTTACAGCTTCATTACAGCCAATGGTAAGTGCTGATAACTAATGCATCTCGCAAATCCTCGCAAACACGGGATAAATATAGTTATCCCATATAAATAATTAGGGCAGGGAGCAATACTTGATTCTTTCTGTGTGTGGAAGCCCAGCCAGTCGCTATCTTAAATGGCATTCTTCTAGCAGAATGGCAACAGAAGATGAGAGTAGTGACTTGGGAGGTAATCGATACCTGAAACATCGGGCCAAGTCCTCTGAATCTTGTAGGGCACTCTGTGCTTGCTGGCTGTCCAGGGTCACTAGTGAGTGTTGTCCTCTGACAGCAGTGAGGCTGGGTAGGTTCTGATACCTATTTTTTTTTAGCAGTCTAAAGATTATGTTGGTTGTATGAAAAATAAAGTCCTGGACAGAAGTCGATCACGTTTTTTTCTGATTTTTAGTCTGTTTGTCTTGTTTTTCTTTTTTGATCTATGAAAATTTGGGGAAATGTAAATTCCTCCTTCAAAAGTTTCTATATGAATAAGGGCACTTGTTGCTTCTGAAGTTTGAATATTTATAAAGGAATGACGAAGACAAGTCCACTTGATGTTTATTGGATGCAGCTGGCAGGTTTTTATTAAAGCTTGGATAGTCACCAGCACATACTAAAATGTAGAACAGCAACTGTTAGGCAGAGACACTGGGATAATAGCAAAGATTAATATTATGAGATTAGCTTTTTTTTAAAATATTAATGATATTACTTAACTCCATGACTGAAACCTGCTCTGCTGGTGAAAAACATGCCCTGTTCAGTGCCCCTACCACATCAGTCTTTTTGGGGCGGCCCCAGGTACGTGAGCAGCCTTTGCAGATCTCCAGTCTTTGGAAGATTGAGCACTGCTCTCTTCCAGAAAAGTGCTGTCTGTTCTTTCACTTGCAGCACCTATTGTTATATTTCTGTCATCCTTTCCATAACACTTGCTTAGGAACACTAAGCCTTGAGATGAGTTTTCTTTTTTGATCTGTTGAGGAGTGATCGATTTCTGTAGATCAGGGGTATGCTCTTAGCTAATTACGAATTTCCTGAGTCTGATGTAGAATAGTAATTTCAAGCAACAACTCGGTGGCTTTTAAAGAAGGTGAGTACCGGTATGCAACTGCCTGTTCTCTAAGCTTTGTGAACATGAGAACTGGAAGTGTATCTGTTAGGCTTTTGTTTGTACTTGGGCTGACAGCCGGCCACTCCCAGCAGTCCTCAAGTCCTCGTCTTGTGGTAAAACGTGAGAGAGCACCACAGGAGACAAAAATTGTACTCTGCCAGTGATGGAGGTCTATTCCTGGCCATCATTATTCTTCCTATTTACTGCAGAAGAAGGTAAAATGAGACAGGAATCCTCTCAGGGTCCACGAGCTCAGGTTTGGTATTGTTGGCTTGGGGCAGTACAGACCCTGAGTAATCAGCACTCTTCCTGAACATCTGACTCTAGCAAACTCCTTTCCCCTTTCAAGCCATAATGAAAGTAGTGAAGTTCTTCAGACAACAGCACTTGAGGGAAATGCACTGAATCAACGCTTAGCAGCCAGTTTTACCTCCACGCTTTTTCCTTGTGGTCGTGTCACACTACTGCTGTGGCAATAAAATCTGGCCTCATTGTACACGTATGGTAGTCATGCCATCATAAAGCAGTGTCCTGCAGCCTTTTTCCAGCCGTCGTTGCACGAAATTCTTGACTGAGTAGCTTTGTGATTAGAGCATAAAAAAGCAATCACGCTTCTAAGGTGTTCACGCAGATTTCTGTAGTGTTCTTTGTCACAGCTCCGTGTCCAGAGTCAAGAAAATAACTTTTTCGAGACTGCCTCAGGAAAAGAATTGAAACTGCAAATGTTTTGTTCAGCTGATGGAAGTGAGTATTTAACTTCAGAAGGGTTCTTGAAAGTCAGTGGTATTGCAGTGCTGGGCCTGTCCCTGGAAGTTCAGCAGCAGATTTACTGCATCTTGCAGGGCCTGCCACGCTGTCAAGGCGATTGGTATTCTGTGCATCTCCAGTTTTTCTGACTTTCTGGAGTGTAGATTTCTTGCCCAGGGAAACTTGAACAAAGAGAAAGCATTATGGTAGCTTCATGAACCTGCCCTTTGCACTGATAATGTGGCTGGTTACTCATTGATTCCTTCTTCCTCATCCTTCTACTCATTGATTGCCTTCTTCCTTTCTTTCAAAAACCCAAAGCCAAAATGCAACTTGTTGAATGTGACTTTGGTGTGGAGATGTGTGGGGCTAGGATTTGGTTGTCCTAGAAAAGTTGGGTGTTTTTACCGGTATTTCCCCTTTTAGGTGCTAGAATAGCTGTTGTCATTCCATCGCCGGTCTGGTGGTGGCTTATTATGCAATAACTTATCTGCTGATATATCTGTAGAGGCTTGCTGCACAGACAGCAACCTTGAGATTTGGGATGATTTTCCTTTGAAAAGATTTTCTTTT
The DNA here is from genome assembly GCF_040182565.1 of Anser cygnoides. Classification (NCBI taxonomy): domain Eukaryota; kingdom Metazoa; phylum Chordata; class Aves; order Anseriformes; family Anatidae; genus Anser; species Anser cygnoides. Next base: position 62,376,931 of record NC_089912.1, on the reverse strand, counting down.
CGTTTTTAGGTCTGGTTGTTTGCTTTAGGAGGAAGTGCTGAGATTTGAATTTTGTAGTGCTTGAGAAGCTAAACATAGCTGTGAACAACTTCGTTACTTTTGTTTTGGTAACTTATTTTTTGTTTGGTTTTGTTTATGTAAAGACAGTCTTCCTCTGGAGGTACTGGATCGTAAACCTTTTCCCACTGATATAAACAAGCAATTTTTTTAACTGTCAAGAAAGCAAGTGTGGTTACTTTCTTTACATGACAGTTTTGGGAAGTCAGGTCTCTAAGGCTTTCTTCTCCTTTTGTGCTCGGGGGGTCTGTTTTGTTTAATGTGCTTCTATTTCTTCAAAATACAGCTCTTTGGGCTGCTTACTGGAGTTGCGCTGTGTTTACAAGGTCAAGCATTGACTGCTGATGAGGGACTTCTGAACTGAGCCAGACCTTGACATGGAAGCAGAAACATCTGCTGCTCTGAACATTTTCCTGATCTTTATTAAGCAGATGTTTAATTAAGAATTGTCTTTGTCTCAAATCTTCTTTCCTCGTTTGATCAGCTGTTAAAATGAAGTTCCTTGGTTTGTAATACCCTACTCATTGCTATGACAACTGCTGTGCAAGCGAGGAGCCCCGTCTTGTTAACTAATAATACCCCACTCGGTGCGCGAAACTCCAGTCACCGGCGGTGTGACGTTGCCCTGCTGCTGGTGGGATCGGGCCCCGTGGCTGCTGGGGGGCGTCTCAAAGCTTTGCTGCTCCTGCCCTCTTTGCATCGAGCTGTCGGTTCTGCTTTTAAGGGTGGTTTGTGTCTGAAGTGGATGCTTTCTGTCTGAAATGGGTTATAGCGTGTCCTCGGTGGCTGGATGGGATCTTCAGACCTGGTGCTGCTGCCAGGTTAGGATCTGCTTTAAAGATCCCATTATACTCTTAGACCATCTGTCCCTGTTCCCCTTGGCAGGCTGATCATGCTGCACACCTTCAGGAGTGTTTCAAACATTTCTGTGCCTTCCTTTTTCCTTCAAGTATTCTTTCCTCCGGAAAAACAAACATGGCTCAAACAGCTGTGGCGCAGCGTGTGTTACGGAGGAGACAAAAAAACCCACTTCTGTTCTGCATCCACGTGTTGCCTGGCTGTTGAAGTGTGTGCTGCAGATGAACGTATGCTTTACAAACAAATAAAAACCTTTTTTTTTTTTTAGTGTGCATGTGCCTCAGTGACGTCCAGAACGTGGATCTCAGTATTTTGAGGAGCTCTGCTTAGTGGAAGTAGAGAATTTGGAGTTTGAAGTATGTTAGAAGTTCTAGGTACCAAAATCTATATAAACATGACTTTAGTTCAGAAACGATGAGCAAATTTAGACCCAGTGGAGTTACAACTCCTCAGCAAAACTTAGCGTGCTGATTGTACATAATCGTATTTGGAAATGCTAGCTTGGCTTTTGGAGAGGTTAGTGCTCGCTGTCATATTCTCTCTTCAGGGATTTATCTCATTCTCATTTTTACTAGGTTCAAATTGTAATGAGCAGACTGATTTTAAAAACAAACCAAAACCGATCCTCAAAGAAAACCAAAGGTCATTTTTAGCATTCATAAAATTAAGTCAGCCTTAAGGCATTGGAAGTCCAGTCAGCATCGCTTATTGAGCAGATCTGAACGCAAAAAAGCGATAGTTGCTGCTGACTCAGAGGACAGTCTGTAACATGTTTAAAATATCAGTGGACGGCCATGACCAGAGAGCCTGAGACAAGGAATGTCTCCACAGCGACTTAATATTTAGCTTTCTGTGGAACGCTTTGTCAGGAGCTTGAGTTACCCCTCTTTGACCGTGTCTGGCTGTCAAGATGCGGTGCTCCCAAGGTTTGTTTGGGCCTTTCGCAGACACCCAAGTTAGACCACCTGAAGGGACTGCGAAACAGCTTGGCTTTGGTGAATGTATTCATGAAGCTGGAGAAACACTGTGTTCCCGTTCAGATCATGCTACGGTCGGTTCCTGGTAAAGTCAGGCCTTTTCTTCTTAAATATGTAAGAGTTCATGGAAATAGACTTTCTCCTCAGGCTCTATTGAATGCTTTAACTATCACATAAAAAAAAAAAATCAGTATCGGGTTCAATTTTGGCCAACAAAAATGTATTTCTAAACTGAAGATCACAATGGGGTTAATTGTCTTTTGGATATCTAGGTGAGGCTCCTGAGCACTGTGGATCAGTGTTTGAATGAACAGTGACAGCTTGTTGCAACTATTTTTTGGATACGTACCACTTTTGAAGGCTTGTGACCAGTTTGGTACTGAACGCATCCTCATCCATGCAGTCACGGTGGTTTGCTCAGTTTTCATCTGAGCATTATCGTGCCCTGAGCTTGGCGATACCGAAGTTGTGCCAGAGCAATTTGCCCTGCCAGGTTGTGTGCTGGAGGGGCAGAAAAAGGACTTTGCAGCTTTGTGCGTCTTCTGCCTGGGTGGCACCACTTGCAGGTTGTCTTTGGTTCCGTAAATCTGTAGTTTTACTTCGCAGTGTCACGGGGACAGAAACTGGGTGGTTGACCATGACTGTTCTGAGACCTGTGTTCAGTTATCAGAGCTGCGAAAAGCCATATATTCATCAGGTAGTTTTGTGTTAGGTGCCGTACAAACATGGAAGAATAAGAAATTTCTTTTTTCCAAGTGTTTTTAGTGATGGAGGATGAACTGAAATGAAAGCTGACTGCCACAGACAAGTTAGCACTGGTGTGTGTGTGCGTAGGGGGGCTGGGTTTTCTTTTTGAACACGTACAACAGAGGTATGTTTAAAGCAGGGTAATAGGTAGTTTGGTAAATGGTTTCTGTTAGTATGAGGGAGAACAGAAAACAAACGCTGTCTACAGAGTCTGGATTTAAAGGCAAGGATCAGCATTTCTCTTACAAATAAGGGATGAGGAGTCGAGTGGGTGTTGGCAGTGACCTCCTTATATGTGTAGGAAAGATTTAATGATAGGGAAGAGAGGAACAGTCTGGTTTGTGAATATGATGTTTGCATTAGTGTTCTGAGTGGGTACAAGTGTGGTGAAATTCCAGGCATCAAAACAGGACAGGAGAGATCATAGAAATTGAAGGAGTCCTACAGCTGGAGCTGTAATCCCAGCAGAGCAGCAGATAGAAGAGTCTACGTTAAAGACCTGGAAAAATCTGGGAGATGTAGTCTGCAAGTACAGATCTAGACAGACCACTGTCAGCTGATAAGAATGCTTTATATCCACTCTGTTCCTTCCTCTTACTTTAAAGACTGTGTGAGAAATCCAATAATGGTATTTTTAAGCTGCTTTCTCAGGAATCTTGCCTTTACCAGAATTCCTGGTAAAAGCAAGTAAAGCTGAAGCTACAGCAGTTGTATGTTATCTGTTGAATCAGAGCCATGCCTTAACTCATGCTCTTTTTTCTCTTTCAGATTTTCTATTTTGTACATACATTGTTTTGTATATACTGTATATGATGACTTCGGTGGGCAGTGAACGTACCCGGGGCACTCGGGACAAAACGCAGATTTCAACCACACAGCCAATACAACAACAGAAACAAGTAGTACAGGTATGTGCCGCTGTATAATCATCTTTGAATTCAAAGTAAGCATGTAATGATATGCACCTCTTCCACAAGTCAGTAAAAACTAAGAAAAGATAGAAGAATTAGAGATGTACTTTGGAAGAGTATGTTTGACATCCCACTTTAATTGCTTAGTAATCTTCCACAGCCTTAAATTGTTCCTGTATTCGTGTCAAAATGAATATTGTATTTTTCAGCGATATTTCCCATCAGTGAGGAATTCTGTGCCTATGCTTGTGTCAGGATTTTTGTTCTGTGACCTTGGTGTCCTCAGATTTTCTCCTCTGTATGCTAGTCTCATGATGCTAGAAGATTTCTGGTTGATACAGGCGTTTTGGGTGGGTGGGAATAGCTTTATTAGATACATACTGTGTTCCACAGCATGATTCAGCGTATCTGCAAGTCACAGAATCTTACAGTTTTTGTGCAGCATCTTCACAGAAAGCGAAGTGAAGATCATCAGTGGACTAAAAGTATTTTCGAGTATCTGAGATTAGCTCATTGTCTTGATTTTCAGCAGCAGAGTAGTTAAGTTGTGTACTTCTCTAGGTTACAGAGAGTGCAAAATGTTTCTGCTTCTGGCAACTCATTATTCTCTTGTCAGGTACTTCTCCAAAATTGGACTCAGTTCAAGAATTGTCTCAGTTCTCTGCTGGCAGAGAATGCATCAGTCTAGAGGTGCTCCCCTGGGAAATGGTGTCTTTTATTGTTTTCCAGACTGATCTTTAACGTGGAGAGGCTTCCTTCCTGTTTTCTACAGTATTAATTATGTGAGCTCAAGCCATCATCTCCATGCATTGCAGTGTTTTGCTTACTGGTGATTCATACTAATGTGTGGATTTAGAAAGTGATTTTCAATAGGTGAAGATGAGTTTGTTTTTGTTTTCAGTAATAAGGCTGCAGGAAGGTAGTGAGCAGGTTGACCTCTTAACCAAACTAAAGCACAAAAAAAGAAATGTGTAGGCAGGGACACGCATCCTGGGAAGATGATAGGGATATCATCAGGGAGGGGAACGAAGTTCCACCCTCTGTAGCAGAAGACCAGGGTTTTGGACGTCTGAGGAACCCGAAGGTGAACAAATCTATGGGACCCGATGAGCAACGGCACAAGTTGGAACAGTGAAAATTCCAGCTGTTAAACGAAAAAAGGTTACTGTGAAGGTGGTCAAATAGTGGAATGAGGATTAGAGAGGTGGCGGGATCTCTGCCTGGCCCCAGGCAACTCCTCTGATGGGACCTGCCCTCAGTGGGAGGTTGCGTTGAGGATTACTGGAGAACCTTTCCAACCTGTGATTGAGTGGTTTTGAACAGTCGGTCTTATTGAGCATTTTCTGCATTTTGTCCTTTTGTTATTTCTACTTCTTGCATAATGAATACTGATTTGGTCAATTCAGTGGAAAAGATGGCTATCTACAGCATTTATTTTTTACAGCACCATACGTTTTATTCTTTAGAAATCAGACGGGTCTTCCTGCTTAGTTAAGCTTTAGAGATCGACAGAAATATGTAATATTGTTTAATCACCGCTGATTTCAGAAGCTAGAAGAATGTTGCTTTCCCAAATGGAATCACAGAATCATCTAGGTTGGAAGAGACCTCCAAGATCACAGAGTCCAACCTCTGACCTAACACTAACAAGTCCTCCACTAAACCATATCACTAAGTTCAACATCTAAACGTCTCTTAAAGAGACGTTCTCTTAAAGAGAAATGGAGATTTCAGTGTTGTATCCCATTGATCATAATTTCAGTTATTTAAGAAATTACACTGCAGATATTTTGCATTGCATCTGGATAGTAAATACAGCATTTATTATCAGATCTGGGCCTATTACTGTCACTTAATTTTGTGTTTTGTGTGTTCCTGTTTTCTGGGAGTTCTAGGTTGTTAATTGAAAATAACCTTCCCTAACACTGCAAAGATCATGTATCTTATAAGGTTGAGTAAAGTTTTATACTATTTTGTAGGTTAATAAAATCTTATAAAGATAGTGCCTTAAAAAACAAAGAACAGCTGGTTGCTGGGGTGGGACAACTTCTTGTGACAATGATTTGGTGTTTGTGCAATAGAAACATCTTTGTTTTTGTTTTTTTCTTCAGTTCTGTATGGGTGTAGTCCACTGGCATAAATATTAGCAAGTTTCCAAGCTTTCTCTGCTTACACAGGAAAATTGAAGATAGTGTCAGACACTTCATATAGTTATAAAATCAGTGTATTTCTGTATAATGTGGACTTCAAAAAAAAAGTCATTAATAAGCGAATCTTAATGGCTTCCTGTTTCTGGTCAAATATGCGGTCATGTCTGTTCAGAAATTACATTGTCTGAATTTTTCTCCTCTGGATATCTGTAAAGGAAATGTCTTGAGTTTAAAAATTACAGTGGGCCTGAGGAGACCGAGCAAAAGGATGCAGTAAGGCGTGAGTCCTGAACGTGGTGGACATTTCCTCTTTGTTCTCCGAGCTCGTAGCAAGACACCAAGCGAGGGTTTCTTTGCGCAGGGCTGGGAGGCTGCCGTGGCGGTGCAGTGCTCTGGGTAGCACAGGGCGTGGAGCTGGGAACTCCAGGGTAGTCTCTGATCTGTGTTACCGGCTGACGTAGGGAGCTGTCAGCATGGTACTTGGGAAATGTGAAATAGCGTGGCGTGCTTAACTCCGTTACGAACACTAATTGTCTTGGAACATTGCCTCTCAGCGTGGCAAATGTCACTTCCCTCAAGGAACTGGGACAGCTGCAGTAACTTCTCAGCAAATAAGCAGCTGATGGTGTACGGTGGAGTAATTTTTAGACTCTACTCAGTGTTTGCACTTGGCGACCTTCTCCAGAGCTTGTATTCGTGGTAAACTGCAACAGCAAAGCAGTGTGGGGCTGAGTCAAACTCTTGAGGCTTTGAACACGTTGGTATTCTCTGAAGTGATACTCTGAAAGGTGAGGTTCAGCCAGCTGCCCGGGATGAATCCCTTTATTCAAGAAATTTCAATGGATGAAGTGGTCCCTTTCGTAATGAAGTATTTTGCAGCACATGAACGCGTGTTTTGGGTCTTAGCCCTTCAATATCAGCCTTCTCCAGCAAGAGACAGACATCTTTTCTATTTGAGCAGAAATCAAATCAGGTTCAGGATCATGTAACATACAGTTATCTTTGGCATTTTCATGGGAGTCCAGTTCAAGTGAACTGCAAATGCCGTGCTATGAAGAGTAGCTGTATCTGCTGAGACATTAGAGGGTATTGAGTTGCTTTCTTTGTGGAGCAACCATAACATATTAGGATTTATGATGTTTTACTGCATCCATCCGTTTTAGTCTGACAACTTCTGGAGAAGTTGCAAGCGTGGCTTTGTGGTCCAGAAATGTTACAGAGGCACAAAATGTATCATAAATAGCAAGATCCTTTACTAATTTTCAGTGACGAGTATTAGTGCAGCTGTTCACAGGCAGAGTCTTGAGGTGCAACCCTGTCTTCCTTTAAGTTCTCATAAATCTACAGTCACATTCTTGGGAGAGTTATGGAAGGTGATGCGAGTGGGCATCATCAGATACGAGGTTAATTTAGAAAAATACCATTACCATTTTTTATCATAAAACTTTAACTCTGGAGTGATAGTTACTAAATAAAAGTAGGAGTGATAATATCAAAATATAGACTTCCATAGTAAATTTCATTTTATTACGTAGTTATCTATGTAATGGCCTGTAACTGTGGTTCAAGCATCAAAGCCAAGTGTTGAAATTGCTTCTGTTCCAGTAAACTTCTTTTTAATGTAAAATGAATGTAGAAGAGGAAGTGTTAATCCTTTCCCTGTAGCACCTCAGTGCTTGTTGTGTTGGTTCTCTTTGAGAAACTGGAGAGAAGATAGTGACACCAGGAGATACTTGTAAAAAGGATATTGTTACTTTTTGTGAACTTTATTGGATGTTTGCATTTTTTTCAGGCAACAGCAGAACAGATTCGCCTCGCTCAGATGATCTACGATAAGAACGACGCAGATTTTGAAGATAAAGTGAAACAAGTATGTTTCTAATGGTACAGGCTTCCCATGTCCTGCACTAAGGTGCCTCTAGGCTGGCTTACATTTTGTAGTTAGAGTGACTGTTTCTGATTTTAAATGAAATCTTTTTTGGAGTTACATTAGTTTAACTAGGAAAAGGTGCTCTTATTGCACTGTAAAATTCTGTTTATAAGACATTGTGTGGTAATTCAGCTCTGGCTGTGTAGTTAAACTAGTGTATTGTCCTTTGTAGACGAGCCGTTCAGCCAAAAATCATCTGTGCTGATGTCTCTTGCAGACTCTGTATCTGTTGTGGTCCTAATGCTTAATGATCTTTAGAATAAAGAGTGCATTCAGCTTGCCTGCATGTACATGCACAGGGGAAAAATTTGTCACCTGTGTAAACTGAGTTTACTAAAACATTGGCTGTTTTTCAGGAAAAGTAAAAATCTAACCATAGCTTAAAGGTGAATTGGTGTGTGTTGTGTAGTTGTTTTTTTTAATCTGACCTCCCAGATCTGTATATGAAAATGGTAGAATTACACTGTGAAAACAAAATCTTGCACCATTTCCTCTACCATGCTGAACTTTGGATATATATATTCAGGCTTCCATTATGCTGTTAGGTCGTTATGCTGAGGTCATTAATTCAAGCAGTACTGAGGATTCAGCTACCTGGTCTGCTCAGGTTATTGGTGTTTTTGTCTTGGTGAGCGTGTCACAACTCATGTAGAACATAGGAATGCACTCGGAAAGAAGAGTTACTGTGAATGCATTGATCCAGCAGAGGGGCAGATTTCTCTATTTCCTTCCCTTTGTAAAACCTCTCAATCACTGTTAACTGCTGTTTGTTCTTGTTTATAAACTTCTGTTGCTGCACTAGAAGTGAAGTCCTATATGCCCTGAAGCAAAGGGACCTAAATTGATGGTGCCTGTAGCTCTGCTGATTGGAAGAATGATGAGTTAAATTCTGCTTAGGAAATGTACAATATTTCACATGTACATATGTATTTCTAGCTAGTGTTTTTTTCTGTGTGGAGATACTGTATGCCCCCTGACAGGCTGGTTATATCCATTCCCCCCTCCTCAGGCTGTGTGCTGCAGGCCCACAAAGCATAGCTCAGAACCAGCTCTCCTGAAGCAGTCATCACATAGCCTGTTTGTGTGGTCTTATGTTACAACGGATTGAAGGAGCCGAGCTGACTGGAGAAGTTAACCTTTTTCTCAGTCTGGATGTTTTTCCAGGTGGATCTGTTCACCACCAGAGTTTATTTCATGGCTGTGCTCACACAGTGAGATAAAGGGGGGAGATAGTGGAGCTGTCCTGGTTTGTGGTGTCTTTACCCTCGTACAGGTATCACTAGGGTGACGGCATTTGCTTGCAACCATGAACTTAAAGGAAAAAAGTGCAAGAGGGTGTTTTCTTGATTACTATATATTGATTACTATTTAAACTTGTGTTTCATCCTGCCTCTTACCTGAACCCTAAGCAGATCTATGAAATGTAGATACCTTTATTTAGGATTTTAGATTGCTCTGACACAGTAGCTGCATACTTTCTTCAAATCTGTGATGGTATTAACTCTTATGATGATACTTTGGATATTTTAACATGTGACTTTTACTGCCAGCTTATGGAAGTGACGGGGAAAAACCAGGATGAGTGCATAGTGGCGTTACATGACTGTAATGGGGATGTGAACAGAGCTATCAACATACTGCTGGAAGGAAGTTCAGACACGGTAAGGTTTTACTTCTCTATTAATCTGCTCTTATTTCTTGTTGTGGCTATCCACTCTGAGACAATGATTGGGAAAGTCATATTTAAGAAGCTTTTGATTTCCGTGTCTCCACTGAAATTCATCTGGAGGAAATGGGCACCAGGGAAGCTTCTCTGTCTTGTGCATAAAGGCTGAAACTTGAAAATGTAGGTGTTCTGCTGGTCTCCTCTAGAGTCCTCCAGCTTTTATAGATGTGCTGCTATTTTCTCTGCAGCAGAGCTCAGTGGGGCACTGTCCTGTGTTCTGCTGACCTGTTTGTAGTTAGTCTGTAGCACCTCCACAATCATGAGACCTGAGGTGATACTGTGTTTGCCACAAAGGGAAATCTTTGTAAACCTAAAAAGGGAGGCAGATACTTGACATCATGTAACTTTTGTAGGTACCCGTTGCAAGTATTGAGGGTGGAGGAGGTTTCCACATCTGAAAGATGCATCAAAAACTAATAGGGGCACAAGAGAATACAGAAAGTAGTTGCTTTTGTCGTTGTGTTGCTCATTAGCCTTACTTTATGGAGAAAGTGAAAGAGGAAACTGAACTGTGTATATAGGAACAATGTTAGGGTTGCATAACGTGTTCTTTATCCCAAGAGTTTTCAGGAAATTGTGGTTGAAGTTCTTGCTGGAGGGACTTCTAACAGCTTATCTGAGACAGTCAACTAGATTCTCTTTCTCTTATAAATTGAGAAAACGCCTGGACTTCCTTACTTTACTGTCAAATGTTCAGTACTTCCTGTGATTTATCAGGATGTGTTCTATTGCTTAGTGTTAATGAGGAAACAAACCCCCCTACACCCCAAATCTAGGCCATGTACCATTCTAACCAAGGGGACTTTCTTTTTATCCCCTTTTTATTTGTAAGAGTTGTCATCTAAAGCACAGAAGTGTGTAATGCCGAGTGGGTGGGTAAGTTGGTAGGAGAAGAGAGAATCTCACCTGGATTAAATCTATCTTGGTAATGTGCTATCCATTTTTGTGTTCTCTGGTATTTATCTTCTAGTTGAAAATAGTTCTCTGGTTGAAGAGAATGTTAAATGCTTTCTTCAGCAGACTGTTATAAGTGATCATGACATGGAAGAAACTCTCTGAACTCATCCATCAGTAAGAGGCAAAAACATATCCATGTTCTGTGTTGGCACGTCCCTCTGAACCCATTGTTCTCAGTATAGAAAATGCAACTCAAATATAGAGAACTCGAAGGGCTCAATGAGGAAGGAGGAAAATCTTAGAAAGGTCTACATCAGTGTGTGTGAAGGCACATATTCCTTATGGAAGTATGGACCTCCAACTTGAAGGGTTTGTTGTGAGGCCATTATACTTCAAAACAGCTTTACAATGGATTTGGTATAAAGTTGGAAACAGAGGTAATACTTGTTCTGAATGCAGATTCTTGATTCTCTTTCTAGCTTCACTTGGCTTTGATGCACTACGTGTTTTTTTGCCTCATTTGGAAGAATATGTATCTATCCAATTTGAGGAATTAGAAGAGCAGGGAGTGATGGCTATGGAGTCTATTTATAATTTCTTTGATACTCTGCCAGCTTTTTTTTTTAATGCTGTGATCCTTAAGGCTTTGTACTCCCTTTATGAAGACTTTTCAGTTGCAACCGTTGTGACAGTCTGGCTTTGGAGGAGAGTAGAGAAGGGTATGCTTCTTTGCCCAAGACTTGTGTTCATTTAGCTTCCTACAGGAGTAAGAGCCATTTTATGCCCAACCATGTTTTAGCTTCTAAAACTTTTGAAGGTCGATTAAAGGGGGAACCCTTCAGATCCCTTTTCCCCCTACATCCCAAGGTCAGGGCAGCAAAAAGCTTCTGTTAAATATTTTTCAAGGGTTAGGTCCACAACTGTAATTTGGGTTGCCTCAGGCATCCTCAGCTGAAATTGTAGTTTACAAAGGTTTTGATGGTCTATGATGCATACCCATGTCCAGAGACAGTGTTATTCCCAACTTCTGAAAGAAGTTTAAGAAAGTTTTCTTCCAAATGGTACTGATTTTTCTCCTTATATAAATAGTAATAAATAACTTCACAAATCCTGAAATCCTTGTAAATGTCTGAAATTCTTACTTGTGGTAAAGCATGGATATGATGCTTTCATAGTTCTCTTTACTGATATTTAGATCGTATAAAGCCTTACTACAGTCTCTTTTATTTTAGATTTGTGGGATCATCTGTTTTTGGAGATTTCTTAAAACAATTGAAGATCACTTGGCACCACACCCATTAGCAAAACAGTGCATTCTGAACCATCTAGATTAGGTTTTTAACCTGTCAGTGCAGTTATTTATCGTCCTTTAAAGTATCTCTGAAACTCTTGGAGGGTCTTAGTGTGCAATGCAGTTACACAGGCTGTGGCAAGTGAAGCCGTGTGATAGTTACTGGAGGAGACCAAGTTTTCTCCCATACAAATAACATGACATTGCTCAGACAAGTAGTTTGGTACTTCTAATCAGCACCATCTGTACTTTACCCAAGTTGTCTTATGGCAGTGTAGTCTTCAATGTGAGAGATGAAATTGAAAACTGACTTGAGCTTCTTTCTCACCTATACCACTACAAAAGATGAATAACCGTTCTCTTTTAGTACTTAATGTTTTAGTGTCTTATTTGAGAGATTGAGTTTATACTTGCAAACTGCTTTGCTACCTGCTTGTTCAGTAATGTTAGTTTTTTTAATTCTAGGCAGATTGGATTAGCTGGTCACTGCCTACCTTGAGAGGGTTTCAGTGAAGAGATCACAGGACCCAAATTACTGATAGCCAACCTTTTATGATGCCTGTTGCGAAGCCATGGGCTTTATCTAGTGCTTCACAGTTGACGGCACCTTATCTGCATATGCAGTTTTCCTGCTTGAATACCTTATCCAGACTATAAGCTCCTAGAGGTGGAGACATTTAAAAGCATCTGCCATCTTAATGGTTTACAAATAATACCTTTCTTCTTTACTTTGCAACTATGGCTCAATAGACTAACCATGCAATTGCATAATGAGTTGCTGTGCTATTCTTAGCAAGTACTTTAGTCATTTTGTTTTCAACTCCTACAGATGTTCATATGGAGCTGATATTATTTCTGAATTTATTTTGGGGTTGGATTTTTATATTAAAGCTGAGATCTGTTTGTACCTTGGTACTCTGTCTTGTTTAGACATATTTCTTGAATTGTGCTCAACGTGATGAGCTGTAGCTGTTAGTGGATGTTTTGTCTTATGGCCCCAGTTTTCTCAAGTTCTTTGTCTGCCGTTCTGTCTCTTGGTGCTTGAGCTCTAGTAGGTCTGGATAATTTTTTTCTGTAGACCATGTACTTCTTCACATCAGTCTCTTGTTCAATAATGCTTGGAAGATATTTTTTCATTTCCTTGTGAGAAAAGATAGCTCTGTGCTTGCTCCCTTGCTAGATTTATGGAGGTAGTAAAAAGGGAAAACGTTGCTCTGTTTTTTTCTATGTTGTGGTCTTATTTAGGCTTCTTTGGACTGGTTAAAATTGCTATATAAAATTGCTATAATTAATATATAGCTGGAAGTATTTGAGATTATTACATTTCATAAGAAAACTAAGCTTCTATAATTTGTTTCTTTCCCATCTCTTCCCAAAAAATAGACTTTGGTTTTCCCCTTGTGTCAGTGTAGTTTCTGATAGGTATTACTGGTGTGATATTATACAAATACCTGTTTTTTCCCCGTGACCTGGAGGGGTGAGAGGCAGAAGTATACAGAGAAGCTTCTTCCTTTTTCATTTTTGTTTCTAATTCTATTCTATCCAAATAGACTTCTTGGGAGACTGTAGGGGGAAAGAAGAAAAGCGTTGGAAAAGAAAGTTCAGAAAACAAAGAGAACAGAGAAAAACGAGGGGACAGAGAAGTGAGTCGTGGACGGGGAAGTTCCAACAGACGGGGAAGAGGAGGCAGCCGTGGCCGAGAGTGTACGTACAGGGGGTTCATTTTTAAAAGCTTCAGGCATTTTTCTTGCAGGTGAAGCTGGTTGAGAGCAAATGCTTAATGGAATAAAAACGTCGAGAGTTATAGCTTGGTGCCTAAGTGGTTATAATTTGTTTACATGACAGGTATGCTTGATCTAGATGACTTAGTTTTGGGATGGTCTGTGCTTGTATTTTTCAGAGAACTGAATTTAAGTTTGTCCTTTCTTGATTGATTAATCTTGTACTTAGTGTTCTTTTATTTAAGTTTTATAATTGAGTCTTTGTAACACTGCTTGAGAGCAAGTATTTCACTGCACAGCTGATACACTTTTTTTGTTTCTTTTAATTAAAAAAATATCCAGCTTTGACTCCATCTCCTTTTATGAGTGGGAGAACCTGAAGATGTTCTCATCTTCTCATAAGGGGAATGAAAAGACTGGGATCATTATTAATCTCTAGCATATATTACTGACATAAGCCAGCCACAGGTGAGTTACTACAACAGAGAAAGTGCTTTGTGAACTGAAACATTAAAAAAAAAAAAGCTACAGTTTATATAGGTGCAATACGACCTTGTGTAAAGAGAGACTAATATTTTCCAAATCAGGTAGTATCACATTAAATTACCATTGGATACACATAGCCTTTTTCTTCTAAGTTTTATCAGCAATGTCTAAGCTGCATGTATTGCCTATAAGAGCCACCAACAGCACTGATAAATGAGCAGAGAATGGAGAGAGATGAAATAAACACAATCCTTTTCCCATAGAAGTGGGAAAAATATTTACAGTATTAGCCAACTTTTTAAATTATTGTAATATATTAAAATATTTTGCCATTGAAGGCATTGTGAAGCTCTGTTAGAATAGAGTAACATCAAAACTGAAAGTCAGAGGCAAGATTTTTGCCAGAACCAGATGTTGCTTTTTTCTTTCCTAAACTGAAACTGAGGATTTTCAGATGGTTACTAGTTCTTGATGTTTCCTTCCCACCTTTTTATGCATGCATTAATGGTATTGTTGCTGCTATTAGGACAAACTGTGCAGTACAAAATACTCAGCAGTGTTTTAAGTGGACAGTCATCTTTTTTCTTCAGGGAGCCAGCCATCTTTCAGAATACCTACTCAGCAGTTTCCAACGAAGTAGAAGTTGCAGTGTTTTTCAAACACCTAGCCTTCTATCATCATCCTCCTCTGACTTAAATACAGAGGAGAGTTAGTTTCTCCTGGCTGCGTAGGGATGTGACACTGGCAGACAGGAGATCCGCTGTTCTTAGTTATTCCTTATTCTTTCAGTGTTGCCAACTAACGCGTCAAGAAAGTGAAGTTTGAGGCAATTCATTTCTCACCAATTTACACTATTATATAATTAATATAATAGTGTAGGCTGCAAAACACTGCGCTTCAAAGAGTGTCTGATATGTTCCTCTCTTAATTGATATTTTCCTTTCTAATTGTCAAATTCCAAGTAAGTAACTTGTTTGTGGCTAGGCCTGCAAAGAAGAAGGGTGACTGAGATATCTTGACCATGCCACTCTGAAAATCTTAACCTTTCCTTCTTGGGATTCAGTTTAAGCAGATGGCTATATTGTCTTATGTATGAGTCTCTAAATTTTCTCTTAAGCTGTCTTCTTTCCACAGTTAGAGCTGAAGAGAACGGAGTGGACAACAATCAAGGAGACAGGCCTTCAGACCGTGGAAAACGTGGCCGTGGGAGAGGTGAGATGGTGACATTGGTGGGGGACTGGCCTTGATTTCATTTCCTGAAATGGAATTCCCCCCCTTTATGTGTTTAATTAAAGAGCTTAAGCATTTGGTTATCCTTTGATTCCATAAGCACTTCAGCCACCTTTAATTTAGGTACTTGCCACCCCCCATAGCCCTTTTCACCGTTGGGTCTTAGAATGACTTAAAGGTGATTGGTATCAATTATTTTAGCAGTTTTTGGTGTGGTAAGCTGGTGTGCTCTGGCTATTGAGAGCTGTTTTCCCGGATCGAATAATGCCGGCCTGGGAGTTGGAGTGCACTGGGCTCCTCAAGACGTACCTTGGCAGCAGGAGAGTACAAGATTCCATTTGTGGAGCTCTTGAGGAGGGATTTGATGTGTGCTTATGCCATTATTTTGGGGTGGATCCTGTTGTTAGGTTTGTCTTCTGTTTTTGGTACCCAGTCTGTGAGCACTAGCCACCTTAGATGCTTTTTGGTGAGGGAAGTTTGGCATGAAGTTGTTGATGAGGAGAGCTGTGGAAAGAGCACTGTGGAGTCATAGGTAGAATTGCACATCCTGAAGAAGAGAGGAAAAATGTTGGCAATAGACTTGGTGTGGAATCAAGGGATGCATGGTTTGTTTGGATTTTCATGGGATTGAGTGTAAAGAAGCTTGCTTTTCTTGAAGCAAGAGGAAGGGAAACGGGTTACCTGGGGTTGTACTGGGAGATGGGTATGAAGTTAAACTGATAAAGTGCACAGTAGGGCAAACGTACTTAGTAATGTGGAAAATATACTTAATTGTGGAAAAACAATTCTACCTTCAAAAGGACTCTTCTCTTTGGAATATCCAGTAACGAGGCATTCAGTGACTGGCACATCCAACTTCATTGTCTCCAAATCTGTATCTTGAAGTGGAAAGATGCAAAGATGTGTAGCTTCAGAGGGTTGTGAGTGACTTGGTTGTGCATGTAATCAGCAGGCATGAAATGGCTTGTGCAGAGGTAGCTTTGCAGGGGAGGGTGTGGTATAAAGTGTTATAGGTGGAACATAAGGCTTTAAGTATTTGCTTTATAAAATAATTCTTTATACAAGTTGTAAATACAAATGTAGGATTTTTTAAGTTGCTGGGTGGAACTCAAAAGTTAGTCTCAAGTTCTGTCTATTTTTGATTTGTTTTATGAACAATTCATTATGTTCATTGTCAACTCTGCAGTTCTCCAGATGAAGACATACTATCGTATGTCTCAAGCCAAGGCACTTAAATCATCAGTATCAGACTAACATACCTGACTGAAGAAACAGGAGCAACTTAAACCAATTTCAGTTCACTGGGTTAGTGTATACAGTGTGTCTGTATCTCTACTGAATAGTTTAAACTCTACATTGATGTTAACAAAGAGTCTTGATGAAGTCTCCTCAACTGTCTGTGATAAATCCTTTGAATGGCCTCAGGATCATTATATTACAAGTGTGTGTGTTATATGGCAGGAAATACCTAATTTAATTTTATAATGCAAGCCCTTGAAATCTTCAGGGAATTACATAAAGCTGTGTAATTCACTTCTTAATATTTTAAGGGTGGATGACCTTCTTTCTTTCGTTATTAGTAGATAACAAAAAAAAGGCTTCTTGCCATTTTATTCAGGAGTCTGTATTTGCTGTTACACAAAATAATAGTCAGATTTGGGATAAAGTACTTCAGCTAAAAGTAAATAGATTGGTAATCACAACAGAGCACTTTTTTTAGAAATGTTTCATGTAGTCTGTGTGTAGGAATCTAGGCAACATATACAAAATTAGGGGTCAGCTAATATCCAAACAATGCACTCTAGCTATTTTAAGGTACCTTCTCAGGCTGGAATTATCTTATTGGCTGCTTTCTAGGGGCAGATTTGCTGGGCCATCACATTACTGCTTCGTTGTAGAAAAACCTAATTTTAATAAATGACACGCACCGAAACCAGCAGAAGTGGGATGGATTCTCTGGTGATAGTGCACTATTTATTGGGGGAAGAAAAAAGCAAAGCTTGACAGAGAATTTCAGCTTTAGTGCTGTAGGCATTGGCTTATACAGTAGATCTGTTAATGATTGTGACATTCCTTGCAACTATAAAGGGTAGTAGGTATACAGTGTACAAACAGCGCTGGTTGCTGGAATGCAGGAGAGCAGGGATTTGAAGTAGATACACATTACTGAGTGATTAAGAGAAAGCAGAAGTGTGCCGCAGGATGCGATTCGGGACACATCCCAGCTGGAATTGCTCTGCTTCTCAGCTGTTAACCTCTGCTTGCTAAACTGTGTGTAAACTTTGATTTGGAAAGGAGTCAAGGAACTTAGGTTTTTAACGTGGCCTTCCTATCTGTCTTTCTACAACTGAATTTCTTGAATGAGCTTAATTTTGCTGTAAAAAAATACTATAATGGTGATTGATAATTGTATCAAAGTGGTTATATTTGATGGTTATATCTTCAAGACTCTTGGTTCCTGAAAGATTCCCTTTATTTGTGTTTCAGTCAGCTGCAGTGCTGTATAAATTAAAGAACTGTACAGGCACAATACTACTTGATGTTGCTGTTTTGTAATATTCCCACATGCTCAGTTTTAAGCGCAGGTCTGGTTTTCCCACTCTCTTCCACCCCATGTTGAAAAGGGAGTGGTAGAACAAGAAAAAAGGCTTTGAAGGGTACTGAGAAGATTGCCTTTATGGGATGTGAGGAACAAGCAGAGTAGGACTTCGCAGGCTGCAAAAGAAAGGGTTGTGGTAGAGATCTGTAAAGTTTCTAGCAAGAAAGTTCTGTGGGGGAATGTATTCATCACTCATGCAAATATGAGAGTGAGGGGATATTAAATCAGTAAGTTACAGGTTCAGAATGAACGTCAGGAATGGTTTGATATATGAAGTTAACCTGAGGAACTCTTTACTTAAGGTCTTGTGGGTTCTGAAAATTTATACATGGGGAGTTTTGATAAATGTATTCAAAAAAACAACCACAGGAAAAAAACCAAACCAAAACAACAAACAAAAACAAACCAACCAACCAAAACAAAAAACAATGCCCAATGAATGAGGCTGGTGAATTACGTAAATTGTTTGGCTCAGGAAGTGTCTGAGCTACAAATGGCTGTAAATCAGGACTGTGTCCAGAGGAACGGTGTTGTGGTTTCAGCTCTTGTATGTTTCCACAGACACTGACCTCAGCCAATGACAAGATTGTAGGTAGATGATGAACTTCTTGGCTTCATTCAGCATGGAAATTGTTAGATTCATGTGTAACAACTCACCTCATTTACAAAGTCAAAGTGGATTTGTCACTTCCAATTCTATTCCTAAACTCCTTTCCTTTTCGTTCTTCCAGAGCAATGTGCATATAGCAAAAATGTGGAGAGCAAAAACAAATTCATTCTAGCAAAACAGAAATAAAAGTGAAAGGGGAAAACATGAGGTTTTAATTTTGGACTTACAGTACTCGACAAGGAACCTTTCAAACATTTCCTGGCTATGTAAGAAAACAGAGCAGTGCACCCTTTTTGTAAATACCAGACCAGTCTAAATTGTGTTTGTGATCTTTTTTCTTAATTTTTTAAAATAAAAAATAGGCGATCGGGAAGAAAATGAGCTTCTGTAACGAGAATTGCATGTCTAAACATTTTCTTGTTTTAAAAGCTTAGCACAGTTGGCACAGAACATATTTTGGATTTGCTTTGCCAGAACTAGTAAGGATGTTGTTTTTTTCTAAAACATGAATGCAGAGCAGACCTTCTGGAGGTCACAGTTTGCAGTCTGTTTAGTTTTGCTGTAGTTAGCATTACGTATTTTTTTTGAGCTTACATATTTTTTTTAAAGAGATTAACCAGAACTTAGCTTTAACATGTTACTTTTTTCTTTTGAGGCAAATTTGGAGTTGAAAGTTTTCTGCACTTCCTTTTAAAGATGCTTATTAGAGCACATGCAGTATATAAAACTGATGTGATGCTCCTAGCTTTATGATGACTAATAAGAAAAATGATTTGAATTATTACATAGAACATCGGTGTTTATTTTCGTAGTATGAAGTACACAGAATATAACCTTTATATGCTTAGCCCTATCTATTCATAGGGCTTAGGCCTCTGTTATCTCAGCTTCCACTGCAGATTGGCTGGCTGTGTGTTTCCTGAACATGGGTTTGGGCTGTCCAACTACTCTATAGCCTGAGATAAACACAGCTCTTGAGTGTTACCTGCTCTTCCAGTCTGTTTCCTTTCCCTTTCAGCTATTCTTAGGCCTCTTTCTTAACCTTGATGATGTTTTTGTCTGATTTAAACTTGTCAGTGTGAAAATCTTAGTTTTGAAATAGAGTATGTGTGTTCACTTGGAAGGACTTAAGGCTGTAAAATGCATTTTTTCTATAAAGTAGGCTATTAATTTAATGGGATAATTCCATTCAGGTTGTGGGACTACACATTCATCTTGTGCTCCCTTCCAGTGTACACTTGTTTTGGGGAAGAAGCTCTGAGAGAGCTGAACCATTCTTCCCTTGTAGGGAAGTATCAGAGTTAAGACTCATTTTGTGATTATGGGAGATTTGAACTCCCAATGCGTTTTACTGGAAGCAGAAAATCTCCCCATCTGCCTGGATATGACTGCTGTCTTTCCTGGAATGAATGCAAGAAATTAACTGTAAAGTTACCAAGTGATACCACCAATGTGAACCTAGTTGACTGAGATGTGCTGGAGAGCATGAAGGAAACAACACAGAGTTAAAATGTTAAAGAAAACAACAAAATGTTTTAAATATTTCATCACTTAAAGTTATGACATTGGATAGGGTAGTAGCAGGAATGTTAATCGGAATCAACTTTAAACATAGTTCCTCACTCTTGGTTTCCTGGAACAGAAATGAGTAAGCAATGTTGCCTTGATGTTTTAGCCTGTTGTTCGTAGATCCAAGTGGAAAGGAATGAAGAAATTTTACAAGCATTTACATGAGATAGAGCAGTAATATTATTCTTTACCTGCTTTTGTGTTTAATGTGCTGATGGATTGTAAGAAAATCTTCTCCTGTAATCTTAGTGGAAGATATAAAGAGCTACTGCCAAGTCACTTGTTCTCTTTGTGGGTAGATTAAAAATGTTGATAGAGGAATAGATGATAGTTTGTTACCACAGGAAAAAAATCAAGTTTTTGGAAACATTGACCATTATAATCGAAACCATATCTTCTTTGTGTTAAACTTTTTTGCCAGTGTAAATTGGCATTACTGCTCGGAGGAATTAATCCAGTCTGTCTCCTGATGCATTTGGAAATTGATTTTGTTTAAAACTAGCCAAGCCAAAAAAAAAAAAATGGGGAGGCAGCCTGGTAGCTGGGGATGTCAGGTCTGCCTGATTTTCATTGACTAACCCGTGTGAAGGTGACTGGTTTTCTGGCATTTAACAAGCAGAGATCTGGTTCAGAGAGCTGATCCAACAATGACCTGATCGTTTTATTTTCTGATGGTCGTTTTGTGGTCAGTGGTTGTATTTGCAAATCTATCTGTGCAAGAGAGATGACAGAGCTTGGGATCACAGGTGAGGATGGCTTCTGTTGTAGTAGTTTTCATTTAAATGGGTTTAAGCTGCTTTGAAACTGCATGGTTGGGATTTGTGTTGCTGAATTGCAGCGTGAAGCCCATTTGCTCATAGACCTTTTAGTCACCGTTAAAAAGCATGAAAAGCTTGCAAATACATGATGGAAATTCACAGTACCTTCATGACTGTAACTTCTCTGTATTGTTAAACAGCGCCTTCGAAGTATTTTAAGGCCATGTTTTAATTTTGGCAGTTGTGAGAAGTAAGTTAGCATGAGAATTTAAGAATATGTTAGTGACCTGGTTGTGTCAAAGAGAGTATCAGCACTTCCCGCGGGCATCTTGCATTAATGACTATGATATATGAGACTCCACATCTGAGCTGAGTTAGTCTTTCACTGGTGTGTACTCACTGTCCCATATTTTGAATTAGTTCCTCATAAGTATCTTTTCTAGCTTTGAATTCAGTGCTTCCTGTAACCCTACAGGTTTGATACTTCCCTTTAGGCTTCATTGGGATGCTTTTAGTTGCATTTGATAAAATGTTAATGAATTTCTGTTTTGACAAAAAGCATCGACACAGTTTTGTGAAGTTAAGGGAATCTACTGAATTTAAAGTTCAGGATTAGCTTCCAAAGTGATCTGATACAGACAAATCCTTGCTGGCTAGTAGTCTTCTAAGACTTGTAACTTCATAAACTGTGATTTCCTTTACGTTCAAAGTACTTTAAAGTTGTTAGAGATTCTTATTGTTGCTTTTAGCTGGTAGTTTATTGTGCGGATGCTGATACAGCATCTTACATACACCTCACTTGCTACAACCATCTTCTGCTTAATATACTAAGGTTGGTCTTTGGGATTTTTGAACTTGAGAGGCTGGGAAGGCTTTACCTCCTTTCATGCTAGCTATTCTAGCTGATATCTCTATATCTGATGTCTGCCTCAGTCAAACATATTGCTGCTTGACTGTTCCTGTGGTTTGCAGGTCCTCATCTGTTTCATTGCTGAGCTTTTCCAAAAAAGTGTTGGCTTCTGTTCTGTGCTCCATTAATAAATACTGCACTGGCTTCTGTCTTCGTGGGTCTGAGTGCTGTGACCCCTTTATGCCATAGACCAGCTCCCCAGACTTCATTTCTGTGTGCCTGTCTCACCAAAATACCATGTATGCCTGGATGGAAATCCCTTCTGCAGAATTTCACAGCTTCCCTGTAGCTACCAGTATCTTTTATAGAGAATGGGTAAACGCTTTCTGACAAAATGTGGATAAAGCTATCCTGGTATCTCTATGCTCCTGGGAAGTCCTTAAAAATGTAGGTAGCAAACGTTTTAAATAACCAGAAATGTCTTTCAAAACTTGCACAGTGAACTAGGGCAAGGGGGAGAATGGGTGGTGAGCAGAGGGAAAGGAAAGTCATTAGAAAAGGAGCTTCCTGAACTGGTTTTACTGTGTCCTGGAGCTATTGCTCTAACTCATTTTAAATGGTCCCCTGAAAATAAGGGGTGATTTTGATCCCAATTCAAGCTGCCTAACCTAGGTAATTCTGACGTTTGGACAACAAATGCATCGGTGATTTAAGATTATAATATTTGTATTCTGGTAAACTTAGAGTTGCTTGCTGACTTGTAATTACTGCATAATTTTGTCATTAAAATAGACATCACTTTGTTCTCAGTCTGCAGCTCTTGACCTGCTCCCGTCCTTGTAATATGAAACAATCATAGTTGTTCTCAAAAAACAAAAACAAACAAAAAACAACTGGATAGGCTTCAGATATTGACATCCTAAAAAGGCATAAAAATAGAATTATTGTAGAAAATACTACATGTAAGAAATGAGTTTCTAGAGGTTTATGTAGAGCTGTACTTTATGGGTGTTTAAGTAATAAAATCTAATGCCTTGTTGGCAGTATGCTGCATGCAAAAATAAAGCCATTCACTGGAGCAAGAAGCTAGAGAACTAAGGCTGGAATCAAAATTTGGGACGACAAATTTTTTGTTGTTTGAATAGAAACAAGTTTTTGCGGGTGGTAATGGGAATTGTTTGAGTAATCTGAATTGAGTAGTCTTCATGTCAGCGACTAAGAGTAAGGGGCAAGGAGCATGTGTTTGCAGGTAGGAGAAAGTGCAAGAAGGTAGCGGCGGACAAGGGAGTCCGACGGAAAGAAGGAAATAAATGGTGTACTTACATTTTCTTGTCACGGACAAGGAATGACAAGGAATTTCTGGAGAGACCAGACCATGCATGAGGGCTGGGCTATTACAGCTGCTTAGGCAAGAGTGAGAAATTAGAGACGAATTTTTGAGCGATGGCTACTGACTTGGCAATGGCAGCCTCATTTGGGATGAGGCTTTAGGTAAGTCCTTTTGTTAGAATTTTGAGCTACTTCTCTAGTTACAGAAAAGCCAGCAAAGAATGGAAGTCCTACGGAAACATGCAGCTAACTGTGACTTGCATATGGTAGGGAAACATTCTCCTGTGAGAAAATTTGGGAAGGATATATTTTTTCCTGTGGTAGTTTTCTTCAATCATAGTATTTTCTAATGTGACAGACTAGTGACTGGCTCCTTCTCTGCTGTTGCTGTTAAATGGTGTTTTCTCTCCTAGGGTTTGGACGTGGCAGAGGGAGAGGAGCGGGGAGGTTTTCAGCCCAAGGCATGGGGTAAGAAACATGCAGAGCACAGATTTCGGGGAGGATCAAGCTCAGTGGCAAGATTGTTTGCCACTGTATGTATTACTATTGCTGTATGTATGATGAATCACTACAGATGCAAAAATTCATAGATCTGTTAGATGATAACTGGATTATTTTTTGTCTTAAACCAGTGTTTGACTGGACACATCTATAGAACCCTAATCCAAGTTCACTTGAAGTTAATATGTCAAACTTGGAAGAACCCGTTTGTACCTATCAGTAAGAGCCACGTAGTGCCTAGGAGGCTCAAAGTGCTGTGTGGTGCTTATTGTCCTAGGTAAATTGGAAAAGGTATTTGTTTCAGTGGAATGTGAGTCCTAAATAAAAACAGGAAGACAAGTGATTATAAGCTCTCTCCTGTTTTTGAGGTTTCATGCTTTCACTGTTTAGACACACATGTACCCAAAAACAGTCAAAGGTAGTTTGAGAACTGTACTGAGAACTACTCAATAGTTCTAAAGATTGTTTTTAGTTTTGACAGAATAACTTGAATCAGAGAATCAAGCCTCCGTTACTTTCAGTATTTGCCCTAAATGACATTTCATGTAACATTGGTGATGTCATGGTGAACAGAAGGCTAATTCTACTTCTCTAATAATCCTTCTTGTTCACAGTCCATATGATGAACTGAAAGGAGGTTTTTCTGTAATCTTTCACCTGTTATCTGCATCTGTGTTTTTTGGCCTTGGTGTCAGGAGTGTGTTCTGAAATAATCTTGATGTTTTGACTGCTGTCCTGCACAAGTCTGGTGCTCTGAAGTTATACGATACTGGTTTCTTATCAGTCAGCCACCAAGAAACTATCAGCCGAGAAAGGCTTAAAGCTGAGCATATAATCTAACGCTTTGGAGGATGGGGAAGAGTAGGTATGCTGTTAACTGCATTTCCAGGAATTCTTGTTTTGGTTCAGTTTCTCTACAGTTTCCTTGCTTTTTTTCTTCCTCCTTTTCTCTTTTCTCCCTTTTTTATCCATGTCTGCTCATAGAGGAAAAGATTCTTTGGGAGCCAAAATGATCAAGATAAATATATGCGGAAGTCAAGATGTTAAATCTAATACAACTTCAGCTAAAAATGATGGCACTTTTGTTCAATGAATGACCCATGTGTTCTCTTCCATTTCTTAACTTTTAAAACTCTAGGACATTTAACCCTGCAGACTATACGGAGTCTTCTGCCACTGATGGCTTTGGGACAAAATCAGAGATTTGGGAGACTGGTCAGAATGATGCAGATGATGGAACTGGTAAGATGCTTCCAGAAGTGGAAGGATTGGAATGAAGACCTGTAGCAAATTGCAGTTAAAATAACTGTTCTGTTAGTATTCAGCTACCTTCTGAAAATGTGAATACATCTCACGTGGCACAGGTAGTAGTTCATTTTTGTAGCTTTGCTGCTGCTAAATTGCAGAGCACGTGCTGTAGCCCAAGTGACTCTCTGGTTAAATTCAGGGGAAGGCAATTTGCAATTTTTTTTTTCTAGCACTAACAATCCCTTGAGAAGCAAAGGGTTATTGGAAGAGTTATTGGAAGAACCTTGTATGTAAAGAATTACATGTAAAGAATCTTAAGTGCTGCTTAAGATTTTACCTAATTGTAGTTTAGGTTGCAAGTGCCACTGAAAATGATTGGTTCACAGGCATTGAGCAGTAGGATCTGAATATCTAAGTAGAAGAAAAAGGAAAAACTACTGATAAATATAAATCCACTTAGTGACACTGAGATGTCTGTGGAAGCTCTGCCTATACAGCATAGGAACTTGAGCATGTGAGTTTCTGGGATAGAGGAGAGTTCCAAGATCTGGCACCTTTTGAAGAGAATTATTAACTAAAACATGAGTAGGCACTTGAACGGAAGCCAGAAGAGCAGTCTGCCTCTCTGAAGATAGAGGCAGCTGTATGTTTCTATATGAAGTGTGCACTCCTGGCTAAAGGCAAGAGACAAGACAGTCTGGAAAGGAACCACTTCACAGTCGTTCCATGATGATTCAGAAATGAAGAATGTGACCTGTTTGTCTGTGACTTCGAAAAACAAGATAGACTGTTGCTTCTCGTAGTCCGTGGCAGATGAAGACCAAGGGAAGCCTGTGTCATGATGGACAAATTCACGTATGTTATTATCCGCACTTGGAAAACACTGGCTGACAGAGACTTTTTGTTTTTAAAACCCCATTAAAGAGTGACTCTTCTGATCTCTTCGTTGCTGAAGCCAGCTGTGATGATCTCTTTCACAACCTCTGTGTCAAGTGTGGAAGGAAAAGACTGATACTGGAAGCCAGTGTGTGCTCCGTAGAGCACCGCAGTGAGCCCCTTGAGGTGCAGCTTTCTAAACTTCATAAAAGCCATTTTTCACTTAACTGGAGAAGGCAGTAAGAGGCTCAGAGTTCAGGTGGTCTTATTAGGCAGCTCTCTTGTCACTCGAGAGCTGCTTCCTAGCAGTCCGGTGTGGGAGAGTGGCACCGAGGACGTTAATGGTCATTGGAAGGGGAGCTCTTTTGCCAAATAGGGCATCTTTCTGGGAAATTGCATTTTAAAAGACTTGGTGGTGTAGCATAGACAGGAGCATGCCTTTTACTTTCACTCATGTTAGTTTTTCAAATAAATTTATTGGGTAAGGAGTTAGAAAGGCAGCTAATAATACCCTTAAGAATACTGATGCTGATGTTTGCTGTATGGTAGCAGAGGACAAGATATGTTGTCACAAGCATAACAGAAGCAATAAGGTTGTCTGACTAAAGATAGGCAAGAAAGGCATGAGGAGGCTGGAACAGAGGTAGAAAATTCCCTGGTTATTTATTAATAAGTTAGGAGGCTGTGGTTTATAAAAGACTTTGGCTTCTGCTCTGCTTCCCAAGTGAGCCCGAATGGTGGTGACCCTCCCTGTGAGCTGTGTAGCCTTTGTATGCCGCCTCCTTGCAATCTCTCCCTTTTGTGGGCATCTCAGGCTTCAGAAATGGAAGAATTCTGCCCAGGAGTAAGGGTGGGTGCGGCTGAACAGATCCCCAGGAGAGTGTGAATGTGTCCACACGAGGGTTTTGCTGCTAAGGAAATCAGTGGAAATTGAAAGCACACCGGCCTGTGTGTGTGTGTGTGTGCAACTTGTTTTTTGATGCCATGTCCATTTTTGCTGTTAGGCCCCATGCATGTCAGCAAGAACTGCATTGGATTTCAGTAAAGCAACTTAAGGCATGTATGGGATGTTGGGGAGTGTGAGGAGAGGTTTTCTTGGTCTAGTTGGCTTTTAGGTGTATGAGTGTGGGGAGTTTCCTGCAAGATGGGAGTGTTTGTCAGTGTAGGGAGTTTTCTGTGCAATAATTCGGTGAGTGGAAATCTAAAGTAGACAACTGTGAATGTTCTTTATGGATGCTAAGTAACTTTCTGCTGCTAATCTTCCTTCACTTTCAGTGCAAAGGCATCGTAACTGATAGAGCAAAGTCAAAATGCCTGTGTGTATGTATCAGTATAGGCAGAGAATTTTATTTTGTGGTCTTTCTTCTTTAGACAAGTGCTAGGAATGTCAGAAAATGGCCTGAGGTATACACCCCTCCCCAGTTTTTTTAATAAGAGTAGGTTTAAAATTGAGTGGCTTAGTTTTACCCGAGAGGGAAGGGCTTTCAACCTTGTGGTGAAAAGCATCTTGAGGGTGGTTAAAGAGGAGGCTGCAGCTGGGGCAGCAGTTTTCAAGCAGAAATGGGAGTGCTGGGAAGGAAGAGAGGAGCCGGGGAAGGAGTGGCAGACAAGGTGTGGGGCAGGAAGCAGGTTGTACAGAGTTTAGCTGTTGATTTGGCTTGTTAAACAGAAGTACTAGGGTTTTAGGGTTTTTTAGTTCCTTTTAATTTACAGTGCTGTTATGTTAGTTATAGATCAAAAGTCCCAGTAATAAGTTATCAATGTGAAGATACTAGACACGAACCAGAGGACGTGTGTATGTGTGGAGAGCCGTAAAGCCTGCAGTAGGCTGGGGAATGTCAGATAAGAGTATACACAGAGAAAAGGCAGAGTGGAAATCCCTCTTTACTCCCTATAACCCAGTCCCATATCTTTTCATCTACAATGAAAGAAACAAAGTTAGGTGCATTCTTGCTATGTGGAGGATGAGTGTCTTTTGTTTGCAATTCTAGTAAAAAGGAGATAGTGGGCAACTACCTGGAGAGGCTGAGCCAGTTTTGCATATTAAAAAGTTTTCTGAAGACAGAACTCCAGAGAACTTAAATTTGGAGGATGAGTATTTACAAAGTATTTCCTCTTTAAGTCAGTGCTGGGAGAGGATTAACTTAAAAAATTTTGATTAGAAACAAACACATTATTTGTTCTGAAAATGTTGTTGCTTCCATGTGTACTCCCAAAGTGCTCTAGAACCTCGTACCCTGAATCATTGCAGATGCTGGAGGGATCTCAGCAGCCTGAGTGAGAGGGGTTTGTGGAGGCATCGTTGTGTAGTTCTGTAGAACAGCTAGCTGTCTCTCTGGTGTTAAAACTTAGCGTTACTGATTGAAATAGAGAATAAAAGGCAAATCCTAATGGTTTATAATGTTTTTGTGTAATTGTATTCCGAATAATTCAGCATCCTAGTTCTTACAGAAGTAATCTTCTACAGAAAAGCGAAGGGAAGGGACAGGTGGAAGGAAACAAAATGACCAAGTTTTATCCAAAAGGGATTAGACTTGAACAATTCAATTGATGCTTTCTTAGAGGCATGAGGCATGCTGAGTTTTCATTTTCTTACCTTTTTTTTTCTTTTTGTCTAAGGCAATGGGAGATCCTGAACAACCAATTGCACCAGTACTTAAAAAAATAAATTAGGATGGAGGTGCTCACTTCTCAAAGTAGACTATAAAAATGGATATTGTATTTTGGTAATTTACTGTTACCTTAACTTTGATAGTGTTTCATAAATTTCCCAGAAAAACTTTATTCGTATATTCGTACTATCTTGGTTATAAGCAGCTTACAATGACCCTGAAACTGAAGAATGACAACCAAGAAAGAAAAAAAAAACTGTAGTGTATCTGTCAAGGGGGAAGAAGGGAAATAGGTAGCTTGGAAGTTGCAAGGAAGCTGTTTTTTTAAGACTGCTGTAGGAGTCAGAAGGAACGCTTAAAGGAATCATTCAGATCATTTAAGATGTGGATGTAACCCAGAAGAAAAGGATTAATATATGTATTAATACAGAAGTTTGAGATAGACCAAAATAAAATAATTTGGGGGCCGATACATATGGCTGAATAAAAAAAGGGGAGGGGGAAGTGACAGGAAGTGAGGAGATGGAGGAAAATAGTTGAAGCTGTACCAAAACCATATTTTATATTTTTAATCGGCTTTATGACTTTCTGAAACTGATCTTTTTTGCAGAAGAAAACACAGAACAGTCAGAGACGGGAGTGTATGTTGAAGCTGATAGACAAGGATCCTTGAAAACACAAAGCATAATTTCAGTGGAAAACAGAACTGTTAAACAGTAATACTTTGCAAGGCATGGGGTAAAGGTTGGGAAGAGGATTTATGGAGCTACAATAACACTAAGGTGGATTATGGACAAAAAGGAAATTGTTGGACTTGTGGCAAGATCAGACTTAGAAGCCTGTCAATACTAGGAAGCTGTTAGCAATGGGGATTTAAGTCAGGGAAGAGCAATAAAACACCTGACATTGGAAGGATTGATTTTTGGAAGGCAGTGTGTTAATAAGTGACAACGATGAACTTAGCCTGGGTCAGCTAATAAAAGGGTAGAGGGTTGCATTCAGTGTTTGAAAGGAGTGAATGCACAGATGTATAGTCATGAGTAGAAGCAGTGGATAAAAGCTTACATGGAGCATTAGGAAAACGTCCCAGTGTTATTCCAAACAGCTCCAGTCTCCAAAAGGTGTGGTGAGGAGTGCAAGGGATTCAGGTGTGTTTTTGCCAAGGCTTTTCTTTCTTTGATTTACCAGATTCTGAGCTCCCTTGGGCAGCTCTGGCGCCAGCGCAAGGTGTCTGCTGCAGAGGTGGGCCTTGCTCTGTGTAATGTGAGATAAATGCAAGCAGGGCAAATAGGGGATGAACTTCTTTAAAGAAAAAATATCAGAGGAAGGGATTGTGTGCTGGTCAGGAGAGGGGGAAGAAAAACTCTCTCTAAAGAGTCCTGTTCATGAGGCTTTCCCTCCTTTCTAGATTTCCAGAATTTCTGTGGAAATGTGTGGGTTAGCCTAGAAATTTGAGGTATTGTAATTTTGGCGTGCTTTCATGTGATCTTTAGTTATTTTTCAAGTGCCTTGATATTTCACAATAAGAAAGATTCCCCTAGTTAGGGTCCGTGGTAAAAACAAGAGCAAGATGTTTCAGGCAATGTTATATTGCTCCACAGAGCCAATCCAGAGTGGATGTTACCTTGCTCAAGACCTGCCAAATAATTTTGGATTCCGAGGTATAAAATCCCTCCCTTCTCGCCCTGTGTGTATCTCTCTGTGGTTGGCCTAGATCACTAGATTAGTGCTGTTCAGCCCTGCTCTGGCTTGGCTGCTCCTTTTTAAAAGGATACAGAAGGCAGCACTAATTTAGTAAACCTCTCTGTACAGGTGGGATTTGTTGCTGTCTTTAGGGGACTTTGGTTTCTGATGTGTCTCCAGGGGGTTCCTGGTTCAGAAAAAGGATGGGATTCCAGTCGTAGTTCTTTTGCTTTTGTGCTTGATCGAAGGTGATGGTACCAGGAACTTCAAATGCTGGCGTTGTCTTGGCTTGTGGTTTTGTAGCTCAGATGGCAGCTCAGGTTGTTGCTGGGTTACCCTTCCCTGTGCTTATGCTGGTGGGCAAGGCCTGCAGTCCGTTCATCGCTCTTGCATGTCTGGGTCTGCTGTTTCCTAGGGAAAGGATCAGGTTTTTAGATCTGTAGGGTTGTTTCCTGGAGCTTTACTTCTGCTGCATGCTGTGGACTGGGTGCCGTGCTCTGGTGTTTGCCAGATTGTGCCACAAGTGATGGGAAGTAGTGTTCTGCAGCTACGGTGGAAGCTTATTGACTCTTCTGCTGCCATGATATAAATTATCTGTGTTTTAAGATCAAGTCCTTCTGGGAGGAGAAGGGATTTGGGTTGCTCTGCCCTGAGGAGAGGGTTAACAGGTTGGAAAGGAGCCTCCAGAAGCGTAGCTTGGGTCTTGAGTTTGAGTATGTTCAAAGTGGGATTATGGATGTCAGAGCAGGTGTTTTGGTTGTATGAATTTGTTATAGAGCTGGGAGATCCTGTGGAGGGGCTGAGCAACCCTCTCCCTATCATGGGGGCGGGTATAGGAGGAAGTTCTTGATAATGTTTGATATTAATCACTGGTTGCAGATGTGCGTTTGTTCAAATTATGTCTGGTACCACAGCGGCTAAGAAATACGTGAAATCAGACCAAAGCTAAAAAAAAAAAAAAACACCTCCCAAAAGCTTGAGTCTGTGGACCAATTTCGTAGGGCGTCCCATGTTTCCAGCCATCACCTCCTCAAGTTGTTTTACTAATAATCAAAACAGAACTGCTTTTAATGCAGAAGGGTTGAAATACGATGTTGTATTTTTAGCTGGTAACTGTTTTCTTTCCTTCCCCAAATTGTAATAGGAGCCTGGAAAAACTCAATAGAAGAATGGACAGCAGAAGACTGGAACGAAGATGTAAGTGTCCCTTCCTAGATAGACAGCATTTGTTATTTACCGTTTTTCAGGGTCTCTGCATTGTTTTCAAAATCTCAGTGCTCTATTTAATTCTTTCTTATATGTATGCAATGATGTTTCTTGCTGTAATTCCCCTTTAAGAGTATATATTTAGAAAAGCTTAACTTTAAATTGAATTGAATTAAGAAATACTTTTATTTTGCTGGATGGCCTTCACACGAATAATAAAACGTTAAGTTCTGTCCCAAATTAAGTATTAGTGAATTATAGTTCTTTACTGCTTAATGTGTGGTATCTGCATGCTTCCCCCTAATACTATGTAGGGATGTCAAGCAATATTATCACAAGATTTTATGTTGAAGTGCTGAAGCTTACTATCAAGTTTAGACTCATCATTGATGCTTTTTGCTTGAAATGTGCATAATTATTCCAGTCAGTCCTCTTCATATTCAGAATATTAAAAGAGGAGCTAGTAGTGTGCTGAAGATGGCACTTAGTTGCTTCATTCCTGTTGCTTCATCATGTTGTGTTGTCTAAAGTACTGGAACAATCTTTTTTCTTTACTAGGCAGGAGACATGTCTTCATGGCTGCAAAATATTTGATCTATTTATTGTTTAAATATTTGTGATTTTAAGTTTTCAGTATTATAATAAAGCTTAAGCAGTTCAGAAAACAAATGAGATAAATAGGAAGAGAAAACCTTAGTGTTTAAGTTTTTCATTTTTATAGAAACATCTATCATCTCAAGATTATTCTTTGGAGAGTAAGCTTGTTTCAGAAGTCGTCCCTTTTGCTTCCTGCAGGGTGGCATGTTGGTGTTATCCCCAGGGATGTGTGAATAGGTCACGTAACAGATACAAAACTGTCCTTACCTCGTAAGGAGGCCATGTCTTTTGAGAAAATGAAAAACTCTAAAATATGACCTAGTCCTAGGTTCTCTGTATCAGCTACTGCCAACCAATGCTGGGTTTTTGTTTGTTTTTATGCAACTGTCCTCTGTTTCTGCAGTGTATACTAGTGAAAGGCTAAGGATAGTGGAAATGTCTGGCCTTGTTTCTCCACTCTGTTTAGCACCGGTACGATACAGCATGTATACAGTATGGGAGGAATGTTGAGCAGTGCTCACTAGGGGTAGGTTTTTTATTATTATTAAACCTCAGTACTTAGCACATGAATCTTGAAAGAGCGGCAGATGAAATCTCTAGCCTGTTGTTAATTTTCATTAATTATGGAAAGCTGGAAGAATCCCTGTAACCTAGGAGAAAGTTATTCATGTGTTGATGCTCAGAAAGAATGAATGAAATGGAAAGCTGCAGGCAAATTAGCCCAGAGCATGCCTGGAGAAAAATAGAAGGAAAATTGATTAATCTGAGTCAAAAAAGGAAGTACAGGATACAGTTTGTGCAGTTCAGTGTTGCTTTATTCAAAATAAGCCCAAATAACTTTTAATTTACTTAAAGACCAAGATTATGTTTAAGTGTGAAGATGAAGTATATACTTGTAAGAGATTTCATTTTGGATCTTTTGTTGTCTTTTAAAAATAATTTCATGATACCAAAAACCACACAAAGTAGATTGTGATCTGTCTTGTAAATTTTGGCAAGTAGCCTTTTCCGGAGGATCCCTACTGAATGTGGGTACTTCTGGGAGGGCTACAAAGCAATCCATTCCTAGGCCAGATGCAATCTAGTGTCTTTATCAATGCTTTGGAAGTAAAAAATAAAATCACTGCTGAATAAAATGTTTGGGAAACTGAAAAATTATTGGGTAATAAAAGTAAACCAGCCATGCAGAGAAATCTTGATCGCTGCTAGATGTGACTTGTTCAAATGAAACATGTTTTAATATAACCAAGTGCTACCCCTCAGCATTTTTTTTTCTTTAAATAGGAATAAAGAATGCAAGGCATACCTCCAGAACAAGGGACTGTTTTCTGGAAAGCAGCAACTGAAAATATTTTACGGTTTTAGTGGATGATGCAAAAAGAGCAGCTCAGCATGGTTTCTTAAAGGGCTGATGCTGTGGCAAAAAAAAGCTACTGTAGTCTTTTTTTGCCTGTAGGCAAATAACTTTTTGCCTGTGGAAAATAGCTGAGAAGTATTAACTGATAGAAGAGGTGCTAGAGTGAGATTTTCTATTTCTTTGGCATAGTTTACTGAATATGAAAAGGGTTGCTTGATTAGCATATGTGTTCAGTTCTTAATCTAGCAGAAAGGCATAATATGAACCTGTGTCTGGAAAATGGAGCCACACATTTAAATGTGTAATTAAACAAGTCTAGCAGTGTGACTAATGATTGAAATGATCAAGGAAGCTGATGTATTTGCTGTCTGCTGATAGACCAGGTGCTTTTTTGAAGCATATTTTTAAATTTTTGTTCTCTAGTCAGATACAAGTTACAAAGTCAGTATTTGAACAGGTGAGTGAAATTTAATGTTGCTTGATCTGAGTAGGATTGGATTTGTGATCTGATAGTCCTGTCTGGTATTTGTCTTTGTTAAAGTAATGAGTACAGTAGGGTGTCAGCGTGATGTGTAACAGGGTGGAAACTACTTGCAGTGAAAATAGGAGGTTGTATTTTTTTGAAGAGACATTCAGAACATGGACAGTGAAGGACCAGACAAATTTTGAGGTACTGTAGTTGCTCAAATATATTTCCCTGTTCCATTGCATATCAACTGGGCATAGGAGGAGCTAACTAGATGTTAAATGTTATCTGCTTGGTGATTGGAGAACGATTTTATAAGAGGAGCAAGAGCTGAAAAGCACAGGCATTTCACTGCAGATGGAGGAAATACCCCTGTGAAGCTGCCACATGCAAATGGTTTGCGACTGTTGATTTGGTTCTGGGAAATTGCCAGTGCCTCAGTGAAAGATTTGCGAGCATGGTGTATGGTGAGCATAAATGACTTTGTCAGAAGATGGTACTACTACCTCTAAGAAATACTAAATACATCTGTGTAACCAAATAAACCTGTTAGCTGCTGCACAAAGTATGTGTTTGGATAAATGCTGTTACTCCCCAGACTTCAAAATTAGTTGCTTGATTTAAGTTTGTGGCAGTTTGCTACAGGGACAGGGTGCAAGAGTAAATTTAAATGTAGCAGAGCTGGTAGCTGAAGACTTGGGAGTTATTTTGCATGCTGGTTTACTTGAGGAGACCATTTCTTTTCTCATACTTAGAGCATACTTTTAGGCTGTCACAAACATCCTTGGGCTCCTTGATTTGCTTAGTTTTCAGGATTCATCAGTGGTTTTGCCACAGTTGGTCTTTTCCTGTGTTGTGTGGGCAGAAGAAACTGTTGACATTACAAATAACTTAATATTTAACCAATGGATTGCAGATCAGAGCTGCCGCTCTGCTATTAGTTGATCTCCTTATGCTGTATAATGCAGGAATCTCATAATGCTACAAAAAAGTACAGTACAAGGTGTTCTAAAATAACACGTGCAGTTGGGAAAGGGCTGAACAATAAAGGAAGAGACTTTTTTAAATTGCATGATAAGCTGATTCCTTGTTAGCATTGATCGGTCCATCGAGTTGGAGGCTTGCATCGTGATGCACAGGATAGAGCTGAGAAGTGTTCCCGAAAGGTGGGGGATTAAAATACTTGGTCTTGGCTGCGATGGAAGGGAGGGAAATGGAGGGAGGGACTGTGGTGAGTTTCAGCTTTTCATGACCCACTGTGGTGTAAATAAGGGAATTGTAGCAGTGTGTGAGAAACAGATGAACTTAGCCTCGGAGTGGGAAGTGATAGCTCCCAGACAGCTCCAGACAACTTAAATCAGCAGCGGTTCACGGGAGAAGCCCGATCAGTTGAACACATGCATGGATGGATGTGTGTGTTCAGCAGAGCTGCCCATGGGATGGCAAGTGAAATTGGCTGGTATCCGTGATGTGCTTTTCAACTGGGCTGCTAGCAGCATATGCAATTAAAAAGGTGTAATTTCCTGCAAGAGCTGTAGTCAGATGTCCCATTCTAAAGGGATCCTTTGTTAACTGTTTGAGTAAAGAATAACTGAGCTATTCAGAATGCAAAGTTACACCACAGTAGTTAAATTTGCAGAAAATCACCCTTAATTTAAAATACAACCATTATATGTGTATTTTGATCTTGTTGAGCCTAACCTGCATTGGCTTAAAACCTACTCTGGGAGTAAGTATTCCTGTCAACAGAAGTGAATTAGCCCTGCGAAGTTGTAGCTGTGTAGCTATTTTTTTAAAAGGAAAGCTATTAAAATTAATCACCCCCTTTGCCCTCCTTACCCCCCAAAACAATCATTCAGCCCCCCTTCTTCTTTCTCTCTTGTTTGTGCAAGTATCTACTGTAACAGAATGGTGTAAACACAACAGATTACTGCTGTGGATGGACTGACTGGTGGTACTAGTACAAACATCTACATGCCTCTTCCTTTATTATTGTTTTCAAACTCATGCTTGCAGAGCAAAGAGTTTAATGTGTTATTGCTGTCCCTAGCAAAAATGCCAAGAAGGAACTTTGAATGCCAGTTCCTGGTGTACACCTGGGTGCAAACCTGCCTCCGCTGGTGGCATGAGCTGACATGTAAAACAAAGGGAGAGGTGAAGTGAGTAAAGGGGAACAGTGAGTGCCTTAGACTTCTGCAGCGGGATTTATTGGAGCTGCTCTGTGGCATCCTAAATTGGGTCCACACAAGGTATCTTTATGCTGGTAATATACTGTCACATTAATTAGTTTCTACTGGAATATTTTTCAGTTATTATTGCTCAAACTAGCGTAGGTACTGTGGTATATCATTCTGTGTGTTCAGTTGATTAAATATCCTAATGCAAATGAAATTGGTACTTGGTTCTGTGTTAGACTTTGCTGAAGTTTGACTGTTTTTTGTCTTTTTAAGCACAGCTGCAGCATAACCGGTTGTAAAAGTAGTTTGGCATTTATTTTTATCTGGCAGTACGTGACCAAGATGAAACTTCTTCAGATGTTGCAGCAGTGAGGTGTGAGAACGTGTGTATAATTAATTTTTTTTTCTTTTTCAGCTTTCTGAAACAAAAGTCTTTACTGCTTCCTCTGTTCCAGCTGAGAATCACGTGACTCCTGGGCAAAGGTAAGCTCTTCCTCATTTTCCCTATATCTTAACATTGCTTCACCAGCAGAAGCTTTTAATCTTGCACGTATTAAAGCAGATGTTGGATGAAACATGAGAATGGCCCTGGTCAGAGATTGGTTAAGCTGACTGTACAACTGCAAAAAGCCTTGCTTGTAAATAGTTGGTTCTGTGGGTTCCAGTGTTACCTATAATCCTGGTTTTGGATTATGGATATATAGCCGAACTTACTAAATCCGTGAAGATAATACTGAGAAGACTGTCTTCTGCACAAAGACTAGTTACAGGCAAGAATGAAGATAGCTTGGAAGAAAAGTTTTGTCCGTTGAAAAGCACAACAAGTTCTGTGCTGCAGTTTGTCCAGGAAACAAATCCAGCTCCCGAGGAGTCAAAAAGCACTCAGAATACACGCAGCAGTTTGACAAATACGTTAACAGAGAAGTTTGCATTACCAAGAAGCTGAAATTCCTGTTAAGCATTGTGATTACTTGTCTTTACTTATGATTTGGAGATCAGCGTGTGAAAAATACGGCACTAGCAGCCTTCATCTTCACTGAGTGCCTGGCAGGTGGTGGTACAGATCTGTTGCCTGCATTAGCTAACATTTCCTCAGGTCAGAGGAAAGCATGTCAGCAGTCAGATATCACAAGATCTGAAAACTAGATGGCCTAACAGTCCCAAATATTCTGGTACGGCTGTACTGCTGAGCTCCACACTGCATCGAAACTTTCCAAGTAACATGGTTATAATCTATGTAACATGGTTATAACATGGAGGAGGCATGGTATCAAGTTCTTCTGGAATTTATATTCCTTTGCTTCTTAAACGTGATATGCTAGTACAGTCGTTGCTCTGATGTAAATATTCTTCCAGTGGATGTCCCCCAAATTGTTAGAAAATATTTTAGTTCATCATGTTAAGTTCTGGTAATTTTTTACTTGACAAAAATGTTTGAGCATTAAGAAATCTAGTGGTGAAAGTACTGGGAGGAGCTCTTCAGCCCAAGCCTGCAGTGTGTTTAGGAAAACAACTCTAAAAATTCTGATATCCTATATTGTCTTAACATATTACATCCTTGAGTAAACCTCTACTAGATGTTAACAAGCCATGTTAAGTGTAAGAAAGCATGTTTCTCATCCTGCTTAGGTATTTGTGGTAGCATAACTTTGGATATGTGCCTGCTATCTGAGAAACTTTTATTTCTGCTCTTAGGACTTCGTTATCACCACACGTTCACTCAGTTGCTGTATTTGTGACTTGATTCTTTACTGTCCTTCAACCCATCATATACAGAGGGTAGAACTTGGATCCCTGTCTGTTTTTAGAAGGATAGTGTGATATACAGTGTGGATATATAAAATACAAAGTGTGATATACAATGTGGCTGGTAGGCAGGATCCACTCAAACATGATGTATCTTTTATAGCTTGTCTCCAGTTACTTGATTATAGTGATCACATAGGTTATTTATGTGATACGTGATGTTACATAAGTTGATGATCTTTTCAGAACGTGCAAAGATAATTTCAATCGTAACCATAGTGGAAGGTGTCAGCTAGCAGGATTTTTCTTCCCAGGGACAGCCTCTCTTCTTCCTCTTTGTGTGGAGAGTTTGTGTGGCGGATAAGCAATATTCTTAAAAGTTACTGATCAGTATTAGTTCTGTTGCTGGTGTAGCAGCTTTATCTAATATTGTTACTGCTTTCTTCAGTTTCAGCACAGCCAAATCATCATGTTTAATCTAGCCAAACTTTACTTTTCTTACAGCATTGATTTGGTAACATTGCTTCAAAAGCCTGTGACTTCCACTCAAGAGACAGAAGGCAACTCGTTTGAGACTCCCCAGCAGCAGACCTTTGGCCAAGCCCTAGTCTTCACAAATTCTCAGCACAGCACCCAGATGGCATCAGGAACTGGCAGTTCCAGTGCTGTAAACTCCTATTCTCCTCAGAGTCTGGTAAAATTATCTTATTCTTTGAGTGCTCTTCATGAGGACATACTTTAGGTTAAGCAGCTTTTCCAGTACCGGTCATTTCATGAGATGTTTCAGTATTAGTAAAATTCTGTCCCAGATGCTAAAGAAATTGGATTAATAGCATCTCGCACACATACACAAAAATCTTTTTGTTTTTGCTAGGCAGTTGTTGGTTTACATGAAGTACTTGTATTAATTTTTTTGTGGGGAACAGGTGCATTTACTGCGTGCTGATTTAGGATTGAATCCTTGGTTTGTAGTAAAGAGTTATATGCCAGAAAACTATGATGTGACATTTCCAAGCACATATCTGACTGCTTTTTGTGGAAACATGATTATTTCTGAGTTTTCTGGAAAAGGCTCCCCTTGTTTAATGATTATGAGAGTTAAAATTGGGCACTTGTATTCTTTGAAAATCTGTTCAGCTATTAGTAATTAAATGTTTTTGGGATGTGTGGATTCAAGAAAATCAGTATTGTTGAAATCAATTTTGAAAGTTTATTAGTGATAACAAGATCTGGCCATATGCTACATTTGAATTTTTCATTTGTCATTTATTAGTAATCCAGGGCTGAAGAGATTTCAGCTGTTGCCAAATAGCAGCTGTAGGCACTGACCTTATGATTATTTTCAAGTTATTTATTAAATCTTTAACTCCTCCCTTCCTTTTTTTCTCCATGTCTTTTGGTAGTCTGCAGTTCTTTGTTCTGGCTTTGGAGAACTTGGGTCCTCTAAATTGGCAAACTCTGCTGGATCCCAAATCTTGGACCAATTGAAATCTCCAGGTTTGGGTCAGTTTACCTCTCAACAAAACAATAGTAGCTCTACCACCACTACCGCAACTACCACATCGTCTTGGGATCTAAAACCACCCATTACTCAGTCCTCAGTCCTAAGTCAGTTTGGTAAGTGCTTTCACATAATCTCTCTATCTCTATTAGTCTGTAAAAGTTATTAATGCCAATGACAGTTTAAAATGGCCTCCATGAAAGGCTTTTAAAAAGCAATTCTAATAATAAAATTGGTTACAAGGTTTAAGTTAAGTTTATCTGCTGGTAATAAATGTTACAAATGTATCACGAACTAAATTTTGATGGGCTTAAGCCTCTCTGTAGAGTCTTTAGAAATTGTTGAGCCTTCATGTAGTGACATCTTTGATTTGGTGCACCTATTTAAGTGGAACTTTGATGTGACTTTATTCACAGCAAATCCTGGAAAATAAGTATTTTAGTCTTTGTACCTGTGCTGCTTCTAGCTGAATATAAGGTTGCACCATATTTTGACTTTTTTTCCTCTTATAACTTTTACATGAGTTCTGAATGAGTACTACGTAATTGCTTCATAATGTGCATCATACCTCCTTGTGTGAAGTCTGCATGTGCTCAGAATGATGCAGATTACTCACATTGTCTGTTTGTAGTTGGATGGATTTTTCATTTAATTAAGTACAATTGGCAGGAACAGCAGTGAACATGATAGGAAGCTGTTCTTTGCAGTTCAGTTTGTAGCAGTGTTCTCACTGGAAAGAATGATAGTTCTTGTATCTATCTCTTGTATGTGTGCGTTTCCAAATAGATAAGCAGCCAATTTGATAGCAGTTGTAATCTTTTACATGCATTAATTCTGAAAAAAGGTTTATATGCATTTCAAGTTGCTTGCTAATGTGCTCTGCCAAGTGAATAAAAAAAAACACCTTCAGATTGTGCGTGCTGTGGATCTCTTATGGTTGATGGCCAGTGCTCCAAGCTGTTGTTTGGCTTTCACATCTGAAAATCGTGAAAGAGAAAGAATAGGGGAAAAAACTGATTATGTCCAGTGTGTCCTGACTTTCAGAAAGATGGAGATGGTAGATGAATTCTTCCTTGTGTTGAAAATCTTCACGTTTGTGGGGCAGGAAATCATAACTTGTAATACATCTAAATTGCAACTTCAAACACATTGAAAGTTATCACAGTTTATTGGCACAGTTAATTGCAGTGAAACTTGCAATGTTTGACTAAAATAATCCACAAGCTTTCTGATGCCTAATATGTAATAGTATGTGGCTATTATTTTTAAAGAAAGCTAAATAATACTTGATGAAAAGTGTTCATTTAAGATAGGGAGTATCAAATGTTGGCATTGTTACTGCAGTGGTAATGTTCTGCGTGGAACTTGTGTGGTGCACGCACTAGAAACTAATAGCTGTCAAGTGTTTCAAGTCACCCAGATTCTTTCATGAAGAGCAGAGTTTAATGACTTAATTTGATTTTTCTCTTTCCACTGCTGACCAGACTTTAAATCCCAGCCTGAACCATCCCCAGTTCTGAGCCAGCTGACCCAGCGACAGCAGCAACAAACGCAGGCAGTCCCTGTTCCTCCTCCTGGGCTGGAGTCCTTCTCCTCCCAGGTGAAACTCCGAGAGCCATCCCCGGTAGACACCTCTACAGCTGTCAGCAAAATGTTACAGCTGCCCAGTATATCTATGGAGAACCAGGCAGTGACTGCCCATCAAACCCCGCAGAAACAGATAAAACCACCAAAACGGAGGATAACTCCAGCATCCAAGGTGAGTAATTTGATGGCACCAAGTACTTAATAATTGTGTATAAGTTTCTAGGGAGAAGAGGGGCAAAGACCATCATATGTTTTCTGTTTATAGAGCAGGGAATTCTAAGCTGGATAGTTCTGCAGTCCAAAATACAATGATGTTGTCTTTTCCAAGCACATATCTGATTGTTCTGTGTGGAAAATGACTGATGCTGAGTGATTTTGGATTGACACAAGTGGCTGCAAGTTGAATGTTGGATGAAGGGGGGGGGTGGGGTGGGCATTGGTGATGGCTGCGTATTGCAAAATATAATGGCTAACACGTTCGGCCCCAGATCAGAGCACAGAATCCATAAATGAATTTCAGATTACAAGAACGGAATTAATTTATGTGATGTAAACTGGGGCTTTGTGACAGATGTCGTTGAGAGGAAAGATTGAGGCAGTAACTGAAGAAGCTTGTAGTTATGGGAGGTGAGTGTCAGTCACTGGTACCTTTAATACAGATAGTACACAGAAAGGAACTGTGGCTTTTTTCCCCTTTAAGATTCCTGCTTCTGCAGTGGAGATGCCTGGATCAGCTGATGTGACAGGGTTAAATGTTCAGTTTGGAGCTCTTGAGTTTGGATCAGAGCCTGCACTCCCAGAGTTTGGATCAACTTCAAGCAGTGAGAATACCAGCCAGGCGACCAACAATAGCTTGTACTCAAAATCTGTGAAGTACGTGTGAGTTCCCCTTGTGCCTTCTGAAATGTCCTCTTGAGGGGTCAAGTTTGTGCAAAATATGTAAAGGCACAGTTACTGTGTAGTGGGAGGGGGAAATAATGGTGGCTTGTAAGGCTGTGTTTTCTGTGGATGGCATGTTAAAAGAAGTCTCTGTTCTAATGACAATCAAAACCTTCTGGACGGGTTGATTTGAAGCTGCAGATGACACGAATGGAAAACCTTAAAGCAAGCTACCTTTTACAGAATTGCTTCCATGTTTGATTGTCACGATTTTTAAATTTGCCAGAGGATTTGTTCCTTACAACTTAAATTTTTCTGCTTTTGATCCAGGAGGGATGAACCTTGTACCATATCTGCATGTTAGTAGATTGGCACCAGACTGCAGATCTGATGCTCCTGTAGAATAAGAAAAGAAGCCAAGCTTTTCAGTCTGCAGAAGCTTTTACTGAAATGCTAGAATAGGAGATGATAAAGACAAATGTGTCTAACCCATTTTTCTTCCTTACTCTTAACTTTCTACTCTTAGCTTTCAGTAGAAAGCTTCCTGAAGTTTATTCAGAAACACTAGTAAAAATGAACTTCCACATTCATTTCTAGTTCCATAAACGATTTAAGCTGTTTAGAAAATAAAACCCCTGCATGTTTTAGTTTTTTTAACTTTTTACGTATTGAGTTAGACTGCTGCTCTAATGTTAGATTTCTGTTCTAAGAAGATTAGGTGTTTATCATACTCTGGCCTTTATGGATCTAGTTGATTAAGAAAGAGGTTATGATTATTAGTTTATCCTTTGAGAGGGTGGAAATAAGTTGATTGACAAGTGTGGTTGGGCTTACAGGAGGAAGGTGAATGGTGCTTAAAGCAGCTCTTGGCTTTGAAGTGATTACTGGGGACCAAAGCAAAATTGTATTTATTCATGATTTTTTTCTAATATAAATAGTGTAAATTTGACTGTCTTAGTTTAGTAAGTTTTAGGTAACTGTGTAGGAGCTGATATTTCATGAAGGTGTTTGATACCTAATTTACCATTGTGGTAAATAACTTTTACTTTTTCCAGTGATCCTTTGAATACCTCTTTGCCAATATCCAATACAGTACAGGAGTCCACCTACACAACCTCTGCCATCACCTCTTCCAGCCTGACCTGCTCATCCCAGAGCACTAGCCCGGTAACAACAACTTCCTCCTATGAACAGACTTCTGTGCATAGTAGGATAGCGTACCAAAGCTCCATGGCTCCGTCTGAACCACCCCCCGTTGCAGTTACGGTGAGTGAACTTCAGAAATAAGACTTAGAAAAAGGTAAAATGATCCTATCCATTTTAGACTCTTATAACCCTGCTATGTCAATGCTCTCAACCAAGCCAAGTGTTTTCTTTGATTCCCAAGCCCACCCTGTTATTTATGCTTTCTTTTCCTACTGTGTAGTCGTTTTGGGCTGTCCTGTATTTGGGATATAAGAGCCTCTGATTTTATGGGTCATGACATCTTAAATTGCCATCTGACCTTTTTTCTTAGTAACACTTTAATATTTTAGTTGAGTTTCCTTCCCTGAAGCTTAGCTTTTAAAAAAGGAACTTGCTCTCTATGTAAATATTAGTCATGGTATTTTGCCATAACTTGACAGTTTCTATCCAAAGGCATAATTCCTTAAATTTATAAGGAATAGAGCAAATAGATCTCAAACTGTTTTTGGCCCCTCCAGCATTATTCTTTTGTTGGATTTAAACACCAGTAGGAATTAGTGTTGTGTTTTATTTTAAAAGGAATAGGGTGAGATCTGATCTAGGACAGAGGATCTCTTGGGAGATACTTAAAAGCACCTACTCTTTGTACATGGAACATAGGTTTGTTTAAAGAGAATTTGTTGAATGTTTAAGGAACTTGTGAGAGTTTGTAAGTTTATTTACTTCTGGCCTTTGTTATGTAATGGCTCAGTCACACTTGTCTTCTGCACTAGCTCGTATGTACTGGTGAGGATCAAGCGTAGACTATCCACTTCTGTACTCCAGCGTTATCCAAAAAACAACTGGTGCTTCTCAAGTCTTATCTTTCAATGGAAAAAAATTGGCGTCTGTGTAACTTGGATAGTTAAAATTGTGAGTTGCATTAGATCAAAAGCACAACCATTTCCTATATGTTAATGCAATCCTTTCTTTCATATTGGTGTGAACCTGAAGTTTGTTATATACAGTACACGGGAAGGTCTCCTGCTGATGGGTGTAGTATGGGCAATGTATGGGATTCTGTATGTTCAGGACACCTTGCACTTGAGAACTTTATTATGTGGTTTTGTTAAAGGCAGTGAAAAGCTAATTTTCTGCCCTTTTGTCTTTCAATTTAGAACAAATATAGAATTTTGCATGAAGCATGTTAAATGTGATTCATTTGGAAAATACAATATACCTGAGATGATTTATTAATTTCTCCTTTGTTTACAGAATGGGCACAGTGGTGTTAGAACACAGGCAGCTCTTGACAGTAAGTTTACAAAGCTTGGATGTGTACGGGACTCTTTCTGATCTTTCCTTATAACTTGGTATGCGCGCAATTGTAGCAGTGACATCTGGTTTGAGGTTTTGTATAGTCCTCTGACTAATTTTTGGCTGATCAATGTAAATTTATTTTGTACTTGCACAGGATGTACTGCTTGCTTATTGGAGAAAATGGAAATATGGAAACAGCTCTACTGAATCTATACCCAGTGTGTGTAACGCTGAGCAGTCTTAAGCATTAGAAAAGCTGCTTTGCTGCTGCTTTTTTCCTTTCTGGATTTCTCTACTGCAAATTATTTAACATACAATTCCTTATACGTTCTTCCAGCTCTTGTTTGGAAAGCTGCAATTAGAATTTAGTGGTAACAAAACAGTCATATTCTTCGAAAGCACCTCTTGCTGGATGTAGTGCTCAATTGCTCAGTTGCTACCCTGTAGGGAAAAAGGGTGACTAACATGCTCCCTCTGCTGGTTTGCTTGCTATCTTACAGTAGAGTAACAATAATATGTTGTTGGCTCTGATACTATTCTCTTCATCTTGGCCTTCTTTTTTTTGTGTGTGTTTGGTAATTTACTTGTAGCACCCCAGTAGCTCTTTTCCCAGAGTCAAAATAATTAAAAAGCAGTTTTCACTCTTCTTGACCTTAATATTCTGGTTTATGGAAATTTCCAGCAGCTTGAATTAAAAGCTTTTGAAATTCCAACACTTCAGTTTTAACTCTGTCCATCTTCTAAACATCTCAGGTATGTCAGCAGCAGGACAGCTTTTTTTATATTTGAGTGCCAAGAACTTGAGTATTCAGACCTATGAACTGTTTCGTTAATGCCAAGTTCTGTTTAAGTGAGCAGGAGGAAGGGTACATGCCTAAAGAGTTACTTACTAAAGATTGTAATGTATAGGACAACTTTACAAATAGAAAACTTATTTACTCTTCCATATAGAATTTATGATTTTGGAAATTCGCTATGGGATTTGTCTTCTTGCTATGAAA
Source organism: Anser cygnoides (assembly GCF_040182565.1). Classification (NCBI taxonomy): domain Eukaryota; kingdom Metazoa; phylum Chordata; class Aves; order Anseriformes; family Anatidae; genus Anser; species Anser cygnoides. The sequence continues at coordinate 62,332,314 of NC_089912.1, read as the reverse complement.
AACAAAGATCTGAGAATTTCTAATTTTTTAAATTATTGTGCACCAGTTTTATTAGTCCCTTTTTCTATACTGGTTCCCTTTAACAACATTTCTATTTTTTTCTTATCTCAGGCCCATAAACCAGAATCAGTCTTTTACTGTTTATCTTTTTCATGTGTCCAAACTATTTTGAAATTATTTTTGTAAACATTTGAAAGCACTGACGGTTTTCCTTCTGTATATGCCGCTAATATCCTTAGTTGGTCATCTCTCGTTTTTCCTACTGCTGCTCTTCAATGTCCAGGTCTCATCCTTCCTAAACATGTAGCTGTTCAGAACATGCTTGGGTTACAATTCTGACCGTCCTATTTGTTTTCTGGTTTTCTTTTTGTCTGGCACATCATGTTCAGGCATTGTTTAAATGATCTTAATGAAGTCTCTTATACTGGGGTTATCTACTTTGATTTCAAGGAGTGAATCCTGGCCTAACTGTACTGAGTTATAAGGGGTGTTTACTTATTTTCATATGAATGTTGCCAGGAGGTATCAGGTTTATACAGTTGTGTTCTTCATAGCTATGTTTTTGCCACTTGAATTTTCTTTGTCAGCTATGCTCATGCTTATTGCCAAGGTCAAAACCTCTTGATTTCTGTTTGCATAGCAGCTGATCCAGCAACCTGGCTTCTCTCATTTAGGGAGAAAACCATTAATGTGAACAGTGATGCTTAACTTCTAAGCAGACTCTTGTTTGGTCAGACAGCATTCTGACTGTCTGACTTCACAAGCATTCCAAGATAGCAGTGATCCACTGGGTGGTGATCTTCAGTGTTGTATGAAAGCATGGCCCAGCGTAAGGCAGGGCTCAACTATTTCTGAGATTTATTGGTGTGCATGTGTGTCTAATTCTGTGCATTACCCTCCTTCAGAGGGCAAGAGACGGAAGTGTAGAAACAAATGGAGGAATTGTTCTGTCTTATTGCAGTACAGTGTTCCTTTGGAAAGGCAAATTGGTGGTAAATAAGTCCAATTATAAAGCTAAGTAGCATTAATAATGCTAATCACCCTTTGTTATCTAGATCAAATAAACTAAGGCTATATTTGTCAACTCTTTGAGCGTGCTTAATGCTGTGCTCAATTGTGGCATTTTATTGTAGCTTATTTTACTTTTAATGCATTACACATTTGAGTCAGTACTGCAAACGGGTTAGTTTTATGTGCCCTTTGTACCCCAGTGATCCAAATCTCAGGCATCAATGGTGCTGTGTAGGTTGGAGTGGAGAACTGGAGCTGTAGGTAAGCTTTGCAGTGTCTTGAAGAATGCAAACACATTCAGTTTGCAGAAAGGGATTGAAATCAAATGCAAAGAATTTTGAAATAAGGATGGACGTAGGAGCAAAAGCTAATAATCAGATATTAGGAGGTGAAGTGTAGAAGACGAGTTTATTACATGTGTAGCAGTAAATATTATAATTTTGTAAGTGAAGAGCTTAAAGAGAAATTCATAGCTCTGGTGCCATCTAGTTCTGGTGCCATCTGACTTTTCCTTAATAGCCAGATTGCTTAACACTGTTCCTTGTTCTTAACCAGATTTTTGTAAATCAAGGCTAGAATACCTAGTGTTCCTGAATCCAGCTTGGGAGTCAGGTATGCTGGAATTTGTCTCTGAATGCCTCTTTTCAACTCATTGCAGCTACTTCATCAGTTCCAGTGTCTAAGACAGAGCCTTCTCCCTCACTACCTTCTGCTGGTTCTATGCCTAGTGTGGTGTCCACCACCGCTTCGCTTCTGCCTTCAGCATCGCAGCACGCGGCAACGTTGCCCAGCTTGCCTCAGTCCAGTGACTTGGCCAGCAGCTCACTTTCCCAGTTAAGCAGGTACGGTAGGAGTTGGGGTGACCTGTGAAGGGAGTAATGTTCTGGGGAAAGGGCAAATATAAGGGCGGCTGACACTGGGGCTATAAGCTATCAGGGTCCCCTTTTCTGGCAGTAACTGGAATTAAGAAAGATTGAGAAGAGGATGTTTCTGTTTTCAAAGTAGTGTTAGAGCAGTGCTGCCCTCAAATTTTCATGGCATATAAACACCTTTGTTTTTCAAGGGGCTCTTGCTTCAATCATACCAGCTAAATCAGCTGCTTTTATTTCCGCCATTTTGCTTTCCCTACTTCGTGCAGTGTCTGGACAAATACACTGCCTTATGTTTGGAGTCATTGCTTTAAGAGTTTACTTTCTGCCCGATTATGAAGTATCGTAGTTTCGTTTATATTTGTTTTTTCTCAAAACTAAAAAAAAAAAAATCCTTAAGGACATTGTGTCTCTCTTCTTCCTCAGACATTTCCGTAAGACATGTTGAAACATCAGGTTCCTGGAAGTGTCTTCAGCACAGTTCAGTTCATTTACACTCTTTGATATTTCTGTCCCTGTTACTTGAGCTTTGTCCTCGGGCAGGTGACCTGCTGGGGTTGTACTGATTTGTTAGACTTCTAATGCTCACCTTTGTACTTTATTTGTTAATATAAGAAACTAATTTGATGGGATATCAGTTTTATTTCTGTTTCCCAGCTGGGGTACGGTTGATTATCTTTTGTACTAGCATTTTCTGTTGAATATAATGGTAAATGCAGCAGCTAACCAGAATTATTCCATTCATGTTAGAAAAATTCTCTTCACATTTGTTGAAAAGCTGTGCACGTTGGTAGAAGTTTTAGTTGGAGCGTTGTTAACTGTTGGGCAGATACTGAGTGTCATATCAAGATGCCTGAACTCCAGGCATGTCTGACTTGGTTGTGCTGGCAGCTGTTGACTGAGTCTCTCCCATAGGTCAGATAATAAATTAATGAAGGCTTCTTACAAGGGAAGGGTGGGCAAGGAAATGGTTTAAAACTGTTTGCTGGACTCAGTCATTTCTTTTCTTGCTGCCTGAGTGGTGTCATCCTATTTCCTCCAGATGGGGAATAGTTTTAAAGGCTTGAAGGAAGCACCTTGAAGAGCTTGTGACAGAAGTCTTTGCCCTTAAATTAGGGCATATGATTTAGTCCAGAGTTTTGTTAAAAACACTGCTCTATTTTCTTGTGGCTATTCCCATGGAGAGTATTAAAGTACGTGTTGTTATTAGAATCTCTCTTGCTTCTGATTCACATCATGAGCTATTTGAACACCAAACCATACATGATTTGTATGGCTTTGCTTGGCTTTGTTCAGTATTCATTTGGTTATTTTGTTTAGTCGTGTAGTACTTTTTTTGTGTTCTTAACCTTGAATGTAAGGTAGAACTTTTAAGTGTAAATGTTTGAGAACCAGTTTGTCACTTTTCAAGGAGACATTTAAAGAGCTTTGAATTACAAATGAATGTTGGTGCTGCTGTTACTGCCTCAAATTCACAGGTCTGGTCAGCTAGGGAAAGAAGTGGTGCTAACACAGAGCTGCTTCCTAAAACCAAGTTATCTGCAGATGGTTTTTCATCAGTGGATTCCTTATTCTCAAATTTTACAGTATGTATAAAACTGAACTGATTGTTCTGATTCATCTTCTGAATAAGGAAAAGGTTTTTAGGTGTTGTAGTGGTGGTATGAGTAGTATGGTTGAATTATTAGATTTTCTGTAGTAGTATGTCTAATTTTCCTGCTTTCAGAGATGCTATTTGTTTGTTTTTATATTTTTTTGAGCCTTGCCTTTTGAAGAGAGTATTGAGGCTGTTGGCAGAGTTGTGGAGCACATACCTTACAGTTATAGTTAGCAGAACTAATGAAATGCAGGTTAGAACATGCAAAGTGGTGAATCAAACCAAAGCACTGCCTCACCTAGTACCTGTCCCCTGTGATACCCAGCAGCAGTTGCTCAGGGAAAGAATGAGAAAGAAGCCACGTGTTATGTGGAACTTTCTGGTACGTTCTGGTTTTGGAATTTACATGGCTTACAGGCATTGTATGATTGCTGAAACAACTGTTTTTTCTAAAAATGTAGTAAACTGATAATTAGAAATGATTGATGTTTATCATGCTTCTTGTTATTAATAGTTCTTTTTTATTTTTATTAAAAAGTAGTCAGATTATTTAAAGAAAAATTGCCTGTGTGTGCACATACAGTGTGTATATGGTTTGTTCTAGGATAAATTCGTTGTGTTAATTCTTTGCAATTTCTTTCTAGCTCCCTTTCCAATCATCAGAGCAGCCTCTCCCCTGCCTCAGTGTTGTCTTCAAGCACATCACATGCAGTAAGTCCTGTTTGCATTTCAACAGATGTTTGTCATATAGTCGGTGTTAATCTGATGATTAAGACCCTCTCTTAAAGTTCATTGTGTCCCAGTACACCAGGAACTGAGACAAGAGGTTTATCTCAGGAGAGAAGGAATGCTAGCCCTCTAGTGGTAAAAAGGTAGTCATTACTACTTGTGATTTGTGCTAGATCAAGAATTAAATATTAGAGACTGGCCAGTCGTACAGCTGCAGAGAAAATTTTTGTGCCAGGAAGGGGAGATGGAGTAAAGAGAATTTCTTGCAGCAAGTGTGTTAAAAATAGAATTGGCTGTCTGAAACTTCTTCAAAAGGTGGGGTGTTAGCAATCTATACTGGAGAAGTTAGCAGGCCAAGTGTGGGGTGATGGAATGATATGTATCATGACAATTGCTTCATGACAGATGATACTGGAGCTTACCATGTGACGTTGTTGTCATGTGAGTAATTCATTTGAGTGAGGCAAATGGTATTGAATACAGTGCTGTAGGTGAGCTTACACAAATGGAAGCCAGGCACTGCTTTATTCTGTGATAGTGTACTTCTGTACAGTCCCAGTTAGGGTGTGCCAATAGGCTTCTGCTCTTCTTTATTCGTGTATTTTAGTTTGTAATGCTTCATCCTGACTGAACTTGAAAATTCACATTTAGGCAAATGTCCTTCTTCCCTGTCGTGGGAGCTGTTTTAGCTTCTGTGTATTGATGACACTTTTGCAAGTGTGATCAACTTTTACAGTAAAGGCACTGTATTGCGCTGGATTCAAACCAGGAACTCCTTTATACCCATGTGTTCCTGTAACATATCTGATCTGTGGTGGTTTACCATGTTGAATTTGTTCTGGGGCATTGCAGTTTTAATATTTTAAATTCCACAAAGTGCAATGAGGAAATGACAATAGCAGTGTCCTGTATTCTGGAAAAAACAGTCTTTTGGTATATAATAAGTACTAGCTTAAATGAGTAGACAGTCAAAGGGCAAAAAATGATGCAATGGAAGGATGTTTGAGTTTTTGCGATACAATTCCATGATGATACAGCTGCTTAATTTAAACTTTCATGTAATTTTCTTTGAATACTTAAAAATGACAAGCATGCGACTTAGTTGCTTGCTTGGTACATAAGTAATGCATATACTATTAAACATTCTCTTGCATGAGCTGCTGTTACTTAAAAGATTTTTTTTCCACAGCATCTTCCACTGTGGTTTACTTGCTCTGTGATCCTCATTCTTTTTGTCTCCTTTCTAGCACACTAGTGTTGAGAACACAACTTCGCTCCAGCCCTCAACAACTTTTTCAACTGCTTCAACCTCAGCCACTAGCACCACCTCTTCGGTTGTCAGCATGGCAAGCAGTATGAACACTACAAACAGCCTTGGCCTGAGCGTTACCAGTGTTTCTATACCAGCTGCTACCACTCGGGCAGCTCCCTTAGTGTCTTCAGGTTCGCAATATTAACAGATCACGTGGATAGACAGAGGACTACAGTCTGCAGGGCTGTCAGTTGAGCATCTCACCAGCAATAACTACGCTAAGAAATCCACACTCTTGACTAGCGTTTTCAGCATGCTTTACTTGCTGGCTTTTAAAATAAAGTTGCCTGCTTTTGTGTATTTGAAGTATTTGTTAGGGTGTGATGTGGCGTTTATATAGCACATTCTATCCCCAAAAAGCTTTATAAATAGACACCAGAGCAGTTCTCGCTTCAAGTTTTGGACTAGGAGACTTGTCCAGTTTGTATTCCAGTTTGTGATCTGCTCTTGGCTGTCAGTTCACGTTAGCTTTCCTTTCAGTCTTCTCTGTGACTTGAATTCATTTGGCAGTATCAAAGTACACTGCAGTGTCCTCATTATCATGTGTCACATACCTACTGCCACATCTGCAGAGAGGAAAAAAGCTGTCTGATGTGTGGGATATTCCACAGCAATAATCGCTTCTTCCAAAGTATCCACTGACAGAGAAGGTGGGGAGACTTCTTTGACTGAAGTGGAAGCAATGCTATATTTCTCTGTTGCTCTTCTAATCAATGTAACCTGCTAAAAGGAAATTCTGTGGAGGGAAGTGAATGATGTAAATATTAAGATCAAACTTAAATACATGAGAATTTTTCATTTCCTATTCCCATTCTTTGTAAATGAAGCATCTGACTGGCCAAAATGCCTTTTTACCCTTCTGCTTCCTAGCTCTGCTTCATAGAGGCACCTGAGGCTGTCTCAATCTTCTTTATTTTCCCAAATGCAATAAGTAACCCACAAAAAGTATACTGGCAATATTTAGTGCTTTCTGGTCTGTTGCTGACAGCAAGGGGAAAATGTGTTGACAGGACAGAAAATGAAAGAAAATGATTTGCACTCAGATCAAGACCAATGCCTATGTTTTACCTTCAGGAGGGGACCAAGGAAGGAAGTTCCTGTAATTCCTATAATCCACTCAAAGTAAACGACAGAATCGGACTGTTTTCTGCAGGGACTGTTTTCAATTTGACGTAGTCTGTGCTTTCCCTTCCTTTAGATATGGTTCAACTTTTCAGGCTATTTTGAGCATTTTCATCAGTTAGCACTAAATTTTTCTGTGTAGTTCTGTTCTTTAAAAGCCATGATAGTGCAGCTGCCAGGGCTCGTGAGCTATGTTGTCTCGGTGCTGAAGCCTTTTCTTTTCTAAAGGCTTGTTAAAGCGTCTGTATTTTGGTTCTACAGGCAAAGCTCCCCCAAACCTACCCCAAGGTGTACCGCCCTTGTTGCATAACCAGTATATTGTGGGACCTGGAGGACTTCTGCCTGCCTACCCAGTAAGCAATTTAATTGTACCTGTCCTTGTTTACTTAAACCTTGGTGCAAGTGGGCCCTCCAGACCTGCTGCTGTCTATGCCAAGGCATTTGTGTTGTCATGTATTGCACTTGGAATTCTTCTTCCAAATGCTGAAGAAATGCAGTCTATTCAGTGGGAGTTCGCTGTTCACAGAAAATTTCAGAATTGGTGTGGCTGCTGTCAAAGCTGAGCATGTCTTCTGTTACGGTTTTTGGTGGTATAAAGTTTTAGGCCTTTCCATTAAATTTAGACTTATTCAGGTTTGTGTTACTGGAATAGACTCACTGTATTGTTGGTTGAGCTGTGCCATGTGTTCTGTCTGTCATTGCTTGAAAGGTTGCACGGAGATTTTTGATGTCTGACCAGGATCAACATCTCATTATCTAATTTTTGAATCGGAAACTGTTCTAACTGCTTTTCTTATTACATTGAATGTGAGGGATGAGTTGTAGTTTGCTTGATAATCTACTCATTATGTCTTTAATCATCATATTCTTGGAAAGAATAATTGCAGAAAAGACTTGCTTTTACTCCCAAATCTGAATGCCCAGTAGATCTTTATTAATTCATGAATGATACATCTGTAAAAACAGTATTGAAGACTGGACAGTCAAGCTCTCTTCAGAGAACTGCTATCACCCGAAAACAATATTAGAGTGACAAGCCATTTTAAGCTTTACTAGCCTTACAATTCTACAGTGCTTCATGATTACTAAATACAACATATAGCCATACACCTTTAACATAGGCTTTTCCCGGAGCAAACTGTGTTTAAAGCCCCAAATTTGTCAGCATCAGAGAAAAGTGTTATAATGATGTTGTATTTTTATCTGTCTTCAAGCAGATTTATGGTTATGATGATCTCCAGATGCTTCAATCCAGGCTGCCAATGGTAAGTAAATAGCTTGGTTTATTTCATTTTAAGCAAGTTATCTTCATTATTGATCCTCTGTCCAACACAAATTGCTTTGCTCAGTGGTGATTAAGAGCTTATCCTTATGTTCTGTTTTTTGAATATCCACAAACAGTTTCTTTAGGTGATGTAAATGGGTATAGAGCGATTGTTACATTTGTCCATCTGCAAACTCTGTCTTTTCAAATCTGAAATCTGAGCATGAGCTTCTTTCTTAGCAAGGGGTGGGCTTGAACAGCAAGGTGTTGTACATAAATTGACAGCCACTGGGTACATCTAGCAGGTTGTTGAAACTATTAAAGCTGGAGTTCTTTGCATGCATTGTGGCAACAAATGCATCAGCAGGTAAGCTGCAGGAGAGGAAGCACATGATTTTCTTACTTAGCTGAATCCAGAATATAAATGACATATGAGAGAAACTGGAATCATAGGTAGTTAAATTCACAAGGAACCTCACCCTCAATGCAGAAAGGTGAGGAGTTGTTTCCTCCCACCCCAAAACTCGGGCAGAGAACTCAGAAAGGTTGGTAGTATGTAACTAAGAAAAGTCGAAGGATACATTGATGCACTGTATCCATAAAGGCAAAACTGGAGCAATGAGCAGTGATCTGGAAAGAGGTATTATTGGATGAAGGCTGTATTTAAGCAAGTCAGTATGAAGTTGTCCATGTGGAATCTGGAGGTTAGCCAAATGGAGTACAGGGATGTACCAGACAAAACCCCGTCTGTCTGCTCATCATCAAATCAAAGGAAGAGTAGGCCACAAGTGATAATGTGGTTAAGATTTGAAAATGTTCTATGCAACCAAAAACCACTTAAGAAAAATGTTGCAAAAGAACCAGTCTGACAGATAACTGAATTGAGTTAGGAGAAAAAATATGGATGATATCTAATAATTAATACTAAACTGGGGGGGAAGTATTGCCAGAAGAAATAAAAAGTGAGACCCAAAATAAAGTATCTGGTAATGAAAAACAGGTGGAATATTTTCTGTAATGGGCAAATCAAGGCTATGGAAAATGTAGTAGTACTTAGCTTCAGAAGAAGCTTCATACCTGTCAGACAATTAAAGTGGAAAACTGACCTTTATGTTATTTGTAAGTTGTCCATATATTCAGCAGAAGACCTTAAATTTAGGTCTAATATAAATAGCACACAATGATTTGGAAATAAGTGATGAAGGTTTCTGAAAATCTTTTGTATGAGGATGTCTTACTTTCCAGTAAAAGTTTTTTGAAACCCAAGAAAGTTGCAGTGAGGGCAGATAAAGCCATACTGAGATAAAAGGAAAGACCTAGCTAAATGAAGACCTGGCAGCTTGATATCATGTCAGGACAAAGTTGTGGGATGGCTGGAAAAATGCAGTAGATGTGTCACACAAATTGAGGTGAAGCTATTAAAAACAAGTAAGAAATACTATAATGAGTTAGGGAAATGACAGTATTGGTATTAAAATAAGAACATGCTTTGAACATTAGTTCAAAGCAGCTGAGCCCAGCTGCCAGCATGGGCTTGGTGGGGGAGAATAAGGCTTGTGTGGGGCTGTGAAGGTACATCTGCCTGTAACCGTTCTGTGCTGGACCTGTTAAAAATGTGACTTCCATAAAATATTTTAGAAATACTATTATTTTTCCTGTTACCTGTTTACTTTTGTTTATAAATAAACTTAGGCAAATAGATGAATATGCAACGGACTTGTAGGGTCTTAAGGCAGTTCTTCACAGGGGTTCAGCCAGTTGACAGACTTGAGTGAACGACCTGCAAGTTCGTGCAGTGCAGCAAGTAGCATGGATACATGGTGTACAGCAGGGTGTTGTGGTCGCTGAAGCTGTCGAGGTTGTGACAAGGGAGTGCGTCATGCCCGTGAGCGTGCAGTGTGCGTGGTCAGGCGCGAAGGCCACGTTGATCCTGGGCCGTGTGGGTGGGAGAGCGGTCAGCGGGCTGTGAAGGGGCTGGTTGGCTGAGGAGCGGTGTGCCTGGCGAGGTCATCAGCGGTGTGGTGGAGGGAGGGGTTTGTGGTCGCTGAAGCTGTGGAGGTGGTAGGAGAGGAGTGGAGCGAGAGCGAGCTGTGCATGCTGATGGAGGCTGAGAGAAGGAGAGAGGTGCTGGGTGCGTGGGGGTGGTAGCTGCGAGGGTGTGCGTGGGGAGAGAGAGAGAGAGGGGCTGTTGGCAGAGGTGCCCCGGGACGGGACGGGAGAGGGGTGATGGAGACGAGTTTGGTTGGTGGGGTTGTCCCGAGGTGGTTGAGTGGAAGCGCCTGAGCACTTGAGGGCTAAGCAGAAGTGTAAGGCTGGAGATGAGGGCATTATCCAGATGCCCTCAGGCCAGCGAGAGGGATGCTCTGGGACTGGTCAGGTTCTTACAAAAGGTCTTTATTTCCTTTGCATAAATAGTTAATAAATAGACGACAAGCTTGGTTGAAATAAATAGTTAAATAAGGAGGCGGTGGGTGGTGGTGGTCTGTGGGCTCTGGTCAGTTCTTGTCAGCGCCCCAGTGTGGTGGGCGAAGGGAGGCGTGAGGGCAGAGGTGCGCGTGTGGGGCTCCTCTTAGCGCATGGCGCGGGTGAGGCGGTGGATGCGCTGGAAGCAGGCGTGAGCCTCGAGGCGGACGTGGTCCCAGGCGCAGGGGCTGTAGGTGTGGTTCTGGAGGAAGTGTTGGATGCAGCCGAAGTACTTGTTGATGCCGAGGTGAAGGTTGCGGGGCCCTCGCCTGTGGAAGCGCGTGGCGTCGGCTGGGAAGCAGCGCTCGAGGTGGTGGATGTGGTGCTGGAGCTGGTTGAGGAGGTCGTGGCGTGCGGTGTGGAGCCAGTGCGCGGGGGTGCTGGGGCTGCTGAGGGTGTCGAAGAGGTGCTGGAGGAGGTGGAGGGCGGCGTGTGCGGCTTGCTGTGTGTCGTTGGTGTCCAGGAGGGTGTCCGGGAAGGAGCAAGGCGCGTGTTGGTGCGGGCAGGGCTGCGTGGGGCTGGGAGCCATGTCGCGGAGGAGCTGGAGGCTGTCCCAGGGGAAGGCGCTGTCGTGGAGGCGCAGGGGGCTGCAGGAGAAGGCGTCGGCGGGAGGCGTGAGGAGGAGCAGGAGCGCCAGGGCGCTGTGGATGGCTGTTGGTGGTGGGGCTGCGGGCCCAGGCATGGTGGGTGTTGGGTCGCGCTGGGCAGGAGCCTGTTGGGGCTGGGTGGTGGTGCGGGTGGTGGCAGTGCTCGGGGTGCTGCCGTGTGTCGGGCTTTATGCGGTGCGGCATCTCTCTTTCCCTTCGTCGCTTTCTGGTTGGTGAGAGTTTCCGGCTGTGGTTTTCAGTTTTGGTGGTTGTGGTTGTGGTGTGTGGGGAAGTGCGTTGTTGGGGTGGCCCTGAGCGTGGTGCGGGTGCTGGAGGTCCTTGGCTGGTGTTTTGGCTGGTGTTTTTTGGGGGTATTGGGAGGCGGGGGATGCGAAAGTGGTGGGGAGAAGGTGCTGCGGAAGGTGTGCCGCAGATGTGCTTCTTTTTTCTATTTCTGGTTTCTATTTTGGCCTGTAGGGGGATGTTTTTGTCGTAGCTTCATTGAAATTTCTCTTTCTGCCCAAGTCCACTTTCGCTATGCAATCCCGTAGCGTTAGGTTGTCGTCTTTGTACTATTAATGTGTTGCGTGTGTTTTCCCTTGTATGTGTTGATGTTTCTGATCTGGATAGGTTGGAGAGCTGGGCGATCAGCAACCGCATGAAGTTCAATAAGAGCAAGTGCTGGGTCCTGCACCTGGGACGGGGAAACCCTGGCTGCACGTACAGACTGGGCGATGAGACGCTGGAGAGCAGCCTAGAAGAGAGGGATCTGGGGGTCGTGGTAGACAGCAAGTTGAATATGAGCCAGCAGTGTGCCCTGGCGGCCAGGAGGGCCAACCGTGTCCTGGGGTGCATCAAGCACGGCATCGCTAGTAGGTCAAGGGAGGTGATTGTCCCGCTCTACTCTGCGCTGGTGCGGCCTCACCTCGAGTACTGTGTGCAGTTCTGGGCACCACAGTATAAAAAGGACATGAAACTGTTGGAGAGTGTACAGAGGAGGGCTACGAAGATGGTGAAAGGCCTGGAGGGGAAGACGTACGAGGAACGGCTGAGGTCACTGGGCCTGTTCAGCCTGGAGAAGAGGAGGCTGAGGGGAGACCTCATCACAGTCTACAACTTCCTCGTAAGGGGGTGTCGAGAGGCAGGAGACCTTTTCTCCATTAACACCAGTGACAGGACCCGCGGGAACGGGGTTAAGCTGAGGCAGGGGAAATTTAGGCTCAACATCAGGAGGGGGTTCTTCACAGAGAGGGTGGTTGCACACTGGAACAGGCTCCCCAGGGAAGTGGTCACTGCACCGAGCCTGTCTGAATTTAAGAAGAGATTGGATCTGAACTTTTGGGTAGACCTGTGCGGTATCAAGAGTTGGACTTGATGATCCTTAAGGGTCCCTTCCAACTCAGGATATTCTATGATTCTATGATTCTATTTGTGTTTTCCAAGGATTGCGAAGCGATGTTCTTCGAAGGAGCCTTAGGGAGGTGTCTGTCCCCATTGCTTCGTGGTGGTTGTTTGAGAGGAGATGGGTGTGGGTGTAGGTCCTCGGTCCCTGAATGTCTCTGTATGAGGAGCTCCTAGAGGCTTAAGCGTTTGAAGCTGCTGTGAGCATTTAGGACAGGTGTTTGCTTTGGGCAAAAGGAAGAAGGGGGGTTTTTCTTTTTGCGAGTTGGGTGTGTGTTGCCATTCGCATGGCCTCAGGCACCAAGTCTTGTGGTTGTTGCTTTCTGTTCCTTGTGAGCCGTGGCACGTGGAGAGAAGGTATAGTGCCCATCAGCTGTTTGTATGGCAAGGGTGTTGTTTCTGGGATGGCCTGAGCCCTGTTCCCTTTGTTATTTCTCTCACGTGGGAAGAGGTGAAGGAGGAGGCTTCCTGAGATCCTAGAATTTTTGGATGGTTGGGGTTAGAAAGGACCTTAAAGGTCACCCGGTCCCAACCCACTGCCATGGTCTGGGGCACCTCCCTCCAGACCTGGTGGCGAAAACGCCATCCAGCCTGGACTTGAGCACTGCCAGGGACGGGGCATTCCCAGCTTCTTTGGGCAGCGTGTGCCGGTGCCTCAGCAGCGTTATAGTAAAGGATTTCTTTGGAAAGTGTAACGTAAATGTATCCTCTTTTAGTGGAAAGCCATTATCTGGTGTCCTCTCCCTCCACCGTCACAGAGTGAGTCCCTCCCCACCTTTCTCTTAGGTTCCCCCTAGTTACGGGAAGGTCACTAGCAGGTCTGTATGTGCCATGGCTGTGGGAGGGGGGTCTGTATGTGCCATGGCTGTGGGAGGGGGGTCTGTATGTGCCATGGCTGTGGGAGGGGGGTCTGTATGTGCCATGGCTGTGGGAGGGGGGTCTGTATGTGCCATGGCTGTGGGAGGGGGGTCTGTATGTGCCATGGCTGTGGGAGGGGGGTCTGTATGTGCCATGGCTGATGTGGGAGGTCCGTGGCAGGACCTTGCACATTTTGCCCTATGGCTCGTCGTTGTTGTTCAAAGAGCAGGAGGAAGGGAGCTGTTGTCCAAATCTGCGGCCCCGGGAAAGGTATCTGAAGTGAAGAGAATACGAAGTATTTGTGTCTGTCGTCTGGCTCTTGAGTGAGCGACCCGCAGGTCCGAGTGATGCAGCAAGCAGCACGGGGACACGGTGTGCAGGAGGGTGCTGTGCCCCATCTGCAGAGCATGCAGCTGAACGCCGAGCGAGGTGGCACGTCTTTTTCTTTGGTGCTGCCTGAGCGTGGAGCAGTTGTGGAGGCCCTGGGGAAGAGGATTTGGGGCTGGCCCCCGCACGCTGGAGCAGCCTTCTGCTCCCACCCCACCCCGTGCCAGCCATGAGGGAGGGAGGGAAGGGGAGATGGCCCCGTGTTTGAGTCCTTGTGTGGGGCTCGGTGCGGTGGTTGTGTGTGGAGGTGGGCTGCCCCCTTGGGAGGTTCTGTACTGGTGAGACAAGAGCCACTTGGAGGAGGTTTGTAGAAAAGGAGAAGTTTATTTGCTTTCAATAAATAGTTGAATAAATAGATAAATAGGAGGCGGGAGGGAGGGAGGTGCGCGTGTGGGGCTCCTCTTAGCGCATGGCGCGGGTGAGGCGGTGGATGCGCTGGAAGCAGGCGTGAGCCTCGAGGCGGACGTGGTCCCAGGCGCAGGGGCTGTAGGTGTGGTTCTGGAGGAAGTGTTGGATGCAGCCGAAGTACTTGTTGATGCCGAGGTGAAGGTTGCGGGGCCCTCGCCTGTGGAAGCGCGTGGCGTCGGCTGGGAAGCAGCGCTCGAGGTGGTGGATGTGGTGCTGGAGCTGGTTGAGGAGGTCGTGGCGTGCGGTGTGGAGCCAGTGCGCGGGGGTGCTGGGGCTGCTGAGGGTGTCGAAGAGGTGCTGGAGGAGGTGGAGGGCGGCGTGTGCGGCTTGCTGTGTGTCGTTGGTGTCCAGGAGGGTGTCCGGGAAGGAGCAAGGCGCGTGTTGGTGCGGGCAGGGCTGCGTGGGGCTGGGAGCCATGTCGCGGAGGAGCTGGAGGCTGTCCCAGGGGAAGGCGCTGTCGTGGAGGCGCAGGGGGCTGCAGGAGAAGGCGTCGGCGGGAGGCGTGAGGAGGAGCAGGAGCGCCAGGGCGCTGTGGATGGCTGTTGGTGGTGGGGCTGCGGGCCCAGGCATGGTGGGTGTTGGGTCGCGCTGGGCAGGAGCCTGTTGGGGCTGGGTGGTGGTGCGGGTGGTGGCAGTGCTCGGGGTGCTGCCGTGTGTCGGGCTTTATGCGGTGCGGCATCTCTCTTTCCCTTCGTCGCTTTCTGGTTGGTGAGAGTTTCCGGCTGTGGTTTTCAGTTTTGGTGGTTGTGGTTGTGGTGTGTGGGGAAGTGCGTTGTTGGGGTGGCCCTGAGCGTGGTGCGGGTGCTGGAGGTCCTTGGCTGGTGTTTTGGCTGGTGTTTTTTGGGGGTATTGGGAGGCGGGGGATGTGAAAGTGGTGGGGAGAAGGTGCTGCGGAAGGTGTGCCGCAGATGTGCTTCTTTTTTCTATTTCTGGTTTCTATTTTGGCCTGTAGGGGGATGTTTTTGTCGTAGCTTCATTGAAATTTCTCTTTCTGCCCAAGTCCACTTTCGCTATGCAATCCCGTAGCGTTAGGTTGTCGTCTTTGTACTATTAATGTGTTGCGTGTGTTTTCCCTTGTATGTGTTGATGTTTCTATTTGTGTTTTCCAAGGATTGCGAAGCGATGTTCTTCGAAGGAGCCTAAGGGAGGTGTCTGGTGTCCCCATTGCTTCGTGGTGGTTGTTTGAGAGGAGATGGGTGTGGGTGTAGGTCCTCGGTCCCTGAATGTCTCTGTATGAGGAGCTCCTAGAGGCTTAAGCGTTTGAAGCTGCTGTGAGCGTGTAGGACAGGCGTTTGCTTTGGGAAAAAGGAAGAAGGGGGGTTTTTCTTTTTGCGAGTTGGGTGTGTGTTGCCATTCGCATGGCCTCAGGCACCAAGTCTTGTGGTTGTTGCTTTCTGTTCCTTGTGAGCCGTGGCACGTGGAGAGAAGGTATAGTGCCCATCAGCTGTTTGTATGGCAAGGGTGTTGTTTTTGGGATGGCCTGAGCCCTGTTCCCTTTGTTATTTCTCTCACGTGGGAAGAGGTGAAGGAGGAGGCTTCCTGAGATCCTAGAATTTTTGGATGGTTGGGGTTAGAAAGGACCTTAAAGGTCACCCGGTCCCAACCCACTGCCATGGTCTGGGGCACCTCCCTCCAGACCTGGTGCCGAAAACGCCATCCAGCCTGGACTTGAGCACTGCCAGGGACGGGGCATTCCCAGCTTCTTTGGGCAGCGTGTGCCGGTGCCTCAGCAGCGTTATAGTAAAGGATTTCTTTGGAAAGTGTAACGTAAATGTACCCTCTTTTAGTGGAAAGCCATTATCTGGCGTCCTCTCCCTCCACCCTCACAGAGTGAGTCCCTCCCCACCTTTCTCTTAGGTTCCCCCTAGTTACGGGAAGGTCACTAGCAGGTCTGTATGTGCCATGGCTGTGGGAGGGGGGTCTGTATGTGCCATGGCTGTGGGAGGGGGGTCTGTATGTGCCATGGCTGTGGGAGGGAGGTCTGTATGTGCCATGGCTGATGTGGGAGGGGGGTCTGTATGTGCCATGGCTGATGTGGGAGGGGGGTCTGTATGTGCCATGGCTGATGTGGGAGGTCCGTGGCAGGACCTTGCACATTTTGCCCTATGGCTCGTCGTTGGTGTTCAAAGAGCAGGAGGAAGGGAGCTGTTGTCCAAATCTGCGGCCCCGGGAAAGGTATCTGAAGTGAAGAGAATACGAAGTATTTGTGTCTGTCGTCTGGCTCTTGAGTGAGCGACCCGCAGGTCCGAGTGATGCAGCAAGCAGCACGGGGACACGGTGTGCAGGAGGGTGCTGTGCCCCATCTGCAGAGCATGCAGCTGAACGCCGAGCGAGGTGGCACGTCTTTTTCTTTGGTGCTGCCTGAGCGTGGAGCAGTTGTGGAGGCCCTGGGGAAGAGGATTTGGGGCTGGCCCCCGCACGCTGGAGCAGCCTTCTGCTCCCACCCCACCCCGTGCCAGCCCGAGCTGCCATGAGGGAGGGAGGGAAGGGGAGATGGCCCCGTGTTTGAGTCCTTGTGTGGGGCTCGGTGCGGTGGTTGTGTGTGGAGGTGGGCTGCCCCCTTGGGAGGTTCTGTACTGGTGAGACAAGAGCCACTGTTAAGGTTTGTAGAAAAGGTGAAGTTTATTTGTTTTCAATAAATAGTTGAATAAATAGATAAATAGGAGGCGTGAGGGCAGAGGTGCGCGTGTGGGGCTCCTCTTAGCGCATGGCGCGGGTGAGGCGGTGGATGCGCTGGAAGCAGGCGTGAGCCTCGAGGCGGACGTGGTCCCAGGCGCAGGGGCTGTAGGTGTGGTTCTGGAGGAAGTGTTGGATGCAGCCGAAGTACTTGTTGATGCCGAGGTGAAGGTTGCGGGGCCCTCGCCTGTGGAAGCGCGTGGCGTCGGCTGGGAAGCAGCGCTCGAGGTGGTGGATGTGGTGCTGGAGCTGGTTGAGGAGGTCGTGGCGTGCGGCGTGGAGCCAGTGCGCGGGGGTGCTGGGGCTGCTGAGGGTGTCGAAGAGGTGCTGGAGGAGGTGGAGGGCGGCGTGTGCGGCTTGCTGTGTGTCGTTGGTGTCCAGGAGGGTGTCCGGGAAGGAGCAAGGCGCGTGTTGGTGCGGGCAGGGCTGCGTGGGGCTGGGAGCCATGTCGCGGAGGAGCTGGAGGCTGTCCCAGGGGAAGGCGCTGTCGTGGAGGCGCAGGGGGCTGCAGGAGAAGGCGTCGGCGGGAGGCGTGAGGAGGAGCAGGAGCGCCAGGGCGCTGTGGATGGCTGTTGGTGGTGGGGCTGCGGGCCCAGGCATGGTGGGTGTTGGGTCGCGCTGGGCAGGAGCCTGTTGGGGCTGGGTGGTGGTGCGGGTGGTGGCAGTGCTCGGGGTGCTGCCGTGTGTCGGGCTTTATGCGGTGCGGCATCTCTCTTTCCCTTCGTCGCTTTCTGGTTGGTGAGAGTTTCCGGCTGTGGTTTTCAGTTTTGGTGGTTGTGGTTGTGGTGTGTGGGGAAGTGCGTTGTTGGGGTGGCCCTGAGCGTGGTGCGGGTGCTGGAGGTCCTTGGCTGGTGTTTTGGCTGGTGTTTTTTGGGGGTATTGGGAGGCGGGGGATGTGAAAGTGGTGGGGAGAAGGTGCTGCGGAAGGTGTGCCGCAGATGTGCTTCTTTTTTCTATTTCTGGTTTCTATTTTGGCCTGTAGGGGGATGTTTTTGTCGTAGCTTCATTGAAATTTCTCTTTCTGCCCAAGTCCACTTTCGCTATGCAATCCCGTAGCGTTAGGTTGTCGTCTTTGTACTATTAATGTGTTGCGTGTGTTTTCCCTTGTATGTGTTGATGTTTCTGATCTGGATAGGTTGGAGAGCTGGGCGATCAGCAACCGCATGAAGTTCAATAAGAGCAAGTGCTGGGTCCTGCACCTGGGACGGGGAAACCCTGGCTGCACGTACAGACTGGGCGATGAGACGCTGGAGAGCAGCCTAGAAGAGAGGGATCTGGGGGTCGTGGTAGACAGCAAGTTGAATATGAGCCAGCAGTGTGCCCTGGCGGCCAGGAGGGCCAACCGTGTCCTGGGGTGCATCAAGCACGGCATCGCTAGTAGGTCAAGGGAGGTGATTGTCCCGCTCTACTCTGCGCTGGTGCAGCCTCACCTCGAGTACTGTGTGCAGTTCTGGGCACCACAGTATAAAAAGGACATGAAACTGTTGGAGAGTGTCCAGAGGTGGGCTACGAAGATGGTGAAAGGCCTGGAGGGGAAGACGTACGAGGAACGGCTGAGGTCACTGGGCCTGTTCAGCCTGGAGAAGAGGAGGCTGAGGGGAGACCTCATCACAGTCTACAACTTCCTCGTAAGGGGGTGTCGAGAGGCAGGAGACCTTTTCTCCATTAACACCAGTGACAGGACCCGCGGGAACGGGGTTAAGCTGAGGCAGGGGAAATTTAGGCTCGACATCAGGAGGGGGTTCTTCACAGAGAGGGTGGTTGCACACTGGAACAGGCTCCCCAGGGAAGTGGTCACTGCACCGAGCCTGTCTGAATTTAAGAAGAGATTGGATCTGAACTTTTGGGTAGACCTGTGCGGTATCAAGAGTTGGACTTGATGATCCTTAAGGGTCCCTTCCAACTCAGGATATTCTATGATTCTATGATTCTATTTGTGTTTTCCAAGGATTGCGAAGCGATGTTCTTCGAAGGAGCCTTAGGGAGGTGTCTGTCCCCATTGCTTCATGGTGGTTGTTTGAGAGGAGATGGGTGTGGGTGTAGGTCCTCGGTCCCTGAATGTCTCTGTATGAGGAGCTCCTAGAGGCTTAAGCGTTTGAAGCTGCTGTGAGCATTTAGGACAGGCGTTTGCTTTGGGCAAAAGGAAGAAGGGGGGTTTTTCTTTTTGCGAGTTGGGTGTGTGTTGCCATTCGCATGGCCTCAGGCACCAAGTCTTGTGGTTGTTGCTTTCTGTTCCTTGTGAGCCGTGGCACGTGGAGAGAAGGTATAGTGCCCATCAGCTGTTTGTATGGCAAGGGTGTTGTTTCTGGGATGGCCTGAGCCCTGTTCCCTTTGTTATTTCTCTCACGTGGGAAGAGGTGAAGGAGGAGGCTTCCTGAGATCCTAGAATTTTTGGATGGTTGGGGTTAGAAAGGACCTTAAAGGTCACCCGGTCCCAACCCACTGCCATGGTCTGGGGCACCTCCCTCCAGACCTGGTGCCGAAAACGCCATCCAGCCTGGACTTGAGCACTGCCAGGGACGGGGCATTCCCAGCTTCTTTGGGCAGCGTGTGCCGGTGCCTCAGCAGCGTTATAGTAAAGGATTTCTTTGGAAAGTGTAACGTAAATGTACCCTCTTTTAGTGGAAAGCCATTATCTGGTGTCCTCTCCCTCCACCGTCACAGAGTGAGTCCCTCCCCACCTTTCTCTTAGGTTCCCCCTAGTTACGGGAAGGTCACTAGCAGGTCTGTATGTGCCATGGCTGTGGGAGGGGGGTCTGTATGTGCCATGGCTGTGGGAGGGGGGTCTGTATGTGCCATGGCTGTGGGAGGGGGGTCTGTATGTGCCATGGCTGTGGGAGGGGGGTCTGTATGTGCCATGGCTGTGGGAGGGGGGTCTGTATGTGCCATGGCTGTGGGAGGGGGGTCTGTATGTGCCATGGCTGTGGGAGGGGGGTCTGTATGTGCCATGGCTGATGTGGGAGGGGGGTCTGTATGTGCCATGGCTGATGTGGGAGGGGGGTCTGTATGTGCCATGGCTGATGTGGGAGGGGGGTCTGTATGTGCCATGGCTGATGTGGGAGGGGGGTCTGTATGTGCCATGGCTGATGTGGGAGGTCCGTGGCAGGACCTTGCACATTTTGCCCTATGGCTCGTCGTTGTTGTTCAAAGAGCAGGAGGAAGGGAGCTGTTGTCCAAATCTGCGGCCCCGGGAAAGGTATCTGAAGTGAATACGAAGTATTTGTGTCTGTCGTCTGGCTCTTGAGTGAGCGACCCGCAGGTCCGAGTGATGCAGCAAGCAGCACGGGGACACGGTGTGCAGGAGGGTGCTGTGCCCCATCTGCAGAGCATGCAGCTGAACGCCGAGCGAGGTGGCACGTCTTTTTCTTTGGTGCTGCCTGAGCGTGGAGCAGTTGTGGAGGCCCTGGGGAAGAGGATTTGGGGCTGGCCCCCGCACGCTGGAGCAGCCTTCTGCTCCCACCCCACCCCGTGCCAGCCCGAGCTGCCATGAGGGAGGGAGGGAAGGGGAGATGGCCCCGTGTTTGAGTCCTTGTGTGGGGCTCGGTGCGGTGGTTGTGTGTGGAGGTGGGCTGCCCCCTTGGGAGGTTCTGTACTGGTGAGACAAGAGCCACTGTTAAGGTTTGTAGAAAAGGTGAAGTTTATTTGTTTTCAATAAATAGTTGAATAAATAGATAAATAGGAGGCGGGAGGGAGGGAGGTGCGCGTGTGGGGCTCCTCTTAGCGCATGGCGCGGGTGAGGCGGTGGATGCGCTGGAAGCAGGCGTGAGCCTCGAGGCGGACGTGGTCCCAGGCGCAGGGGCTGTAGGTGTGGTTCTGGAGGAAGTGTTGGATGCAGCCGAAGTACTTGTTGATGCCGAGGTGAAGGTTGCGGGGCCCTCGCCTGTGGAAGCGCGTGGCGTCGGCTGGGAAGCAGCGCTCGAGGTGGTGGATGTGGTGCTGGAGCTGGTTGAGGAGGTCGTGGCGTGCGGTGTGGAGCCAGTGCGCGGGGGTGCTGGGGCTGCTGAGGGTGTCGAAGAGGTGCTGGAGGAGGTGGAGGGCGGCGTGTGCGGCTTGCTGTGTGTCGTTGGTGTCCAGGAGGGTGTCCGGGAAGGAGCAAGGCGCGTGTTGGTGCGGGCAGGGCTGCGTGGGGCTGGGAGCCATGTCGCGGAGGAGCTGGAGGCTGTCCCAGGGGAAGGCGCTGTCGTGGAGGCGCAGGGGGCTGCAGGAGAAGGCGTCGGCGGGAGGCGTGAGGAGGAGCAGGAGCGCCAGGGCGCTGTGGATGGCTGTTGGTGGTGGGGCTGCGGGCCCAGGCATGGTGGGTGTTGGGTCGCGCTGGGCAGGAGCCTGTTGGGGCTGGGTGGTGGTGCGGGTGGTGGCAGTGCTCGGGGTGCTGCCGTGTGTCGGGCTTTATGCGGTGCGGCATCTCTCTTTCCCTTCGTCGCTTTCTGGTTGGTGAGAGTTTCCGGCTGTGGTTTTCAGTTTTGGTGGTTGTGGTTGTGGTGTGTGGGGAAGTGCGTTGTTGGGGTAGCCCTGAGCGTGGTGCGGGTGCTGGAGGTCCTTGGCTGGTGTTTTGGCTGGTGTTTTTTGGGGGTATTGGGAGGCGGGGGATGTGAAAGTGGTGGGGAGAAGGTGCTGCGGAAGGTGTGCCGCAGATGTGCTTCTTTTTTCTATTTCTGGTTTCTATTTTGGCCTGTAGGGGGATGTTTTTGTCGTAGCTTCATTGAAATTTCTCTTTCTGCCCAAGTCCACTTTCGCTATGCAATCCCGTAGCGTTAGGTTGTCGTCTTTGTACTATTAATGTGTTGCGTGTGTTTTCCCTTGTATGTGTTGATGTTTCTATTTGTGTTTTCCAAGGATTGCGAAGCGATGTTCTTCGAAGGAGCCTAAGGGAGGTGTCTGGTGTCCCCATTGCTTCGTGGTGGTTGTTTGAGAGGAGATGGGTGTGGGTGTAGGTCCTCGGTCCCTGAATGTCTCTGTATGAGGAGCTCCTAGAGGCTTAAGCGTTTGAAGCTGCTGTGAGCGTGTAGGACAGGCGTTTGCTTTGGGAAAAAGGAAGAAGGGGGGTTTTTCTTTTTGCGAGTTGGGTGTGTGTTGCCATTCGCATGGCCTCAGGCACCAAGTCTTGTGGTTGTTGCTTTCTGTTCCTTGTGAGCCGTGGCACGTGGAGAGAAGGTATAGTGCCCATCAGCTGTTTGTATGGCAAGGGTGTTGTTTTTGGGATGGCCTGAGCCCTGTTCCCTTTGTTATTTCTCTCACGTGGGAAGAGGTGAAGGAGGAGGCTTCCTGAGATCCTAGAATTTTTGGATGGTTGGGGTTAGAAAGGACCTTAAAGGTCACCCGGTCCCAACCCACTGCCATGGTCTGGGGCACCTCCCTCCAGACCTGGTGCCGAAAACGCCATGCAGCCTGGACTTGAGCACTGCCAGGGACGGGGCATTCCCAGCTTCTTTGGGCAGCGTGTGCCGGTGCCTCAGCAGCGTTATAGTAAAGGATTTCTTTGGAAAGTGTAACGTAAATGTACCCTCTTTTAGTGGAAAGCCATTATCTGGCGTCCTCTCCCTCCACCCTCACAGAGTGAGTCCCTCCCCACCTTTCTCTTAGGTTCCCCCTAGTTACGGGAAGGTCACTAGCAGGTCTGTATGTGCCATGGCTGTGGGAGGGGGGTCTGTATGTGCCATGGCTGTGGGAGGGAGGTCTGTATGTGCCATGGCTGATGTGGGAGGGGGGTCTGTATGTGCCATGGCTGATGTGGGAGGTCCGTGGCAGGACCTTGCACATTTTGCCCTATGGCTCGTCGTTGGTGTTCAAAGAGCAGGAGGAAGGGAGCTGTTGTCCAAATCTGCGGCCCCGGGAAAGGTATCTGAAGTGAAGAGAATACGAACTATTTGTGTCTGTCGTCTGGCTCTTGAGTGAGCGACCCGCAGGTCCGAGTGATGCAGCAAGCAGCACGGGGACACGGTGTGCAGGAGGGTGCTGTGCCCCATCTGCAGAGCATGCAGCTGAACGCCGAGCGAGGTGGCACGTCTTTTTCTTTGGTGCTGCCTGAGCGTGGAGCAGTTGTGGAGGCCCTGGGGAAGAGGATTTGGGGCTGGCCCCCGCACGCTGGAGCAGCCTTCTGCTCCCACCCCACCCCGTGCCAGCCCGAGCTGCCATGAGGGAGGGAGGGAAGGGGAGATGGCCCCGTGTTTGAGTCCTTGTGTGGGGCTCGGTGCGGTGGTTGTGTGTGGAGGTGGGCTGCCCCCTTGGGAGGTTCTGTACTGGTGAGACAAGAGCCACTGTTAAGGTTTGTAGAAAAGGTGAAGTTTATTTGTTTTCAATAAATAGTTGAATAAATAGATAAATAGGAGGCGTGAGGGCAGAGGTGCGCGTGTGGGGCTCCTCTTAGCGCATGGCGCGGGTGAGGCGGTGGATGCGCTGGAAGCAGGCGTGAGCCTCGAGGCGGACGTGGTCCCAGGCGCAGGGGCTGTAGGTGTGGTTCTGGAGGAAGTGTTGGATGCAGCCGAAGTACTTGTTGATGCCGAGGTGAAGGTTGCGGGGCCCTCGCCTGTGGAAGCGCGTGGCGTCGGCTGGGAAGCAGCGCTCGAGGTGGTGGATGTGGTGCTGGAGCTGGTTGAGGAGGTCGTGGCGTGCGGTGTGGAGCCAGTGCGCGGGGGTGCTGGGGCTGCTGAGGGTGTCGAAGAGGTGCTGGAGGAGGTGGAGGGCGGCGTGTGCGGCTTGCTGTGTGTCGTTGGTGTCCAGGAGGGTGTCCGGGAAGGAGCAAGGCGCGTGTTGGTGCGGGCAGGGCTGCGTGGGGCTGGGAGCCATGTCGCGGAGGAGCTGGAGGCTGTCCCAGGGGAAGGCGCTGTCGTGGAGGCGCAGGGGGCTGCAGGAGAAGGCGTCGGCGGGAGGCGTGAGGAGGAGCAGGAGCGCCAGGGCGCTGTGGATGGCTGTTGGTGGTGGGGCTGCGGGCCCAGGCATGGTGGGTGTTGGGTCGCGCTGGGCAGGAGCCTGTTGGGGCTGGGTGGTGGTGCGGGTGGTGGCAGTGCTCGGGGTGCTGCCGTGTGTCGGGCTTTATGCGGTGCGGCATCTCTCTTTCCCTTCGTCGCTTTCTGGTTGGTGAGAGTTTCCGGCTGTGGTTTTCAGTTTTGGTGGTTGTGGTTGTGGTGTGTGGGGAAGTGCGTTGTTGGGGTGGCCCTGAGCGTGGTGCGGGTGCTGGAGGTCCTTGGCTGGTGTTTTGGCTGGTGTTTTTTGGGGGTATTGGGAGGCGGGGGATGTGAAAGTGGTGGGGAGAAGGTGCTGCGGAAGGTGTGCCGCAGATGTGCTTCTTTTTTCTATTTCTGGTTTCTATTTTGGCCTGTAGGGGGATCTTTTTGTCGTAGCTTCATTGAAATTTCTCTTTCTGCCCAAGTCCACTTTCGCTATGCAATCCCGTAGCGTTAGGTTGTCGTCTTTGTACTATTAATGTGTTGCGTGTGTTTTCCCTTGTATGTGTTGATGTTTCTGATCTGGATAGGTTGGAGAGCTGGGCGATCAGCAACCGCATGAAGTTCAATAAGAGCAAGTGCTGGGTCCTGCACCTGGGACGGGGAAACCCTGGCTGCACGTACAGACTGGGCGATGAGACGCTGGAGAGCAGCCTAGAAGAGAGGGATCTGGGGGTCGTGGTAGACAGCAAGTTGAATATGAGCCAGCAGTGTGCCCTGGCGGCCAGGAGGGCCAACCGTGTCCTGGGGTGCATCAAGCACGGCATCGCTAGTAGGTCAAGGGAGGTGATTGTCCCGCTCTACTCTGCGCTGGTGCAGCCTCACCTCGAGTACTGTGTGCAGTTCTGGGCACCACAGTATAAAAAGGACATGAAACTGTTGGAGAGTGTCCAGAGGTGGGCTACGAAGATGGTGAAAGGCCTGGAGGGGAAGACGTACGAGGAACGGCTGAGGTCACTGGGCCTGTTCAGCCTGGAGAAGAGGAGGCTGAGGGGAGACCTCATCACAGTCTACAACTTCCTCGTAAGGGGGTGTCGAGAGGCAGGAGACCTTTTCTCCATTAACACCAGTGACAGGACCCGCGGGAACGGGGTTAAGCTGAGGCAGGGGAAATTTAGGCTCGACATCAGGAGGGGGTTCTTCACAGAGAGGGTGGTTGCACACTGGAACAGGCTCCCCAGGGAAGTGGTCACTGCACCGAGCCTGTCTGAATTTAAGAAGAGATTGGATCTGAACTTTTGGGTAGACCTGTGCGGTATCAAGAGTTGGACTTGATGATCCTTAAGGGTCCCTTCCAACTCAGGATATTCTATGATTCTATGATTCTATTTGTGTTTTCCAAGGATAGCGAAGCGATGTTCTTCGAAGGAGCCTTAGGGAGGTGTCTGTCCCCATTGCTTCATGGTGGTTGTTTGAGAGGAGATGGGTGTGGGTGTAGGTCCTCGGTCCCTGAATGTCTCTGTATGAGGAGCTCCTAGAGGCTTAAGCGTTTGAAGCTGCTGTGGGCATTTAGGACAGGCGTTTGCTTTGGGCAAAAGGAAGAAGGGGGGTTTTTCTTTTTGCGAGTTGGGTGTGTGTTGCCATTCGCATGGCCTCAGGCACCAAGTCTTGTGGTTGTTGCTTTCTGTTCCTTGTGAGCCGTGGCACGTGGAGAGAAGGTATAGTGCCCATCAGCTGTTTGTATGGCAAGGGTGTTGTTTCTGGGATGGCCTGAGCCCTGTTCCCTTTGTTATTTCTCTCACGTGGGAAGAGGTGAAGGAGGAGGCTTCCTGAGATCCTAGAATTTTTGGATGGTTGGGGTTAGAAAGGACCTTAAAGGTCACCCGGTCCCAACCCACTGCCATGGTCTGGGGCACCTCCCTCCAGACCTGGTGCCGAAAACGCCATCCAGCCTGGACTTGAGCACTGCCAGGGACGGGGCATTCCCAGCTTCTTTGGGCAGCGTGTGCCGGTGCCTCAGCAGCGTTATAGTAAAGGATTTCTTTGGAAAGTGTAACGTAAATGTACCCTCTTTTAGTGGAAAGCCATTATCTGGCGTCCTCTCCCTCCACCGTCACAGAGTGAGTCCCTCCCCACCTTTCTCTTAGGTTCCCCCTAGTTACGGGAAGGTCACTAGCAGGTCTGTATGTGCCATGGCTGTGGGAGGGGGGTCTGTATGTGCCATGGCTGTGGGAGGGGGGTCTGTATGTGCCATGGCTGTGGGAGGGGGGTCTGTATGTGCCATGGCTGTGGGAGGGGGGTCTGTATGCGCCATGGCTGATGTGGGAGGGGGGTCTGTATGTGCCATGGCTGATGTGGGAGGGGGGTCTGTATGTGCCATGGCTGATGTGGGAGGGGGGTCTGTATGTGCCATGGCTGATGTGGGAGGGGGGTCTGTATGTGCCATGGCTGATGTGGGAGGGGGGTCTGTATGTGCCATGGCTGATGTGGGAGGGGGGTCTGTATGTGCCATGGCTGATGTGGGAGGGGGGTCTGTATGTGCCATGGCTGATGTGGGAGGGGGGTCTGTATGTGCCATGGCTGATGTGGGAGGGGGGTCTGTATGTGCCATGGCTGATGTGGGAGGGGGGTCTGTATGTGCCATGGCTGATGTGGGAGGGGGGTCTGTATGTGCCATGGCTGATGTGGGAGGGGGGTCTGTATGTGCCATGGCTGATGTGGGAGGTCCGTGGCAGGACCTTGCACATTTTGCCCTATGGCTCGTCGTTGTTGTTCAAAGAGCAGGAGGAAGGGAGCTGTTGTCCAAATCTGCGGCCCCGGGAAAGGTATCTGAAGTGAATACGAACTATTTGTGTCTGTCGTCTGGCTCTTGAGTGAGCGACCCGCAGGTCCGAGTGATGCAGCAAGCAGCACGGGGACACGGTGTGCAGGAGGGTGCTGTGCCCCATCTGCAGAGCATGCAGCTGAACGCCGAGCGAGGTGGCACGTCTTTTTCTTTGGTGCTGCCTGAGCGTGGAGCAGTTGTGGAGGCCCTGGGGAAGAGGATTTGGGGCTGGCCCCCGCACGCTGGAGCAGCCTTCTGCTCCCACCCCACCCCGTGCCAGCCCGAGCTGCCATGAGGGAGGGAGGGAAGGGGAGATGGCCCCGTGTTTGAGTCCTTGTGTGGGGCTCGGTGCGGTGGTTGTGTGTGGAGGTGGGCTGCCCCCTTGGGAGGTTCTGTACTGGTGAGACAAGAGCCACTGTTAAGGTTTGTAGAAAAGGTGAAGTTTATTTGTTTTCAATAAATAGTTGAATAAATAGATAAATAGGAGGCGTGAGGGCAGAGGTGCGCGTGTGGGGCTCCTCTTAGCGCATGGCGCGGGTGAGGCGGTGGATGCGCTGGAAGCAGGCGTGAGCCTCGAGGCGGACGTGGTCCCAGGCGCAGGGGCTGTAGGTGTGGTTCTGGAGGAAGTGTTGGATGCAGCCGAAGTACTTGTTGATGCCGAGGTGAAGGTTGCGGGGCCCTCGCCTGTGGAAGCGCGTGGCGTCGGCTGGGAAGCAGCGCTCGAGGTGGTGGATGTGGTGCTGGAGCTGGTTGAGGAGGTCGTGGCGTGCGGTGTGGAGCCAGTGCGCGGGGGTGCTGGGGCTGCTGAGGGTGTCGAAGAGGTGCTGGAGGAGGTGGAGGGCGGCGTGTGCGGCTTGCTGTGTGTCGTTGGTGTCCAGGAGGGTGTCCGGGAAGGAGCAAGGCGCGTGTTGGTGCGGGCAGGGCTGCGTGGGGCTGGGAGCCATGTCGCGGAGGAGCTGGAGGCTGTCCCAGGGGAAGGCGCTGTCGTGGAGGCGCAGGGGGCTGCAGGAGAAGGCGTCGGCGGGAGGCGTGAGGAGGAGCAGGAGCGCCAGGGCGCTGTGGATGGCTGTTGGTGGTGGGGCTGCGGGCCCAGGCATGGTGGGTGTTGGGTCGCGCTGGGCAGGAGCCTGTTGGGGCTGGGTGGTGGTGCGGGTGGTGGCAGTGCTCGGGGTGCTGCCGTGTGTCGGGCTTTATGCGGTGCGGCATCTCTCTTTCCCTTCGTCGCTTTCTGGCTGGTGAGAGTTTCCGGCTGTGGTTTTCAGTTTTGGTGGTTGTGGTTGTGGTGTGTGGGGAAGTGCGTTGTTGGGGTGGCCCTGAGCGTGGTGCGGGTGCTGGAGGTACTTGGCTGGTGTTTTTTGTTGAGGTGGTGGGTAATCTGTCCTTAGTGTTTGTGTGGGGGATGTGAAAGTGGTGGGAAGAGGGTGCTGGCGCAGCTGTGTTGCGGATGTGCTTTTCTTTGTGTTTCCCTTTTGGCCTTGAGGGAGAGTAGTTGAGTACTCCCCAAGATCGCTCTTCCTCCCTAGGTCCGCTTTCCCTATGTCATGCCGTAGTGTTGGGTCTGGGTTTTTTCTTTGTGGTCTTATTTTGCCTGTCTGTTGCATTTTACTTTCAGCGCAGTCGTTCGTGGCAGGTTTAGAGGTGTTTCTGGAGGCAGGGGTGTTGTGAGCTGCTCGGTCCTACTGCGGTTCTGTGGTCAGGTATCGTTGGAGGAGATGTGTCCCTCGTCTTCCTGTGCTTTGAATGTCTGTCTGGATGGAGCTTCCCAAAGCTTGTCTGCTGCTTGTCCCTGTGTCGGATCAGCTGTGTCTTGGGTTTGTGTGCGTTTTGGTTTTGGATGAAGAGGAACTTTATGGTAGCGTTTCCTGCAAATGAAGGGACCCCCAAGGGTCATGGAATCATTGAGTTTGGGGAAGACGTCTAAGATCATCTAGTTGAACCATTAATCTTGAATTAGAGTCCAGCAGTAACGCTTGGCATTACGTCCTGAATGTACGCGTTTCTTGAAGATCTCCAGGGATACTGACTCAACCATTTTGCCGGACAGCCTATCCCAATGCTGCCCAACCGTTTCAGTCATGAAATTTCTCCTTGTCTCCAAGCTAGACCTCTGCTGGTGAACCGTAAGGCCCTTTTCCCTCTTAGTGCTGTGGAGAAGAGCCCCGTTCTCCACCTTGCAACGCAACGTCCCTTAAGTTATTTGTGAAGTACAGCAAGGTCTCCCCTGAGCCCTCTTTCGTACAAGGGGGGGTGGGACACAGTGTCCCTGTGCCCCCCTCGTAAGACTTGTTGTCTAGACCGTTCCCTAGCATTGTTGCGCTAACTCATCAAGTCCATCTCGTGTCTCCAGAGAGGACACTGCATTGGCCGTGGTGCTGTGCGTGCCTTCCTGCGAGGGGAGTGTTGTGGCTGACGGGAGGTTGTCTGCAGTGGTGGTGTGGTTGAAGGCAGGGTGTGCAAGCGCTGGGGCAGAGGCCGCGAGAGCGGTTGTGGTGTGGGTGTGTGAGGGTTTCCCTTTATTCCTTGAGGAGTGCTATCATGCTTTTCTTTTGCCCTTCAGAATTGCCTTTCTGAGCATGTGCTTTTGTTGCGTGAAGGCCGGTTGCTGGTCGTATTGGGTTTGGTTTTTGGTCTGTCTTTCCCCTTTGTTTTGGTATTAGTTCTTTGTGAAGCAGTAGAATGGCAAGGAGCTCTTTCCTCTGTCCTGGCATGTAGGCGTTGGTTGGTCCTTGTGGGACGAAGGCTGTCAAGAAGGCTGTGAAGGTGTCAGGAGGCAAGAAGAATTGTAGAACCATGTTATATTGTGAGTGTGAAGGGACCCTCAGGGATCACGGAGTCCAAGTCCCGGGTCCATGGTGGAGGAGCCAAGAACCAAACTGTATTTGTGAGAGCCTTGTCCAAGCACTCCTTGAGCTCCGGGAGGGTTTGGTGCCGTGACCATCTCCCTGTGGAGCGTGTTCCAGTGTCCAGCTACCTTGACTGGGAAGAACCTTTTCCTAAGAGGCAGGGTGACCCTCCCCTGTCCCAGCTCCATGGCGTTCCCTGGGGTCCTGTCGCTGTCCCCAGAGAGCAGAGCTCAGCGCCTGCCCCTCTGCTCCCTCATGAGGGAGCTGTAGGCCGGCATGAGGCGTCCCCTCCGTCTCCTCTATTGTTGGCTGCAGGAAGTGAGGGACCTCATCTACTGCTCACACGTCTTGCTCTCCGGACCTTTCACAGTCTCCGTTTCCCTCCTTTGGAAGTTCTCCAATGGCTTTATGCCCTTGTTTTGTGGTACCCAGAAGTGTAGGGGGTGCTCGAGGTGAGGCTGCCCCAGAGCAGAGTGGGACAGTCCCTTCCCTCGCTGGGCCTGAGGCCGCCCAGGATACGGCTGTCCCTTTTGTCTGCCAGGGCGTGCTGCTGGCTCATGTTGCGCTTGGTGTTGACCCAAACTCTGAGATGTGTTTCTGTGGGGCCGCTGTCTGGCCTGTGTTCCTCCCGTGTGCAGGTGAAGGCAGGGTTGCCCCGTCCCCGGTGCAGCCCAGTGCAGCGCTTGCTGTTGGTGCGCGTGAGGTGGTTGGTGAGTGCCCAGCCCTCTGGTTTGCCAAGGGCTCCGTGCAAGGGCTCTGTGTCCTCGCGGGAGTCCGCGCCTCTTGCGAGTGTAGCGGTGTTCGCTAAGTGACGTGTTCTGCCTTTGAGTCCTTCATCCAGGTTTTTTGTGAAGGCATTAAAGAGCCCTGTCCCTAAAATGGTGGGCTAGGGCATGCCGTTAGTGACTGGCTGCCAGCCTGCTGTAACCCCGTTTAGCGTAAGCCGCTGAGGCCGCCTCGTCTGGTGGTTGTTTTCCCATCGTGCTGTGTAGTTGATGAGCTGTTTGCTGTCCGTTTTGTCCAGAAGGGTACTGTGAGAGGAAGTACGAAAGCTTTGGTAGAATCACACAGAATCACAAAATACGAGGGATTGGAAGGGACCTTGGCCAATCATCTAGTCTGTTCCCACTGCCAGAGCAGGAAGACTTAGATGACGTCGCACAAGAACGCATCCAGGCAGGTTTTGAATGCCTCCAGAGAAGGGGACTCCACAACTCCCGTGGTCAGCCTGTTCCAGTGTTCTCTCACCCTCACCGTGAAACAGTTTTGTCTCATGTGTACACAGAACGTGAGGTGTAACCTGAGTATTGCAGCTTGCACGCATTGCTTCTTGTCCTATCTTTAGATGTCAGAGAGAAGAACCTGTCTCCGTCCTCCTGACACTCATCCTTTACACATCGAGGTGACCCCTGAGTCTCGTGCTCTCCAAGCTAAAGAGACCCAGCTCCCTCAGCCGTTCGTCGTAAGGGAGATGCTCCACTCCCTTCCTCATCGTCGTGGCTCTGTGCGGGACTCTCTCAAGCAGTTCCGTGTCCTTAGTGAAGTAAGGGTCCGAGAACTGGAGACGATATTCCAGATGCGGTCTCAGCAGGGCAGAGTAGAGGGGAAGGAGAGGCTGTCTTAACGTAATAACCACAGCCCTTGTAATCCACCCCAGGATGCCATTGGCCTTCTTAGCCACGAGCGCACAGTGCTGGCTCCTGGTCATCGTGCTTTCCACCAGGAGCCCCGTGTCCGTTTCCCCTTTGCTGCTGTCCAGCAGGACGGTCCCCAAGGCATCGTGGTGTCTGGAGTTGTGCTTGCCCAGATGCAGGACTCTACACTTGCCCTTGTTATATTTCATTAAATTTCTCCGTGCAGTGTAAAAAGATGACGTTGGGTGGTGTCCCTTGGTGAGGTAGGAGGGTACCGTTGTCCTGAGAGGAGAAGCTTGAGTCAAAGAGGAGATTCCTCTCGTGCAGCTGTGTTGGCTGTGACCAGGGAGTGTGTCATGCCCGTGAGCGTGCAGTGTGCGTGGTCAGGCGCGAAGGCCACGTTGATCCTGGGCCGTGTGGGTGGGAGAGCGGTCAGCGGGCTGTGAAGGGGCGGGTTGGCTGAGGAGCGGTGTGCCTGGCGAGGTCATCAGCGGTGTGGTGGAGGGAGGGGTTTGTGGTCGCTGAAGCTGTGGAGGTGGTAGGAGAGGAGTGGAGCGAGAGCGAGCTGTGCATGCTGATGGAGGCTGAGAGAAGGAGAGAGGTGCTGGGTGCGTGGGGGTGGTAGCTGCGAGGGTGTGCGTGGGGAGATAGGGAGATAGGGGCTGTTGGCAGAGGTGCCCCGGGACGGGACGGGAGAGGGGTGATGGAGACGAGTGTGGTTGGTGGGGTTGTCCCGAGGTGGTTGAGTGGAAGCGCCTGAGCACTTGAGGGCTAAGCAGAAGTGTAAGGCTGGAGATGAGGGCATTATCCAGATGCCCTCAGGCCAGCGAGAGGGATGCTCTAGGACTGGTCAGGTTCTTACAAAAGGTCTTTATTTCCTTTGCATAAATAGTTAATAAATAGACGACAAGCTTGGTTGAAATAAATAGTTAAATAAGGAGGTGGTGGGTGGTGGTGGTCTGTGGGCTCTGGTCAGTTCTTGTCAGCGTCCCAGTGTGGTGGGCGAAGGGAGGCGTGAGGGCAGAGGTGCGCGTGTGGGGCTCCTCTTAGCGCATGGCGCGGGTGAGGCGGTGGATGCGCTGGAAGCAGGCGTGAGCCTCGAGGCGGACGTGGTCCCAGGCGCAGGGGCTGTAGGTGTGGTTCTGGAGGAAGTGTTGGATGCAGCCGAAGTACTTGTTGATGCCGAGGTGAAGGTTGCGGGGCCCTCGCCTGTGGAAGCGCGTGGCGTCGGCTGGGAAGCAGCGCTCGAGGTGGTGGATGTGGTGCTGGAGCTGGTTGAGGAGGTCGTGGCGTGCGGTGTGGAGCCAGTGCGCGGGGGTGCTGGGGCTGCTGAGGGTGTCGAAGAGGTGCTGGAGGAGGTGGAGGGCGGCGTGTGCGGCTTGCTGTGTGTCGTTGGTGTCCAGGAGGGTGTCCGGGAAGGAGCAAGGCGCGTGTTGGTGCGGGCAGGGCTGCGTGGGGCTGGGAGCCATGTCGCGGAGGAGCTGGAGGCTGTCCCAGGGGAAGGCGCTGTCGTGGAGGCGCAGGGGGCTGCAGGAGAAGGCGTCGGCGGGAGGCGTGAGGAGGAGCAGGAGCGCCAGGGCGCTGTGGATGGCTGTTGGTGGTGGGGCTGCGGGCCCAGGCATGGTGGGTGTTGGGTCGCGCTGGGCAGGAGCCTGTTGGGGCTGGGTGGTGGTGCGGGTGGTGGCAGTGCTCGGGGTGCTGCCGTGTGTCGGGCTTTATGCGGTGCGGCATCTCTCTTTCCCTTCGTCGCTTTCTGGCTGGTGAGAGTTTCCGGCTGTGGTTTTCAGTTTTGGTGGTTGTGGTTGTGGTGTGTGGGGAAGTGCGTTGTTGGGGTGGCCCTGAGCGTGGTGCGGGTGCTGGAGGTCCTTGGCTGGTGTTTTGGCTGGTGTTTTTTGGGGGTATTGGGAGGCGGGGGATGTGAAAGTGGTGGGGAGAAGGTGCTGCGGAAGGTGTGCCGCAGATGTGCTTCTTTTTTCTATTTCTGGTTTCTATTTTGGCCTGTAGGGGGATGTTTTTGTCGTAGCTTCATTGAAATTTCTCTTTCTGCCCAAGTCCACTTTCGCTATGCAATCCCGTAGCGTTAGGTTGTCGTCTTTGTACTATTAATGTGTTGCGTGTGTTTTCCCTTGTATGTGTTGATGTTTCTATTTGTGTTTTCCAAGGATTGCGAAGCGATGTTCTTCGAAGGAGCCTAAGGGAGGTGTCTGGTGTCCCCATTGCTTCGTGGTGGTTGTTTGAGAGGAGATGGGTGTGGGTGTAGGTCCTCGGTCCCTGAATGTCTCTGTATGAGGAGCTCCTAGAGGCTTAAGCGTTTGAAGCTGCTGTGAGCATTTAGGACAGGCGTTTGCTTTGGGCAAAAGGAAGAAGGGGGGTTTTTCTTTTTGCGAGTTGGGTGTGTGTTGCCATTCGCATGGCCTCAGGCACCAAGTCTTGTGGTTGTTGCTTTCTGTTCCTTGTGAGCCGTGGCACGTGGAGAGAAGGTATAGTGCCCATCAGCTGTTTGTATGGCAAGGGTGTTGTTTTTGGGATGGCCTGAGCCCTGTTCCCTTTGTTATTTCTCTCACGTGGGAAGAGGTGAAGGAGGAGGCTTCCTGAGATCCTAGAATTTTTGGATGGTTGGGGTTAGAAAGGACCTTAAAGGTCACCCGGTCCCAACCCACTGCCATGGTCTGGGGCACCTCCCTCCAGACCTGGTGCCGCAAACGCCATCCAGCCTGGACTTGAGCACTGCCAGGGACGGGGCATTCCCAGCTTCTTTGGGCAGCGTGTGCCGGTGCCTCAGCAGCGTTATAGTAAAGGATTTCTTTGGAAAGTGTAACGTAAATGTACCCTCTTTTAGTGGAAAGCCATTATCTGGCGTCCTCTCCCTCCACCGTCACAGAGTGAGTCCCTCCCCACCTTTCTCTTAGGTTCCCCCTAGTTACGGGAAGGTCACTAGCAGGTCTGTATGTGCCATGGCTGTGGGAGGGGGGTCTGTATGTGCCATGGCTGTGGGAGGGGGGTCTGTATGTGCCATGGCTGTGGGAGGGGGGTCTGTATGTGCCATGGCTGTGGGAGGGAGGTCTGTATGTGCCATGGCTGATGTGGGAGGTCCGTGGCAGGACCTTGCACATTTTGCCCTATGGCACGTCGTTGTTGTTCAAAGAGCAGGAGGAAGGGAGCTGTTGTCCAAATCTGCGGCCCCGGGAAAGGTATCTGAAGTGAAGAGAATACGAAGTATTTGTGTCTGTCGTCTGGCTCTTGAGTGAGCGACCCGCAGGTCCGAGTGATGCAGCAAGCAGCACGGGGACACGGTGTGCAGGAGGGTGCTGTGCCCCATCTGCAGAGCATGCAGCTGAACGCCGAGCGAGGTGGCACGTCTTTTTCTTTGGTGCTGCCTGAGCGTGGAGCAGTTGTGGAGGCCCTGGGGAAGAGGATTTGGGGCTGGCCCCCGCACGCTGGAGCAGCCTTCTGCTCCCACCCCACCCCGTGCCAGCCATGAGGGAGGGAGGGAAGGGGAGATGGCCCCGTGTTTGAGTCCTTGTGTGGGGCTCGGTGCGGTGGTTGTGTGTGGAGGTGGGCTGCCCCCTTGGGAGGTTCTGTACTGGTGAGACAAGAGCCACTGTTAAGGTTTGTAGAAAAGGTGAAGTTTATTTGTTTTCAATAAATAGTTGAATAAATAGATAAATAGGAGGCGTGAGGGCAGAGGTGCGCGTGTGGGGCTCCTCTTAGCGCATGGCGCGGGTGAGGCGGTGGATGCGCTGGAAGCAGGCGTGAGCCTCGAGGCGGACGTGGTCCCAGGCGCAGGGGCTGTAGGTGTGGTTCTGGAGGAAGTGTTGGATGCAGCCGAAGTACTTGTTGATGCCGAGGTGAAGGTTGCGGGGCCCTCGCCTGTGGAAGCGCGTGGCGTCGGCTGGGAAGCAGTGCTCGAGGTGGTGGATGTGGTGCTGGAGCTGGTTGAGGAGGTCGTGGCGTGCGGTGTGGAGCCAGTGCGCGGGGGTGCTGGGGCTGCTGAGGGTGTCGAAGAGGTGCTGGAGGAGGTGGAGGGCGGCGTGTGCGGCTTGCTGTGTGTCGTTGGTGTCCAGGAGGGTGTCCGGGAAGGAGCAAGGCGCGTGTTGGTGCGGGCAGGGCTGCGTGGGGCTGGGAGCCATGTCGCGGAGGAGCTGGAGGCTGTCCCAGGGGAAGGTGCTGTCGTGGAGGCGCAGGGGGCTGCAGGAGAAGGCGTCGGCGGGAGGCGTGAGGAGGAGCAGGAGCGCCAGGGCGCTGTGGATGGCTGTTGGTGGTGGGGCTGCGGGCCCAGGCATGGTGGGTGTTGGGTCGCGCTGGGCAGGAGCCTGTTGGGGCTGGGTGGTGGTGCGGGTGGTGGCAGTGCTCGGGGTGCTGCCGTGTGTCGGGCTTTATGCGGTGCGGCATCTCTCTTTCCCTTCGTCGCTTTCTGGTTGGTGAGAGTTTCCGGCTGTGGTTTTCAGTTTTGGTGGTTGTGGTGTGTGGGGAAGTGCGTTGTTGGGGTGGCCCTGAGCGTGGTGCGGGTGCTGGAGGTACTTGGCTGGTGTTTTTTGTTGAGGTGGTGGGTAATCTGTCCTTAGTGTTTGTGTGGGGGATGTGAAAGTGGTGGGAAGAGGGTGCTGGCGCAGCTGTGTTGCGGATGTGCTTTTCTTTGTGTTTCCCTTTTGGCCTTGAGGGAGAGTAGTTGAGTACTCCCCAAGATCGCTCTTCCTCCCTAGGTCCGCTTTCCCTATGTCATGCCGTAGTGTTGGGTCTGGGTTTTTTCTTTGTGGTCTTATTTTGCCTGTCTGTTGCATTTTACTTTCAGCGCAGTCGTTCGTGGCAGGTTTAGAGGTGTTTCTGGAGGCAGGGGTGTTGTGAGCTGCTCGGTCCTACTGCGGTTCTGTGGTCAGGTATCGTTGGAGGAGATGTGTCCCTCGTCTTCCTGTGCTTTGAATGTCTGTCTGGATGGAGCTTCCCAAAGCTTGTCTGCTGCTTGTCCCTGTGTCGGATCACCCGTGTCTTGGGTTTGTGTGCGTTTTGTTTTTGGATGAAGAGGAACTTTATGGTAGCGTTTCCTGCAAATGAAGGGACCCCCAAGGGTCATGGAATCATAGAGTTTGGGGAAGACGTCTAAGATCATCTAGTTGAACCATTAATCTTGAATTAGAGTCCAGCAGTAACCCTTGTCATTATGTCCTGAATGTACGTGTTTCTTGAAGATCTCCAGGGATACTGACTCAACCATTTTGCCGGACAGCCTATCCCAATGCTGCCCAACCGTTTCAGTCATGAAATTTCTCCTCGTCTCCAGGCTAGACCTCTGCTGGTGAACCGAACCGTAAGGCCCTTTTCCCTCTTAGTGCTGTGGAGAAGAGCCCCGTTCTCCACCTTGCAACGCAACGTCCCTTAAGTTGTTTGTGAAGTACAGCAAGGTCTCCCCTGAGCCCTCTTTCGTACAAGGGTGGGGGGGGACACAGGGTCCCTGTGCCCCCCTCATAAGACTTGTTGTCTAGACCGTTCCCTAGCGTTGTTGCGCTAACTCATCAAGTCCATCTCGTGTCTCCAGAGAGGACACTGCATTGGCCGTGGTGCTGTGCGTGCCTCCCCGCGAGGGGAGTGTTGTGGTTGACGGGAGGTTGTCTGCAGTGGTGGTGTGGTTGAAGGCAGGGTGTGCAAGCGCTGGGGCAGAGGCCGCGAGAGCGGTTGTGGTGTGGGTGTGTGAGGGTTTCCCTTTATTCCTTGAGGAGTGCTATCATGCTTTTCTTTTGCCCTTCAGAATTGCCTTTCTGAGCATGTGCTTTTGTTGCGTGAAGGCCGGTTGCTGGTCGTATTGGGTTTGGTTTTTGGTCTGTCTTTCCCCTTTGTTTTGGTATTAGTTCTTTGTGAAGCAGTAGAATGGCAAGGAGCTCTTTCCTCTGTCCTGGCATGTAGGTGTTGGTTGGTCCTTGTGGGACGAAGGCTGTCAAGAAGGCTGTGAAGGTGTCAGGAGGCAAGAAGAATTGTAGAACCATGTTATATTGTGAGTGTGAAGGGACCCTCAGGGATCACGGAGTCCAAGTCCCGGGTCCATGGTGGAGGAGCCAAGAACCAAACTGTATTTGTGAGAGCCTTGTCCAAGCACTCCTTGAGCTCCGGGAGGGTTTGGTGCCGTGACCATCTCCCTGTGGAGCGTGTTCCAGTGTCCAGCTACCTTGACTGGGAAGAACCTTTTCCTAAGAGGCAGGGTGACCCTCCCCTGTCCCAGCTCCATGGCGTTCCCTGGGGTCCTGTCGCTGTCCCCAGAGAGCAGAGCTCAGCGCCTGCCCCTCTGCTCCCTCATGAGGGAGCTGTAGGCCGGCATGAGGTGTCCCCTCCGTCTCCTCTATTGTTGGCTGCAGGAAGTGAGGGACCTCATCTACTGCTCACACGTCTTGCTCTCCGGACCTTTCACAGTCTCCGTTTCCCTCCTTTGGAAGTTCTCCAATGGCTTTATGCCCTTGTTTTGTGGTACCCAGAAGCGTAGGGGGTGCTCGAGGTGAGGCTGCCCCAGAGCAGAGTGGGACAGTCCCTTCCCTCGCTGGGCCTGAGGCCGCCCAGGATACGGCTGTCCCTTTTGTCTGCCAGGGCATGCTGCTGGCTCATGTTGCGCTTGGTGTTGACCCAAACTCTGAGATGTGTTTCTGTGGGGCCGCTGTCTGGCCTGTGTTCCTCCCGTGTGCAGGTGAAGGCAGGGTTGCCCCGTCCCCGGTGCAGCCCAATGCAGCGCTTGCTGTTGGTGCGCGTGAGGTGGTTGGTGAGTGCCCAGCCCTCTGGTTTGCCAAGGGCTCCGTGCAAGGGCTCTGTGTCCTTGCGGGAGTCCGCGCCTCTTCCGAGCGTAGCGGTGTTCGCTAAGTGACGTGTTCTGCCTTTGAGTCCTTCATCCAGGTTTTTTGTGAAGGCATTAAAGAGCCCTGTCCCTAAAATGGTGGGCTAGGGCATGCCGTTAGTGACTGGCTGCCAGCCTGCTGTAACCCCGTTTAGCGTAAGCCGCTGAGGCCGCCTCGTCTGGTGGTTGTTTTCCCATCGTGCTGTGTAGTTGATGAGCTGTTTGCTGTCCGTTTTGTCCAGAAGGGTACTGTGAGAGGAAGTACGAAAGCTTTGGTAGAATCACACAGAATCACAAAATACGAGGGATTGGAAGGGACCTTGGCCAATCATCTAGTCTGTTCCCACTGCCAGAGCAGGAAGACTTAGATGACGTCGCACAAGAACGCATCCAGGCAGGTTTTGAATGCCTCCAGAGAAGGGGACTCCACAACTCCCGTGGTCAGCCTGTTCCAGTGTTCTCTCACCCTCACCGTGAAACAGTTTTGTCTCATATTTACACAGAACGTGAGGTGTAACCTGAGTATTGCAGCTTGCACGCATTGCTTCTTGTCCTATCTTTAGATGTCAGAGAGAAGAACCTGTCTCCGTCCTCCTGACACTCATCCTTTACACATCGAGGTGACCCCTGAGTCTCGTGCTCTCCAAGCTAAAGAGACCCAGCTCCCTCAGCCGTTCGTCGTAAGGGAGATGCTCCACTCCCTTCCTCATCCTCGTGGCTCTGTGCGGGACTCTCTCAAGCAGTTCCGTGTCCTTAGTGAAGTAAGGGTCCGAGAACTGGAGACGATATTCCAGATGCGGTCTCAGCAGGGCAGAGTAGAGGGGAAGGAGAGGCTGTCTTAACGTAATAACCACAGCCCTTGTAATCCACCCCAGGATGCCATTGGCCTTCTTAGCCACGAGCGCACAGAGCTGGCTCCTGGTCATCGTGCTGTCCACCAGGACCCCCGTGTCCGTTTCCCCTTTGCTGCTGTCCAGCAGGACGGTCCCCAAGGCATCGTGGTGTCTGGAGTTGTGCTTGCCCAGATGCAGGACTCTACACTTGCCCTTGTTATATTTCATTAAATTTCTCCGTGCAGTGTAAAAAGATGACGTTGGGTGGTGTCCCTTGGTGAGGTAGGAGGGTACCGTTGTCCTGAGAGGAGAAGCTTGAGTCAAAGAGGAGATTCCTCTCGTGCAGCTGTGTTGGCTGTGACCAGGGAGTGTGTCATGCCCGTGAGCGTGCAGTGTGCGTGGTCAGGCGCGAAGGCCACGTTGATCCTGGGCCGTGTGGGTGGGAGAGCGGTCAGCGGGCTGTGAAGGGGCTGGTTGGCTGAGGAGCGGTGTGCCTGGCGAGGTCATCAGCGGTGTGGTGGAGGGAGGGGTTTGTGGTCGCTGAAGCTGTGGAGGTGGTAGGAGAGGAGTGGAGCGAGAGCGAGCTGTGCATGCTGATGGAGGCTGAGAGAAGGAGAGAGGTGCTGGGTGCGTGGGGGTGGTAGCTGCGAGGGTGTGCGTGGGGAGATAGAGAGAGAGGGGCTGTTGGCAGAGGTGCCCCGGGACGGGACGGGAGAGGGGTGATGGAGACGAGTGTGGTTGGTGGGGTTGTCCCGAGGTGGTTGAGTGGAAGCGCCTGAGCACTTGAGGGCTAAGCAGAAGTGTAAGGCTGGAGATGAGGGCATTATCCAGATGCCCTCAGGCCAGCGAGAGGGATGCTCTAGGACTGGTCAGGTTCTTACAAAAGGTCTTTATTTCCTTTGCATAAATAGTTAATAAATAGACGACAAACTTGGTTGAAATAAATAGTTAAATAAGGAGGCGGTGGGTGGTGGTGGTCTGTGGGCTCTGGTCAGTTCTTGTCAGCGTCCCAGTGTGGTGGGCGAAGGGAGGCGTGAGGGCAGAGGTGCGCGTGTGGGGCTCCTCTTAGCGCATGGCGCGGGTGAGGCGGTGGATGCGCTGGAAGCAGGCGTGAGCCTCGAGGCGGACGTGGTCCCAGGCGCAGGGGCTGTAGGTGTGGTTCTGGAGGAAGTGTTGGATGCAGCCGAAGTACTTGTTGATGCCGAGGTGAAGGTTGCGGGGCCCTCGCCTGTGGAAGCGCGTGGCGTCGGCTGGGAAGCAGCGCTCGAGGTGGTGGATGTGGTGCTGGAGCTGGTTGAGGAGGTCGTGGCGTGCGGTGTGGAGCCAGTGCGCGGGGGTGCTGGGGCTGCTGAGGGTGTCGAAGAGGTGCTGGAGGAGGTGGAGGGCGGCGTGTGCGGCTTGCTGTGTGTCGTTGGTGTCCAGGAGGGTGTCCGGGAAGGAGCAAGGCGCGTGTTGGTGCGGGCAGGGCTGCGTGGGGCTGGGAGCCATGTCGCGGAGGAGCTGGAGGCTGTCCCAGGGGAAGGCGCTGTCGTGGAGGCGCAGGGGGCTGCAGGAGAAGGCGTCGGCGGGAGGCGTGAGGAGGAGCAGGAGCGCCAGGGCGCTGTGGATGGCTGTTGGTGGTGGGGCTGCGGGCCCAGGCATGGTGGGTGTTGGGTCGCGCTGGGCAGGAGCCTGTTGGGGCTGGGTGGTGGTGCGGGTGGTGGCAGTGCTCGGGGTGCTGCCGTGTGTCGGGCTTTATGCGGTGCGGCATCTCTCTTTCCCTTCGTCGCTTTCTGGTTGGTGAGAGTTTCCGGCTGTGGTTTTCAGTTTTGGTGGTTGTGGTTGTGGTGTGTGGGGAAGTGCGTTGTTGGGGTGGCCCTGAGCGTGGTGCGGGTGCTGGAGGTCCTTGGCTGGTGTTTTGGCTGGTGTTTTTTGGGGGTATTGGGAGGCGGGGGATGTGAAAGTGGTGGGGAGAAGGTGCTGCGGAAGGTGTGCCGCAGATGTGCTTCTTTTTTCTATTTCTGGTTTCTATTTTGGCCTGTAGGGGGATGTTTTTGTCGTAGCTTCATTGAAATTTCTCTTTCTGCCCAAGTCCACTTTCGCTATGCAATCCCGTAGCGTTAGGTTGTCGTCTTTGTACTATTAATGTGTTGCGTGTGTTTTCCCTTGTATGTGTTGATGTTTCTGATCTGGATAGGTTGGAGAGCTGGGCGATCAGCAACCGCATGAAGTTCAATAAGAGCAAGTGCTGGGTCCTGCACCTGGGACGGGGAAACCCTGGCTGCACGTACAGACTGGGCGATGAGACGCTGGAGAGCAGCCTAGAAGAGAGGGATCTGGGGGTCGTGGTAGACAGCAAGTTGAATATGAGCCAGCAGTGTGCCCTGGCGGCCAGGAGGGCCAACCGTGTCCTGGGGTGCATCAAGCACGGCATCGCTAGTAGGTCAAGGGAGGTGATTGTCCCGCTCTACTCTGCGCTGGTGCGGCCTCACCTCGAGTACTGTGTGCAGTTCTGGGCACCACAGTATAAAAAGGACATGAAACTGTTGGAGAGTGTCCAGAGGTGGGCTACGAAGATGGTGAAAGGCCTGGAGGGGAAGACGTACGAGGAACGGCTGAGGTCACTGGGCCTGTTCAGCCTGGAGAAGAGGAGGCTGAGGGGAGACCTCATCACAGTCTACAACTTCCTCGTAAGGGGGTGTCGAGAGGCAGGAGACCTTTTCTCCATTAACACCAGTGACAGGACCCGCGGGAACGGGGTTAAGCTGAGGCAGGGGAAATTTAGGCTCGACATCAGGAGGGGGTTCTTCACAGAGAGGGTGGTTGCACACTGGAACAGGCTCCCCAGGGAAGTGGTCACTGCACCGAGCCTGTCTGAATTTAAGAAGAGATTGGATCTGAACTTTTGGGTAGACCTGTGCGGTATCAAGAGTTGGACTTGATGATCCTTAAGGGTCCCTTCCAACTCAGGATATTCTATGATTCTATGATTCTATTTGTGTTTTCCAAGGATTGCGAAGCGATGTTCTTCGAAGGAGCCTTAGGGAGGTGTCTGGTGTCCCCATTGCTTCGTGGTGGTTGTTTGAGAGGAGATGGGTGTGGGTGTAGGTCCTCGGTCCCTGAATGTCTCTGTATGAGGAGCTCCTAGAGGCTTAAGCGTTTGAAGCTGCTGTGAGCATTTAGGACAGGTGTTTGCTTTGGGCAAAAGGAAGAAGGGGGGTTTTTCTTTTTGCGAGTTGGGTGTGTGTTGCCATTCGCATGGCCTCAGGCACCAAGTCTTGTGGTTGTTGCTTTCTGTTCCTTGTGAGCCGTGGCACGTGGAGAGAAGGTATAGTGCCCATCAGCTGTTTGTATGGCAAGGGTGTTGTTTCTGGGATGACCTGAGCCCTGTTCCC
Organism: Anser cygnoides; assembly: GCF_040182565.1. NCBI lineage: Eukaryota > Metazoa > Chordata > Aves > Anseriformes > Anatidae > Anser > Anser cygnoides. Next base: position 62,290,430 of record NC_089912.1, on the reverse strand, counting down.
TTTGTTATTTCTCTCACGTGGGAAGAGGTGAAGGAGGAGGCTTCCTGAGATCCTAGAATTTTTGGATGGTTGGGGTTAGAAAGGACCTTAAAGGTCACCCGGTCCCAACCCACTGCCATGGTCTGGGGCACCTCCCTCCAGACCTGGTGCCGAAAACGCCATGCAGCCTGGACTTGAGCACTGCCAGGGACGGGGCATTCCCAGCTTCTTTGGGCAGCGTGTGCCGGTGCCTCAGCAGCGTTATAGTAAAGGATTTCTTTGGAAAGTGTAACGTAAATGTACCCTCTTTTAGTGGAAAGCCATTATCTGGTGTCCTCTCCCTCCACCGTCACAGAGTGAGTCCCTCCCCACCTTTCTCTTAGGTTCCCCCTAGTTACGGGAAGGTCACTAGCAGGTCTGTATGTGCCATGGCTGTGGGAGGGGGGTCTGTATGTGCCATGGCTGTGGGAGGGGGGTCTGTATGTGCCATGGCTGTGGGAGGGGGGTCTGTATGTGCCATGGCTGTGGGAGGGGGGTCTGTATGTGCCATGGCTGATGTGGGAGGGGGGTCTGTATGTGCCATGGCTGATGTGGGAGGGGGGTCTGTATGTGCCATGGCTGATGTGGGAGGGGGGTCTGTATGTGCCATGGCTGTGGGAGGGGGGTCTGTATGTGCCATGGCTGTGGGAGGGGGGTCTGTATGTGCCATGGCTGATGTGGGAGGGGGGTCTGTATGTGCCATGGCTGATGTGGGAGGGGGGTCTGTATGTGCCATGGCTGATGTGGGAGGGGGGTCTGTATGTGCCATGGCTGATGTGGGAGGGGGGTCTGTATGTGCCATGGCTGATGTGGGAGGTCCGTGGCAGGACCTTGCACATTTTGCCCTATGGCTCGTCGTTGTTGTTCAAAGAGCAGGAGGAAGGGAGCTGTTGTCCAAATCTGCGGCCCCTGGAAAGGTATCTGAAGTGAAGAGAATACGAAGTATTTGTGTCTGTCGTCTGGCTCTTGAGTGAGCGACCCGCAGGTCCGAGTGATGCAGCAAGCAGCACGGGGACACGGTGTGCAGGAGGGTGCTGTGCCCCATCTGCAGAGCATGCAGCTGAACGCCGAGCGAGGTGGCACGTCTTTTTCTTTGGTGCTGCCTGAGCGTGGAGCAGTTGTGGAGGCCCTGGGGAAGAGGATTTGGGGCTGGCCCCCGCATGCTGGAGCAGCCTTCTGCTCCCACCCCACCCCGTGCCAGCCCGAGCTGCCATGAGGGAGGGAGGGAAGGGGAGATGGCCCCGTGTTTGAGTCCTTGTGTGGGGCTCGGTGCGGTGGTTGTGTGTGGAGGTGGGCTGCCCCCTTGGGAGGTTCTGTACTGGTGAGACAAGAGCCACTGTTAAGGTTTGTAGAAAAGGTGAAGTTTATTTGTTTTCAATAAATAGTTGAATAAATAGATAAATAGGAGGCGTGAGGGCAGAGGTGCGCGTGTGGGGCTCCTCTTAGCGCATGGCGCGGGTGAGGCGGTGGATGCGCTGGAAGCAGGCGTGAGCCTCGAGGCGGACGTGGTCCCAGGCGCAGGGGCTGTAGGTGTGGTTCTGGAGGAAGTGTTGGATGCAGCCGAAGTACTTGTTGATGCCGAGGTGAAGGTTGCGGGGCCCTCGCCTGTGGAAGCGCGTGGCGTCGGCTGGGAAGCAGCGCTCGAGGTGGTGGATGTGGTGCTGGAGCTGGTTGAGGAGGTCGTGGCGTGCGGTGTGGAGCCAGTGCGCGGGGGTGCTGGGGCTGCTGAGGGTGTCGAAGAGGTGCTGGAGGAGGTGGAGGGCGGCGTGTGCGGCTTGCTGTGTGTCGTTGGTGTCCAGGAGGGTGTCCGGGAAGGAGCAAGGCGCGTGTTGGTGCGGGCAGGGCTGCGTGGGGCTGGGAGCCATGTCGCGGAGGAGCTGGAGGCTGTCCCAGGGGAAGGCGCTGTCGTGGAGGCGCAGGGGGCTGCAGGAGAAGGCGTCGGCGGGAGGCGTGAGGAGGAGCAGGAGCGCCAGGGCGCTGTGGATGGCTGTTGGTGGTGGGGCTGCGGGCCCAGGCATGGTGGGTGTTGGGTCGCGCTGGGCAGGAGCCTGTTGGGGCTGGGTGGTGGTGCGGGTGGTGGCAGTGCTCGGGGTGCTGCCGTGTGTCGGGCTTTATGCGGTGCGGCATCTCTCTTTCCCTTCGTCGCTTTCTGGTTGGTGAGAGTTTCCGGCTGTGGTTTTCAGTTTTGGTGGTTGTGGTTGTGGTGTGTGGGGAAGTGCGTTGTTGGGGTAGCCCTGAGCGTGGTGCGGGTGCTGGAGGTCCTTGGCTGGTGTTTTTTGTTGAGGTGGTGGGTAATCTGTCCTTAGTGTTTGTGTGGGGGATGTGAAAGTGGTGGGAAGAGGGTTCTGGCGCAGCTGTGTTGCGGATGTGCTTTTCTTTGTGTTTCCCTTTTGGCCTTGAGGGAGAGTAGTTGAGTACTCCCCAAGATCGCTTTTCCTCCCTAGGTCCGCTTTCCCTATGTCATGCCCTAGTGTTGGGTTTGGGTTTTTTCTTTGTGGTCTTATTTTGCCTGTCTGTTGCATTTTACTTTCAGCGCAGTCGTTCATGGCAGGTTTAGAGGTGTTTCTGGAGGCAGGGGTGTTGTGAGCTGCTCGGTCCTACTGCGGTTCTGTGGTCAGGTATCGTTGGAGGAGATGTGTCCCTCGTCTTCCTGTGCTTTGAATGTCTGTCTGGATGGAGCTTCCCAAAGCTTGTCTGCTGCTTGTCCCTGTGTCGGATCACCCGTGTCTTGGGTTTGTGTGCGTTTTGTTTTTGGATGAAGAGGAACTTTATGGTAGCGTTTCCTGCAAATGAAGGGACCCCCAAGGGTCATGGAATCATAGAGTTTGGGGAAGACGTCTAAGGTCATCTAGTTGAACCATTAATCTTGAATTAGAGCCCAGCAGTAACCCTTGTCATTACGTCCTGAATGTACACGTTTCTCGAAGATCTCCAGGGATACTGACTCAACCATTTTGCCGGACAGCCTATCCCAATGCTGCCCAACCGTTTCAGTCATGAAATTTCTCCTCGTCTCCAGGCTAGACCTCTGCTGGTGAACCGAACCGTAAGGCCCTTTTCCCTCTTAGTGCTGTGGAGAAGAGCCCCGTTCTCCACCTTGCAACGCAACGTCCCTTAAGTTATTTGTGAAGTACAGCAAGGTCTCCCCTGAGCCCTCTTTCGTACAAGGGGGGGTGGGACACAGGGTCCCTGTGCCCCCCTCATAAGACTTGTTGTCTAGACCGTTCCCTAGCGTTGTTGCGCTAACTCATCAAGTCCATCTCGTGTCTCCAGAGAGGACACTGCATTGGCCGTGGTGCTGTGCGTGCCTTCCTGCGAGGGGAGTGTTGTGGCTGACGGGAGGTTGTCTGCAGTGGTGGTGTGGTTGAAGGCAGGGTGTGCAAGCGCTGGGGCAGAGGCCGCGAGAGCGGTTGTGGTGTGGGTGTGTGAGGGTTTCCCTTTATTCCTTGAGGAGTGCTATCATGCTTTTCTTTTGCCCTTCAGAATTGCCTTTCTGAGCATGTGCTTTTGTTGCGTGAAGGCCGGTTGCTGGTCGTATTGGGTTTGGTTTTTGGTCTGTCTTTCCCCTTTGTTTTGGTATTAGTTCTTTGTGAAGCAGTAGAATGGCAAGGAGCTCTTTCCTCTGTCCTGGCATGTAGGCGTTGGTTGGTCCTTGTGGGACGAAGGCTGTCAAGAAGGCTGTGAAGGTGTCAGGAGGCAAGAAGAATTGTAGAACCATGTTACATTGTGAGTGTGAAGGGACCCTCAGGGATCACGGAGTCCAAGTCCCGGGTCCATGGTGGAGGAGCCAAGAACCAAACTGTATTTGTGAGAGCCTTGTCCAAGCACTCCTTGAGCTCCGGGCGGGTTTGGTGCCGTGACCATCTCCCTGTGGAGCGTGTTCCAGTGTCCAGCTACCTTGACTGGGAAGAACCTTTTCCTAAGAGGCAGGGTGACCCTCCCCTGTCCCAGCTCCATGGCGTTCCCTGGGGTCCTGTCGCTGTCCCCAGAGAGCAGAGCTCAGCGCCTGCCCCTCTGCTCCCTCATGAGGGAGCTGTAGGCCGGCATGAGGTGTCCCCTCCGTCTCCTCTATTGTTGGCTGCAGGAAGTGAGGGACCTCATCTACTGCTCACTCGTCTTGCTCTCCGGACCTTTCACAGTCTCCGTTTCCCTCCTTTGGAAGTTCTCCAATGGCTTTATGCCCTTGTTTTGTGGTACCCAGAAGCGTAGGGGGTGCTCGAGGTGAGGCTGCCCCAGAGCAGAGTGGGACAGTCCCTTCCCTCGCTGGGCCTGAGGCCGCCCAGGATACGGCTGTCCCTTTTGTCTGCCAGGGCATGCTGCTGGCTCATGTTGCGCTTGGTGTTGACCCAAACTCTGAGATGTGTTTCTGTGGGGCCGCTGTCTGGCCTGTGTTCCTCCCGTGTGCAGGTGAAGGCAGGGTTGCCCCGTCCCCGGTGCAGCCCAATGCAGCGCTTGCTGTTGGTGCGCGTGAGGTGGTTGGTGAGTGCCCAGCCCTCTGGTTTGCCAAGGGCTCCGTGCAAGGGCTCTGTGTCCTTGCGGGAGTCCGCGCCTCTTCCGAGCGTAGCGGTGTTCGCTAAGTGACGTGTTCTGCCTTTGAGTCCTTCATCCAGGTTTTTTGTGAAGGCATTAAAGAGCCCTGTCCCTAAAATGGTGGGCTAGGGCATGCCGTTAGTGACTGGCTGCCAGCCTGCTGTAACCCCGTTTAGCGTAAGCCGCTGAGGCCGCCTCGTCTGGTGGTTGTTTTCCCATCGTGCTGTGTAGTTGATGAGCTGTTTGCTGTCCGTTTTGTCCAGAAGGGTACTGTGAGAGGAAGTACGAAAGCTTTGGTAGAATCACACAGAATCACAAAATACGAGGGATTGGAAGGGACCTTGGCCAATCATCTAGTCTGTTCCCACTGCCAGAGCAGGAAGACTTAGATGACGTCGCACAAGAACGCATCCAGGCAGGTTTTGAATGCCTCCAGAGAAGGGGACTCCACAACTCCCGTGGTCAGCCTGTTCCAGTGTTCTCTCACCCTCACCGTGAAACAGTTTTGTCTCATGTGTACACAGAACGTGAGGTGTAACCTGAGTATTGCAGCTTGCACGCATTGCTTCTTGTCCTATCTTTAGATGTCAGAGAGAAGAACCTGTCTCCGTCCTCCTGACACTCATCCTTTACACATCGAGGTGACCCCTGAGTCTCGTGCTCTCCAAGCTAAAGAGACCCAGCTCCCTCAGCCGTTCGTCGTAAGGGAGATGCTCCACTCCCTTCCTCATCCTCGTGGCTCTGTGCGGGACTCTCTCAAGCAGTTCCGTGTCCTTAGTGAAGTAAGGGTCCGAGAACTGGAGACGATATTCCAGATGCGGTCTCAGCAGGGCAGAGTAGAGGGGAAGGAGAGGCTGTCTTAACGTAATAACCACAGCCCTTGTAATCCACCCCAGGATGCCATTGGCCTTCTTAGCCACGAGCGCACAGAGCTGGCTCCTGGTCATCGTGCTGTCCACCAGGAGCCCCGTGTCCGTTTCCCCTTTGCTGCTGTCCAGCAGGACGGTCCCCAAGGCATCGTGGTGTCTGGAGTTGTGCTTGCCCAGATGCAGGACTCTACACTTGCCCTTGTTATATTTCATTAAATTTCTCCGTGCAGTGTAAAAAGATGACGTTGGGTGGTGTCCCTTGGTGAGGTAGGAGGGTACCGTTGTCCTGAGAGGGGAAGCTTGAGTCAAAGAGGAGATTCCTCTCGTGCAGCTGTGTTGGCTGTGACCAGGGAGTGTGTCATGCCCGTGAGCGTGCAGTGTGCGTGGTCAGGCGCGAAGGCCACGTTGATCCTGGGCCGTGTGGGTGGGAGAGCGGTCAGCGGGCTGTGAAGGGGCGGGTTGGCTGAGGAGCGGTGTGCCTGGCGAGGTCATCAGCGGTGTGGTGGAGGGAGGGGTTTGTGGTCGCTGAAGCTGTGGAGGTGGTAGGAGAGGAGTGGAGCGAGAGCGAGCTGTGCATGCTGATGGAGGCTGAGAGAAGGAGAGAGGTGCTGGGTGCGTGGGGGTGGTAGCTGCGAGGGTGTGCGTGGGGAGATAGAGAGAGAGGGGCTGTTGGCAGAGGTGCCCCGGGACGGGACGGGAGAGGGGTGATGGAGACGAGTGTGGTTGGTGGGGTTGTCCCGAGGTGGTTGAGTGGAAGCGCCTGAGCACTTGAGGGCTAAGCAGAAGTGTAAGGCTGGAGATGAGGGCATTATCGAGATGCCCTCAGGCCAGCGAGAGGGATGCTCTAGGACTGGTCAGGTTCTTACAAAAGGTCTTTATTTCCTTTGCATAAATAGTTAATAAATAGACGACAAGCTTGGTTGAAATAAATAGTTAAATAAGGAGGTGGTGGGTGGTGGTGGTCTGTGGGCTCTGGTCAGTTCTTGTCAGCGCCCCAGTGTGGTGGGCGAAGGGAGGCGTGAGGGCAGAGGTGCGCGTGTGGGGCTCCTCTTAGCGCATGGCGCGGGTGAGGCGGTGGATGCGCTGGAAGCAGGCGTGAGCCTCGAGGCGGACGTGGTCCCAGGCGCAGGGGCTGTAGGTGTGGTTCTGGAGGAAGTGTTGGATGCAGCCGAAGTACTTGTTGATGCCGAGGTGAAGGTTGCGGGGCCCTCGCCTGTGGAAGCGCGTGGCGTCGGCTGGGAAGCAGCGCTCGAGGTGGTGGATGTGGTGCTGGAGCTGGTTGAGGAGGTCGTGGCGTGCGGTGTGGAGCCAGTGCGCGGGGGTGCTGGGGCTGCTGAGGGTGTCGAAGAGGTGCTGGAGGAGGTGGAGGGCGGCGTGTGCGGCTTGCTGTGTGTCGTTGGTGTCCAGGAGGGTGTCCGGGAAGGAGCAAGGCGCGTGTTGGTGCGGGCAGGGCTGCGTGGGGCTGGGAGCCATGTCGCGGAGGAGCTGGAGGCTGTCCCAGGGGAAGGCGCTGTCGTGGAGGCGCAGGGGGCTGCAGGAGAAGGCGTCGGCGGGAGGCGTGAGGAGGAGCAGGAGCGCCAGGGCGCTGTGGATGGCTGTTGGTGGTGGGGCTGCGGGCCCAGGCATGGTGGGTGTTGGGTCGCGCTGGGCAGGAGCCTGTTGGGGCTGGGTGGTGGTGCGGGTGGTGGCAGTGCTCGGGGTGCTGCCGTGTGTCGGGCTTTATGCGGTGCGGCATCTCTCTTTCCCTTCGTCGCTTTCTGGTTGGTGAGAGTTTCCGGCTGTGGTTTTCAGTTTTGGTGGTTGTGGTTGTGGTGTGTGGGGAAGTGCGTTGTTGGGGTGGCCCTGAGCGTGGTGCGGGTGCTGGAGGTCCTTGGCTGGTGTTTTGGCTGGTGTTTTTTGGGGGTATTGGGAGGCGGGGGATGTGAAAGTGGTGGGGAGAAGGTGCTGCGGAAGGTGTGCCGCAGATGTGCTTCTTTTTTCTATTTCTGGTTTCTATTTTGGCCTGTAGGGGGATGTTTTTGTCGTAGCTTCATTGAAATTTCTCTTTCTGCCCAAGTCCACTTTCGCTATGCAATCCCGTAGCGTTAGGTTGTCGTCTTTGTACTATTAATGTGTTGCGTGTGTTTTCCCTTGTATGTGTTGATGTTTCTGATCTGGATAGGTTGGAGAGCTGGGCGATCAGCAACCGCATGAAGTTCAATAAGAGCAAGTGCTGGGTCCTGCACCTGGGACGGGGAAACCCTGGCTGCACGTACAGACTGGGCGATGAGACGCTGGAGAGCAGCCTAGAAGAGAGGGATCTGGGGGTCGTGGTAGACAGCAAGTTGAATATGAGCCAGCAGTGTGCCCTGGCGGCCAGGAGGGCCAACCGTGTCCTGGGGTGCATCAAGCACGGCATCGCTAGTAGGTCAAGGGAGGTGATTGTCCCGCTCTACTCTGCGCTGGTGCAGCCTCACCTCGAGTACTGTGTGCAGTTCTGGGCACCACAGTATAAAAAGGACATGAAACTGTTGGAGAGTGTCCAGAGGTGGGCTACGAAGATGGTGAAAGGCCTGGAGGGGAAGACGTACGAGGAACGGCTGAGGTCACTGGGCCTGTTCAGCCTGGAGAAGAGGAGGCTGAGGGGAGACCTCATCACAGTCTACAACTTCCTCGTAAGGGGGTGTCGAGAGGCAGGAGACCTTTTCTCCATTAACACCAGTGACAGGACCCGCGGGAACGGGGTTAAGCTGAGGCAGGGGAAATTTAGGCTCGACATCAGGAGGGGGTTCTTCACAGAGAGGGTGGTTGCACACTGGAACAGGCTCCCCAGGGAAGTGGTCACTGCACCGAGCCTGTCTGAATTTAAGAAGAGATTGGATCTGAACTTTTGGGTAGACCTGTGCGGTATCAAGAGTTGGACTTGATGATCCTTAAGGGTCCCTTCCAACTCAGGATATTCTATGATTCTATGATTCTATTTGTGTTTTCCAAGGATTGCGAAGCGATGTTCTTCGAAGGAGCCTTAGGGAGCTGTCTGGTGTCCCCATTGCTTCGTGGTGGTTGTTTGAGAGGAGATGGGTGTGGGTGTAGGTCCTCGGTCCCTGAATGTCTCTGTATGAGGAGCTCCTAGAGGCTTAAGCGTTTGAAGCTGCTGTGAGCATTTAGGACAGGTGTTTGCTTTGGGCAAAAGGAAAAAGGGGGGTTTTTCTTTTTGCGAGTTGGGTGTGTGTTGCCATTCGCATGGCCTCAGGCACCAAGTCTTGTGGTTGTTGCTTTCTGTTCCTTGTGAGCCGTGGCACGTGGAGAGAAGGTATAGTGCCCATCAGCTGTTTGTATGGCAAGGGTGTTGTTTTTGGGATGGCCTGAGCCCTGTTCCCTTTGTTATTTCTCTCACGTGGGAAGAGGTGAAGGAGGAGGCTTCCTGAGATCCTAGAATTTTTGGATGGTTGGGGTTAGAAAGGACCTTAAAGGTCACCCGGTCCCAACCCACTGCCATGGTCTGGGGCACCTCCCTCCAGACCTGGTGCCGAAAACGCCATGCAGCCTGGACTTGAGCACTGCCAGGGACGGGGCATTCCCAGCTTCTTTGGGCAGCGTGTGCCGGTGCCTCAGCAGCGTTATAGTAAAGGATTTCTTTGGAAAGTGTAACGTAAATGTACCCTCTTTTAGTGGAAAGCCATTATCTGGCGTCCTCTCCCTCCACCCTCACAGAGTGAGTCCCTCCCCACCTTTCTCTTAGGTTCCCCCTAGTTACGGGAAGGTCACTAGCAGGTCTGTATGTGCCATGGCTGTGGGAGGGGGGTCTGTATGTGCCATGGCTGTGGGAGGGGGGTCTGTATGTGCCATGGCTGTGGGAGGGGGGTCTGTATGTGCCATGGCTGTGGGAGGGGGGTCTGTATGTGCCATGGCTGATGTGGGAGGTCCGTGGCAGGACCTTGCACATTTTGCCCTATGGCACGTCGTTGTTGTTCAAAGAGCAGGAGGAAGGGAGCTGTTGTCCAAATCTGCGGCCCCGGGAAAGGTATCTGAAGTGAAGAGAATACGAAGTATTTGTGTCTGTCGTCTGGCTCTTGAGTGAGCGACCCGCAGGTCCGAGTGATGCAGCAAGCAGCACGGGGACACGGTGTGCAGGAGGGTGCTGTGCCCCATCTGCAGAGCATGCAGCTGAACGCCGAGCGAGGTGGCACGTCTTTTTCTTTGGTGCTGCCTGAGCGTGGAGCAGTTGTGGAGGCCCTGGGGAAGAGGATTTGGGGCTGGCCCCCGCACGCTGGAGCAGCCTTCTGCTCCCACCCCACCCCGTGCCAGCCCGAGCTGCCATGAGGGAGGGAGGGAAGGGGAGATGGCCCCGTGTTTGAGTCCTTGTGTGGGGCTCGGTGCGGTGGTTGTGTGTGGAGGTGGGCTGCCCCCTTGGGAGGTTCTGTACTGGTGAGACAAGAGCCACTGTTAAGGTTTGTAGAAAAGGTGAAGTTTATTTGTTTGCAATAAATAGTTGAATAAATAGATAAATAGGAGGCGTGAGGGCAGAGGTGCGCGTGTGGGGCTCCTCTTAGCGCATGGCGCGGGTGAGGCGGTGGATGCGCTGGAAGCAGGCGTGAGCCTCGAGGCGGACGTGGTCCCAGGCGCAGGGGCTGTAGGTGTGGTTCTGGAGGAAGTGTTGGATGCAGCCGAAGTACTTGTTGATGCCGAGGTGAAGGTTGCGGGGCCCTCGCCTGTGGAAGCGCGTGGCGTCGGCTGGGAAGCAGCGCTCGAGGTGGTGGATGTGGTGCTGGAGCTGGTTGAGGAGGTCGTGGCGTGCGGTGTGGAGCCAGTGCGCGGGGGTGCTGGGGCTGCTGAGGGTGTCGAAGAGGTGCTGGAGGAGGTGGAGGGCGGCGTGTGCGGCTTGCTGTGTGTCGTTGGTGTCCAGGAGGGTGTCCGGGAAGGAGCAAGGCGCGTGTTGGTGCGGGCAGGGCTGCGTGGGGCTGGGAGCCATGTCGCGGAGGAGCTGGAGGCTGTCCCAGGGGAAGGCGCTGTCGTGGAGGCGCAGGGGGCTGCAGGAGAAGGCGTCGGCGGGAGGCGTGAGGAGGAGCAGGAGCGCCAGGGCGCTGTGGATGGCTGTTGGTGGTGGGGCTGCGGGCCCAGGCATGGTGGGTGTTGGGTCGCGCTGGGCAGGAGCCTGTTGGGGCTGGGTGGTGGTGCGGGTGGTGGCAGTGCTCGGGGTGCTGCCGTGTGTCGGGCTTTATGCGGTGCGGCATCTCTCTTTCCCTTCGTCGCTTTCTGGTTGGTGAGAGTTTCCGGCTGTGGTTTTCAGTTTTGGTGGTTGTGGTGTGTGGGGAAGTGCGTTGTTGGGGTGGCCCTGAGCGTGGTGCGGGTGCTGGAGGTCCTTGGCTGGTGTTTTTTGTTGAGGTGGTGGGTAATCTGTCCTTAGTGTTTGTGTGGGGGATGTGAAAGTGGTGGGAAGAGGGTGGCTGTGGAGCTCTGTCTGAGAGAACTTTTTATGGCTTCCCTTTTTCTTCCTCTTTGGTATGTCTTTTTTCCGGTAAAGTTTCCCATGCGTCTCAAGTGTTTATATTTTTCGTTTTTGAAATGGTAGTAGTTTTTGTGTGGTTTTTTAGGTTTCGTATTTGTCTTTTTTTTGGTAACAATGCATCGTTGCTTTTTATGTTTTGGAATATTTTGAAAATGATACTGGCAGTGTGCCTGGGTGGCCAACAAGGCCGGTGGCATCCTGGCTTGTATTAGGAATAGTATGGCCAGCAGGAGCAGGGAGGTCATCATCCCCCTGTACTCTGCTATGGTGAGGCCACACCTCGAGTCCTGTGTTCAGTTTTGGTCCCCTCAGTACAAGAGAGACATCAAGGCCCTGGAGTGTGCCCAGAGAAGGGCTGTGAAGCTGGTGAACTGCCTGGACCACAAGTGTTAATGAGGAGTGGCTGAGGGAACTGGGGTTTTTTCTTCTCGAGAAGAGGAGGCTCAGGGCAGAGCTTGTGGCTCTCTACAGCAACCTGAAAGGAAGGTGTGGGGAGCTGGGGGTTGGCCTCTTCTCACAGGTAAGTAGCGGTAGGACAAGAGAGAATAGCCTCAAGTTGTGCCAGGGAAGGTTTAGGTTGGAAATTCTGAGACATTTCCTCTCTGAAATAGTGGTCAGGTGTTGGATTGGGTTGCCCAGGGAGGTGGTGGCATCACTGTCCCTGGGGGTGTTTTAGGAAAGTTTGGACGTGGTGCTTAGGGTCAGGGTTTAGTGGGTGACATTGGGGGTAGGGGGTTGGTTAGAGCAGATGATCTTGGAGGTCTTTTCCAGCCTTAATGATCCTGTAACTCTATGAATCTCAGGAGCTCTCCAGCATGGCTTGTCCTTAAGGTGGTGGCGGCTTTTGTTTGTAGGTTCGAATGAGTTTGACTGATGGAGTTCTTGCAGTGTTTGGTCTTGCCTTTCTTCTCTTTAAACGCTTTTAAAATTTCTGAGGAGTCTGTTTTGAGGTGTTTCATGTTCAGTGATGGAGTGCCAGGCAAGAATATTTTACTACAGTTTTGCTGCTTTTGTCAGTTGAGTAAATTTTCATTGAAAGTGTCTCAATGTGCTGTGTGAAAGAAAAGTCTTATCATTAGCAGTTGCTTTTTTTTCAGTTTTAGGTTTTCTTGCCTGGTAAAAATGATGTTTTCTTTGCAATTGTCTTGTACTATTGGAACTTCTCTGTTTCTCTGTTTCCGTGTTTTTTAATGACTCAGTGTATCATTTCTTTTCATGTTTTGAAATTCTGGTATGATGTATTTTGGAAGAAGTCTTTCGAGATCCTGAGTGCAATCTTGTGCTGAGGGTAGTTTCCCTGAGTTTCCTGAGGGACTTATTGAACGAAACTGTTGAGCATCTCTAGGGATGGACATTCTGTGACCTCCCTGGTCCCTTTTTTGGTATTGTATTACATTAAAGATAAAGATAATACTTTTCTTTCAGTTTTGGAAGTTCGAAATTCGTGTTTGAATTTCCTGCATTTCTCTCATGTTCTGTTCTTCTGAGGAGGGTTAGCTCTCTGCAGCTACGTCACAAGACAGTCAGTCAGGTCCCCCTGTCTGGGATCGCACGGTACTTCTGATTAGGAGTAACATGAGGAGGACTGTGGTATGACCAGGAGCTGGAGGCTGCTGCGGGAGGGCTCGTGCTGTGCGCCTGAGTACATTTTTTCCTTTGCTTCTCAGTTGCAAGTGACATCTCTGTTTGCTTTTGCCCAGAGCAGTATCTTTGCAGTAGTGGTATGTTGGAGGTGGTGTGACAGCATGGAGCATGGCCTCTTTCCCCTCTCCAGGAGGAGCCTGGAGGTACTGGGCATTGCTGCTGTCTTGCCCTGGCTTGTGGGGGTAAAGCACCTGGGGCAGTGGTTTTTGGGGTGGTGGTCAGGTTAAAGGAGCAGCTGGTGGTATGTGGGATGCTGTACTGTTCTGTGCTGACTGGGTTGGACTGTCTTGGGTGGCGGTGTTGGAGGATGCTGCTGTCTGCTTACTAAGGTTGTGTTGGGATGAAGAAGTGCAAGACTGTGGTGGCTGTAGGAGAACAACGAGCAGCTCCTGAGCATCTGATAGGGTTTTTTTTTTGGGGCTTTTTGGTGTTCCTGTATGTTGTTGGTTAGCACTGAGGTGCAGCTTCTTGCCCAGATTTCCACAGGTCTTGCTTGGTCCCCCCTTTCCTCTGTGAGGTACTCTTTGTCCATGCCTCCCTCTTTAGCCCCAGGCAGCCCCATGGCATCGCTAGAAGGTTGATCGTGATGGGGTGTTGGTCTTGGGGTGCACATGAAGGTGGCTTTCACACCTTGGCAGTGGGAGAGGACTGGGAAGAGAGCAGGTGGGTGGTGGCAGATGAGAAGTGTGTGGCGCGGGTGCCATGTTTTCAGGGCAGGCATGCACCATTAGGGTCTGGTGTTGGCGGGAGATGCCCGTGGGCTTGGTGGGTTCAGGAGAGATGCTGCTCCCCGGCAGCCCTGTGGTAGCAGTCAGCAGCCGAGAGCCCTCAACCAGTGACAAAGGCCATCAGTGGGACAGGCTGCAGGAGGCAAGGCTCTGCTGGCCTCAGGGAGCTCGCCTGTGCCCGTGGGGCCCGTGAGAGATGACCACGACTTCTCGTCTTTTTTATAAAATATAAAATCTTTATTTCCAGAAAAAGAGTGAATAAATACTAAGTGCAAATAAATAAGGATGAATAAATAAATTAAAAAGGGGGGGATAAATAAACAAAGGCGTGATAAATAAAGTTCTGCAATAAATAGTCATCAACATGTCCAAGTCCCCACAGTGCCCATCGACACCTTCCTCTTCCGTCAGGGGAGGTCGCAGTCCAGAGAGGCAACACAGTCCCATGGGTAATAAATTCTTCGCCTGTCAACATCGCATCACGGCTGTCCCCCAGCTGTGTGACATAGCTGTGTCTTCCCCATTCCCTTGCAGTGAAGTGTCCGTGGTGCGCACCACATGGCTGGATGCGCTGTGCCGCAGCCAGGACCGGGCCAGGCCTCGGCGCAGTCACGGCTGTTTCCCCGCCGCTGTGGGCTCGTGGCTGGAGGAGGGCCGAGCAGTGCTGAGCCGACCCAGTCTGTGCTGCAGCTGCTGCCTCTTGCTCGGTGTCCACTGGCGTTGGCTGGGGACAGTTGTAAGGCGCAGATGGCTTTGGGAGAGGCTGGGAAATGCTCGGCTCTTCATCCGCCGTATCAGTGTGTCCAGGCGCTGGAAGCAGGTGTGAGCCTCGAGGCGGACGTGGTGCCAGGCGCAGGGGCTGTAGTTGTGGTTCTGGAGGAAGTGTTGGATGCTCCTGAAGTACTTGCTGATGCTGAGGTGAAAGTTGCGGGGCCCTCGCCTGTGGAAGCGCGTGGCGTCGGCTGGGAAGCAGCGCTCGAGGTGGTGGATGTAGTGGTTGAGCTTGTTGAGGAGGTCGTGGCGTGCGGTGTCGAGCCAGTGCGCAGGGATTCTCGGACTGCTGAGGATGTTGAAGAGGTGGTGGAGGAGATAGAGGATGGTGTGTGCGGCTTGCTGTGTGTCGTTGGTGTCCAGGAGGGTCTCCGGGAAGTGAAAAAGCGCGTGTTGATGCGGGCAGGGCTGCGTGGGGCTGGGAGCCATGTTGCGGAGGAGCTGGAGGCTGTCCCAGGGGAAGGCGCTGTCGTGGAGGCGCAGGGGGCTGCAGGAGAAGGCGTTGGCGAGAGGCGTGAGGAGGAGCAGGAGCGCCAGGGCGCTGTGGATGGCTGTTGGTGGTGGGGCTGCGGGCCCAGGCATGGTGGGTGTTGGGTCGCGCTGGGCAGGAGCCTGTTGGGGCTGGGTGGTGGTGCGGGTGGTGGCAGTGCTCGGGGTGCTGCCGTGTGTCGGGCTTTATGCTGTACTGCATCTTTCCTTTCATCATCATCATCCAGAGAGAATTCCCCTGTTTCCGTTTTCAGTTTTGGTTTCTGTTTGCCTTTTTTCTTCAGTCTTCTGTGGAGCCAGCTGAGGTGTGCCCTCGTGCTGCAGGCAGGGGCAGCACACATCTTTCCCAGCGGTGCTGTAGGGGTGCTGGGGTGCCCCGGTTGCGGGTCAGGCTGGCTGTGGGCCAATGTGGCTGGGTGGGGGATGTTAAAGTGCTGTGGCAGAAGCAGTTGGGGCAGCTGGGCTGCAGAAGTGTTTCAGGGTTTCCCTTTTGTTGCTTTCATGGACTGTTTTGCTTGTGCTTTATTTTCAGGTTTCCTTGCCTACCCAAATCAATTTTTCATATATAATGCTCCGATACTCTTTGTATTTCTGTTTATGTATGTTTCCCTTTATTTGCTTTTTGTTGTTTACAATTTTTTAAAGGATTTCAAACAGTCTTTTTTCTTGCCTTTTCTATAACATCTTTGTTGATATAAAAGCGTTGCTGGTAGAACAGATTCTCCTTTTGCAAAAATCTTGTAGACTATCCATTCTTGTGACCACCCTATGCCCCCCAGTGTTTTGTCCTCGGTGTGTTGAACTTTCTGGATAAATGCCTGAATATGAGAGGTTTTGCTGTCAGCTGTTCATGTGGTCATTCTGCTTCTTGCATCTTTTTTTTTAATGTTGTGTTTTGAATTTGAAGAATTTTGTACTAAGAATTTTATCAGGACAGGTGGTAATGTTGGTGTTTGAGGTGCCAGTCTGTTTACATCTAGAAAGTGAAAGTGGGCAGAGGTCCAGGAGCAGTTGTCGTCATGGTCTGGCAGCAAGAGGCATTGATCTGACCAGAACTGGGGTTTCCCATTTTTCTTTTTCTTTTTGGGCATACTTTTAAAAATCCAACTCCATTTCTTCATGCGCATGTCGGTACTGTAAATTCTGACTTGGTGTTATTTGGGTACGTCACCTTGTCTGCTGCTGCCTTGTAGCTTGCCTGCGTGGTAGCGGTCTTGGAAGTGGTGGTGGGACTTGAGCCTTAGCTGCTGGCTGTGATGCCAGTGGGAATAAGTGCAACTCTTAGACCCTGTTCTCGTGTGAATTTGATTATACTTTGTGGAATTTATATAGGGAAAAATACTAGCATGTCTGTTATTTATGGCATTTTCCTTGGCAGGAGAAGGAAGTGCTATTGATCTGCTAAGACTTTTAATAGGAAAGTGGTTGTGTTTTGTTAAGAGACTCCTGCTGGAGTTGATAAGACGGAATTACCTGGGAAGGAAAGGATGATGAAATACGGCACGGTTTCGAGTTACACAAAGTCCCCGGAATCTTAAGTCTTTGCCAGGTTATTTCATGTTGGGTGATGGAGGATGACGTGTATGGAACAAGGCAGTGAGAGACAGAATTGCAGCAAGGTGGAAGATGCAATTAAATCAGAGAAAGCATTTAAGGTGTCAGGGAATTTGCAGAGATGAGTGTGGAGGACGAGGATACTTTTCCAGTGCTGGAGCATGTATGGAAATGGGGAGAGGAGTGGTGAAGGCATTAACTAGCTCTGGGTGGTGAGGAGTAAGTGAACGTCAGGAGGAAAACTGCTTGGTGGAATACCAGCCCCACAGGTGGAGCTCACCCAGAGAGAGAAGGGCAACTTCTGCACCCCAACTGAAAATGAAATGTTGCTTTGTTTTTTGCTGGTGTGCTCTGTTATCTCAGAGTGCAAGCCTGCCAGAGTGAGGACTGTCTTTCTGTAGAGGACCTAGAAGAATATAGTCTAAGGCAGTGGTCTCCATCTCTTGATCATGCACCCCCATCAGTTTGGGAAGGGGGTAAAGGGTTGATCACCCAGCCCCTTTTTTTATTTCATGTTATTAGCGGTACTAAAAAAATGTTCACGCACCCCAATGGGTTGTGTTGGGCACCCCACTTTGCAGTCCACAGATCTATATGGTCTTCTGTGACATAGTTTAATCTTTTTTGTCATCAGGTAGTAACTCGTTTGCTCCAGTTTTCTTTCAAATCTGTTCTCTTTTTCTAGGTAATGCTTTTTCTTTTAGAGAACAGGGCATGGTACAAGACCTTTAGACTACATCCATGTTATTTTCGTGGTCCTGGCCTGACTCCAAGTCTTTGGCACCCTGCAGGGTCTGTTGCTCTTCCAGGTGCAGTCTTGCTGGAAGATGACAGCTCTAAGCTGAGGGTTGGGTGAGAAGAGCTTTTAGTCATTGCCTTTGAGCAGAGGTGGATGCTCAGTGAGAAGTGACCTTCTACACCCTTAGATATATCAGCAGGCTAAGCAGAAACTGCCATTACGAGATAAAATGATTGCAGACAATATCAAGTGTCCATAAAGGAGGTTTAGTTTGAAATTGAGGATCCTGGTAAATCTTCAGCTCTGTTGTAAGCTTGGGCAGAAGCTGACCTTATTAGCTTCCCTTATTCCTTGCTTTTAAAATTCTTGTTTTTATAAATCAGGGTGTGTAAGAGCTCTTCAGCTCTGTTATGGTTACAACTATTAATAAATGATGTCATCTTTGTTTAAGGATTACTACGGAATTACATTCCCTGCTCCTGCAACCTTGACAGGCAGAGATGGGAGCCTTGCTAACAACCCGTACTCAGGTGAGTGCTATTTAAAGACAAGGACAATAAGTGAGATGTGTTGGTTTCTAAATGCAGGTCATCCTGCTGTTGCTGACAGAGCAGTCATTTTTCCCTTCTGTAGGCAATTTAAATCCACCAATCTGAAAATAAGTAAATAAAAACAAGCTTTTCCCTCTCAACTTTGACATGGATTTTTATTCATGGTTTTGATTCGGAATGACATCTTCTGGGATAAAGCTGGATAGTCTGTGAGAACAAGTGCAAAATTGTTAAAAATGTAAATCTTAGTGAAATCTTAGCGTCATCTAGTGCCTTTCCCAAGCACATACAAGTGCTTGGAAAAAAACCGATAGTTTAATCAGTCTTTTCCTTGAAATTCAGCTGGCTGGCTTTCCTTTTTGGCACTGGAATAGACCCTTTTAAGACCCTTTTAGAACCCCTCCAGCAGCAACCCATGCTTGGCTATTGCTATTTTAGCACTTGTATGTTCCCACCAGGAGCTGCCTCTAGCAGGTTCTCCCCTGCCCTCCTCAAGTCTAAAGGACTTCGCTCCCAGAAGCATGTGGTCTAAGAAGCTCTTCCTCATTCTTGTTCTTCAGTTATCAATGTGCAAAGATGACATTAATGCCATATGGCTTATTCAGCAAGAGCTTTTCTTCCACTGCCATCTGATTACAGCTTAAAACTGTAGCCATAGATTACGATTCCTATAATGCAGTTCTGAATGTTGTCACTCTTCTTGGCAACCAGCAAAGAGGAGTACTGGTCAGGAATGAGATAGATGTGATATGTCACCTCCTTTAAAAATAAAAAAACAACACATGAACATGCTGCTCTGTAGGCTGTCAAGAAAAATGCAAGTGTTTTGGAGTTTTCTGCTTCATAGTCACTTCTCTTGGGAGGCTGATTTTGGGTTAATAACCAATTTCCCTTCCTACTTCTTCAATAAGGTGGTCCACGATGCAAGCCTTACTTTCCTGGCCTTCAGCTACTGTCTCCAGAACTCTGGTGGTGTGAGGAACCGGACATCTAACTAGTCATGCTTCACAAATAAACAGACATTGACAAAAATATGCCCATCACTGCCTGTAAATCTTAACTTGCTCTCAGCCCATGAAGCTTGGCTAATCAGTTTAACCTCCAGGAGAGTCATGTTTTAACCCAACAACCATTTGCACTTTGGCTATTTACCATAGTTCTGCTTTTAGCATATTTTATTGCAATGGTTTGATAGTAATGAATCTGCTCAGTGTGCATGAGATAGGTAAGTATCGGCATCTCCATTCTATCAATGGATTAGCCATGGCACAGAGCTCTGTGGAGCAGAGCAATATCCCTGTGGCCCTCAGGAATAGAGACCAGGAGAGTTGTCATGAAAACCCGCAGCCCTTCAAGTGTAGGATGTGCTCTTTGTTAGTTTACTTGTACTCAGAGGATCCTTGTGGAGAAGTTTTGATCCCTTTCTGATCAGTCTTTTCCTTCCCAGGTGACGTAACAAAATTTGGCCGCGGGGATTCTGCCTCCCCTGCTCCCGCTACCACGCTAGCCCAGCCGCAGCAGAACCAGACGCAGACTCACCACACGACTCAGCAGCCCTTCCTCAACCCGACCCTGCCGCCGGGCTACAGCTACACTGGGCTCCCTTACTACGCCGGGGTGCCAGGCGTACCCAGTGCATTCCAGTACGGGCCCACCATGTTTGTAAGTGTGACAGCTTCAGCTGTAACCCCTGCTTCGTGCTCCTCTGGTTTTGCTCTCTCCACCAAAACCTGGCCTACATCTTCCCCATCCTGCAGAGGATCTCTAGAACAGTTGTGCAAGCATGAGAAAATACCTGCTGTCCCTTCCACAAGAGGAAACTTGAAAGGCGAGAACTCATGGGCATAGGTTACTGTACATAGACTGCAGCTCATGGGTTTGTTGTGTTCCTGAAAGCCCTCAGGAGCTTCTGCAGAGTCAAAGGGAAACCCAAAGCTGAGTTGGCAAGGTGACCCCAAGAAGCTGTAGAGCAGCACTGGTAGTCTCAGGAGGAAGTTACTTGGGAAGAGGTGGTGCTCCAGGCCAGAAGGGTAGATAAGTCTATTTTAGGGCACTGTAGGGACTACATTTTATGAAACAGCCTCAGGCAGGAGCTGGTTTTGTTTGATTCTGGAGAGCACTGGGTTTGCTTGGTTTTGGTTTAAGGCAAAGAACTTGCTTTTAGCTTTTTTTTTTTGAAAGAAAAAGGAAGCCTGAGATGTGATTGCATTACAGTGGGAAGAAAGGCCATGTGAAAGGGCAGCTCTAGCAGGAAATGTGTGGCTTTCACAGAGCTGCTCCAGCAGTGACTGTCACCTCCACTGCGATCCCAGTGCTCCCAGCCCCAAATTATTTCCCATGTGAGCTGGAGGTGCCTTCCCCACTAGATGGCAGAGGGACCTTGCTTTTCGTGCGCTGCTCCCCAGCTAACAGCCGCTTTTGTTATCCCTCCTCCTTTGTCCAGGTACCTCCAGCATCTGCTAAGCAGCACGGCGTCAATCTGAACACCGCGTCCACTCCTTTCCAGCAGGCGAGTGGCTACGGGCAGCACGGCTATGGAGCAGGTACGCTCGTCACTGTGCTTTTCACTGGAGCGTCTGCAGAGCTGCTTGCACACTGTAACACCTTGTCTTGTACACACCGGCAGGCTATGATGACTTAACGCAGGGAACGGCAGCTGGAGATTACAGCAAAGGAGGCTACAGTGGGTCATCTCAAGCACAAAACAAATCTGCTGGCACTGGACCTGGGAAAGGTAACACATGAGACTTGAGGTTTACTCCTGAGTGGGATTCAGTAGGGCAAACTCCCAGCATTGCCAGTGCTGTGCAGTCAACACAGCAGCCAGCTGTGAACAGGGTCGAGATCCAAGCTGTTTCTCCATCTCCCGTATACAAAATGCTTTTTTTTTTAATGGCCCAAGTGTTCCCTCTAAACCTAACAGCTGAACGTTGCATAAGGGTTTGTGTGGCTGATACGCAGCTTTGTCCTCGATTACACATGGGAGAAATAGTGAGCCGTTTTCCCTGCCAGAGTTGGCTTTGGTGAAGAATAAGTGGTCTTGAAGCAGTGGGATGCTACTGCCAAAATGGTCCCCTGCCAAACGCTGACTGGGTTTTGAGTCTGGTAGACACCTGAGATAGCCGTGCATTCAGAGCGAGCAGGGCAGTTCACGTATCTCAGGGCTGTTGTTGCAGCTTCTGTCCGCACGTTCTGTAACTCGTTGCGTTGTTTTGTGCCTGGAGATGTTCCCTCTGTGACTGTAAAGGCTAAGGAACGTACACGGCTCATGTGGAAGCTTTATTCTGCACATGCTGGTTAGACCTGAGAAACGTATACCGAACTGCTTAGCACTAACTAGTTCATCCTTGGGCTTGAGCAAATACCAAGCATTTGTTGTGCGTTTGGGACACCCCCTGGACTAATCAGGATGTCAGTCTTCAACCAAGAGCTTATCATGCTCTCCTCTGTGGCCTGCAAAAAGGAGAGATCTCCTAGGAAGGGTAAAATCTCCTAGGAAGGGCACAGCCTTAGAGCAGTGCAAACCCACCGAGTCCAGGCACATGATTCAGTGGCCACAGGAACCACTGCTTTTGATCCCATCCAAGTGATCGGATCCAGTCCTTGTAAACCTACAAACGAGTGGCCAGTTGAAAGTCCCTTTGCTGCTAAGTGGCTGTTCCTGAGCCGTTTGTGGCACCAGCTGATCCAGGTGGAAGCCAGCCTGAGCCAGTGATACTAATTCTGCAGGGGCAGAGGAGCAGGGCAGGCCTCACCCTGCTGCATGATGCAGAAGGACCAGGGCACAAGCATGTAGCAGCTGCTGAGGCTCATTGCTCAGCGCACTACTGGAAAGCTCTTGAGTGCTGTGATAGAGCCAAATGCGTCCCTAATCCTGGGGGAAAGCTGGCTTTCTGCGAGCTGAAAGTGTTCAGCGCAGCCAGCTGCTGCCCAGGGAAGTGCATTTGAATCCCAGCTGTAATCTGTGTGCAGTGGACATGGATGATTTATCCCGGTGGGCTGGTTGCCTGCTCTGCAGCAGGAGCAGGGAGCTGAGCCCTCCCTCCTGCTCCTGGCCGGAGTGCTGTTGGTCTGAGAGCACCGAGCAGGAGGGCACACAGGGCAGCGGCTACAGGTGCCTCCACTGAGGTACCAGGAGCAAAGCAAGCGCAGGGCTCGAGCTGGGTGCTGCTTGGCTTTCTCATTGTCAGTGCCTTTTTGTTTTCCAGGTGTTTCTGTGACCTCAAGTAACACAGGTGTGCCTGATATCAGTGGCTCAGTCTATAACAAGACTCAGGTGAGGAATGCTGGACCCTCCTCCCTGGTGGCTCCCTGCTTATGGGTGGCTTGGTGGGACTCTGCCGGAGCCCCGGCAGCTGGGGACAGTTCCCAGGCAGCTTGGTCTCGGGGTCGGCAGGCTTTGGCATTTCTTACGCTGGCTCTGCTTGCTGGAGAGGAGTCTCGCCCTCTGTCCTGCTGCCTCTGCCATGTCCACTCCTGGCCAAAGCTGCTGGCACAGACGCAGAGCTCCCTGCACTGTCACACACTGCCTCATGCGTGCTGTGGGTGCAAATAAAACAGGATAGCACAGTCAAAATTGCCACCAAAGCAGACAAGTGAAGAGGATGTTAGCTTTTCTCAGAGACATCAGTTGGCAGTGCCCACCCCTGTCCCTGAGGGACTCTCCTGTGGATGCCGGCACTGCTCTGCTCCACCTCTGGCTCTTGCTCTGTGTGCAGGTTCCCAGGGAGAGCAGGAAGTGCTCAATGAGCTGTGCAGTGGGGTTACAGCCAGCTCCTTCCCCCATCCTTGTACCTTCCCTGTGTCAGGGCAGTCAGACCCAGTGTGTGTCAGGCTGTGCCCCATGCCCAGGAGTAGGACACCAGCCCTTGGATACGTGCGTAGCGTTAGGGGCAGAGCTTTGGTCAGGGGGAGCCAAACCTTGGTGCAATTTGTCCCTGCATTTTTGTTGGGATGCCTTGAGTAGGTCAAACAGTTCAGCCTGAGCCCCTGAGAGGTCTGATGGACTGATTTCAGGCAGCTGCTGCCACCCCTATGTCCCACTAAGCAAAAAGAGGTCAGGGGAAAAAAAGGAACACAGTAGCCATGGAAATAAAATTAAAAAGTTTCGGGCATTAATGCAGAAATAAGGGTGAGGAGTTGAACTCAATCTGAAATGCCCACAGGTATTTGGTCTGACCTGGCTCGCTCACGGGGCTGATGAGAGGTGCAGGGATCTGTGTTCAGGCCACTCTTGTTCTTGTCTGGTCACCGTGGGGCTGCTCCTGCCGGTCTCTGACGCTGTCCTCGTTGCCTCCTGTGCAGACGTTTGACAAGCAGGGATTCCACGCTGGCACACCACCTCCTTTCAGCCTGCCCTCTGCTCTCGGATCTACTGGGCCCCTGAACCCTGGTGCTGCCCCGGGTTATGCTCCAGCCCCTTTTCTCC
The DNA here is from genome assembly GCF_040182565.1 of Anser cygnoides. Classification (NCBI taxonomy): domain Eukaryota; kingdom Metazoa; phylum Chordata; class Aves; order Anseriformes; family Anatidae; genus Anser; species Anser cygnoides. The sequence goes on along the minus strand of NC_089912.1, from coordinate 62,267,621 downwards.
ACATCCTGCCTGCACATCAGCAGCCTCATTCCCAGATGCTGCATCACCATCTTCAGCAAGATGGGCAGGTGAGTCGGCTCCCCGCCGTTCCCTGGAAAAGCAGCGTTCTGCTTTGGAGTCCAGAAACAGGCAATGACTGCTGCCTCTGAACGCTTGACATCCTTGGCTGCTGCAGTCTCCGTTCACCTTGAGAATGCTCCTCCGCTTCCCACAGCCCTGCCGTTCTCCTCGTGGCCTCCTGCCTTTGAGGTTTTACAGCGCAGAGACACTGATGCTGAGGGAGAGGAAACATCTTTTGGGGGGGAGCTGGCGTTGTTGCTTCCCAGCTCCGTCACCTCCCCATGTTTCCACTCCAGCCCTCAGCTGTCAGCCTCTGCTGTGAGGGGGTGACGGCGTCAGGATGTGCTGGGTGGGACGGCGTGCCCCTGCGCTCCTGCTTCGTGTCGTGGTGGCTGTTGGGCTGTGAGGCACGGAGTTGTTGGGGCGCAGCAGAAATGGATCCACCGAGCTGTGTTTGTGGGCTCTCCTCCAGGTGACGTACCCCTGGGGGCACGCGTGCGCTGCTGATGCTGATGTCTCCTCCTGTTCTGATTTCTAGGGTGGATCTGGTCAGCGCAACCAGCCCAGCACCATGCAGCAAAAGTCTCAGGCTACCAAAACCGCCTATGGCACTTCTCCATACTGGACAAACTAAATCCGAAACCGGGGAGGGGGGAGAGAATGAAAGGAGAGGAAAAAAAAAGATAAAGAAAAACAGAAAAGCCGAAGCCCATTCCTGGAATTATTAGGAGAAGTAACTGCTCAGCCAAACGTCTGTGCGGGGAGAACTGCAGCCAGTCAGCCATCCTCTGTGTGACTCGCCCGCTTCCTCTTTGAGTTGCTGTTGTATGTAATATATTTATGTATGTATTTGTAAATGTAATAGAGCCTAAATGTGGTTTTCTGCATCTTGCAGCCTGTTTTATTTTCTTTGTAGGAAAACTAATTATTCATTTCCCATCTGCACCAGGGCATCCTTCCTTTTTTAAGCTCTGTGGGCTTTATAACTCTGTCAAAGACAAACTGCGCCATTTCTATTGGAGCTGGAGCCCATTTATTTAATGCAGTTCTAAATTCAGGCAAAGAAGGAGGCCTGGACCCCCAAAAAAGAATCAAGATGTCCTGTTGGTTTGATTTCTGCCCCACCCCCAGTATAGCTGTTACTTTAAAGAAAAAAAATGAAAAAATAATGTTTTGTGGGCCTTCCCCTTTCTTTCGTCTCCCCCCTCCCTCCTGCTGTGGAAGACGAACTCGTGGGCAGTTTGGTCACTGTGGCCCTGAGCTGCAGCCTCACCTTTTTATTTTTCAATTTTTAAATAAATAACAATTAAAAAAAAGACAGTTTTTTTTGTTTTGGTTTTGTTTCTCAAGCAAGAGACTTTGGATGGCTCAGTGTGTCCTGGAACCTCCTTTTGCATCATTAGAGGCAAAAAAAACCTATGTAGCAGTTTAAATAAAAGTATAAGCTGTGTCTCGTACCTCTTTTTGCCCTGAGCCACCCTGCCCAGGATTGCCAGAGCTGACGGATGGAAACTTCACCTATCCCTCCCCCCTTTTTTTAAAACCAAGACCAGGGAGGCAGCTCCTGGTTTCTTCTTGTTCTGCACCAGTGCGGTGAATGTTTTAGGAGTTTCATTTCTTTTTAGCCCTTCCTCCACCTAATAAAGGTCTGAGCATATCACTGGTGTTTGTCTGCATTTTCAAAGGCTCCAGGAGCAGTTTTGCTTTTACAGCCTGTCCTTTTCCCCCTGCTCCTGCAGCGAGGGGAGCAAAGCTCAGCTGGGGAGGCACTGAATAACGCAGCAAGGGTGAGTGAGGGAGAGATCCGCTGCTGTCTGCCCGTGGTGCCCTCGGTCACAGGGCTCTGTCCTGGTCCCTGCAGCAGCAGCAGGGATGGGGCAGGAGGGGGCACAGCTTTGCCCTGTGCTTTGCCTGTGAGGCAGAGCTGCTGCTGTGTGTGAGCACGGCAAGGAAGGTCAGGGCTGAGGGCTCCCGAGGGACAGCTCCTGCCCCCTGCTTGTCCTTCAGCGCCTGGCACAGTTCCTGGCAGCAGCGGAGGCAGTAAATGCAAAGCCGTATTTGGCCACTGAGCTTTTTTGCACTACTGCCCTGGTCATGGTTGAAGACAAACAAGGAATAAAAATCCTTTTTACTACGACAGCCACTTTTCCTTCCTTAGAGCCACACTTCTGCCAGCTGCCAGGCCCTGCAGCACCCCGCCACATTGGAAGCAGTCAGTAGCACACCCAGCCCTTCACGTACTCGTAGCAGCGTGCCAAGAACTGCACGGGAAGCCGCCTGTCCGCCCCGGGCTTTACCACAGCAGCCCTCCGGCAGCCTCCCCCCGCCACCTGCTGCTGCAAACACGCTCCTGGGGGCTGTGGCCTTGCTCTCAGCCTGGGCCGGGGGCTGCGGCAGCACTGACCTGCGCTGTGCTCACCCCACCAACCGTCCAGCAGTGGCACAGCCTTGTTCCTTCACATCACTGCACGGGTGGCACTAGTTTTCCTGTACGCTTACCTGTATCTACAGCCCTACACGACAGTAGGGATCATCGCAGAACAGCTCAGGAGCTGTTAGTCAAAACTTTAAACAACCCAGGCAAATAAAATAGCTCCATTACCAGGGACATAACAGTACAGGGATATTTTCATTTCACATTTTTTATTAGTAGACAGATGTGCAGAAAAGACAAAATATAACTACTGAAGGGGAAGACAACACAAAAAAAATGCATCAGTTAATTCTTTCTGGTAAATTATACTGAAGAAAAAGGAAAACATCTGGAATATTAGCTAAGAAAACTACTAAGAAATCTAGTGTACCCTGCTGGTTTCAGAATGGTTGAAAACTGCATTTGAAGGAGGCTGTAGTTGCAAATGTAAACGCTAATATTGGCTGAGAGAGTGGCGGGGGGGGTTAATAAAAAACAGAACACACAGATCAGGTAAACATTTTTCCTCAATCTCTTAAATAGTTTCAAAAACCTCAAACTTCAGTTTGTGTCTCAGAAAAAGGAAACCAGCAAGTCAACAAGCAATGACACTGCAAGGAACAGTGGGGAAGAGAACTTAGTCTGGTTAATGTAGGAGCTCTCAAAATAGGTTGCCTTTTTTTTTTTTTTCTTTTTTTCTTTTTTGTCTTTAGAAAAGGGTAACAGAAGAATCATGATAACGCATCTTACAACAAACATCAAGCTTGAAAAATACAAGTCACTGGAGAGTATACAGTGAAAACGGTCCAAAGTACACGGGAGATCCTGAAAGATGCAGTATCCTCATGTCAAACCAGGTCATCAGCAGGGCCCCGGCCGTGCCGCTCCCTGTCCCGCTCCCCAAGCCCCCGGCTGCTTTCCCTGCAAGACGCAAGCAGCAGGGGCCTGGGGCAGCGCCAGGGCCACCACGGCCGGGGGGCAGCAGTGCTGAGCCCTTGGGACGTGGAGGATGAGCAGCGGCCTCTGTAAAGCATCCCCTGGGACAGGGCAGGAGAGGTTCCCACTGCCCCTGGTAACACATGAGCAGGGTGCTCAGGGAGCACTAAGGGACAAGGTGCCACCACTGGGGCTGCCTTTTGTCCCCTTCAGGCAGGAGGGACACGGGAGCGTACCCATGTTTGAGGCACCGAGGCGCTGGGGGCCGTCCTCCCCTCCCTGCTTGCTCTCAGCCAGCTCTAGAGTTCCCCCAGCCCCGCAGCCACCTCCCCACTTAGTTTGCTCCCACCTCCCCCCTGCAGCTGGTGCCGTACCATGAAAACCCCTGAGATACACGAAGAGGGGGCACAAGTAAGCGCCTGAGCCAGCAGCTCTCATCAGGGTGACTTCCTCTGTACCACTGGGAGGGGAGAGGCTCACCCCGCAGGGCCGGCAGCTCCTGGCAGCCCCAGGGCTCAGCAGGGGAAGGCAGGGGTGGCTGCTGCTTGAGATCCCATCCTAAAGGTGAATTCCGGCCCCTGCCCCACAGCCAAACAAGCAGAGCACATTGCAAAGGGGTCAGGCTGCCGCGGAAGAGTTCTGCAGAAGAGAGCATGCAGGATGCCCCTACCCACAAGGGAGGGCTGCCAGCTCTGCCAGGAGCTCCCACGACCACACCGGTGCACCGTCTGAAGCACGCTGCTGAGAAGCCTGGCAAACCCTGTAGGGCTCTCACTGCACCCCTGGGGCTGTCAGGGAGGCACGGGGCAAGCCCTGCGCCCCCCCTTCCCCTCTGCCAGGACCACAGCAGCCACTGCAGGCACTGAGACAACAGGGCAGTCACACCTCACCTACACAAGCAAGAGAAAAAAGGCCGAGGCCAGCACTGGGCTGGGGCCACAGGAAGCACGGGCTGCTAGCAAGCACTGGGGCAGGAGGCTATCGGTCTTTCCCCACGCCAGAGCCAAGTTTGGGATGAGCGCTGGCCGCAGCAGCTGGCCACAGGGGCAGCAGGACACACGTCCGCTCTCCCTCTGGAGAGGGGCAGCTGGCAGCAGGTCACAGCAGCACACCTAACCTGGACTGTTTCAACCCCAACTTAGCCTGAAAAAAAAAAATAAATAGCAACCCAGGGCTCAGTTGTACAGACGTGAACTGTTACGTGTTTATTTTAGGGTTCATATCACAAGCCTTTTTCAGAGACAAAGCTGATTGTGCCCGCTGGGGCTCCAGGGGCCAGCTATTTCCTAACTTGAGCAGGCTGAAAAGGAATACTGTACCTTTCAGTTACATCCCATCAAGCTCAACACACAGTAGCTTTACACTCTCTGCCCCACACCTTAAAAAGGAAAAGCCACCACCACAAGGCTAAACGAATGTACACACGCTATTATTGTAAATGGAGCAGCTAAACCTTGGCAATTTGCTTTGTGTGGATTTTTTTTCTTCCCAGTAAATGCAGCACTTGAGCTCCCAAAAACCCAGCTTCCAAGGGGTTTGTTCCAGCTTTAAATACATTACACATCTCAATGCAAGACTGTATTGAATTCAAGAACCTAAACGCGAGCAAACCTGTTTCGCTGTGAGCGTTTCGTAGAGAAGTGAAAAGGGGAGTTTCTTTTTTAAAAAGAAATCATAATACAGTGATGAAAGGGTTAAGAATGCAAGAATTCAGACATTCTGTGGAGGGTCTCTAAGAGGTCCATAAAAAAGGAGCAAACAGATCCATACAACAGGAGACAGCAGGAGACAAAAGTTTTTTGATCCCCCCCCCACACTTTTTTTGCTGGACTGCTGCTAGGTTACCGCTGCTCCCTTCTGGCCTGAGTCGGCAGGGCAGTACAGGGGCATAGAGGGAGCAGGTCACGACTCCTCGTTGCCAGAATCGTCGTCATCGTAACAGTCGGCGTCCTCCTCCTCCTCATCTTCATCATCAATGTCGTCATCGTACAAGTCGTCGTAAAGCAAATCCGAACTGTTGTCATTGGAAGGCACTTTAGTTTTGATGCAGTACTCTGCCAGCGTAGTGGGGACCTTCACGCCATCCTTCTCTGCCTCGGCTTTGGTAGCCAGAACCTGTTTCCTGCAGGGGGAGGACAGAGCAGTGTGACTGGGGCTCTCAGCCTCCCGGCCCCGCTCTCCTGGCAGCCCAGGGAGCTGTTTCAGCCACCGCCCGCGTCTGGCTGAAGCGCCACAAGCAGCACCAGCAACAGATTTAGTTCCCATAGCCCCGGGTTTGGGAGTACTCCAAGTTTGTTTGTGGCATCCACGCTTCCAGTGACATACGAAGTCGGTTATTGCACCGGGCCCTGCCAGGGCTCAGAGCAGGCTTCCTTACATTAACTGCACAAGGGCTGTTTGGGGACTTCCCAAAGTGACCTACCACCGTGGTTTCAGAGGTGGTATCCGCAGCCTCCCCCCCACCGAAGACCAGCCCAGCATGCCCCAGGCTGGCATCGCCCCGAGCATCGGCACAGCTCATCTCCCCCAGGGGAGCAGGCAGAGCCATAACCCCGCTGCTGCCCAGGGCTGGTGGGACACGAGCACTCCCCGACACCCCAGGGCGGGCTGCGAGCTGCCTCCTGCTCTGTTTGTGGAGCAAGGCCAGCTCTGCTGAAGCCAGCGGAGCTGCCGGGGATGAAGTTAACCTCCAGCAAGGCTCTTTGCCCAGCTCAGGTCAGCAAGTGCCCTGCTCAGCTCCAACCACGGCTCTGCTCTGCGTGCCCAGCCAGCCAAGTCAATGCAGATGTAGTGTTTTTTGTTTTTTTTAAACCAATTGAGTGTGACAGCAGCCACTCTGCGGTAGGGGCTGCTCATTTGTGCTTCCAAGCCACCCTGGCTCAAGTTCATATCATCTTCCAACAGCACCTGATGAACCATGAGCTTCCGAGCAAGGGACAGTCAAGACTGAACAGTGCTCCAAGCTAACCAAACCCCAAGCTTTGCAAACACTTGCCAAATCCTGCTGATATTCCTTCAGATTGGAGGGACAATATTATGACTCATGAGCGCATTAAGCACAGAATTAGTAGGATGCAGTCGGTTTGAATCACATCCCAAGCAATGCAAGCAGTGCTCAAAGGCAAGTGGGGACTTCAAGAGGGATTTACTAGCAGCCAATAGGTTTTTGCAGAGTATCATGCCAGATTAGTCTGAGAAAAGAACAATTCAAAGACAGATCAGCCTGATCCTTCTGCTCCAGAAGTCTGCACCAATTCTGTGCCTAAAAATCTAAGGACCAGAAACCTGGACTTGGAATAAATCTGTAGGATTCATTTCTAAAGGAGCAACCAGAGTCAGAAGCTGGTTTCAGCAAGTTCTGCAATCAGTCTGTTTTGCAGGATTTGGAGCAGGAGGCTGGTGGCACAGCCCCACACAGAACAAAACTTACCTTATGATTTCAGCATACTCCTTGTCTTTTCCTTTACTGTCCCTCCATTTCCTGAACATGACTGATGCATCCACATTGGCAGGAGAGAATGTGTTGGGCTCATTAAGCAGGGAGATTACACTCAGTAAGATAGTCCTGAAAAAGGTAACCACAACAGCAGGGTCAGGGCTAAAGCATTCACAGATCCTGGATGCTGACAGCTTTTTTTTAGGCGAGGCATCGGAAAAGCATCAGAATGCATTGTTTAAAGTCAAAACCTAAGCTAAGCACAACTGACCAACAGCTGGACTGAAAGCAGGTATTTATGAACTTCAGACCATGGCTGGCAGCAAGGGGAAGGTGATACAGTACAAACCTCAAGGACCGGACTGCAGACAGCAATGTGCTCCAGAAAATCTAGAGGGGAAACACTTCCTAGCATAACGAAAGCTATTCAGGTGGTCCCAGCACCTCTCTAGGCTGGGCTGGGGAACACGTCTGGCTTGGAAGTGTTTTTGCACTGATTAAGTACAGCCCAGAGAGTGCTCCAGCTGCCTTGCCCAGGGGTTCCCACAGACTGATCTGCAGAGGCCTTGCCTTTGCTATCTGGCACGTGAGCTTGTGTTCTAGCTGGGAAAGAAAACAAGTGTGGGGAGGGAACACAGAGCCAGGAGTACTCTGGCACCTGGCCCACCACTTCTGTTCTCGTCCTTGTGGCGGCGGTGGCCGGCAGAGCTCAGCTCAGACTGATTTCAACTCATCCACGCCTCCTGGGGATGGTGCAGGGTTGGAAACATGCTCGGTGAGCCTGCTCCTGGTGAGACACAGCTTTCCCAGCAGAAAGCCAGGCTCTTTGCCTGTCCCCCTGGCGAGCAAGGAGGACCACAGTGACCCAAGGCCCTCCGACGGGGCTGTGCTGCTGCCCCTGCCCAACTGGGAGTTGAGAGGTTGGAGCCGTGGCCCGGCGTCGCCTCTCCTCAGCTACCCCAACAGCCTCACCCTCCTGAGGTACAAAACGCTGGCAAAAGCTTTCAATGGATATGGAAGGCCAGAGGCGAGTGATTGGTCCTGTGATACAGCCGTACGCAGCAACTGCCCTGCAGGATCGATTAAAGGAGCCTACGGCCCCCTCTGTACTCACATTGATTTAGAGGTGCTCTCAGAGCGGTGCATGCTGAGCACATCTAACTGATCATTTAGCTGGGATACAGCGCCAGGAAATGCTCGGTCATTTGGATACTCAGCTTCTTGAAGGATTTTGAAACGAAATGCTTACGTCTGGCCAGCACAGCTATCAGGAGAGCCTTCCACGATTTGCTTTCCAAAGGACGTAATTCAGTAGGAAGAGAATGACAGCTCTGGAAAAAACTGCCTGGCCAGACTGGAATGATGGGCAGGAGAGTGCCCGTCTTCCACTTCATCTCAAGGATCTATTCAGGGGCCTTTGATTGTTCCCAGCCAGGCTGTGAAGCCAGGAGGTTAGCTCCAGCAGCACTGCGGCACTTCTGCTTAGACCGAGCAAAGCCCGGGGAAGGCCCAGGACAGGAATTAGTAGCTGGATTTAGCATCTGCTCTACCCATCTTACTTCAAACAAAGTGAGGAAAAGGAGATTTCTACTGCAGTGCCCCAGGCTCCGAAGTCAGTGCAAAGCCACTTAGGCACACCACCCAGGCCAGCGGCCACGAGCGGTGAGGCTGTGCTGCTCATCCCCAGCTCCGGGAGTTTTGGTACCTCTGGAACTGCACACTGCTTTGATTCAAACTCTGCTATTGGGGGTACACAAGGCACACTAACAAGAAGGGATCCCAGTGCATGGGACCCAACACCACCAACAGGTGATTACATGGGGACTGAAAACACCCTCAGCATCAATATCTGAACTGCACCGTCCTGGATACAGACTGACCTTCTGCAATATTCTTTGGGGATCTGTTTCTCATTCAGGCCACGCTATATTCAAGCTGTTTGCATGAAGAGCAGGGATTTAAGCCTGTCTTGTGCTTCTGTGCATCCTTCCCTGCTCATTCCGGGAACAGTTGCCTTGTGAGCCGTTCCCTATCAGCTCCCACGCCACTGCTTTCAATGTTTACAGTGCCACTGTATCCATCAGAGCAAGACCCTCCAGATCCCTTTATCATCGGAGGAGAGAAGCCAGCAGAAGCTCAAGGAATCAGCCCACTTACGTGCCTTTTTCTCTTCATGAATCAACAGAAGGCTCAGAAACAGGTGAATTGCATCTAAACCCAAGCAGGTATCACGTAGACTGGTTGGGAGCACCAACCAGCGCATCCTGTTACATACCTTATTGAAAATATATTTTTTTTCCAGCTGCTATCTACTTTGTAGCTTCTCAAAGCCATTTTAGAGGTAGGTGGAGATTTGTCCTAGCACATTTTTATTCTCTGATATCAAGTAAAAGGTTTACCATCAGTATAGCTGAAGTCAAGTGTTAGAACTGATCAGTTTCTGTCAGCCAACTCAGTACACTGCTGGCAGCTGAAAGAGCCAACAAAAATCAGCATCCTCAGGAAGGAAAGCAGCAGTGAGGCCAGGCAACACCTCTCCTCACAAGGTATGGATGTAGCAGCATCTTGAACATTGTGCCGTGTGCACCTACTGAATATTGCACACCTCAAAGGACATAGTGGAGCCAGGGGAGATACAGAGAAGGGCAGCCAAAATGATCAAAGATCCTCAGCTCCTAAGACCTGCCACCAGTTCCTCAGCTTTATGGCCCTGGGGACACAAGGATAAGCAGCATTCTCTGCCACACAGATCATAGATCATTCCTCCACATCTTGCTGGATGTTTGCCATACTTACTTGTGGCTGACTCATCTTGCTCCGAGTGACAGGAAAGTCCATGTTAAAAAAATAAAAACAAGGATGCTTGACACCTTTAGGGGTGGAAGCACAGGTGCTCTCCAAGCTGAATGGTATCCCACCCTGCAGACACTTCAGCCACAGTCAGCTGCAGTGAATTGCCAATACCCAGCAGGATTTACAAAATTCAGCAACTGAAGAGGTTACACATGCAGCTCATTACAACCGTGCTCCCCTCATGTACCTCCAGTCCTGCTGCCTCCAATCTGACAAGCTCTGGAGCCTTGCAAAGCCAGATGGGGCCCCAGCAGGAAGCATTTGTATGAGGCACTTAGCCCGACGGGTGGTGCTGGCAGTGGGCTAACATTTAAGGACAAGCTTTGCAGCCACTTGCCAACGCATCCGAGGAATGTTTTCTCCCCAGACATCACCCCTAAGCCCAAAACGTTCCAAGAGTAAGCACCAAAAACTGCATCACGGTCAGGAAAAGCAGCAACCATAGCTGGCAAGATGCGTTTCACATCAAGCTTTCAGTGCTGTGTACAATGAAACAGAATGTGAGTGTGATCTAAGTAATTAATGCCCTAAGCTGCTTCTGAACTCTGCTTAACTTGCTTGACATCTAGTCCTAACAACTGGAGGACATACATTGTTTTTTCATACATTTGATATGGTTAACAGCCATGTGAGCAGAGGGACAACTCAACGTAGCTCAGCAGTACACAGTTTAAAATACTATTTAAGTTAATTAAAAAAATTAAAAGCCAGTCTGTACTAGAACTTGAGAGAGCACTTCATACTCACTTCTACTTGGGACAGATGGATTGGATAACATTTAGCTTAAGCTTTTAAGGTAAGACTCCCAACTCTTTATAACTTCACACAACTCAAATGGACCGTTTCTCTCGAGCCTTTTTAACCTTGAAGTAGCACGCTCCAGGAGGGAACTTCAGTTGTTATAATTTGCTGACTGTTACACATCCTAGTTTGCTGCCACGTTAGTTCTAGTTCAGCACTTTGCAGTGTGTGTTACAATCCCATTCCAAGGGTCAAGAATCCAATAAACCCCCCTTGCTAGATCTTTGCTTTGACAAAGGCTTTTTTCAAATTAATTTCATGAAGCCAAGTTAGATAAAAGCAGAGTCAAACCATCAGACTACCCTCTTCATCTCTCTACATTCCCTCATAGTGGTTGAAATCCCTAGCTGGATCTACCACTGGAAAAGAGATTTAAACTAAGGAACCAATACCTAATAAATCACTCTGAAAAAAGCATAATTTTTATATGATGTGCTAAAAATATTGGGTCAATTATTTTAACTTAGTTTGCATAATGAATCACATTAAGTAGTTAGAACAGAAGTACTTGAGTTCAAGGTCCTTTCCCTATGTCACTCGTGCTGCACAGGTCAGTGGTCAGTGATTTGCTATTTGATGTTTGTTTTGTGAGTTCTTTATTGGCAGTGTCTTGAAATTAGAATGAAATCCAGCTGATGTTTCAAAAATGGACATATCAGCCTTGAATGCTCTAGTACTTAATGATCATTTGGTTTTGGCAGCAAAAGAACTACCTAGCTAACTGCTCAAGACACCACACTACAGGACAGGAGATAAGGACAAGTACTAGAAGGCAAACTGCAGGTAGCACTATGCATAACTTTACTCCTATGGGGCCTGAATACTCAGAGATGTCCTTTTCCAATAGTTGGTATCTTAGAAGAGTTTGGATAACCGAAGTGTGGGGTAACATGGCTTGGGAAAGATTAAAACATTTGAGATCGCTTTAAGAACATGAAAACCTGTGAACACAGCAGAAGGCTGTACATCATTAACCCAGCAACACGACACACAGCACACCCCAGTATCTTCAGACGGCTTGGTGAGTCCAGTTCCTACCTGAGCTCTAAAACTTAGCTCTAAAACTCCCTAAGGTCTTTAATTCCCTTCCAAATATTTTCCCAGCACAGGCTTTAGTCTAGGAGATAGATGACAGGCCTCTGAGGTCAGCTTTGTACACCACTGGTTCACACTGTTACCTGACATTTTGGGTAGGGTTCCACCTCTCAGATGGCAGCTCTCCACTTTGCGGGTCATCTACAGGCGGGTGAAGAATTGAAATACATACATCTCCGTTCTGAAAGACAGAAAGCAAAGTTGAGAACAGCCCGGCTCAAGGTAAAGGTCTGAAGACCCAATTCCATCTCTGACTATGTTTGAGCAGTTTTGCCTTGTTGATATGAAAAAAACATGCAAGAACTGGAAACAGTTCTCAATCCTTCCTAGGTCTGCCATATTAATATGTTCAAAATCTTCCCTTAGTCTGCAGATTGATATAAAACAATCTCAGGCCACGATATTTTAAAGAATATAGCAAAGCAACCAACAACAGTAGTAAAGCCACATAAAACTAAATCAGTCTCTAGACAGCACATACTGCCATCGTGATGAAGATGAGCTTTAGTCACACGAGACCTAAAGTAGGGTTAATTTTTTTTTTTTTTTTACTTCCCCAGTGGTAACTGAGTTAGCTACAAGAATCTTTAAATTCAGGGATTTAGCACTCTATCCTAGCTCAGGTATCAAAACAATGCTTCTCCTGGGATGCGCAGAGGTCGAACAGATGGTGCAAGGCAGGCTGAGGCTGCTCCCCTAAGACGTAGCTGTTTGAAATATCAGGTGAAAAAGCAGGAGATGCTCCCTGAAGGTTTCACAGGAAGTCCCTTCCAGCATGCAACAGAAAGAATATTTTGGCAGCATATGGAAGCCATACAGCTACATAATCCTCAAGCTGTGTTTTACTCACCAGCGTTATAGCCTGAATATAGATTCAAAGTTTCATAATGCCTACCACTTATAAACACTAAGAGAATTGCTTTTACAGGTTTCTATCAGCAACAGCACCCTGACACGATTACTCCACAGGAGTACTGTAGCAATGTTCACCACAGCTGATGTCCTCCAGCAAAGCAGACCCCAGGGGCCTGTGGGGTCCCAGTGCCACCCTGCAGGATGGGGTGAGTGACAAGGCTGTCACTTGCCACCTCGATCTAAGGTACGGGTTGGTCAGAAGAACAAGACGAACTGAGGATCGGCTTTGCAGGAGGCTGCAAACAGGCAGCTCCCCAAGCACTAGGTCTCGGCTACATCCTGAGGACCCGCCAACACCGCTCTGCCCCTGGCAGCTGGAGCACAAAGCAGCACTGCTGCTCTCAGCCATAGCATCCGTGCCTTTGAGCCCCAGGCAGCGATCCCAGCTACAGATAGCAGCAGCTCACCTGAGGAGCCTCCCAAACGTTTCAGCTCACCATGATTAACATTCGTTTTACAGTCAAATGAGACCCTACTTCAATGGCGGAGGCTTGTGATCGGTATCCAGAATTCAGCTACGCACTGAACCTGCCAGGTATGCTAATTTAGCGAGCCGATGTCATTTTGAAGCAGCTTTTTGTCAAGAACATAACTACAAAAAGCAAAGTAGCACCTGGAGCTGTTGAATACCCAGCATAAGCTTCTGTTGCTGGAACAGTTTGTCATAACAAGGCAGTTTCTTTTTCAGGTCTCCAAGAGACTTGTGCAATCCATAAATATTTTTAATATCATTTTAAGGTGAAATTAACATTACTAAGGCTAAATTATGTCTATGGCCTATTCTGGATTTATTCATAATTTCCCCTAGCCTACACAGTTTCTCCATTAAATGTCTCCCAGGAAAACCTAGTGCTGACCAAAAGAAAGCATTGTAGCACGCTGGGGAAGTCCCTTGTGTCATCAAGCAAGCAGCACATGGACCAACAGATACTTTGCAGTGTGAAAACAAAGAGGGAAGTGAGGATGTTAGGTTTCCTTTTTGCAATAATCTTACATCTTAGAGAATTCAAATAGGGCAGCACTGCGTTAGTCTGGAAGAGCACAAGCATCTTGGGGCTTAAGATCAGCATGAGATTTTAGGGATCGGTGTAGGCAAGGGGAGAGCTCATCCCACGCACATTTTTTGAAAGATAAGAACAAGGATGATGTATTTATCTGCCAGAGGAAGAAAAAGTGCAGGAACCAGCCCATACTTTATTATGACAGAACTAAAAGGCCTGATACCTCAAAAATAAAGACCCCAGTATTACATGCAGTGATACCAAAATCCAGCTGGGTGACCCAAGCAAACCGGAGATGAGGAAAACACACAAGCTCCTCGAGTCTCTGCTCAGAACTGGAACGTCAGCCTCAACCTCTCCATCTGGTCTCACCAGCAGATTCTGCAAACTGCTACTTTCTTTCATCTTCATTACACTGAAAGATATTTTTTCCCTCCTGACAAACCCTCAAACCTCAAGCCCTTTGCTGATTTATTCTCAGTTTCATTTGGAGTTATCCCAGTGCCTCATCTTCAATGCTTAAGTGTTGTTTCCAAAACAGCCTGCAAGCTGCTTCAGATTCCCTCAGCTCCAAGAAATACTGCTATGAACACAAAGTACAAAGCTGAGAGCTGGAGTATTTGAACAGTAACCCCAAAATACACCCATCAAGTTTTGGGTTACTTTCTCCTCCTACCTTCAGTTGTTCCTAGAGCCAATTTTTCGTCTTTCCCACTGGGACTAGGAGAGGGCCTTTCCAAGATTCGGTTTGTACATACCACTTTGGTAACCATTTCCCACTCACCTCCTGCATGAGAATTTCTGGATTCAGAAACAACCTCTACAGTATGGATCTGCAGTAATATGCAGGTCCCGAGATTTTATTTATTTATAGACCAAGCTCTCATGTAACTGAAAGAGAGTCTTGAAGAGAAACACCATCCTTGGCTACACGTTAGATTTGATGTCAAGTCCAAAACTCAAGCCAGGAGACTGTCAGATGGCTGATTTTAGGAAGTCCCTGGGCATAACAAGGCAATCCTCCTGAGCACCCAGTAATTAGAACGGATTACTACCCTGCTCTGCGCTGAAGTTTGGATAGGCTTTTGGCCATTTCTGACTACAACATCAGTGCAGTTTAGTGTGACACGAAGTGCACTCATTCTGGATGGACATCCAGCAGCAGCAGCTTGTTAGAAAAGGGCCTTCCGAGCCCAAGGCATCAAGCGAAGCCATCGTTTGTTCACAGTGAGGAAGAAGTGACATTCCTGTTTTGAACTGGACCCAAAGGAAGCCTGCAGAAACTCAGAGACCTGTGACAATGTGACAGAGCTGTACTAACAGGAACATTTGTGAAAAAATGTTTAGCCTCTCAAACTACTCCAAGCGGCAGTCCTAGCAGGCTGACACATGGTTAGTATATTCTGAAGTTTAACAGGAACTTGACTGGCCTCCACTAAGAGCTTAAGTCAAATTTTAACCCAAAACAGGCCTTCAACTTTCAAATATGGCTCATTGAAATTGGGTAGTTTTGAACTGATTGCACTAAGATTAGAAGCAACATCGCACCCACGAAATGAAACACTCCTCACTGTCTTTACACCAGCGCTGTTGAAGTCTGTCTCGAGCTGCTGCTCTGTAACACAACAGCTCAGCCAGGCTGATAAGCTAAAGATCACTTGATACACAAAAGCCCAGCAAGAAACACAGCCTAGCCTATGTGTGGCACGTGCAGGGCAATTTGTGCTGTGCCCAGGCAGTGGCACAGGAGCGCAGCTTGGCTCCACCAGCCCCCAGGCTCACAGAGCACTGGGATGCACCAGGCGTCCTCAGCACAGCACCTCCCTGTGCTCTGCTCCACGCTGCCTTCACCCTGAGCCTCTCCAGGCAGCCTGTTCTCAGCACCAGAGATGATGCTTTCAAGCTAGGGAGTGCTGCCTTCTGAAGAACATTTGTATACAAACTTCCCCTTCAGGAGCTGCTACGTACTCATACCACGATCCAATTACAGATGCAACAGCCCACAGGTGTTACCCTTTGAACGTGACCCACACGTGCACTGAACTAAGTGCTGCTCCAAGCTGGCCTGCAGACATTTAGCCCAGAGGTATCTGTCCAGTCTTCTCTGCAGAGCGACCAGGCTGCACAGGACTCCTGAAGCTGGACTCCAGCCCAGCTCTGGTTCTTCTGCAGTCAGAGTGCCCTGAGACCAAACCTCTTCATTCACAGATTGCTTCCCCCCTTATATCTTGTTGCATCATACAAAACAGTGCGATAAGCCAGAAATGAAGATATACTTGAACAGCGTACAGACAACCACTAGTTGCTTAAGTATCACAGTAGGGTAAGATACCAAAGACCAAGCCAGCTTTCATCCAAGAATCCCCTAAAATTGCCAGCACTTGCAGTACAGTGCTTCAGCTGGAG